>NC_069500.1:1249777003-1250435753 GCF_027579735.1 Bombina bombina
AGTGTGTTGATATATTTATTTGTTAATATATAGATGGAAGTTAGAATAGCCGATCACGATATAGGATACTGTTTTATAATTTATACTGCTTTAGTTTCGAAATAATGCAGAGTAGTAGTTATACTTAGTGAGATAACGTGATTTGGTATTCTTGATGTATATTGTACAGATGGGACTCATAAGGAATAATTATGAACCCGATCAGTAAATACACCGGCAGCATATAGTTATGTGTTAAGTTTAGTACTATATTGCATTGTCTTTATTTCCATCTGTCGATGTATATATAATTTTAGGCTGATGTACTGATAGTGGGATAGGACGTGTCCTGCAGTTTGGTCTTGGGTTAGACTCTATTATTTTCATCTCCATATATATATAGAGAGAAATTTTTTTAGGCCAGTAAATACAAATTGATGAAGTTTAGTCTAGACTCTAGATTCTTATTTGGAATCCCAAGTGTGGGTTATTATTGGGGAGTAGCGATAGTGCTATGTAACAAGAAGTGATAGGATTAAACACAGGAAATATGATGTGTGAGGGATAAAACTGTACATAAATAAAAAAGTGAAAGGGTGATGAGGGAAAGGACTGAATAAAATATATCCTTAATTACAGTATCTTCCAAATGTGAGTTAATATGATATAATGATCAGTCTGTACTGTGAAAGAAAGGAGTGTGTGGTATTCTTAACTAGATGAGAATATTAATCTTTGTAGTGGGAAGTGATGCCTTATTATTGTGAAAAGGGAAGTGTAAAAAGGAGCCGCATGAGTATGTTAAGTGTGAGTGAAAACTAATTTGTGTTATGATGTGAGTTTGGGCTAGAAGTGTACCCCTTATAGGACAAATAAAGTGGGAAAGATGATGTCAAAATTAGTGAGTGACAAATTGTAAATATCAGGTAGAGGAGAGAGACTGAGACTCATATTGGTAATTGATTCTGTATACTGTTTTAATTGGTGTGTTATTTAACTGTGTATCTGGATACAATGAAAATACATAGTTATTTCTTTGGAATTAAGTCCCTTATCTCACATTATTTAGATAATATCCCCTGTGTTATACACTTATAATGGTTATTGTATCAATCGAGATGTTTAACAGTTATTATCCTATGTGGGTTGATCAAATGATAACCTTAATGTGTATTTTCTCCCAAAATTAGGTGAGTATATAATATTGAAAACACAATTTTAGATAATAATGATACTATGTATTTGTAACTTAAGGGTTAGATATATACAAAAAAGTTATTGAAGTCATTCATGCCAAACGGTTTAACCGCATTTAGGAGGTATATCCATTTGCACTCCATTTTTAATAAAGCCTTTTCAATGTTGCCACCTCTTATGCCAAGAGATGCTTTTTGGATCACAGTGTATTTTAGGTCCATAGGTGAACCATTGTGGTGTGATAAGAAATGTTTGGCCACAGAGGTGATTTTTTTGCCTTTATCTTTATCTCTTTGGGCATATTTGATGTTATACACATGTTCCAAGATGCGTGTTTTTATCTCCCTTGTCGTCATGCCAACGTATGCCATTTGGCAAGAGCAGTAGAGTACATATATTACTCCTATAGTGGTGCATGAGAAATGTGCTTGGAGGTTATATATTTGTCCTGTTTTTTTAGTTATTGTTTTTGTTTTCAGAACATATTTACAGGCAGAGCAGGTACCACATGGGTACATACCTGGGTTTGTGTCTTTTTTCTTGGCAGTTCTTACGAAGTGACTAGATACCAGTTTGTCTCTCAAGTTGTTTGGTCTCTTATATCCTAATGAGACTCTGTCGCCTATTAATGGCTTGAGGGTTTCATCATTTTGGAGTATGTTCCAATGGTCATTAATAATTTTAATAACATGTGGCATCTGGGGGTTATATGTCGTAATGAGTCTGGGACATGACTCTTGAAGAGTTTTACTTTTTGGGATTAGTAATTCATCTCTACTTTTCCTGAGTGCTTTGTACTTGGCTCTCTTTATGGATTTCTTACTGTATCCACGTGCCATTAGTCTTTGTGCTAGGGCTGCACTTTCCTGTATGTAGATCTCATTGGTAGTGCAGTTCCGACGAAGTCTCAGAAATTCCCCGTATGGTATTGCTTTCAGGGTACTTGGAGAGTGGGCACTGGAATGATGTAGAAGAGTGTTAGTTGATGTTTCTTTCCTAAACATCGTAGTATTGATGAATCCTTCATTGTTTTTGAATATTTTTAAATCCAAAAAGCATATCTCCTGCTGGTTAGCCTCAAAAGTTAATTTGATGTTGAGATCATTCTCATTAATTCTCTTCATAAAGGTTTCAAGTTGTTGATATGACCCTTCCCAGATGAAAAGAACATCATCTATGTATCTTAACCACATTGGGATGTGTTCAGTATATTTTTCGAGCTCATTAGAAAATACATAGAATAGTTCCCAGTAGCCAAGAAATAAATTCGCGTAAGTCGGCGCGCAAGCTGTACCCATAGCGGTACCTTGGGTTTGCAAGTAATACCTGTCATTAAATGTGAAAAAGTTGTGAGTCAGGACAAATTTCAAGAGTTGAATTATAAAGTCATTATGTAGATTGTTATCATTATTATTTGAAGCCAAATAATATTTAATGGCTTTAATTCCATCTTCGTGTTTTATATTTGTGTACAGGGACTCGACGTCCGCTGTTACTAGCCACATATCCTCTGATAATTTGATGTTTTGTAACAGCTGCAGTACCTCCATTGTGTCACGTACATATGAGGGTATGCTTGTAAGATATTCCCTTAATCGCAAGTCTACAAATTTACTTGCATTTTCTGTTAAGTTGTCATTTCCTGACACAATAGGTCTTCCAGGGGGTATTGAGGAATTTTTGTGCACTTTCGGTAGAAAGTATAAAGTGGCAACTTTGGGGTTGTCCTTTATCAGATACTTTTTCTCTGAGTTAGATATTATATTGGATTTCCAAGCACTTAGTATCATCTTGTTATATTGAGTAAGATATGAACTCTGCGGGTTGAATATCAACTGTTTGTAACAAGCAGAGTTAGATAGTTGTTTTTTAGCCTCATCCATATACATTTGTTGTGGCCAAAGGACCACGTTCCCACCTTTATCCGATGGCTTGATTAGAACATCTTGCCATGATTCTATCTCTCTTAATGCATTCATTTCATTGATATTAAGGTTTTGTTTGGCCCTGTATATGGGCAATTGTTCGATTTCTTTACAAACCATCTTACAGAAAATCTGTATCTCTGGGGATATAGAAAAGGATGGAACATAAGTAGATTTGGGTTTTACATTTGATTTCCAAACAGAAGATGCAGGTTCATCTACTAGAGTATTTGTGTTAGTTACTGTTTGTATATCTGTACTGTCTGCAGATAGCTCCTGTAGTATGTCTACAGTCAGTAAATCTTCTGCATTCAAACTGTTTCGATTAAAGGCATATAATTTTTTGAGTAATATTTTTCTGGAGAACAGATGGATATCTTTTATTACCTCAAATTTATTTAGTGAATTTACAGGGCAGAAAGACAGTCCTCTGGATAGTACAGATTTGTGTGTAGTACTGAGTGTATAATCAGAGAGGTTAATAATCCTCATTTGTTCATCCTTATCTTGCTGAAGGGACTCAATTCCCTTCTTCTTGTTGACTGTCTCACTGGGCCTGAGAATTTCCGTTTGTTGCCCCTGTTCTGAGTGTTGGTCTGATTGGCTGAGGTGACTGGTGGAGTTATATTGTGAGGGGTTTTGGACAAAAAAGATGATGAGGAAGAAGAAGATGTGGAGGATTGTACTGAGCTATAGCTCTTAGGTCTGGCACTAATTGTGTCTGTATTGGTAGTACTTTCATTGTCAGTATTGGTGTCTGAGTCATTATCTGAAATATCTGTTTCACTTTCTGCACTGCTCTCAGATTGTTGAACAAGATATCTGTTACCTCTATATCTAGGGGTGACATTACTACGCCAACGATAAACTCTTTGATTTTGAAAATCTTCAATATCTCTCTGCAACTTTTGTTTTTTAGTTGCTATAATTTCTTGCTCCAATTTGTCCAATTCCTTTTGATATTTATCATACTGATTTTTGTAATCTATTTTATCATTAAATTGAGACAGTTGGGCATTATATTCTTCAATTTCAGAATCTAACTTTGTTAGTTCGAGTTTATCGTGTTTAATTAATATATTTATTAATTTGAGAGAGCACTCTGACAAGGCTGTTTCCCATTCTTTGGTTAAATCATTGTTATAAAGGTTGAAGGCTTTAATGATAAGGATGAATTGCAGTTAATACACATGTGGAGTATAAGATTATGGAGTTCAATATTCATAGCAATACATTAAGTTGTAATAAATACATAATTGGCTATAAAACAGTCAACTCAGATAGTCATATGTAACATTGTTTATCATATATGTGTCTATTTGTCTAATGGGCTGTAGTAATATTATTATTATTCTTCTTCCAAAAATTAGGTATTATATATTTATCAGTAAATGGGTAAAAATAATTTTTGGAATTAAACAAGTGACCTCATGTCAGTTCTTTTCTAAATATTAGACAGAGTCACCATCCTATATCATATTATAAGTCATAGATTTCATGACTGTATCAGATTGATAAAATATATGACTGAAGTGTCTATGATTAAGGCCATACGGCCGAAACATGTCAGACAGATTTTCCTGCCTTACGCTGTCTGTAGCTTTTTAATGATGTTATAAAATAAAGTTTTTCTATTCTTTAAAGAAGACTTTGCTGGCTGAATTTAACTTTTACCTACTGTATACATATATATATATATATATACACACACACACATATCATGAAAAATATTGTTTAGAAAATGCTGAAAGGTTGCTTAGATACTGCATAAACCAAATGTTTACAAGATACTTAAAATGTCTATAACGTATACAGAGGCCTGTCTTTCACTTATCCCTTTCCCAAACAACCTTATACCATTCCCAAACAAGTACTAAGTACTAAACACCTCTCAAAGTCGATGTTTGTAAAAACATGCCCCCTTAAAGGACCACTAAACACAAATAGTGAACTACATGATTTTGAACCTTGATATCTGAGAATAAATTTACAATGGAAACTGCAGCTTTATTTTGTCAAATGAGTATATTGTTTTATGTTTGTTCATTTCACTTATTTCCCTGTCCCCCAGAACAAATTAATCCTTGCTAACCAATTACAAACTAATACACAGATATAACATCAACTCTGTTTGCACATGTGCAGTTGAGAGAGACTGGGTAAACCTGTCCTAATCCCTGCCCTTAAAGGGCCATTATACACTCATTTTTTTCTTTGCATAAATGTTTTGTAGATGATCTATTTATATAGCCCATCAAGTTTTTTGTTTTTTTTAATGTATAGTTTTGCTTATTTTTAAATAAAATTGCTCTGATTTTCAGACTCCTAACCAAGCCCCAAAGTTTTATGTGAATACCGTCAGCTACCTTCTCCAGCTTACTCCTGTTTGTGTAAAGGGTCTTTTCATATGCAAAAGAAGGGGGAGGGGGGAGTGTCGGATATTTCCCACTTGCAGTGGGCTTTCCAGCTACCTTTTCAACAGAGCTAAACTGACAGCTTCTACGTAAGTTTTTAGACAGTTTTATACTGGATTTTTATATCAATATCTGTGCATCTTATTATTTATAGTAGTGTCTATTACATGCAGTTATATGAAAATGAGTGTATACTGTCCCTTTAAGGTAGTTTAGCATTGATTCAACTTGGTTACTATTGCAAAGAATGATTCTCCTATCATGATTGTTGATGCAATACTGATAATCCACCCTTTACAAACATGTGACTGTTAAGAATCTTATGGGGGAGGGTGAAGTAAACAAAAGTTTGCATAAATTGCCTAAAAGTATTAACCCAAACCTGCCTGGGAGAAAGTAATACAAGCACAAATTTTAGATGTATTTTTTAAAAAAGGCAGCAAAACAAATAATGAATGTATATTGCAATAATGTTTCACTTGCAATAATAAAACACTTTATGTATTGTTAAAATGGAAATATTATTGGTCCTTTAATCCTATCTAGAATTTCAGAGATTAAAGGCAAAAGATAGCGGTTTCTGATTCTTACACTTTGTAGTCTACACAGGGCCTGAGACCTCCATCCTTCTTTTCCACAAACAATATTTCTGCTCTGGCTGGTAAAACTTTTGCAAGATTTTCATCAACATATTCATATGCTGAAGTTCAGGGTCAGACAAAGGAAATAATCTCCCAAATGGAAATGGTGCACCAGGGCATATGATTACTTTCTTTAATCTACTTCTAAAGCGGTACAGGACAGGAAAATAAGAAATTACCAACCTTTCCACAGTAAAAACATAAGTTCACAGGGCACGGTAGTTATTATCATACAGAATACTCATAGCATTTAATATTTTTTTTTATCCTGAATCAGACTGCATGTACAAACCTGACGCTGCCCTACCTGAGGCCACACCAGAATGGGAAAGTCCGATATCAAGAACACCAGGGTCATCACAGTAGAATAACCAAATCCAGATTTCAGAAACCCTATTTAGATTCCTGCACCTCTTTTGGTGAGACCTGTGCTATGTCTAATGCTCCTATTGCAGACTGAGGATGAAAGAACTAAAGTAAGGGGGCACTACAGTATACCACTTATAACCTAAGATCATCCAGCACATCACATAACAGCCTGAAAATAAACTTCCTTCAGATTTACAAACTCAGCTACAGTTATAAAGAAAAATCCATCTTCACTCAAGAAAATAGCAAACCGTATCTATTTCATATATTTTTAATCATGCAATTCACTTTTGCTACTAACGCTAGCTAACCCCTGCATCTGTCCCTTACCCATATTCACACTTTCCTTATCTGTATAACTAGAACCACCATTCCAAAGTCCCCTCATGCAAAAACTCATATCTTATACTTGCATCACATAGATCCTTTATTCACGCAAAACCTAAGATCAGGCAGCACATCAACCTGCAAACAAACTTCCATCCATTTATACATGCACCCTTTCCACCCTGCTACCCCACCCGCCTTAAAGGGACAGTAAAGTCAAAATTAAACTTTCATAATTCAGATAGAGCAATCAATTTTAAGCAACTTTCTAATATACTCCTATTATCAATTTTTCTTCCTTCTCTTGGTATCTTTTTTTTGAAAAGCAAAAAATATAAAGCTTAAGAGCTGGGTTGCTCTTACTTATTAGGTGGCTAAATGTAGCCGTCAATCACAAACACTAGCCAGGGTTCTGAACCAAAAATGGTCTGGCTCCTTAGTTTACATTCCTAGTTTTTAAAATAAAGATAGCAAGAGAACAAATAAAAATTGATAATAGGAGTAAATTAGAAAGTTGATTAAATTTGCATGCTCTATCTGAATTATGAAAGAAAAAAATGGGTTTACTATCCCTTTAAAGGGATAGTAAACTTTCTTCTTTTTATAATCAGATCCTGAATGTTAGTGATATTTTAGATGGACTTTAATTGATCACTTCTAATGAAGATGCGCTATAACTTACGTTTTAATCTAGCAGTGCCATTCTAGAACTGCATGCTCCCACCACCCACTTCAAAAGTTATATTTTTTGTGACCTAACGGTTTGAACTGTTCTCGAATCAGCGCCCTAGCTACAATAAAAGTGCCATATGGGTAAAGCGCTGATTGGAGAACAATTAAAACCGTCAGGTCACAAGAAATATTACTTTTGAATTGGGCGGAGGGAGTGTGCGGTATTAGAATAGCATGGCTAGATTAAAAAGTAAGTTATAGCGCATCTTCATTAGAAGTGATCAGTTAAAGTCCATCTAAAATAACACAAACTTTCAGGATCTGATTATATATGTGGAAAATTTACCATCACTTTAAGGGCTAAACCTAACATAATCACCCCTTTAATTGCTATCAGTTGGAATAATTGAGCAAAAAGCAACAAAAGTTGAACATACACACATTCTCTTACATAACGTCATACTTATTTCAAGCCCTCCGCACTCTGCCACACATCTCTCTATACTTTGACTTAATATCTTATTAATATCTAGTTACACTATCTTCATATCAATTTCTTACCACACATCTTCCAATTCATAACTCTCGCTGATCATATTTCTGACATTTACTTCATTTCTTTCTTACCTTCCTGAGTCACTCATTTTCCTTTAGATTGTAAGCTTGAGAGCCTCTCTGCCTGAAGGCCACTTTGTATAAAACTGCATCTTCTACTGACTGTGCTCAAGGGCAGGGTGCGTCTCTCCTTTTGTTCAATATTGTTATTGTGTTTCATTTTAAGATATTTTTAATATTTATTACACAAACACAATATTGAACATTGTGGTAAAGACATACTTCTATTCTGTTAGTTTAGTCTAAGTATCAATTTTGTGCTTGAACACAACTCTGTCCACTTAAAAATCCATATATTTAAGTGATAAAGGGGTCACAGGAAATTGGAGACTTAAATTATTCAGAACATACTAGATTTAATAATTAAAGTATTGTAGTATATACAGGGAGTGCATAATTATTAGGCAAATGAGTATTTTGACCACATCATCCTCTTTATGTGGTCAAAATTATCCTCTACTACCAATTAAGCATATTAGGTGATGTGCATCTCTGTAATGAGAAGGGGTGTGGTCTAATGACATCAACACCCTATATCAGGTGTGCATAATTATTAGGCAACTTCCTTTCCTTTGGCAAAATGGGTCAAAAGAAGGACTTGACAGGCTCAGAAAAGTCAAAAATAGTGAGATATCTTGCAGAGGGATGCAGCACTCTTAAAATTGCAAAGCTTCTGAAGCGTGATCATCGAACAATCAAGCGTTTCATTCAAAATAGTCAACAGGGTCGCAAGAAGCGTGTGGAAAAACCAAGGCGCAAAATAACTGCCCATGAACTGAGAAAAGTCAAGCGTGCAGCTGCCAAGATGCCACTTGCCACCAGTCTGGCCATATTTCAGAGCTGAAACATCACTGGAGTGCCCAAAAGCACAAGGTGTGCAATACTCAGAGACATGGCCAAGGTAAGAAAGGCTGAAAGACGACCACCACTGAACAAGACACACAAGCTGAAACGTCAAGACTGGGCCAAGAAATATCTCAAGACTGATTTTTCTAAGGTTTTATGGACTGATGAAATGAGAGTGAGTCTTGATGGGCCAGATGGATGGGCCCGTGGCTGGATTGGTAAAGGGCAGAGAGCTCCAGTCCGACTCAGACGCCAGCAAGGTGGAGGTGGAGTACTGGTTTGGGCTGGTATCATCAAAGATGAGCTTGTGGGGCCTTTTCGGGTTGAGGATGGAGTCAAGCTCAACTCCCAGTCCTACTGCCAGTTTCTGGAAGACACCTTCTTCAAGCAGTGGTACAGGAAGAAGTCTGCATCCTTCAAGAAAAACATGATTTTCATGCAGGACAATGCTCCATCACACGCGTCCAAGTACTCCACAGCGTGGCTGGCAAGAAAGGGTATAAAAGAAGAAAATCTAATGACATGGCCTCCTTGTTCACCTGATCTGAACCCCATTGAGAACCTTTGGTCCATCATCAAATGTGAGATTTACAAGGAGGGAAAACAGTACACCTCTCTGAACAGTGTCTGGGAGGCTGTGGTTGCTGCTGCACGCAATGTTGATGGTGAACAGATCAAAACACTGACAGAATCCATGGATGGCAGGCTTTTGAGTGTCCTTGCAAAGAATGGTGGCTATATTGGTCACTGATATGTTTTGTTTTGTTTTTGAATGTCAGAAATGTATATTTGTGAATTTTGAGATGTTATATTGGTTTCACTGGTAAAAATAAATAATTGAAATGGGTATATATTTGTTTTTTGTTAAGTTGCCTAATAATTATGCACAGTAATAGTCACCTGCACACACAGATATCCCCCTAAAATAGCTATAACTAAAAACAAACTAAAAACTACTTCCAAAACTATTCAGCTTTGATATTAATGAGTTTTTTTTGGGTTAATTGAGAACATGGTTGTTGTTCAATAATAAAATTAATCCTCAAAAATACAACTTGCCTAATAATTCTGCACTCCCTGTATAATGTAGTCGAATCCAAAGAAACAAGATGGAGTCAGGCCGAAAATAAAACGTAACTTTTATTCCATAATGTCATAAACCACAGACAGTCCACAGTGAAGGGGAAAACCTCGGGCTGGCTGGGAAGCTAACACGTTTTGACGTGGTGTGCCGTAGTCAAAGCTGTAACATGCCAGTCAAAGGGGAACATTATATACAGGTGCTCAACTATGTTAATTGGCTAAAAATACAATAAAACAAGACCAGAGGTGTTCAGAAACTATCTTCAAATGTGTCACATGTTATCGACCTTTATGTATGTAATAGTTAAAGTATGTAATAGTTAAAGGGACATGAACCCCAATTTTTTTCTTTCATGATTCAGATAGATTATACATTTTTTTAAAAATTCCAATTTACTTTTGTTATCAAGTAAAACAAGAAATATCTAATACCCAAAATAGGTTAAAAAGGATGTTAACTAATGACTCAATTACATTATATAAATTAAATTATCATCCCATAATAAGACAAATAGAAAGAGACTTGAAGATTTGGAGTAGATTATATTTAAACCTAACGGAAGGATACAATTAATAAAAATGGTTGTATTACCTAAACTAATATACCCTATGCAGATGCTACCTTTTCTGTTGAATAAGATAGCTTTACATAATATAAATACGACATTTAGGAATTTCATTTGGAGAGATAAAGAACCCAAGAATAAAACTAAATAAATTGCAAGCTCTCCAGGAACAAGGTGGCTTAGGATTGCCAAATATTCAATACTACAATTGGGCACTATTAATACATAGGTATGAACTAGAATAGAAAATACCATATGCAGACAAAAAGGAATTAACTATAGCTCAAAAAAATAATGTCCTTATAAGCGACACAATATGGGCATGGAAAAAAGTAAAAAATTTAAAAGTAGAATCAGAACTTAAAGGGCCACTAAACCCAAAATCTTTCTTTCATGATTCAGATAGAGAATAGAAATTTAAACAACATTACAAATTACTTCCATTATTTATTTTGCTTAATTTTTTAAATATCCTTAGTTGAAGAAAAAGCAATGCACATGGTGAGCCAATCACACAAGGCTTCTATGTGCAGCAACGAATCAGCAGCTAGTGAGCATATCTAGATATGCTTTTCATCAAAGAATATCAAGCGAATAAAACAAATTAGATAATATAAGTAAATTAGAAAGATGTTTAAAATTGCATTCTCTTTCTAAATCATAAAAGAAAAAATGTGGGTGGCATGTCCCTTTAAGATATACACACCTATACAAGGGAATCCTAAGTTTATATCAGGAAATCAATTTACTTTTCTTTCATGGGAAGGAAACTCAATAATTAAATATATAAAAGACGTAATTATTATGGAAAAAGTGAATAAAATCATACACAGAGTTATCTAGTCAGTATGAAACTTTTCAAAGACAAACATTACCATACTTACAGATTAAGCATTATATTCAATCAGAAAATCTAATGATAGATAAACAAAATTCAGAATATACAATGCTAAATATTATTGAAAGATGTCAGAAAGAGAAATATAAACTAGCATTACTATATAAACAGCTTATAAAGAAAGAGTCAAAAACATGTTTAAAGGGAATAACAGAAAGCTGGGAGAAAATTGCAGATATACAAACAACATGATCCTCAGTAATATTAAGAAAGTAAGATATACAACATTAGATATGGGACTAAGGGAATCTAACATGAGACATCTCCATCTTGATTATATAACCCCCACTAGAAGGGAAAAATGGGACAATAATACTAATCCAGTATGTATGAAATGTAGCAAACTAGCTCCTGATATAACACTATATATGTCTTTGTCCAAAAATAAATCACTTCTGGTGCCAAGTGTCTTTGTTTCTCACAATCATCATGAAGATAAAATTA
Source organism: Bombina bombina (assembly GCF_027579735.1). NCBI lineage: Eukaryota > Metazoa > Chordata > Amphibia > Anura > Bombinatoridae > Bombina > Bombina bombina. The sequence goes on from NC_069500.1 coordinate 1,249,788,980, forward strand.
CAATTAGACCTTAATAATATTATGCTCTTTGTTTTTCAGAGTGTAATAACAAAAAAAGAGAAAAGGCTCATTATAATGATTATTTTGTTAGCTAAAAAGCTTATATTTAAACTATGGATTGAAAAAAAAAAAGCCAACAATTAGTGCACTTAGAGAAAATATAAGGTGCCAGATAAATATAGAAAAAATTGATACATTAATGAATATTAATAACAGAATTGAATTTTTTTTGGAAAAATGGTCCTTGTATATAAAGACCCTGCCTGAAGCCTATCAAAGAGATATACTATCTGCCTTCACAAATACAGAATATTTTTTAGAATTACAAATTTTGGGAGAGTGGAGCAATATTTCCTAGGCTATACCTATGATATGAATTACTCAAAAAGCCAAACCTTCAGCGCTCAGGGCTCCGGCTCTTACCTATGGCGTTTTCTTTAGTGTCGACACTAGCAAAAGGGACTGGTCACGTGAATGGTGCTGAAGTACCGCCTCCGTCACAGCGGTGAATGAAACAATGACAAACAAGTAAACTCTGCACTTGTCAATCAAGTATGTCCAGACCACGGTAGTATAAAAACTCCAATTTTTTTGATGCATTAAAAGTTCAGGATCCACACAGCATACACCCCTGCTAAACACATAGTATATAAGTTTCTATGGTAAAAACGACATGTTCTTTATAGTACTGAATGACTAAGGGTTAAAGTAATTGGAAAGCTGGTATAAAAGAGTTCACCTGAGAGAGTAGTACACAGCTGGTGAGCAAGGGCTGGGAGGAGCCTGAAACGCGTACAGCAGTTCGCTACATGTGGTGATTTTACATGTTTGTATTCTTTGTGGATCCTGAACTCCAGCACCATTCATGTGACCAGTGCCTTTTGCTAGTGTCGACGCTGAAGAAAACGCCATAGGTAAGAGCCGGAGCCCTGAGCACTGAAGGTTTGGCTTTTTGAGGAATGAATGTATCCGTTATAACTGGTAAGCAGCTGGGCTCGGTACGGCTAATTCTTACGATAATTATTATTTATATTACCTATTGAAGATGCGTTTATAATGTGAGTGACTGAAGAAAGGGCAATATTGTGTTTTTGATGTGAATAAATGAATGGTCACTTTCAAGAGGATGGATACTTATAATTAACCAGACCTAATAGATGTAACAGGTTTGGTAAGTTTATAAAATAATGAAGGGATAACACGTTATCTACAGGATCACACTAAAATTTAATTAAAAGTGTTAGCAGACCGATTACTTTATTTTTCCTGTCGTTCATCTTTTTGGACTGAGTAAACATGGATAAAGAAAGCTATGTATTTAGAGACTTAACATTGGAGGGAGGGTGACACTTCAGACATGGAAGATTTTATGGAGGATGTCGAATTGACACTAGATAATTTATTTACACAAATGGATAATTTACGTAAAAGAGATATTAGACTGGAGCTTCACATAAAAACGTTCCAGCAATATCAACAGTTATTACGTATACCCAGGGGTTTGAGGTTTTCTAAATTCCCCTCATTTCAAGTAACCTGCCAAGAATTTATTTCAAGATAGAATCAGGTGTTAACAACATGCTCCCAAAGTTTGATGGACTTACTTATTGACTATAAGAGAAAACAGAGACTTTTATTAATTCAACAAATGCAAGAATTACAGACTGACCTTAAGAAATTGCAACATGTGGCAGAATATGTAGAATTTGATAAAACATTTAAGAATAACATGCAATCCTTTAAAAAAGATCTCTGGCTGTTTAAAATGCAAAAAATGAATAGAGATAAAAATGATTACAATATGGACAGAGTGTATAGATGGACACAGCACACCTCATCTTACACAAAGACACTATATGGGAATAAGCGTAAAACAAAAAAGATTAATAACCAAACTAACAGTGGCAGAAATGTATCCTTTAGTGAAACAGAATACAAACATGACTCATCAGAAGGTGATGTCATTACTGTTGATAGAGATCAGCCTAACACAGAGGAGAGTATTTCTGCCACTGGGAATGTGGTAAATATGGGTGCATCAAATAGCCAAGGGAATAAATGTCTTAATAAAAGTAATGTTTCAAAAAACGGGTATCCAACCCCGAAACCAATTTTGAAAGGTCCCAGCAAAGGAAATTACATAGGGGCAGGCGTGGGAGAAGGGGGAGGGGGAAAAACAAAGCAGAATCGTTATCCTCAAAGGAAGAAATTTCTGTCCAGTAAAGAATTGTCAATAGCAGAATATACTATACTCAGTAAAGGGTTAGATTTTTCTCCCACATGTGGTTTTAGTTTATTCTCTACTGTCCTTGATGTTAATAAATTTGTGAGGAATCTCGTCTTAAAGAAACATTTCTTTGATGTTGAGGACATCCAGGACAGTAGAGATAATACATATACTGATGTGCAAAATGTAGTCCAGGATTTTGGTGATTATACAGCTATTTGTGATATGGAATCTCTGCTTGCTGAAAATGATAATGGTCAATTGGTCTGTAGAAGACCTTCTAGAAGCATGATTGATGTTTTCAGTATTAAGAGCAAAAGTAGTTTTTACCCAATCCACTCAAGGGGTAAATCTTTGGATGTTTTTCAATCAGTTGTTGAAACTAAACTGAGACAATTAAATGAAAAAAGACAAACTGCAAATAAATACAAATTTAAAGATAATCTTACATCAGATGAAAGGTTAGCACTTAAATCCCTTCAGGAAGACACAAATATTGTGATAAGACAATCTGATAAGGGGGGGGGGGAATATTGTTGTGTTGGATAGAAAAGACTATATAACAGAAGCCATGAGACAACTGTCGGACAAAGATGTATATGAGCAGTTGCCTTTTGATCCAACATCCAGGTATAAGTCTATTCTGAAAAGTTTGTTGGATACATTTACGCATAAGGGAGTAGTAACCATAGCCTTGGGAGATTCTATCCTAGTTGAGAAACCGGTCATTCCAATTTTTCATTATTTACCGAAATTACATAAGGATGAGGTTAAACCTCCTGGAAGACCAATTATCGCTGGGATAGACTCTCTCAATGAAAAACTATCTGAAATGGTAGATCTATATTTACAACTGCTAGTAAAAGGTTTGTTTGGCTATATTCAAGATACCACTTCATTAATAATTAAAATTGAGAATTTGGAATGGAAGGAAGGCTATAGGTTGGTCTCTACTGATGTTTCATCATTGTATACCTCGATTCCACACCACTTGGGTATTGGAGCAATTCAATTTTTTTTAGATAATTTTTCAGAATATGATGATATTTATGTTTGAGGGACATTACTATCTCCAGAGACATGGAACTGCTATGGGGGCGAAGTTGTTCCACGTCTTTGGGGATAGAAACCCCTTTAATGGCAACATTATATTTGTTGGCAGATATATTGATGACCTTATAGTGGTGTGGAATAGAGGAGAACAAAGAGTGCAGAATTTTCATGATTACATTAACTGTAACAGTTTGAATTTAAAATTTACATTGGAACAAGACTGTTGCAGGATTAATTTTTTGGATATATTATTGCAGGTGAATGGCAATACAAATAGGTTGGATGTTGAGCTTTTTAGGAAGGCTTCATCAGGTAATACTATTCTGAGATTTGATTCTTGTCATCCGAAACACTTATTGAAATCCATTCCAAAGGGGCAATTTATACGACTTAAGAGGAACTGTACGCAGGAAGATACTTGTATTAAACATCTTAGTGAAACTTGTGATAGGTTAAAAGAGAGAGGATATACTGAACAGATATTAGAGACAAACTTGAAAAAGGTAGATAATATTCCGAGAAATACACTTCTTAAATATAAAAAGAAAAATGCCCAAAATGGGAACAGAGAATTTAAAAATAGAACTAAACCTTATTTTGTGACAGGTTATAGCACAGAATACCATAAAGTATGTGCAATAATAAAACAATGTTTACCGATTCTACATGAGGATCCCATTCTTAGGGAGTTATTAAAGGATGGATGTCATTTTGTGCCCAAAAAAGCTAAATCAATTGGTAATATTTTATCACCATCTTTGTTACCTAAAATTGAAGCAAGTCAGAATTGGCTGACTAGAAAGAAAGGTTGTTATAAATGCAGAGCTTGTAATTATGTAGAAGAGGGTGATACTTTTGTATCTAATGCTACAGGGAAGACGTATAAAATCAAGTACCGTATTAACTGTAATACTACACATATAGTTTATCTTTTAACTTGCAAAGCATGTGTAAAACAGTATATAGGGCGTACTAAAAGGTCTATGAAGGACCGTTTTTTAGCAGCATTTAAGATCAATTGAGGATCCTGACACTAAAACCCCTGTGGGGAGACATTTCAGAGAATACCATAGTGCTGATACCAGTTTAATCCATATACAAGGCATACATTTTTATGCCAAAGCCTACTAGGGGAGGAGATAGGGAGAGACTGTTAGATCAAAGTGAAGTATATTGGATTTTCAATCTGAATACTAGCATTCCATTTGGTCTCAATTCACATATAGATAATAATTTATTCTATTAAATTTTGTCTATAATGATATAGTATACTATAATATATTTGTTGCAATGTTGAGAGATATAATTGTGTAAACAGATGACTTATTAATAACACTATTCATTTATTTATTTATATATGCAAGATATTGTCTTTACAATTTTGGTACATGTATCATTATGTTTATGTTTATTTTTGAGGATGTTGGTTATATGAAATAGTCAAACATATAAGTATATATGTATGAACTCCTGCTAAACACATAGTATATAAGTTTCTATGGTAAAAATGACATGTTCTTTATAGTACTGAATGACTAAGGGTTAAAGTAATTGGGAAGCTGGTATAAAAGAATTCACCTGAGATAGTAGTACACAGCTGGTGAGCAAGGGCTGGGAGGAGCCCGAAACGCATACAGCAGTTCGCTACATGTGGTGATTTTACATGTGTGTATTCTTTGTGGATCCTGAACTTTTAATGCATCAATAAATTTTGAGTTTTTATACTACCGTGGTCTGGACATACTAGATTGACGAGTGCGGAGTTTACTTGTTTGCCATTATGATATGAATTAGGCTTTGGGTAAGAAAAAGCAGACTTCTAACAATATATACTTTTCACCTCTTTCGGAGAAATGTAAAAATACTTAAGTGCTATGTATGTGTATGTTCTAATATTGTTATACAAATGTAACAAGTAAAAATTAAATGATGTATTGTTGTTTTTAACTGTTAAATCATTAATAAAAATCGGGTTGATTGATTGCTGCAGCCTCAGAGCAGTTGGACCAGTTATGGAGCAGTTTTGGACTAGACTGTCCCTTTAAGGAAGAAGAGAGATATTGAGATAAAAAGGGCCTCACCTTGATCTGCATTAGCAGACGCATCAGCAACAGAACTCTCTTCAGATGTTGTTCTGATTCTTAGTGTAGCCCCAGCTTTTTCCTTCACTGCTGATAACCCATGGCCTGGAGAATTATGAGAAAACAACTGTAGTCATTTGCGTGGTCCTGGGAGCATTAAAGGGACACTATACTACACCAATTTTCATATAACTGCATGTAATAGACACTACTATAAAGAAGAGTATTAACAGAGAGTGATCTAAAAATACAGTATAAAACCTTTTAAAAACTTACTTAGAGGCTCCAAGTTTAGCACTGTTGATAAGGTTAGGTTGTGACACCCATTAAAAGGGGCTGCAAGCAGACCCTCCCCTGCATATTAAAAGACCATTATACAAACAGAAGTCAGCAGAAATCTGTATACAATAGTCTACATCTAAAACTTTGGCAAAACTATATATTTTTACAAAAACACTCCCAGATGGGCTTTATAAATGGATCATCTACAAAACATTTATGCAAAGAAAAATCTAGTGTACAATGTCCCTTTAAGCAAGATAGGTATTTACTAAATAGTAACAAAAAAAAAACAATTGTATTTTTTATCTTTATTTTATTTTCCTAAATAATATAATTATTTAAATATACTGTACATCATTGTCTTTTATTTAAATTACTATAATAATTTTGATTAGAACAGACAATTTGTTGCAAAGTATGCTAATTAGTTTTCTCTTGAGGCAACACATAGTTTACCACTTTGTTGTAATGCAATTCATATAGCATGGCCATCTTCCCTATAATACAATGATCATATCTAATTGGAATTGAGCAATGACTAGAAAGTAGAGGATTTGACTTGAGTACAGATGGCGAGGTTATATTCTATTCCAATAACACGCTATAAGCCCCAGGTAACAATGGAGTCCAGAGACATTTTTATAAGTGGTCAAACATGACATCTACAAACCTACATACCTATACAGTATGTGCACATTCATATAACAAATATGTATTCACACATTTAAACACATTTATAAGCAAATACTAATCTCATTAAAGGGCCATAATACCCAAATGTTTAAACACTTGAAAGTGATGCAGTATAGCTGCAAAAAGCTGACTAGAAAATATAACCTGAACATCTCTATGTAAAAAAGAAAGATATTTTACCTCAAAAGTTCCTCAGTAGCCACATCCCATTGTAAAGGATTTCTAAGCAGCATATTAATATGTCTGTCCTGGGACAGCTTAGGGGATGAGCCTTGTGCACTCTCATACTATTTCCCTATTCAGGTTAAAGGAAGCTTACTATGAAATCTCACGAGAGTTAAGTCAAATCTCATGAGATCACAGTAAGAGAGTTCATAACCTCAGCACTGCTGATGCTGATTGGCTGCAGTTCATTTCTTCATTTTTTTTTTTTTTTACCTGCATCTGGGAGCAGCTGAGTATAACTTTTTACACAGAACTTACTCTGCTGAGCTGAGGAGATTGTGAGGTAAAATATCTTCCTTTTTTACATAGAGATGCTCAGGTGATATTTTCCTGACAGCTTTTTACAGTTATACTGCATCATTTTCAAGTGATTTAGCATATGAGTGTTATGTCCCTTTAAATGTATTATATGTCTGCACTCAATTATATTTATTGGTTTAGCTACACACAACCATAAATGTATGAGCTCCAATATATATGTATAGCTAGATTTAATTGAACTAATTTGCGTGCATATAAATATGAAAAATATGGATCAAAAATTGATATAACATTTTTAAGCCAACAAGAATATAGTGAAGCCAGACAAGATTATTAGTAGTATTTACTCTACATATATGAAGAACATTAATTAATTTGCTATTTTTACATTGGTAATATGATATACAGAGGATCATTTGATAGCTATTTTAGAGTGACTAACTATTCTTTCTTCTGTTGAGGAGTCAAAAGAGTGGAGGTAGGGAGCAGTTTTAATACCCACCTCTTTTTTTAAACTAGCTTAAAAGTTTTTTTTTTACATCAAACATATGAAATTTAAATGGACACCGGTCTGGTGCAACTACAAGGAAAATTAAGTGTGTGCCTTAGATTTCAACAGAAGGGTAGCACTGTTGAATAATAGTTATATATTTTTTGTTCAATTACCTGTTTCTTATATATAGGTACAGTATGTGTATATGTATGTATATGTTGGAAAAATAACACTGATAGACTTAATCGACACAGGGTTGCCACAAACTTTCAATTTGTAAAAAGAGCAATAACTGCAAAGCACAATAAAGCGAAGCGCATTAAAATGAGGTATGCCTGTATAATGGTATGCAGGAAGATATGCAACTTTTCTCTAATTAGTGGGTACAGAGTCATGGGTATTAAATGACCAGTAAATACAGTGGAGTTGCATAAACAACAAATGCAAGATAACAAGACAATGCAATAGCACTTAGTCTGAACTTCAAATGGGTAGTAGATTTTTTTTGCACTGTTCCAAGCGAAAACTACAACTGATCCAACCAGCAGCACTAGTTGCACGACCGAGTGGGTAAGTGGCCATTTCCACTCTTGACCAGCACTGCGCTGTGGGTCCTGAGCTGTCCTATTATGTTTCTAACCCCTTTGCACATAGAGGTGCAGGGTCGCTAGGCTTAAAATGACATACTCAACTATATTTCAACTATAATGGCTGTTAAACTGTTTAAGTCAAGTTAAATGTATAGTATGTGCACAAATGTATTGAAACAAGTATTGCTCAATAAACATAAATTGAATGTTTCAAGGTATCAAGTACAACTGAAATTTAATTTCAGCAGAGTAATATAAATGGATATTATAGTGGTATATAAAAATGCACACTTTAAGGGCTAGATTTATTAAAGCCCTACGACTGCAAGTTCTCATAAGAACTTTCTCACCATAATTTATCAAGCAGCGGTCACCAGACCGCCGCTTCCCTAACCTCTTTGCCACCTCTAAGGTGGCGAAATTCAATCTCCTCAGTCTAGTCAGACCGAGGAGATTAACAGCTCCTGCCCACGCTTGATTGGCTGTGCGCGGGCAGGGGGCAGGATTGCACGCGAGCGCAAAATTGCGCTTGTGTGCAATGGCGAATACCTGCGGGTAATTTCGCCCCACCACAGGCAAGCTGAGGCGCACAGGGGAGCGTATACGCGTCCCTGTCTGCCTCAGCTTTAATAAATCTAACCCTAAGTGTCGCTTGCGTTGTCCTGGAGAGAAATGTAAGTATATGCATTACAGTTGAATAAGCTTCAGATCAAATCTGTCACTTAAAAAAAAAAAGTTGCATTTTTGCAATGTCCCTGATGTAAAGCAGCTTTACGTTATATAAGAAACCCTCATCACAAGACTTTCTATTTATTATGCGTTATTAAGTTTATGTATTTATTTTATTTCTACAAAGAATACTCAAAATATATTATTATTATTGGTTATTTGTAAAGCGCCAACAGATTCAGCAGTACTATTCACAGCAGGAACCAAAAAATGACCAAAGAGCAAGGCAGTAACTTTACCAGTCTATGTGAAATCCTCACCTACTGTTGCACTTGCTGATGACAGGAGGGACTTTCCCCATGTGCCCCAAGCCCCCCAGGCACTTTCTTTACCAGCAGTGTTTGCATCCTTAAAAATACAAATAGCGTGTTAACATAAATAGAAAGAAAGTCACAAAACAATTTAAAAATAAATTAACATAGCAAAACAGAAAGGTATATCAAATTTATTTCTAAGGAAAATTATTTCTAAGGAATAAAAAAAAATATAGCCATGGAATTATTGTCTAGACAATTACAACATCTTGGCAAGTATCCCGCTTGCTTTTACCCAGAAGTATTCTGTATATATTGTTACCAATGTACCAGTGAACTCTGAGTAAGATATGCAAATTAGATACAATAGCTCATGCTTTTGCTTCCAGTACTGTGCTTAACCACAGCGATCCCCTTATGGGGTAGGTGCAGCAAAAACAAAATCACTTATGGGCAGCTGTTTGAGCTCATTAGCTCTTATCAGCAGAAGATAGGTTTGATTTGGTGCTATTCATTTAATTTATGGTAAAATAAAAGTAAGAGCCATTGAATTATTGTATAGACAGTTAACACATCTAGATAAGTATCATTGCTTGATTTTCCCCAGAAGTATGTGTGTATATAAGTTTCCACTAGTGCTGGATGAGTAAGAAATTGCAGCAGACAAGTAATAAAAACAAATGTACTTTTTCCTACTTTTAACCCCTGATTTTTGCCCACTTCTTAAAAAAATAATAATAAAAATGTGTATGTGTATATATTATAAATTACACACCTGGCTGTTTTCCTCTTCTGTCACGTTGGCTTCAGCTACTGGTTCCAAGCTCACAGAATCACAACAATCCAGAGGTTTTGTAGTGAGATCGCCTTCTGGAGCTTCTAACAGTCCATGCTTTAAACAAGATGCATCACCAATATCTTTTTTTTGCTGTTGATCTGTGATTAACTCTGAGTTATCAGTTGGTACAGATTCCTCAATTTCAGACACTGTAAGATTTGCAATGTTTTCTATCTCTTTGTCTGTGTTGTCTTCAAATGTACTTGTTTCAGTAGACATTTTAACTACAATAGAGAAATATATGTTAATATAATATAAATTGTTAAACACAAATTGTGAATAATGTATACACTAATCTTAAAAATATACGGCTAGATTACGAGTTTTGCGTTATGAGGGGTGCGGTGCTAACTTTCACGTTATTGTCACCGCTCACTTACCTACAGCGCTGGTATAACAGGTTTTCATAAACCCGACGTTAAAAGAAAAGAAGTGAGCGTAGAGCAAAATTGTGCTCCATACCGCACTCCAATACCAGCGCTGCTTAAGTCAGCGGTGAGCTGATTGTACGTGCTCGTGCACGATTTCCCCATAGACATCAATGGGGAGAGCACCTGCAATAAAGCAGCGTAAAGCTCAGTAACGCAGCCCCATTGATTCCTATGGGGAAACAAAATTTATGTTTACACCTAACACCCTAACATAAACCCGAGTCTAAACACCCCTAATCTTACACTTATTAACCCCTAATCTGCCACCCCCGACATCGCCGCCACCTACATTATACTCATTAACCCCTAATCTGAAGCTCCGGACATCGCCGCCACCTACATTATACTCATTAACCCCTAATCTGAAGCTCCGGACATCGCCGCCACCTACATTATACTTATTAACCCCTAATCTGCTGCCCCAACATCGCCACCTACATTATATTTATTAACCCCTAATCTGCTGCCCCAACATCGCCGCCTACATTATATTTATTAACCCCTAATCTCCCGCCCCCAATGTCGCCGCAATCTACCCACACTTATTAATCCCTAATCTGCCGCCCCAACATTGCAGCCACTATAATAAACAAATTAACCCCTAAACCTAAGTCTAACCCCAACCCTAACACCCCCTAACTTAAATATAATTAAAATAAATCTAAATAAAACCTACTATTAATAACTAAATAATTCCTATTTAAAACTAAATACTTACCTGTAAAATAAACCCTACGCTAGCTACAATATAACTGATAGTTACATTGTATCTAGCTTAGGTTTTATTTTTATTTTACAGGCAAGTTTGTATTTATTTTAACTAGGTAGAATAGTTACTAAATAGTTATTAACTATTTACTAACTACCTAGCTAAAATAAATACAAATTTACCTGTAAAATAAAACCTAACCTGTCTTACACTAACACCTAACCTTACACTATAATTAAATCAATTACCTAAATTAAATACAATTAACTAAATTAAATACAAATACCTAAATTACAAAAAACAAACACTAAATTACACAAAATAAAAAACAAATTACAGATATTTAAACTAATTGCACCTAATCTAATAGCCGTATCAAAATAAAAAAGCCCCCCAAAATAAAAAAAAACCCTAGCCTAAACTAAACTACCAATAGCCCTTAAAAGGGCCTTTTGCGGGGCATTGCCCCAAAGAAATCAGCTCTTTTACCTGTCAAAAAAAATACAAACAACCCCCCAACAGACCATCCACACAACCAACCCCCCAAATAAAACCCTAACTAAAAAAACCTAAGCTCCCCATTGCCCTGAAAAGGGCATTTGGATGGGCATTGCCCTTAAAAGGGCATTTAGCTCTATTGCTGCCCAAACCCTAATCTAAAACTAAAACCCACCCAATAAACCCTTAAAAAAAACCTAACACTAACCCCTGAAGATCCACTTACAGTTTTGAAGAGCTGACATCCATCCTCAACGAAGCCGGGAGAAGTCCTCAACGAAGCAGCAAGAAGTCCTCAATGAAGCCGGGAGAAGTCTTCATCCTAGCTGGGAGAAGTGGTCCTCCAGACGGGCAGAAGTCTTCATCCAGACGGCATCTTCTATCTTCATCCATCCGACGCGGAGTGGGTTTATCTTCAAGACATCCGGCGCGGAGCATCCTCTACTTCCGACGACTACCCGATGAATGAAGGTTCCTTTAAGTGATGTCATCCAAGATGGCGTCCCTTAGATTCCGATTGGCTGATAGAATTCTATCAGCCAATCGGAATTAAGGTTGAAAAAATCCTATTGGCTGATGCAATCAGCCAATATAATTGAGCTTCAATCCTATTGGCTGATCCAATCAGCCAATAGGACTGAGCTCACATTCTACTGGCTGACTGGAACAGCCAATAGAATGTGAGCTCAATCCTATTGGCTGATTGCATCAGCCAATAGGATTTTTTCAACCTTAATTCATCTTGGATGACGTCACATAAAGGAACCTTCATTTGTCAGATAGTCGTCGGAAGAAGAGGATTCTCCGCGCCGGATGTCTTGAAGATGGACCCACTACGCGCCGGATGGATGAAGATGCCGCCTGGATGAAGACTTCTGCCCGTATGGAGGACAACTTCTCCCGGCTTGGATGAAGACTTCTCCCGGCTTCATTGAGGACTTCTTGCCGCTTCGTTGAGGACTTCTCCCGGCTTTGTGGAGGATGGATGTCGGCTCTTCAAAACTGTAAGTGGATCTTCAGGGGTTAGTGTTAGGTTTTTTTAAGGGTTTATTGGGTGGGTTTTAGATTAGGATTTGAGCAGCAATAGAGCTAAATGCCCTTTTAAGGGCAATGCCCATCCAAATGCCCTTTTTGGGGCAATGGGGAGCTTAGTTTTTTTAGTTAGGGTTTTATTTGGGGGGTTGGTTGTGTGGGTGGTGGGTTTTACTGTTGGGGAGTTGTTTGTATTTTTTTTTTTACAGGTAAATGAGCTGATTTCTTTGGGGCAATGCCTGGCAAAAGGCCCTTTTAAGGGCTATTGGTAGTTTAGTTTAGGCTAGGGGTTTTTTTTATTTTGGGGGGCTTTTTTATTTTGATAGGGCTATTAGATTAGGTGTCATTAGCTTAAATATCTTGTAATTTGTTTTGTTTTTTAAATCAAATTTTTTTATTGAGGTATTTCGGATAATAACATACATTTTGTGTTATCATATTTATAGAATGCAAATAAGAGATGTTCAAAGCGACCATGTCAAACACAAAACACATTAGCTTTATACATATTTTCCACTAAAAAAAATCTGTTTGACAACACTGAAGACAACATATTTACTTATAGAATATAGTAAACCACGTTGTCTCTAATAATAATGCAAACCTTAAAATGCAAGAATAATAATTTGATACCTCTTTTTAATTTATAGGGTAGCTTGATACTAGTACCTCTGGAACATGGATTGCTGCCTATTAGAGTAAAATTGTATAATGGCTCTTTGTAAGCCATAACAAACTCTTATTTATGAGAGGTAACACATTTTTATAGCCTTGTGCGTGTAGGTGCAAAATAGCGTATTAATGCCGCTAAGAAATTCACCATATTGGGTGAATAATATGTAGAATATTAGCAAATTAGGTATATGATATAATATGGTACATTCCTTAACCTCAAACAGTAAACTATTATAGAGCCTCAGTGAGGGATGGCAATGAGAGGTATGTCAGGACCTTATGATTACCGAGTGTCAATAAAGCAGTAGCCGAGAGCTGTTTAAGTAGGCTCCATAATGCGTACAGGTTAGGGCTTGGCTTAGGAAGGTGGGAGAAGCCACAGCAAGGAGCTTTTAGGAACAGTTAAATGCTCTGTGTGACCTAGGGTAAGAGATGTCGGCATATTAAAAAGTGATAGTTCGGCTCTTACCTCATTTTACTTTGGTACTCTTAGAGTAGGCAATACTAAGTTGGAGGAGACTAATTTCCGAGACCAGCACTAATGAAGCAAGGTGTACTGGAAGCTGTGGTAAGTAATAGATGTATAGACAAAAGAAACATTTTAGCATGGTATATAAGGATAGAGATGAGGAACATTTTAGCGTGGTACATAGGGATCAGTCGCTGCATATTTTCTGGACCAGAACCATATATGTATATAAACAGAAAAGCTAATATAAACAGTTCTGCGTTGACCATTGTGTTGTCTGATTCAGACTTAAAGACAGACTCAAAGACAGGATTTTAAAACCTGGCACAGTATAAAACTATCAAACCTTTGTCTATGGGTCAGTGAGCTGGACTGCAATACATTAGTTAGGTCAGATTTTCAAACAACATAGAACAGTATATACCCTTGTTTGCTATTGGTATGGCATTTCTCGCTAAGTTAGATATACCGACATTTATAGCCTTAAACTAGTACATGCATAATAACCATCACAAACAATTTATAAGTATACTAGGGGATTCAGGTACAGTATATTAACTGGAAGTTCTCAGTCTAATTTTAAAGCCCTACATGCAATAGTAGATTTTATTTAGATTTATTTTAATTATATTTAAGTTAGGGGGTGTTAGGGTTAGCGTTAGACTTAGGTTTAGGGGTTAATAAATTTAGTATAGTGACGGCGACGTTGGGGCGGCAGACTAGGGGTTAATAAATGTAGGTAGGTGGTGGCGATGTTAGGGATGGCAGATTAGGGGTTAATAATATTTAACTAGTGTTTGCGATGCGGGAGTGTGGTGGTTTAGGGGTTCATATGTTTATTCTAGTGGTGGCGATGTCGGGAGCGGCAGATAAGGGGTTAATACATTTATTTTAGTGTTTGCGATGCAGGAGGGCCTCGGTTTAGGGGTTAATAAGTAGTTTATGGGTGTTAGTGTACTTTTTAGCACTTTAGTTATGAGTTTTATGCAACAGCTTTGTAGTGTAAAACTCATAACTACTGACTTTAGAATGCGTTACGAATCTTGCGGGGTAGGCTGTACCGCTCACTTTTTGGCCTCAAAATAAAAGCTTGTAATACCGGCGCAATGGAAGTCCCATTGAAAAAAGACTTTACGAAAAAGTAATTTGCGGTACGGCAAAAAAAGTGTGCGCGACAGCCTTAACGCTGCTTTTTTACTCATAACGCAAAACTCGTAATCTAGCCGATAGTGCCTTATAGCCTGAAACTAAAATACAATTAAATAAGTGAGTTGATCTATAAGTCCTAATCTTAAATGAGAAGATGTGGGTTTACAACACAGCAGTATCAGTTCAGAACCTTCTATGCTGCTTATGCTCATTGGTTGATAGGTATTTTTCTTTAATGCTCATTGGCTAATAGGTACTTCCTGCTAAGGCTCACTGGCTGATAGGTACTTCCTAGTAAGGCTCATTGGTTGATAGTAACTTCAAGTTAGTGGTCAATAACTGGTACTAGTTATGATTAGTAGGAAGCACCTATAAGCCAATGAGCATTAGCAGGAAATGCATAACAGATATTGCTGTATTAACTTAAATTTCAATTTAAAAAGCTTTTATTTCACTTTTTTGAGGCAAAAGAACATTTAAAGTGATGGTAAATTTTACATGTCTTAAAATCAGGTCCGGAATCTAAGCAATATTTTAGATGGACTTTAATTGATCACTTCTAATGAAGATGCGCTGTAACTTACTTTTTAACCTAGACGTGCCATTCTAATACTCCATACTCCTGCCGCCCACTTCAAAAGAATTTTTTTTTTTGTGAGCTAACGGTTTGAACTGTTCTCCAATCCAGGCCCTAGCTATACGGCACTTTTTTGTAGCTAGAGTGCCAATTGGACTAGAGTTCAAACCGTTAGCTCACAAAAAATATGAGTTTTGAAGTTAGCGGCTGGAGGGCGGGGGATTAGAATGTCATGATTAGATTAAAAAGTAAGTTAAAGTGATCAATTAAAGTCCTTGTAAAATATTGCTTAGACTCCAGTCCTGATTTTAAAAAATGTAAAGTTTACCATTACTTTAACTGCTGCTCTTTTGTATGGAATATTAAAAAAATGTTTGAGCATAGTATCCATTTATATTTGGATAATGTTCCAGAACACCTCTTACATCTAAAAGATACACCACCTCAGTTGTTCAGTTTATAGACCAGGCCATGGTTATTGTGTTATACCTTCTCCCTGGTTACCACTGCTACTGAAGGTAACAAAACAGAAATTCTGGAATAAATATAAGATTTTACATATTACAAATTAAACATATTTGCAACATGGAAAGAGGTGAGATTTGATAGCATGAATGGAACTTGGAAAACCCTCTTGAATGGTATATGAAGGCAGTCCGAAGATGCATTGGGTGCAAGTGCATTTGGATGCACAAACACTTACAGAGTAGAGAAATAAACATCTGAAAATGATGATGATCCTGAAATCCCAGCAATTATTTTCAAATAGAAATTTTCATTTATATTAAAATTGGCAGGCAAATGTTTGATAAAAGTAGGAGAATTTGCTTGTTACATGAAGTTATTAAGAAAATACAAACTTTACAGTCATATTTTTTTAAGAAGGTACTTTTCCCTATAGATAATCCAAGGTTTTCAAACAGTTATAGTTTAATACATATACCCTTGGAGCTTCTTGTGAACCATCACGCAATTGTTAAAGTAACAATCTACTCAGACAAGCAGGTGATAAGGGTGCACTATATTCAAAGCAGCTGCAGACAGACATTTTCAACTGGACTGGGTCCTCCCCCTGGTAGGTTGATTTCTGCTGCTGTCTCTTGTTTACATAGTTTTTCAATAACCAATACTACAGTATTTACATTTTCACAATAGGTGGTGGTTTCAACAGGCAAAATCAGCTATTTCAAAGAAGAAAATAGAGGAGGTATTTTTAAACAATTTAAAGGGACATTAAACCAAAACATTTTCTTTCATGATAAAAGCAATTTTAAACAACTTTCTAATTTTCTTCTAGTATCTAATTTGCTTCATTCTCTTGATATCCTTTGCTGAAAAGCATATCTAGATATGATCAGTAGCTGCTGATTGGTTGCTGCACATAGATGCCTGATGTGATTGGCTCACCTTTGTGCATTGTTATTTCTTAAACAAAGGATATCTAAAGAATGAAGCAAATTAGATAATAGAAGTAAATTGGAATGTTGTTTATAATTGCATTCTCTATCTGAATCATGATTTTTTTTGGGGGGGGTTTAATGTTCCTTTAATAGACTCCAGCAGTTAAAATTGATCATTTGCAACACGGGATATTTTTTATACCACACTGCCCCTTTAGTATAGTAATTAACTGTACTGTAAAATATTTAATTTTTCATTGCAATGCTGTAATACTTTATTTGACCCTTCCTGTCATATACTGTATTTAAATTCTGTAAATTTAAGCACTATTAGCCAACAATGGGCTGAGCTTCCCTGCAATGCTAACGCAATTGCCCTTCACTTCTAATAACAGCACCCAATTGCATGTGCTGATATTACAAGTGGTGTGAAAATATTGCGCTTGTGAAAGCGCAATTTAGCGCTCCACACGTAATCTGGCCCATTGTGTCCATACATGTTTTTCATAGTGTTGTTCACATAATTTAGGACATATTGACTTTACCGTGTTATATACTGATGATGGAGTTGTCAGATTAGTCTGACATAAGTATAAGAGATAATTAAAAACAAAGGCGCTCGGAAGCTCCTAAAAACTGAAGATCTTATTTGATCCTCTTTAAAGGGACAGTCTACAATAGAATTTTTATTGTTTTAAAAGATAGATAATTCCTTTATTACCTATTCCCCAGTTTTGCATAACCAACACTGTTATATTAATACTTTTTAATTCTGTGATTACCTTGTATCTAAGAACCTTCTGACAGCCCCCTGATCACATGACTGTGACTGTTTATTATCTATTGTCTTGCATTTAGTATTGTTTTGTGCTAAATCTTAAATAACTTTCTGTGCCTGAACACAGTGTTATCTATATGGCCCACGTGTACTTTCTGTCTTTTGTTGTGAAAAGAAATTTAAAAAGCATGTGATAAGAGGCAGCCCTCAAAGGCTTAGAAATTAGCATATGAGTCTACCTAGGTTTAGTTTCAACTAAGAATACCAAAAGAAAAAAAGCAAATTTAATGATAAAAGTAAACTGGAAAGTTGATTAAAATTACATGTCCTATCTGAATAGTGAAAGTTTAATTTTGACTAGACTGTCCCTTTAAAAACATGTATTACAGGAACAAAAAAAGATATGCTGAAAAGATCTTACGTGTTTTGGCTACCGGCTGTCATCATAGATCCTATTCAGCTGGTTATATGTTTATGTAGTCCTGCCCATTATACTCCACATCAAAGCACCCAATGTAAATTGCACAGAATATGGACACAATATTTAAATATTTTATCTGTAAACTGCAAGAGAATCACAGATGTCAGTTCTTCAAATTAAATATGTAGTTATTCTGTTCTAATGTAAAGTCCAAGAGAAACAAGTAAAGCAGAACGGTTGTACCATGGGACAAGAGGCCAAAAATTGTGACTGTCACAGGCAAATAGGGACATTTGTGAAGTATTAGTTTAATAACTGATTATCCAATCACAAGCAAAATATTCTGTTGAGGATTTTTAGTGATATTTATATTTGTATAAATATATATACATAGGGTCAAAATTTTAACTAGCCCACTAGCCATTGGCGAGTGGAAATTTAACAGTGGCGAGTGAAAGTTAGTGAGTGAATTTCCACAAATATTATTAAGGAATATATATCCATGAAAGGGCAAGGATATGTTATTCCTCTAGGGCTATAGGGACCCCATTAGTGCTTAGACGGCTATATCTGATAGGGTAAACAGGGGCAGAGAGAGATTGGAGAGGAAAAGTGAGAGTAGAGAAAGAGTGGAGAAAAAACAAAGAGTGGAGAGAGAAGAGAAAGTGTAAAGAGCAGATATGGCCTGAGAGAGAAGGGAGGGGGTAAAAAGAGAGATTGAAGAGAGAAGTGGGGAAAGATAGATGAGAGATGATTATAAAACAATTGTTCCAGGTCTGCTATGACCTCACATTAATGTCAACACTCTCTACTTTCTCTCAGATCAACAACATCCTTTTTCTGTCTAGTTGTTGTTTTTCCCAGAACCCTAGTTGATGTTGCTAACTGCTATGCACTTATTTTTGTTAATTTATTACTGTATGTAGCATAATTGAATTTATGGTATAAAACAAAAACTATATTAAAAGTTTACTGTACAATAAGGTGTTTTACATTGGCTAAACATATGCAAAGAGGGGGGAGTTAGTGGGTGTGGTGTGGGCGGGATCAAAAGTGGCTAATAACATTTTAGGATGGCTAGTATCTTAGGACTTGTAAAGAGTAGGACTTATGTGTGAATATATATATATATATATATATATATATATATATATATATATATATATCAGTTGACACCTTGACTGTTTAATGTCTGACACTGTTTAAATTAAAAGAAGTGACAGGACATTCTCTTGACTTGTTTTTTTTTCTGTAACTAAGTGGTGCAAAGTGAGCATTTAGTTTTGAAACAAAATAGATAATTTATATATGTATATAAAACATGAAACTATATACAGTAAATATTTTAAAATAATGACTAAATGGAATATTTGCAATGTATTGACCTGTTGATATATAAAAAATAACTAAAATATAACTATTTTTATGGATATCATAGCCAGTTTATAATTTGTAAAGTAAGACATGTTGTGACTAAAATTTATATTAATGCATGTAATGTTCATTACTGAATATAACCAAGGTTTAATTTTCACTTTTTCCATACAGCAACCTATTGTATTAAAATATTATATTAATAATACAAAATGTAGATATTTTTGTTTCCTGTTATCTGGATTTACCTTGTTCCACATTAAATAAATATATCAAACTCTTAAGCAGAATTAATTGTAAGGTCCATAGATCACTCTACTAAGTAACGCAGAGTATAGGTTTGCTAACCTCATATTTATTCTTCACATTATTATCAATTGCTTGGAGATGGTTATATTTCGGATATCTAACCTATAATATTAAGATCACCATTATTTCTGTATGCAGAGCTACCCCAGTTTGAACATACCTCTAAGCAGCCAGATGTGTGATTAAATGCAATGCACACACTGCCACGCTGCATGTTCTTTGGTTAACCCTCTAGTTGCTATGCACAATTTGTAGTAGTACACACGCATAACAAATCTGGCCATTAACGCTCACACAAGTTTAACATTCTGTTACATTCTCACATCAATATAATTAAAATGACAGGAATTTGTCCCTAACTTTTTACAGTTGTGTATAAATCTATCCAGATCTGAAAGAGTTAACGCCCAGGCTCGGGCTCCACCCGTATACTGACATTCACTTAAACGCACACATAAAGTTATTTAAAAAAAAAAATCGATCTCTTCCGACAAATACCGAGTCCACGAAGCAATTTCCGTTACATGAGAAAGGGGACTCTGTTTTTCGATTGGTTGTATTGTTTGATTGATGTTTATAGCAACAAATCGAGTAGAAGAGCTTCTACAAAGGTCGTGTTTATTGGATAATTTACCACGTGGTTGGTGACCTGTGGGCTTTAAAAATCGCTGCTTTGCGGAGTTTCCTGTTTGAGTGGGTGCGTGGTGGAGGAAAGTGGGTAGTTAATTATGAGGTGTTCGCAAATGTTTCCTACAATCTGTTAACTGCGTATGTACTTTACGTTTAATAACACTTTGACATATTAAAAATTGGTTAAACTGCTGGGTCACAAAGCAGAATATTTTATCTTAAATTATATACATAAATGAGACAGCGAAGGCCGCGTTGTAAAGAGGGATTGAAGTATAATCGCATTCCTCACCTCGTTATAATACTTTTGCTGTGTAAATCGCACAAAGATTAAATCTACCGGGAACGTTAGAAATAATGGTACTTAATGACTACGACTATTATTATTTTTATCAGAAATACGGCGCAGCGTTTAATATATATATATTTAATACGCTGATACTAGTTCAGTTATAACCCAAATATGCCCAGTAACGCTGAGTTTGCTTTTATTCTACCCTGTTCATAACTTAATATTAACTTAATATTATTAAAAAACTCATGCGTTCTTTGCAACCGGTCACAATTGGGACATTTTTTAATTTGTAGTGGAAATGAATGTGATTTAGAAAGCCACTACGATGTAATTTAAATTATGTTAAAACTGCAGTAGTGAAAAAGTATTCAAGACATTATGTACTAAACAGCATTTTGGGGTGATTGGCTGTAATGCTTACCATTATCACTAGGTGTCAGTATACTTTTTACACATATGACATTGACTCTTGTAACTCAAAATACATTGCAAAATACTAAATTGCAAAAAGTAGTGCAAATGTTTAAACTGTTTGCTTGCTGATATATATATACAGTTGTACAATGAAATCATAGAAAATTGTATAGAAATAATAGAAAAATGAGTCCATACCTTTTGTAGGACTAGATTACTGATTTAATATAGTGCATGCATGTGCAAAGCACCACATTTGACCTGTTTTGATAGGAATTTGGGAATATATGTTTTAAACATGGGGATTATGCGTTGCACATGCCAAGGAAAACGGTTGATCTATTTCTGATAACAATATGGGTATAAATATTTTTATGCATGGGAATTATTTGTGAAATATCATGGTTACAGATGCCAAAGAGCATATATATATTTTTTTATTTATTTATTGAAAAAGAGAAAATACATCAACAGAATATCAAAAAATATCAAAAATACACTGCAAGAGTAGTGTGCTTTAAATAACAGGAGATATTGTAAACTGTGTTTTTTTTTAAAAAAAAAAAGACATGCAGCGTTACAATCATAGTGGCTGGAGGGGGACAAGGAAGAGAGAGAAAAAAAAAGAGCATATTTAACCTGTTACCAATAGGAATATTAGAAATAACAAAGAGGGCGCCACATAGCGTGATATTGTAGATTGAATAGCCAAAATGGAAGAGTAATGTAAAGGCTTACCAGAGGTAATGGCACCGTATTGTAACCGGTGCTGACATGCAGGCTAACACTTTCAGTGGCTAGCACACTGGGTGGTCTCCGGCAAGCTGTGCACAGGTGCTATTCAGCGTTTCTGTGATTGACGTCTGTGCGGCTGAAACTTGAGACACTGCGGTAGAGCAGATACTTTGATACCTTATCCAGGAAGGCTCAAAGGGAAAACCAAGGTAAAAACAAATGGACAACTTCCGTGTGTTTAAAATCAGTGAATTTTAATCCATAAAAACTGCTACGCGTTTCTAGACCATAAACCGGTCTTTTCTTCAGGCATACAAACAATGGATGCTCCATTGTTTGTATGCCTGAAGAAAAGACCGGTTTATGGTCTAGAAACGCGTAGCAGTTTTTATGGATTAAAATTCACTGATTTTAAACACACGGAAGTTGTCCATTTGTTTTTACCTTGGTTTTCCCTTTGAGCCTTCCTGGATAAGGTATCAAAGTATCTGCTCTACCGCAGTGTCTCAAGTTTCAGCCGCACAGACGTCAATCACAGAAACGCTGAATAGCACCTGTGCACAGCTTGCCGGAGACCACCCAGTGTGCTAGCCACTGAAAGTGTTAGCCTGCATGTCAGCACCGGTTACAATACGGTGCCATTACCTCTGGTAAGCCTTTACATTACTCTTCCATTTTGGCTATTCAATCTACAATATCACGCTATGTGGCGCCCTCTTTGTTATTTCTAATTTACAGACACCTTTCACCCGAAGTCCAGAGGAGCTTTGCCGCCAGCACATTTTGACTGTATCAAAAGACACAGCACCGTTTCTTCATTTGGACTAATATGGTTTGTCCATAGACATTACTCACTAACACTTGTTATTATCAACATATTAATTTGTCAGCGCACCCCACTTACGGTTCCCTTAGGGGTTCCTATTTTTTTGATTACCAATAGGAATATGGTTATAATTGTTTACTACATGGGGATTATGAGTGTAATATGATCCCACATGCCAAGGAACACATTTGATTTATGGGTGGAATATCCTGGTTACACATCCCAAGTAACACATTTGACCTGTTTCTGATAAGAATATGGTTATATTTATTTTTTTACTTGGGGATTATGGGTGGAATATCATGGTTACACATACCCAAGGAACATATTTGATATGTCTCTGATAGGAAGGAATATAGTATCATAGTAACAGAAGTTCATCAAGTTAAAGTGAAGGTAAAGTTATTATGTAACGATGTTTGCAAATGTAAATAGTACAAAAAATAAGGGTAGTTTAATTCATCAATTTTGTTAGAGCGCAATATTTACCTATTTATCAGCGTTTTTAATCTTCAAACTACTCGTTCTGCAATCTGCCCGTTTTTTCTTTTTTTTTTTTCCTTGCCAGGTCACGTTTTTTTAGTACCCAATCATATTTCTGGCCGTTAGGCGGCCGTCATTTTACGTCACTTCATTAGTATTAATAGTGCGCATGCGTTACCTACACATCCTGTATCTTGGAAGCCGTGCTCATTCCAGCTTAGCGCATGCGCAAATCGCCGTCAATAAAGCCACTCGCCCGAACGCAGTCTGTTTACAAACTTTTGGCAACAGTATCGTGATAGTTTTTATTCGCGCAGGCGCAATTCGAGATTACGGCGTGATGTGCGCACGCGCAAGCCTTCAGAATATCGCAAACGCGCATTTGCAATACGTATAGAGCGGGTGGGAACGCTCTATACGTAATACTGAAAGAAAGCAGGAACTAGATGCAGGGAGGAGCTATAAGCGCCCAAACACGTTGCTAAAAAGTATTTATTTTATATTTCTATGTATACATATATGTGTTAAAAACTTATCGATCTTTGTATATATCAACTAAATAACATAATACTGCTTTCAATTGCGCAAAACTTTACCTTCACTTTAAACCTATACAAATCTTAATATACTTACAAAAAAAGCGCCTGTTGATCTTAAATTAATTCCATTAAAAAAGGTGACCCATTTAACACAAGCAATCATATCCCTGGATTCTGTTTCTAGCCAGAAATGTATCTAAACCATTCTAAATGCATCTAAGGTATTACCATTTAAAAAAAAAAAAAAAAGTTTTTTTTTATTGAGGTCATTAGCTAATAAATACGGACATCAGCAAATTACACCAAACAAATTTATCATACGATAAATCTCAGAATACAATGTTCTGCACGGGTGATTAAAGAAAATAACAGGTGCCAAAAATACAACAATCTACCCAAAAAACAAGCAACAAGACAGAGAATCATTACAGAACAAAGCAATATATCAGAAATTGTAAATGTCTATAATTAAAATGGTCTGTATGAAAATAAACGGTAAGTAAACCGTATAGCACCTCATTTTTTTATTATTTGCATGTATAACGTTACTGTAGCACTTTATTCTATAAGTGGTACATTTCTATCCAGGAGGAAACTACAATACCAAATATAACAGGTGGTCTGTGGAACACCTCACTAGTTATTGAGCGGGAAAGCCGGTATATGCTTTGTTATCAAAGGAAGTTCTCGATATGCTCATAAAGTATCAGGTTATCCTAAAAGTTTGTGTGTTCTGGGATGCTGACAAAAATATTACCAGTTAATTGTTTCAACCAACAGTATAATATTAGTTGTCTCCTTTAGATATCTTAGGCACTAATGACTCACATAGATAGGGGTCGTAGGATATATTTTCCTTTGTTTACTCAGTAAATTTCGGGTGGGGGGGAGAGATTGAAGTGTTTGTAGTATCAGCTCAGGGATAGCGTGCTATATACGTTTCAAAGCCTCCAAAATACACAGGAGGCCAATTTTGGACCTCATAAAAAAATAAATAGGTAATCTAATAGAGGGTAGCATAATACAAGGATAGCCACTCATGACTCACATGTAGTCATATCTGAAGCAAGTAGTAATAGGAGAAATATATTAATATAAGACCACGTTTAAACTTTCAGAGCACTGGTAGAACCAATCAACTATAAAAAATAACATATATCTAGCTTATAGAGCCTATATAAACAAAACCCAAGTAGTAAGAGGTGCGAACTGTGGGATATGGGGTGATGGGGCTGCAAGGAATAGTATGATTAATAGGTTTGTGTGAGAAGACATATTGGGTCCATACTAAGATAGACCAAATATATAAATATACAACACTTTGGACTGTAATATAGCTTGTAAGAGGTATACTCAGTATGCTGGAGACTACTGCCTATGTAGTTGCCGCTTACACTCTGAGTGAATCTAATGGACTAGTTTTACTAACTCCTTTCAGTTGGATGGGCAGAACAAGGAGGAATATAAGGAAGATAGCATGCTATTTTCACAAGTCTAATAGACTTGGGGTTGCAGTCAACATAGATATTTATGTGTACATGTGATGCATATGATCAAATAATTAACAGACAAATACAGTGACGATCCAGCAGGGAGGCCATATGTATGGTACCATATGCAGTTTTGTAGTTTTACATATTTCTGTGATTAATGTCATATTAAAATCTGAGTGTGTAGGAAATCTCTTTCTGTGAGAACATCATACCAAACAAGCTCTAAAAGTAAACCAACCAATCTTCCCCGGCCGCAGGTAACTGGTTCAATCTTATAGTATGACTCACAGAATTTATCCTACAACTAACAATCTAATTCAATAATAACTCAGAAAAAGGATAAAGTTGATATGGTAGTTAGCCAACGTATGGGTTTCTTGCAGCCTTACATCATTTTGCCATTGTAGTTATTTGACTTAAATTACTAGTAACTTCAGGAATAAATAACCAATTATATTAGGGAAACTGAGCAGCAGACTACAGAAATATAAGGTATTGGCAAAAAGCTAAAGCATTAACGTTTAGGATATGTTAGACATGCAGCTGAATATTCACTTATAAGAGGTGGATATATGTGCTTGAAGAATCTCAGATTTATCAAATGTCATAGAGATACAGTTAGAAAAGCTTAAACTATACAATACCAGTTTTAGAATGGCTAGAATTAGTCACCCCCAAAGTGAGTTGTATAGCACATAAAGTCTCGGATCAGAAGATCGTCATGTAAATGTTTAATCCCAGAATAGCAAAACATGAGTCCTGTCAGGAGCTAAAAACTAGAGTACATTTTAAGTGTTACTTAGAGTTAGCATCAGCCAATGCCAGCTTTAAAGTAAAGTGTACCACCCCATCTTATAATGGATTTCCCCATAGTATCTGGAGGTGTAAAAAGGCTTAAATAATGTCCATTTATCATAGCGATCCTCCTCAGCCTATGCGGCTCTAGATACGAGACAATTAGTAAAGCTTTTTTTAGAAGCGTTCTTATTATAATTGGATACCAAAGAAAACAGGTAAGCGTTAATTATCTGGAAAAAAAATACATTGCTGTGTATAGCAAATTCTCAACAAAACCATTTATTTAAAGGGACAGTCTACACCAGAATTTTTATTGTTTTAAAAGATAGATAATCCCTTTAATACCCATTTCCCAGTTTTGCAAAACCAACAGTTATAATAATATACTTTTAACCTCTGTGATTATCTTGTATCTAAGCGTCTGCAAACTGCCCCTTTTTTCAGTTCTTTTGACAGACTTGCAGTCTAGCCAATCAGTGCCTGCTCCCAGATTACTTCACGTGCACGAGCACAGTGTTATCTATATGAAATATGTGAACTAACACCCTCTAGTGGTGAAAAACTGTTAAAATGCAATCTTAAAGAGGTGGGCTTCAAGGTCTAAGAAATTAGCATATGAACCTCCTAGGTTAAGTTTTCAGCTAAGAATACCAAGAGAACAAAGCAAAATTGGTGATAAAAGTAAATTGGAAAATTGTTTAAAATGACATGCTCTATCTGAATCATGAAAGTTTATTTTGGCCTAGACTGTCCCTTTAACATTGTTGGCACTCACAAAAGCATACTTATTAATTCCTATTATATTACATTCATTATAATCTTAAGTATAAATGCATAATTTCTTTATGAGAATTAGGGCCTGGAGGTTGACTTTCTTAGCTGTTAATAACAATGCAAGCTTGTAAAAATAAAATAAAATACTGTAATCATTATTAGGATAGTTGAACATGCCTCAAACAATGTTTCTATTTCCAAAAAGCATGCTGAATTAACATGCTTTTGTTAGTCAATAAATAGAAATTTAAATACGTTTTGTCATACCTACCATTAAATTACATATGTAACACTCAAACATAGAAATTCAACTTGCTTTCCAATTAGTTTCCCGATTGTAGAGAGAGCAAATCAAGATTGAATACTGAATATGCTCCAATTTTGGAAAGAAGTATATGTCCTGTGATTTTGTTCCACACCTCTAATGTAACTGAGAAAAAAAATCAAATTACTTTTTAATATTACATAAAAATGCAATAATAATGTAATTTGAGCATGTGGGTTGTGAATGTTTCTTCCATTTTTGTATCCATATTCAGTAATGCTGATTGATTACAGCAGTCACTTTGTACAGGAGAATTACAGAGGTTGTCCATTGAAGAACAAGATTCTGTTGATAATGACTGATTAAGTAGAAATATTCTCTGTTATAGATGCATCCTCCTTTAACTTATGGGGTACTCGTTTGCTTTTTTTTTTCTGTACTGTTTCAGCAGGTCAATGTTGACCAGTTTTTCCATTTGTATCTAAAATTTGGGCTACTTTGCCCCCTCACCTTTTACAATTTCAAATGGTCCCAAAAATGGGCTATGCAATTTGCCACCTTTTCTCTAAATAGATTTTATATTTTTCTGAAAGACTATTTCGAACCCTCATTTTTCTTTTTTCATTGGCTTTCATGACTTTTCTGGAAACAATTTCAGCTCCCCCCCCCCTGTAACTTAAGGCCTTCAAAAATATATTCAATTGGCACCTACTTTCAACCCATTGATGTGCCACGTAGTAGGTTTTGAAAAACAGTACATGTTAAAAAGTTATAAAATGACTAACTTAAATTTAACTTTTACGGATGCTTGCAAAGCTTTGTTTGCACTGATTATTAGCTCAACTTCTAAATATAGAATTAAAAAAAAAAACTATTACTATAGCCCTCAAAGTACAAATCCAAAAATATTACTTATATTATAAAGGTTACTATAAAAAGTTGTTTACTTACTAAGTAAACATTCAGTAGAATTCTTGAAAACAACTGCTACAATGAGCTGGACTAGTTATAAATTATAGCGTGTTTGTTAATTTTTATATACTGCGCATTTAAAAATTTTTTTTTATTAAATTGAACCATATGTGATGTTATACTTTTCAACATGTAATATCAATAAATAACCTGTAATGCTTCAGGGACTTCAGACGGATAGTGTGGCTCTCTTCCAAACATCAAGTAGTATGGCCTAAATTTTGTTGTTTGTTTTTTGGAATTTAATCCAAAAATAACAGCGTCCAAATGCAAGTCCTAAGTTTCAGGTTGATTCTTTGCTTGTTTTCGTAAAGATCTAGATATAAACAATAATCATATATAGTTAAGTTAAAGGTGCGAGCTAGACCTTATATTTCCATTTCTTATATGACTGGGCGGAGGAAGAGAAAGGAAAAAGGTGAAAGAAGGAATTAAGATACAGTATACATCAGTTTTTTTTTTGTTTTTTTTAGAGAAGACATTTCCTTTATTGTAGAACAATACTTCCACTAAACGGTATAAATAATGTTACTAAAAGGATAAGTGGAATGGCTAATAAAGTAAATATTTGCTGGAGACTGACCCTTTAAATGTATATAACCTTTGACATTGTCTAGACTTTTAACAACCAGTTATGGTACTATTCTTTTCTTTCTATGTCTTAATATTAGAAGGATGTGTTTGTTAGTGTCTTACTTGGATGGATAGATTTTATATATATATATATATATATATATATATACATATATACATACATACACAAATAGTTCTTGGTACTGCCAGGGTGCTATCAATGAGTATATAGCAGCAATCAAATCAAAGCACTCACTGGTCTTCTGACATCAAAAGTGAAGAATTTTATTAAGTGACGTTACGGGACCTTTAGCGTCCCTTCTTCTGACAAACACAAGGTGCAAATGAACAAACTTATAAAGGCCTAACAATCCCTCCCCCAAACAAACTCCAATCACAGGAGGACATGTGCAAAACTAAAAGACTAAACCATTATAAATGCTTAGAGATGTTTTTTTCACATAAATGATGAACATAAACTTTAGTGTGTGTATAGTGAAAAGTGATCATCAAGTAATATGTGATACTCTTAATATAAACAGATACATTTGAGAAAATAG
Organism: Bombina bombina; assembly: GCF_027579735.1. Lineage (NCBI taxonomy): Eukaryota > Metazoa > Chordata > Amphibia > Anura > Bombinatoridae > Bombina > Bombina bombina. Next base: position 1,249,817,885 of record NC_069500.1, read on the forward strand.
TGAAAAGGCACTGTTAAAACTCTTTAATTCACGTCCTAAACCGCAAAATGTCCCCTCTATAAATAAATGGAGTGTTCCACAACAATTACATTCACTGCATAGGCACCGAATCCTACCGCCCCTCACTCCTGATAGGCCAAACAGTCACTGTTGTCATGGTAGCGATTACAGCTACAGAACGTAATAATTCATATCTCCAGATCACCTCAGGGATCGTTCACATATACACTACACCCCTCCGTCTGACCATGCCCTCTGTACACATCTGACTTTGGATTGTCACTGGGGTAAACCGTGTAATCAGAACAACTGAAAAAAACCGGAACCGTCTCTTGACAACTCGTAGCAGCCAGTCTACGCCCGCCCACTTCACATACTGATAGGCTACACGGGCCACACCTCTCTACCCATTGGTTCAAATCACACTTCCACAACAAACTTCACTTGTCATACATTGTATCATCTGATATAGCTTCATTTCAACTACATAAACAACAGATCCAAACATAGAGAGCTCATTGCTCTACTCCTACACATCTGCTCAATTCAAAATGGCATGTAATCATAAGAGAGCTCATCGCTCTACTCCTACACATCTGCTCAATTCAAAATGGCATGTAATCATAACTCATCGTGATACCCCGACTGTACTCGCCCCCCATAGGGCCTCACATAACATACATCAAACCCTCTGTGAAGGCTACTCCCCACATCATCACACGAACCAGATTCATTTGAAAAGCACATCGCTATGCCCCTACAATTATACATAACTAAGAGAAGCATATAAATCAAAACACATCGTTACGAGTTAGGCCACGTCCCCTGTGTTATTTGTAAGCCACTTCTCTTTACTCATAGGTTAAAAGCCCTACACACCTATAGCTCACTTCAGACTGGCTTCAGAAATAACGACCAATTGAATCTACAGTTACAATCATCAGCAAACATAAGGAAAGGCTAATCATGTATTCCCTTAAGAAGAGAATGCACCGGGCTCAAACAACAATAAAATAATACACACTGCCACATTCAAATGTTAATGCTGTACATAAACTCAAAATGTAGTAGGCTGGCAATAATATATAACCAAGTGAATAGTGACCACTATGATCACTAAATAGGATATTAGTGTTAATAGTCTCCAGACAACATCCACGCCAAATACCGATTTCTATTAAACCACATGTACAGTAGTCCACTTGGCATACTGACATGTCACTGAAATAATGTAGGACAAAAATGTCACTGAAATAAGAAGAATAAATCTTCAGTTAGTGCTCAAAAATTACAAAATGGCAGAGTGAAGATACATTTATAAAAGAAATATTTTCTAAATCCATAATGGGATCTTGTACTCTCATCATAACTAGAATCAGATCCGGACTCTCATCAGAATAACTCAGGTTGTCAGGATCAATCATCCCAGAAAGGCTTGCCACCCTGAGTGTACATTCAGGCCTCTGGGTGCTAAAGTCCCCAACTCATGGATCCAGCGGGCCTCTTTCTGGAGCAAAATCCTTGCCCTGTTTCCACCTTGTCTAAGACTTGGTACATGGTCAATTATGCGGAACCTCAGGTCAGTCACTGTGTGTCCTTTCTCAAGAAAATGTTGGGCCACAGGTTGATCGGATTTTCCACTCTTTAGGGCAGATCTTATGCTGGACTGATGATTGGCCTTCCTCGTCCTGACATTATGACTGTTTGGCCTATCAGGAGTGAGGGGCGGTAGGATTCGGTGCCTATGCAGTGAATGTAATTGTGGAACACTCAATTTATTTACAGAGGGGACATTTTGTGGTTTAGGACGTGAAAGGAGTTTGATCAGTGCCTTTTCACTATTTTGTCACATGTATCTGTTTATATTAAGAGTATCACATATTACTTGATCACTTTTCACTATATACACACTAAAGTTTATGTTCATCATTTTTGTGAAAAAACATCTCTAAGCATTTATAATGGTTTAGTCTTTTAGTTTTGCACACACCCTCCTGTGATAGGAGTTTGGGGGAGGGATTGTTAGGCCTTTATAAGTTTGTTCATTTGCACCTTGTTTTTGTCAGAAGAAGGGGCGCTAAAGGTCCAGAAACGTCACTCAATAAAATTCTTCACTTTTGATGTCAGAACACCAGTGAGTGCTTTGATTTGATTGCTGATATATATATATATATATATATATATATATATATATAAAATCACCGGACAGTGTGCACTCCAGAACAAAGGTCCAACAGCCTTGGGTGCAGCAAAATATAATTATATGCAGAGAAGAAGCACACTCCAAAGGGCTTTCATCAAACAATGTGGTCACTTTAATGTGAACGTTTTCGGGTTAAATAACACGTCCTCAGACAAACAGTTTAAACTGTTTAATCCTAGAAATATATATCATTCCTTTACTAGGGCCTATTTCTGCAGCTATTGTCCCTTCATTCTCAACCAAAAGAGATTGCAAATTACAAACAGATGTAAAATCTTGAAAATTTAGATCCTCACATAAGTTTTTAGTAATAACCTCTCCACTGACCTCCATGTCCTTAGTATAAAAAAAGTTTATTAAGAGTGAGGCTCTTCAAAAATCTTTTGACATCAAGGACAGTGGAAAAGAGGTTAAAACTACACATAGAGGAGAAGCCTAGACCTTTACTAAGTACACAACATTCTGCTTCTGTCAAAACTTTATTAGATAGTTTAAAAACATTATTTATATTCAGTTCTATTTGTTTTGAAATTTATTTCTCTGTGGGTACCGATCTTGTCTTGTGCTTCCCCCTACTCCTACCTCTGCGTAATTTCTCTTTTTGTTGGGACCTTTTAAGATTGGTTTCAACATATGCTCCCCGTTTTTTAAAGCCTATTGTTTACCTCCCTGGTTTAATACTATGTCTTTATTAGTAGAACTGGGAACTTCTAAAACAGAAATAGCTTCTTCCATATTAGAATCTGTATAATTTGTAGAATTAACTTTAGCATCAGATGAGTCATAATCATACTCTGTTTCACTGAAAGAAACATTTCTGTTCTTGTTAAGTTTCCCTCCACCTTGTTTCCCCTTTTGATATCTCCTATTAGGTGCATTTCTATAGGTGTTATGGGTCCACCTATATACCCTATCCATATCATAATCACTCTTATCACAATTAATTTTCTGCATTTTAAATAACCAAAGATCTCTTTTAAAATACTGCATATTATTCTGAAAAGCTTTGTCAAACTCTTTAAATTCAGCAACATGCTGTAACTTTTTTTAAATCTGACTGTAGCTCTTGCATTTGTTGTATCAAAAGCAATCTTTGTTTCTTTTTATAATCAATCAACAAATTAATCAAATTTTGTGAGCAAGTTGTTAAAGCTCTATTCCATTTGATAATAAAATCCTGACAGGTTACATGAAAGGATGGGAATTTTTAAATTCTTCATCCCCTGGGAATATGTGATTGTTGCTGATATTGTTGAAAGGTCTTAATGTCAAATTCCAATCTAATGTCCCTCTTTCCTAAATTATCCATCTGTGTAAAAAGATTATTCAAGTATAATTCAACATCCTCCATATATTCTTCCATATCAGATGATTCGCCATCTAGCGTAACGTCTCTGAATACATAGCCATCTGACTCCATTTCGTATAATGTAAACAAATCAGGAAATGTAGCACATTCAAAGTAAATAATGTAGCAAACAATCCTCAGATCCAATTAAGCTTATTATAGCCGTAAAAAGGTTTATAAACATAAGGTAAGGGATAAACCTCTTTAATGTTCTAAAATTTTCTTTGGGATTGGATTTCTAGTGACCACTCAAATTTAAACATGTGCAAAACTAAAAGACTAAACCATTATAAATGCTTAGAGATGTTTTTTCACTAAAATGATGAACATAAACTTTAGTGTGTGTATAGTGAAAAGTGATCATCAAGTAATATGTGATACTCTTAATATAAACAGATACATTTGACAAAATAGTGAAAAGGCACTGTTCAAACTCTTTAATTCACGTCCTAAACCGCAAAGTGTCCCCTCTGTAAATAAATGGAGTGTTCCACAACAATTACATTCACTGCATAGGCACCGAATCCTACCGCCCCTCACTCCTGATAGGCCAAACAGTCACTGTTGTCATGGTAGCGATTACAGCTACAGAACGTAATAATTCATATCTCCAGATCACCTCAGGGATCGTTCACATATACACTACACCCCTCCGTCTGACCATGCCCTCTGTACACATCTGACTTTGGATTGTCACTGGGGTAAACCGTGTAATCAGAACAACTGAAAAAAAACGGAACCGTCTCTTGACAACTCGTAGCAGCCAGTCTACGCCCGCCCACTTCACATACTGATAGGCTACACGGGCCACACCTCTCTACCCATTGGTTCAAATCACACTTCCACAACAAACTTCACTTTTCATACATTGTATCATCTGATATAGCTTCATTTCAACTACATAAACAACAGATCCAAACAGAGAGCTCATTGCTCTACTCCTACACATCTGCTCAATTCAAAATGGCATGTAATCATAAGAGAGCTCATCGCTCTACTCCTACACATCTGCTCAATTCAAAATGGCATGTAATCATAACTCATCGTGATACCCCGACTGTACTCGCCCCCCCATAGGGCCTCACATAACATACATCAAACCCTCTGTGAAGGCTACTCCCCACATCATCACACGAACCAGATTCATTTGAAAAGCACATCGCTATGCCCCTACAATTATACATAACTAAGAGAAGCATATAAATCAAAACACATCGTTACTACGAGTTAGGCCACGTCCCCTGTGTTATTTGTAAGCCACTTCTCTTTACTCAGGTTAAAAGCCCTACACACCTACAGCTCACTTCAGACTGGCTTCAAAAATAACGACCAATTGAATCTACAGTTACAATCATCAGCAAACATAAGGAAAGGCTAATCATGTATTCCCTTAAGAAGAGAATGCACCGGGCTCAAACAACAATAAAATAATACACACTGCCACATTCAAATGTTAATGCTGTACATAAACTCAAAATGTAGTAGGCTGGCAATAATATATAACCAAGTGAATAGTGACCACTATGATCACTAAATAGGATTTCTCCAACATAGGTGTGTCCGGTCCACGGCGTCATCCTTACTTGTGGGATATTCTCCTCCCCAACAGGAAATGGCAAAGAGCCCAGCAAAGCTGGTCACATGATCCCTCCTAGGCTCCGCCTTCCCCAGTCATTCTCTTTGCCATTGTACAGGCAACATCTCCACGGAGATGGCTTAGAGTTTTTTAGTGTTTAACTGTAGTTTTTATTATTCAATCAAGAGTTTGTTATTTTAAAATAGTGCTGGTATGTACTATTTACTCTGAAACAGAAAAGAGATGAAGATTTCTGTTTGTAAGAGGAAAATGATTTTAGCAACCGTTACTAAAATCGATGGCTGTTTCCACACAGGACTGTTGAGAGGAATTAACTTCAGTTGGGGGAACAGTGAGCAGACTTTTGCTGCTTGAGGTATGACACATTCTAACAAGACGATGTAATGCTGGAAGCTGTCATTTTCCCTATGGGATCCGGTAAGCCATTTTTATTACAGAAAGAAAAAAAGGGCTTCACAAGGGCTTTTAAGACTGTAGACATTTTCTGGGCTAAATCGATTTATATATAAGCATATTTTATACTCCATAGCCTTGAGGAATTATTTTTATCTTGGGAATTATGTAAAATAACCGGCAGGCACTGTATTGGACACCTTATTCTCTAGGGGCTTTCCCTAATCATAGGCAGAGTCTCATTTTCGCGCCTCTATTGCGCACTTGTTTTTGGGAAGCATGACATGCAGATGCATGTGTGAGGAGCTCTGATACATAGAAAAGACTTTCTGAAGGCGTCATTTGGTATCGTATTCCCCTTTGGGCTTGGTTGGGTCTCAGCAAAGCAGATACCAGGGACTGTAAAGGGGTTAAATATAAAAACGGCTCCGGTTTCGTTATTTTAAGGGTTAAAGCTTCCAAATTTGGTGTGCAATACTTTTAAGGCTTTAAGACACTGTGGTGAAATTTTGGTGAATTTTGAACAATTCCTTCATACTTTTTCACAATTGCAGTAATAAAGTGTGTTCAGTTTAAAATTTAAAGTGACAGTAACGGTTTATTTTAAAACGTTTTTTGTACTTTGTTATCAAGTTATGCCTGTTTAACATGTCTGAACTACCAGATAGACTGTGTTCTGAATGTGGGGAAGCCAAGGTTCCTTCTCATTTAAATAGATGTGATTTATGTGACACAAAATTTAGAGAAAATGATGCCCAAGATGATTCTTCAAGTGAGGGGAGTAAGCATGGTACTGCATCATCCCCTCATTCGTCTACACCAGTCTTGCCCACACAGGAGGCCCCTAGTACATCTAGTGCGCCAATACTCCTTACTATGCAACAATTAACGGCTGTAATGGATAATTCTATCAAAAACATTTTAGCCAAAATGCCCACTTATCAGCGAAAGCGCGACTGCTCTGTTTTAGAAAATACTGAAGAGCATGAGGACGCTGATGATATTGGTTCTGAAGTGCCCCTACACCAGTCTGAGGGGGCCAGGGAGGTTTTGTCTGAGGGAGAAATTTCAGATTCAGGGAAAATTTCTCAACAAGCTGAACCTGATGTGATTACATTTAAATTTAAATTGGAGCATCTCCGCGCTCTGCTTAAGGAGGTGTTATCTACTCTGGATGATTGTGAGAATTTGGTCATTCCAGAGAAATTATGTAAAATGGACAAGTTCCTAGAGGTCCCGGGGCCCCCCGAAGCTTTTCCTATACCCAAGCGGGTGGCGGACATTGTAAATAAAGAATGGGAAAGGCCCGGTATACCTTTCGTCCCTCCCCCCATATTTAAAAATTTGTTTCCTATGGTCGACCCCAGAAAGGACTTATGGCAGACAGTCCCCAAGGTCGAGGGGGCGGTTTCTACTCTAAACAAACGCACCACTATACCCATAGAAGATAGTTGTGCTTTCAAAGATCCTATGGATAAAAAATTAGAAGGTTTGCTTAAAAAGATGTTTGTTCAGCAAGGTTACCTTCTACAACCAATTTCATGCATTGTTCCTGTCACTACAGCAGCGTGTTTCTGGTTCGATGAACTAGAAAAGGCGCTCAATAATAATTCTTCTTCTTATGAGGAGATTATGGACAGAATTCATGCTCTCAAATTGGCTAATTCTTTCACCCTAGACGCCACTTTGCAATTGGCTAGGTTAGCGGCGAAAAATTCTGGTTTTGCTATTGTGGCGCGCAGAGCGCTTTGGCTAAAATCTTGGTCAGCGGATGTGTCTTCCAAGAACAAATTGCTTAACATTCCTTTCAAGGGGAAAACGCTGTTTGGCCCTGACTTGAAAGAGATTATTTCTGATATCACTGGGGGCAAGGGCCACGCCCTTCCTCAGGATAGGTCTTTCAAGGCCAAAAATAAACCTAATTTTCGTCCCTTTCGCAGAAACGGACCAGCCCCAAGTGCTACGTCCTCTAAGCAAGAGGGTAATACTTCTCAAGCCAAGCCAGCCTGGAGGCCAATGCAAGGCTGGAACAAAGGAAAGCAGGCCAAGAAACCTGCCACTGCTACCAAGACAGCATGAGATGTTGGCCCCCGATCCGGGACCGGATCTGGTGGGGGGCAGACTCTCTCTCTTCGCTCAGGCTTGGGCAAGAGATGTTCTGGATCCTTGGGCGCTAGAAATAGTCTCCCAAGGTTATCTTCTGGAATTCAAGGGGCTTCCCCCAAGGGGGAGGTTCCACAGGTCTCAATTGTCTTCAGACCACATAAAAAAACAGGCATTCTTACATTGTGTAGAAGACCTGTTAAAAATGGGAGTGATTCATCCTGTTCCATTAGTAGAACAAGGGATGGGGTTCTGCTCCAATCTGTTCGTAGTTCCCAAAAAGGAGGGAACATTCAGACCAATCTTAGATCTCAAGATCCTAAACAAGTTTCTCAAGGTTCCATCGTTCAAAATGGAAACCATTCGAACAATTCTTCCTTCCATCCAGGAAGGTCAATTCATGACCACGGTGGATTTAAAGGATGCGTATCTACATATTCCTATCCACAAGGAACATCATCGGTTCCTAAGGTTCGCATTCCTGGACAAGCATTACCAGTTTGTGGCACTTCCGTTCGGATTAGCCACTGCTCCAAGAATTTTCACAAAGGTACTAGGGTCCCTTCTAGCGGTGCTAAGACCAAGGGGCATTGCAGTAGTACCTTACTTGGACGACATTCTGATTCAAGCGTCGTCCCTTCCACAAGCAAAGGCCCACACGGACATTGTCCTGGCCTTTCTCAGATCTCACGGGTGGAAAGTGAACGTAGAAAAAAGTTCTCTATCTCCGTCAACAAGGGTTCCCTTCTTGGGAACAATAATAGACTCTTTAGAAATGAGGATTTTTCTGACAGAGGCCAGAAAATCAAAACTTCTAAACTCTTGTCAAATACTTCATTCTGTTCCTCTTCCTTCCATAGCGCAGTGCATGGAAGTAATAGGTTTGATGGTAGCGGCAATGGACATAGTTCCTTTTGCGCGAATTCATCTAAGACCATTACAACTGTGCATGCTCAGTCAGTGGAATGGGGACTATACAGACTTGTCTCCGACGATACAAGTAGATCAGAGGACCAGAGATTCACTCAGTTGGTGGCTGTCCCTGGACAACCTGTCACAGGGGATGAGCTTCCGCAGACCAGAGTGGGTCATTGTCACGACCGACGCCAGTCTAGTGGGCTGGGGCGCGGTCTGGGGACCCCTGAAAGCGCAGGGTCTTTGGTCTCGGGAAGAATCTACTCTCCCGATAAATATTCTGGAACTGAGAGCGATTTTCAATGCTCTCAAGGCTTGGCCTCAGCTAGCAAAGACCAAGTTCATACGGTTTCAATCAGACAACATGACGACTGTTGCGTACATCAACCATCAGGGGGGAACAAGGAGTTCCCTGGCGATGGAAGAAGTGACCAAAATCATTCAATGGGCGGAGACTCACTCCTGCCACTTGTCTGCAATCCACATTCCAGGAGTGGAAAACTGGGAAGCGGATTTTCTGAGTCGTCAGACATTTCATCCGGGGGAGTGGGAACTCCATCCGGAAATCTTTGCCCAAATCACTCAACTGTGGGGCATTCCAGACATGGATCTGATGGCCTCTCGTCAGAACTTCAAGGTTCCTTGCTACGGGTCCAGATCCAGGGATCCCAAGGCGACTCTAGTAGATGCACTAGTAGCACCTTGGACCTTCAAACTAGCTTATGCATTCCCGCCGTTTCCTCTCATCCCCAGGCTGGTAGCCAGGATCAATCAGGAGAGGGCATCGGTGATCTTGATAGCTCCTGCGTGGCCACGCAGGACCTGGTATGCAGACCTGGTGAATATGTCATCGGCTCCACCATGGAAGCTACCTTTGAGACGAGACCTTCTTGTTCAAGGTCCGTTCGAACATCCGAATCTGGTCTCACTCCAACTGACTGCTTGGAGATTGAACGCTTGATCTTATCTAAGCGAGGGTTCTCAGATTCTGTCATTGATACTCTTGTTCAGGCCAGAAAGCCTGCAACTAGAAAAATCTACCACAAAATATGGAAAAAATATATCTATTGGTGTGAATCTAAAGGATTCCCTTGGGACAAGATAAAAATTCCTAAGATTCTATCCTTTCTTCAAGAGGGTTTGGAGAAAGGATTATCTGCAAGTTCTTTGAAAGGACAGATTTCTGCCTTGTCTGTGTTACTTCACAAAAAGCTGGCAGCTGTGCCAGATGTTCAAGCCTTTGTTCAGGCTCTGGTTAGAATCAAGCCTGTTTACAAACCTTTGACTCCTCCTTGGAGTCTCAATTTAGTTCTTTCAGTTCTTCAGGGGGTTCCGTTTGAACCCTTACATTCCGTTGATATTAAGTTATTATCTTGGAAAGTTTTGTTTTTGGTTGCAATTTCTTCTGCTAGAAGAGTTTCAGAATTATCTGCTCTGCAGTGTTCTCCTCCTTATCTGGTGTTCCATGCAGATAAGGTAGTTCTGCGTACTAAACCTGGTTTTCTTCCGAAAGTTGTTTCTAACAAAAACATTAACCAGGAGATAGTCGTGCCTTCTTTGTGTCCGAATCCAGTTTCAAAGAAGGAACGTTTGTTGCACAATTTGGATGTAGTTCGTGCTCTAAAATTCTATTTAGATGCTACAAAGGATTTTAGACAAACATCTTCCTTGTTTGTTGTTTATTCCGGTAAAAGGAGAGGTCAAAAAGCAACTTCTACCTCTCTCTCTTTTTGGATTAAAAGCATCATCAGATTGGCTTACGAGACTGCCGGACGGCAGCCTCCTGAAAGAATCACAGCTCATTCCATTAGGGCTGTGGCTTCCACATGGGCCTTCAAGAACGAGGCTTCTGTTGATCAGATATGTAAGGCAGCGACTTGGTCTTCACTGCACACTTTTACCAAATTTTACAAATTTGATACTTTTGCTTCTTCTGAGGCTATTTTTGGGAGAAAGGTTTTGCAAGCCGTGGTGCCTTCCATCTAGGTGACCTGATTTGCTCCCTCCCATCATCCGTGTCCTAAAGCTTTGGTATTGGTTCCCACAAGTAAGGATGACGCCGTGGACCGGACACACCTATGTTGGAGAAAACAGAATTTATGTTTACCTGATAAATTACTTTCTCCAACGGTGTGTCCGGTCCACGGCCCGCCCTGGTTTTTTAATCAGGTCTGATAATTTATTTTCTTTAACTACAGTCACCACGGTATTATATGATTTCTCCTATGCAAATATTCCTCCTTTACGTCGGTCGAATGACTGGGGAAGGCGGAGCCTAGGAGGGATCATGTGACCAGCTTTGCTGGGCTCTTTGCCATTTCCTGTTGGGGAGGAGAATATCCCACAAGTAAGGATGACGCCGTGGACCGGACACACCGTTGGAGAAAGTAATTTATCAGGTAAACATAAATTCTGTTATTAGTGTTAATAGTCTCCAGACAACATCCACGCCAAATACCGATTCCTATTAAACCACATGTACAGTAGTCCACTTGGCATACTGACATGTCACTGAAATAATGTAGGACAAAAATGTCACTGAAATAAGAAGAATAAATCTTCAGTTAGTGCTCAAAAATTACAAAATGGCAGAGTGAAGATACATTTATAAAAGAAATATTTTCTAAATCCATAATGGGATCTTGTACTCTCATCATAACTAGAATCAGATCCGGACTCTCATCAGAATAACTCAGGTTATCAGGATCAATCATCCCAGAAAGGCTTGCCACCCTGAGTGTACATTCAGGCCTCTGGGTGCTAAAGTCCCCAACTCATGGATCCAGCGGGCCTCTTTCTGGAGCAAAATCCTTGCCCTGTTTCCACCTTGTCTAAGACTTGGTACATGGTCAATTATGCGGAACCTCAGGTCAGTCACTGTGTGTCCTTTCTCAAGAAAATGTTGGGCCACAGGTTGATCGGATTTTCCACTCTTTAGGGCAGATCTTATGCTGGACTGATGATTGGCCATCCTCGTCCTGACATTATGACTGTTTGGCCTATCAGGAGTGAGGGGCAGTAGGATTCAGTGCCTATGCAGTGAATGTAATTGTGGAACACTCAATTTATTTACAGAGGGGACATTTTGTGGTTTAGGACGTGAAAGGAGTTTGATCAGTGCCTTTTCACTATTTTGTCACATGTATCTGTTTATATTAAGAGTATCACATATTACTTGATCACTTTTCACTATATACACACTAAAGTTTATGTTCATCATTTTTGTGAAAAAACATCTCTAAGCATTTATAATGGTTTAGTCTTTTAGTTTTGCACACACCCTCCTGTGATAGGAGTTTGGGGGAGGGATTGTTAGGCCTTTATAAGTTTGTTCATTTGCACCTTGTTTTTGTCAGAAGAAGGGGCGCTAAAGGTCCAGAAACATCACTCAATAAAATTCTTCACTTTTATATATATATATATATATATATATATATATATATATATATATATATATATATATATATATATAAAAAATCACCGGACAGTGTGCACTCCAGAACAAAGGTCCAACAGCCTTGGGTGCAGCAAAATATAATTATATGCAGAGAAGAAGCACACTCCAAAGGGCTTTCATCAAACAATGTGGTCACTTTAATGTGAACGTTTTCGGGTTAAAAAACACGTCCTCAGACAAACAGTTTAAACTGTTTAATCCTAGAAATATATATCATTCCTTTACTAGGGCCTATTTCTGCAGCTATTGTCCCTTCATTCTCAACCAAAAGAGATTGCAAATCACAAACAGATGTAAAATCTTGAAAATTTAGATCCTCACATAAGTTTTTAGTAATAACCTCTCCACTGACCTCCATGTCCTTAGTATAAAAAAAGTTTATTAAGAGTGAGGCTCTTCAAAAATCTTTTGACATCAAGGACAGTGGAAAAGAGGTTAAAACTACACATAGAGGAGAAGCCTAGACCTTTACTAAGTACACAACATTCTGCTTCTGTCAAAACTTTATTAGATAGTTTAACAACATTATTTATATTCAGTTCTATTTGTTTTGAAATTTATTTCTCTGTGGGTACCGATTTTGTCTTGTGCTTCCCCCTACTCCTACCTCTGCGTAATTTCTCTTTTTGTTGGGACCTTTTAAGATTGGTTTCAACATATGCTCCCCGTTTTTTAAAGCCTATTGTTTACCTCCCTGGTTTAATACTATGTCTTTATTAGTAGAACTGGGAACTTCTAAAACAGAAATAGCTTCTTCCATATTAGAATCTGTATTATTTGTAGAATTAACTTTAGCATCAGATGAGTCATAATCATACTCTGTTTCACTGAAAGAAACATTTCTGTTCTTGTTAAGTTTCCCTCCACCTTGTTTCCCCTTTTGATATCTCCTATTAGGTGCATTTCTATAGGTGTTATGGGTCCACCTATATACCCTATCCATATCATAATCACTCTTATCACAATTAATTTTCTGCATTTTAAATAACCAAATACTGCATATTATTCTGAAAAGCTTTGTCAAACTCTTTAAATTCAGCAACATGCTGTAACTTTTTTAAATCTGACTGTAGCTCTTGCATTTGTTGTATCAAAAGCAATCTTTGTTTCTTTTTATAATCAATCAACAAATTAATCAAATTTTGTGAGCAAGTTGTTAAAGCTCTATTCCATTTGATAATAAAATCCTGACAGGTTACATGAAAGGATGGGAATTTTTAAATTCTTCATCCCCTGGGAATATGTGATTGGAATTTCACATTAAGACCTTTCAACAATATCAGCAACAATCTAATGTCCCTCTTTCTTAAATTATCCATCTGTGTAAAAAGATTATTCAAGTATAATTCAACATCCTCCATATATTCTTCCATATCAGATGATTCGCCATCTAGTGTAACGTCTCTGAATACATAGCCATCTGACTCCATTTTGTATAATGTAAACATCAGGAAATGTAGCACATTCAAAGTAAATAATGTAGCAAACAATCCTCAGATCCAATTAAGCTTATTATAGCCGTAAAAAGGTTTATAAACATAAGGTAAGGGATAAACCTCTTTAATGTTCTAAAATTTTCTTTGGGATTGGATTTCTAGTGACCACTCAAATTTAAACAGTATCTGTATATATTTAATAAATACCTCTCTCTTCAGCCATGCACAATATGCGCTTATCGTCAGGCAAACTTCTACTTTCAAAAGTCACGGGAACAGCCACACGGTCTAGCTGCCAAGCTGGATAAACAGATTTCACAAACAAAGTGGATGCAGACCCGCAGTGCTCAAACCTCCATTCCCAGCCTGCTGCGCTCTTCAGCGTCGGCGCACGTCCTGAGAGGGTGATCACGTAGTTGGTGCAAGGAGACCGCCTCTGTCCAAGCGGTAAAATACTTAACAGAAGAAAATACAACTCCGCACTCAGAGTGAAGAAATCCAAATCACGGCCACAAGGTAAAATCTTGAAGTTTATTTGGAACAACTTAAAAACATAAAGGATCCAGGTAAAAAGTATAAAGCACCAAAGTGTACATGTGCAAGTGTGCATAGCTGTACATGTTTCGGGCTCCACCTAGCCCTTGCTCACCAACTGTATGCTCCTATCCTAATTAGGCATCTTTAAATACCCTTTGACAGCGTAACATTTCCTAATTCTCTTAAAGTGATACTTACTACATAAAAAGAAAGCATCACCCATTGACAATCCTCCACCATTATCAATTTAAAAAATGTAATACTTATACAAATGTATCTAATATGATAATACAATGTTAAACACTAAAAACAAATATATATTGTTTGCATATTGGGTCATATATTATATCATTAGCATATTAATAGTGTATTATTATAGACAGTGGAAGACATATAATAAAGAAATAGAAAATGAACAATGGATCACATTTGTTACTTAATCTCTGTATGCAAATTTTCCTATTACATACTTTTAGAGTATATGTAAATATCCCCAAGAATCTCACAGGGCTTTGAAAAATCTAATAAAACTAATTAATATCCATATGTGAATTCAAACCTAATGGGGATCTAGTATTTAGATGAAAGATCCAGTAGACCTCACTCTGGTCCAATAATCATTATCTGTCCCCGCCTCTAACTGGTTTTGGTATAAAGTGTTTACCTTGAATTTGTATAAGATCAGTATTTGCTTCATGTTTATCCCTAAAGTGTCTCCCAACAGGTGTCTTAGTATCTATATCCTCAATTGACCTCAAATGTTGGAGAAATTTATCCTTCATAGGTCTTTTTGTACGACCTGTATACTGTTTGTTACACGCTTTACATGTCAGAAGATATGACGTGTGTAGTGTTACAGTTTATGCAATTTTTAATAGTATATCAATTGATCAATAAGATCAGAATTGATAATGGTGGAGGATTGTCAATGGGTGATGCTTTCTTTTTATGTAGTATCACTTTAAGAGAATTAGGAAATGTTACTCTGTCAAAGGGTATTTAAATATGCCTAATTAGGATAGGAGCATACAGCTGGTGAGCAAGGGCTAGGTGGAGCCCAAAACGCATACAGCTATGCACTAGTGTACACTTTTGTGCTTTTATACTTTTTACCAGGATCCTTTATGTTTTTAAGTTGTTCCAAATAAACTTCAAGATTTTACCTTGTGGCCGTGAATTGGATTTCTTCACTCTGAGTGCGGAGTTGTATATATATAATCCATATGAAATAGGCAATCCAAAAGTTAAACATATGCCAAATCCTTATATGTAAATAATAATTCCAATAAGACTCGGCTTCATGTATGAGTTTCAACACTTTAATGTAGTGAGCATATCCGACGTTTCAGCTTACAATAACTACAAATTCTTTTGTGAATTCAGCAAACTTGAAAATCTGTAAGAAAAAAGAATACAAATAATTGGAATATGAAAGCAAGTATGTTATTTCATAACACAATAATTTTTTATCTGTAAGTATAATAATTCTAAAGTCATCTTCTGTCTATTCTCTAAACTTTAGTGTTTGTTCTGATATTAAAGTCAGGTTCTGACTGTATATCTATATGTACATAATTTAAAATAAATCACTTTAAATTGGCTAATCAAAAGTTGACTTACATATTAACATTTAAAATTAGACAAATGAATGTCTAATATCCTATTTTGGACAAAATATTAATTTATTATTCAATTGTATGAGGGACATAATTGAATGTTATATTTCATGTCCCTTCAAAAACTAAAATACAAAAATGTCACCTATGAATTTTTTTCAGATGAAATGTATCCCTTTATCTGTATGATCGGTCACAATCTGAGCCCTCTATAGCACAACGTAGGGGGAATGTATATGAAATAAATATTAATAAAATAGGACATTGTGAAAACTAATTGTTAGACACATTCAATGTATTTATTAATAATTCCACCATTATTCCTCCTATGATACTTCTCAATAGCATGCATTGTGCAAACTAACCTGATGTATGATCTTTAAAAGTCGATTCTAGTCCAAATTTCAATTTATCTGCATTATGTGTCACATTCATCACTTTCAAAATAGAGGATTGTGAAATACCATCTAAAATAAATGAGGAAACAAGTGTTTCCCATAGGATGCATCCTGTCTCCCTCAGTCTTGTTCCAGACATTGTGTACACTTACCATGTGAAGGTGTCTTTTTGTCTTTTTATATGTTGTAGAAGTCAGCACAGTTGAAAGACAATGCCACAGACATGATCACGTAGGTATTCTTCACTTTTAGTCTGTAAATTAAGTAAATCTCCCTAATCGAAAAAGTGTAAATCAAATATCTAATAAAGCGGTACATAGTTCTGCATCCCTCCCCCTAACACTGTTTCCTAAATGTTTCTTAGCAATAGCTTAATAAGCGTATGTAGCCTCTTGTGTTATGTTATAACAATCAAGTGTGAAGCTGAGTCACATACATTGTGCATACTTAACCTCTGATGTATGACTTTGTAAATTCGTTGTGCTTCAGAGTATCCCTTTATTTGCTTTCTGTGGCATTCATCTCTTTCAGACTATCTACAATCTAATAATGTCTAAAATGAATAATACATGTAAACTAATTGTGTGCCATATGATGGATCAGTGGCCAAAATCCCCCCCCCCCCCCAGTCTTGGTCTATACATTGTGTATACTTACAATGTGAACGTGTTTTTTTATTTTGTAGACGTCAGCACAGTTGAAAAGATAATGCCACAGACATGATCACATTGGTATTCTTCAGTTTCAGTCTGTAGATTAAGTAAATCTCTCTAATAGAAAATAAAGTGTAAATCAAAATATCTAATAAAGTGGTACATAGTTCTGTATCCCTCCCCTTAACACTATTTCCTAAATGTTTCTTAGTAATAGCTTAATAAGCGTACATAGCCTCTTTTGTGTTATGTTATAACAATCAAGTGTGAAGCAGAGTCACATACATTGTGCATACTTAACCTCTGATGTATGACTTTGTCAATTTGATGTGCTTCAGAGTATCCCTTTATCTGCTATCTGTGGCATTCATCCCTTTCAGACTAGATCTAAAATCTAATAATGTCTAAAATAAATAATACATGTAAACTTATTGTGTGCAATATGATGGATCAGTGACCCAAATCCCCCCTCCCCAATCTTGGTCCATACATGGTGTATACTTACCATCTGTCAGGTCTCAGTCAAGATCCTATATTTCCCTGTAGGGAGAGATATAAGGATAGATTGTGAATCCAACTGTAGATAAAAGTATCTTAGTATAAATATAGTATCACTTTAAAAGTTAGAGGAGTGTGGAAGAATTGTTGACTTAGGAAGGAATTGGAGTTAAATGAAAATGGTTTCATTTATTAAGGCAACAATCCTACCATTACTGTTAGGTTAACTTATCATAATCATAACCTATAGCCAATAGGTGGCAACAAGTTTGGCAGGTTATGTTATAAATAAAAACCTTGTGATAAATTTTATAAGTTAATGTATAATTGGTTAAAGCAGAAAGTATGGATATTAACAGGCAAATATAAATTAAACCAATTTGGATAACTGTACCAGAGAGAGAGAGAGTCCGGAGTCAAGGCTGTTAAGGTATCGATACCGGAGGTAAAGGCTTACTTTTACTGCTTCGGAAGTCTTAGCAATAAGCTGGAGGAGTAGAGGATAGAATCTGGAACACGCTAGGAGAGCGTGTGGAACAAGCGTGAGCTGCGGCTTCCAGATGGTAAGAGGTAAACAGCTGAGATGGCGGGTGATGTCACCGCGGAATCCGGCTCCGAAGGTAATACAGACAGCTGCGGTAGACAGCGTGATTAGCTTGTGAAACTGTCAGTAGCGAGAAAGCTGGAGACTGATTGTTCTGAGAACAAAATTGGAATGAGCTGGAAACTTAGTCACTTTAGGTATTTACAACAAAGTATAAACTTATTGTAGCAATGGTCCAAAGGCTTGTAATAATACTTCCAGGAGAGGCTAAGGTAGATGACTGATGTAGTCAAAAATTACTAAGCAATGAATGAACTGAGGGTGGGGATTTTATACAGATGGCAACTGGTGTCAGGTATCCTTAAAGGCACAGGTGTAAGTCATGACACCATCTGATGTTGTCTTTAAAAATCTGGTGGCAAAGTCTTCACAGAAGCCAATGCCAGAGACATAAGATGTATAATTTAGCTATGATTATAAAAGATTGGAATGCTGATCCACCCTGCCAAGGTAGAGATTTCACAAAGGACGGTATGTTGCCCATTGCCCTTGTCACGCAGAACCCTGTCATGGAGTTATAAACGTCATTATTATATGTAGAACCAAATGAGGGGTGCCCATACCCATGATTGAAACTTCGCCCTATCCCTGTGTATTATATTGTAAATATTAACCTGACCGATTGCCTATGCTGGTATTTGAGTTTTGAGATAACATTCCCACGTAGCTAGCATTTCTGCATATACGTCCATTTTGTCATTTTTCATATAAAAGTATTCCTCCAGTTCTAGTAGTTCCGATACCCTAAGCGACCACATCGTTATTGGTGGGGCTGTCCTACTCTTCCAGTTTTTTGCTATTAAAAATTTAATGCTATTCGTCAACACGTAAAATAGCTTTTTATGGGGTTTATGTTTTATGTTAGGGGGGTTGCATAGCAACCACAACAGGGGGTCCAGAGGAAACTGAACCTCTAGTATTGATTCTATTTCAGTAATGACTAATCTCCAGAATGTTTGGATGGTGTTACACCACCATCACATGTGAGCCATGTTGCTGCCACCATGGCCACATCTCCAACAGCAGTCTGATCTATGGGGGAAGAGGCGATGGATTTTCCTAGGTGTAAGGTACCAACGATGTAGTATCTTTAAGTTCAGTTCCACTACGGAGAGCGAGACTGAAGTTTTTGTGATGTTTTGGAAGATTGATGTGCCAGTTTGAGGAAGTATTATGATTCCTAAGTCATCCTCCCATTTCTCAAGATATGGTGTGACATAGCCTGGAGTGTTTGTTGTGAGTATTTGATAAATCAACGAGAGTGTGTGGGACATCGGAGGGGCCCTGGTGCAAAGTGTTTCAAAGTTTGTTAGTGGCCTAACCATGTTTCTACTCTGCTCATGCAACAAGATAAATCGGTTAACTCTGTGGTAATTAAACCAGTTATGGAAGTAGGTGTACCCTTTGTCTAATAATTCGCTTTGGGAGAGGATTTTGTCTCCCGATGTTATTTTGCAAACTGGGAAGTCACGGATGTTAGAGTCTGCTAAAGTTGTCAGGATAGTGTGGCCAATTGTAAATTGACCGTTTTCTATGAGTGAGGTGAGGGGGGACGGTTTGGAGGAGATGTGTGTGGTTTTGGAAAGGACTCGTTCCCAAACTTCATAGGTTTCCCTGACTAAAGGAGTGCTATGTATCTTTTTGTAGTGAGTTTTCTCCAAACTCCAACATATTCTGCCCAGGTGGGGAGTACCAGATACTAAATGTTCTAGTTGTACCCATCTTTTGTGATCGTGGTGAATGTGCCAATCTATTATTCTTTGCAAAAAGATGGATTGTCTGTAAAGCGCTATATTAGGAATACCCAGTCCTCCCTGTGACTTAGGTTTTTGCATAATGTTCTGATTGATTCTAGGAGGTTTTCTGGCCCACACAAAGTCACTAAATGCTTTTTGAATACTTGCAAGGTATGATGTTGGTAAAGGAATAGGTAGTGCTTGCATGATGTATAGTAGTCTTGGGAAAATATTCATTTTAAGGGTGTTTATTTTACCTGACCATGAAAGTCTTTTGGATAGCCAGGATGATAGGTCTCTAACTATAGTTTTTTTAATAGGTTCGTAGTTTTTGGTAAAGATTTCTTCTAGTGTAGCTGCTAGTTCTATACCTAGATAGTGTAGTGAGTTTTTGCACCAGGTAAAGGGAGTCGTTTGTTTAACCCTGAGTAGAGTGGCCTTATCTAGATTAATATTTAGTACCTCAGATTTTGTAGAATTGATCTTAAAGTTGGAGAGTTTGTGAAACTGTTGGAAGTCGTGTAGTAGTGGGGGAATAGAGTGTTCTGGTTCAGTAAGTGTGAATAAAATGTCGTCTGCGAAAAGACATATGATTGTGACCCTATTTGTATCCCTTTTATGTTTGGATTTTGCCTTATCTTAGATGCCAGGGTTTCGATAAAGCAGGCAAATAAAAGGGGAGATAGGGGGCATCCCTGACGGGTTCTATTGGTTATTTTAAAAGGGGCAGATAAAGTTCCGTTCAAGGATATCCTGGCGTTGGGGTGAGAGTAAAGGGAAAAAATTCTATCTAATATTTTAGGGCCGAAGCCCATAGACTCCTAGGTGGCACGTAGATATGACCAGTCAACATGGTCAAAGGCCTTTTCTGCATCAATAGACAGCAGGATCCCTTGGGTGCCTCTGTCTTATAGAAATTGGATGAGGTTCAAGGCCCTGACCGTGTTGTCCTTAGCCTCTCTCTGTGGGATAAACCCCACCTGGTCCTGGTGGATTATCTCTGGTAGCAGGCAATTCATACGGTTCGCCAATACTTTCGCATAAATTTTTAAATCGGTGTTTAGGAGCGATATTGGTCTATAATGTGATGGGTGATCTAAAGTTTTATTAGGTTTAGGTAATAAGATAATATGGGCCTCCAATGCCCTAGGGGAAAATGATTTGGATTCATCTATATAATTGAATAAAAGGGTAAGATGGGGAAGTAGTTCCTCCTGGAATTGTTTGTAGTATTTGTTACTAAATCCGTCAGGACCAGGGGATTTGCCATTTGGAAGGTCTTTAATAACTGTTTTGATTTCTTCCAGAGTTATAGGTTCTTCTAATTGGGATTTCTGTTGGGAGGAGATTTGGGGAAGATGGAAGTCTGCCAAGAATTTAGTGATTGCTTGGGATTTAATGTCCTGTGCTAGGGGTGAGCCGTTTGGTGAATTATTTAGGTTATAGAGTTTTTGGAAATAGTCTCTAAATGTATTTGCTATAGATTTGGAGGTGAAATGTTCCTTATTGTGATCATCTTTTATATGTAAAATGTAAGATTTGTGTGTTTTTTGTTTTAAATAGCGTGCCAACAAGCGGCCTGGTTTATTCCGCCCTTCGTAATTTGATTGTTGTAGTTTTAGGGATAGACTTTTGTGTTCTTTGTTGTAGTAGGCAGCTAATTTATTCCTCTACAATTGTAAAGCATCCTGTAACTGTTGGTCTGAAGGTTTTTTTTATGGTCCTGTTCTAAGGCTGCTATAATGGTTAACAGGGTATTTAGGTATTTACGCTTTTTTTTTCAATAGAGAGGCTTTAATACCTATGAACTCCCCTCTCAGCACACATTTGTGAGCTTCCCATATATTATCTTGGCTTAGATCTTGGGTGGTATTAAAGGAAAAGTATTCAGTGATGGCTTTTGCTATGTGTTGTGTTACCAAAGGGTCTGCCAGCAAATGGTCATCTAGTCTCCAAATGAAATCACAAATCGGTTTAGTAGGCCAGGTGAGTGTACCTATGACCGCTGCGTGGTCTGACCAAGTGAGAGGGGAGATTTGGGTGTTGTGGAAAAGTGCCAGGCCGGTAACGTCAGTAAGAATATAATCAATTCTGGTGTAGCGTTTATGAGGGTAGGAGTAAAACGTATAGTCTCTGGATTCTGGGTTAGAGACCCTCCAGAGATCATGGACAACTATTTTCCTGAGGTGAGCGTTAGTACGTTTAATCTGGGAGGTTGGTATTGAAGAGTGTGAGGTCGAGCAGTCCAAATGAGGGTTTAGAGGTATGTTCAGGTCCCCGCAAAGTATCAGGACACCTTTTTGGTGCTCTAGAATTAGATTAGTGACTAATTTAATAAATTTGGATTGGTTGGAATTCGGTGTGTAAATGGAGACTAAAGTTACTGGGCGCCCATATAAGAGGCCTACTAATATAAGATATCTGCCTTCTTTGTCTTTGACCGATGTGATAACGGAAAAGGGGATGTGTTTCTTAATTAGGATCCCTACTCCATTCTTTTTGGAATGTGAGTGAGATGCATAGAAGCATGTGCCAAATTTAAATGTGAAAGTTTTTGGTTCTTTACCTTTAAGGAAATGGGATTCTTGTATGAACACTATCAGTTTTTTGCCTTAAAAAATCTTGTAGCGCATGATGTCTTTTAGTCGGGATGTTAAGCCCTTTAGCATTTATGGTTTGAATTCTAATAGAGTCAAGGGGCTTGTGGGTGGTATGAGAGCTAAGCATAGCGGTGCAGGGAGGAGTACCTTATGGGTTTTACTGACATGAAAGAATCATGGGAAAAAGTTACGTAATGTTCACATGTGGCGTGGCAATTCAGGACAGTTAGGTCAGCAGAGAAGGAGAGAAGAAAGGAAAGAGACACAGAGAAAAGACACAGCAACAATCTTGTAGTCAACAAGAAAAACATCGTTGAGGTTGCGTTTCGCAAACTTTGGCAATTAATAAGCAAAAGGAGGTGCATTAAATAACATATCCTTGAAATACAAACATTTCTATTGATATACAGTGACAAACTTTACTAACCTGTGAAAAAAGTAAAAAAAAAACAAGAACAAGAAAAGGAAACAAACAGGAGTGAAACAACCACCTCCCCCATTTCTATAAGTCAAACTGATTTACTTATTGGTCGTCCTGCCAATAGAGCTGAGTACTCTCCCAGGTCCTATGATTACTTTCAAGAGAGGGTCTTTTGACCCCCTGTAATAAAGGGGGGAGGACTTCCTTGGTGTTACTTAAGGTGTGGAGATGGCTAGGGGGATGGGTTATTTCTTAGACTAAGCTGATGACATTTAAGCCTATAGAGGGGTTATGGCAGTATGACCGCTATGTATATATATAAAAAAACCATTCTGTGGACAATTGCACGTATGATTAACCATAAATTATCCACGATCCTGACCCTTTAGACCCAGTAACAGTGCACATTGGCAGGTTAAGGAAAAAGACCCTGTTAACCCCTTAATGACCGGACCATTTTTCAATTTTCTTACCCTTAATGACAATGGCTATTTTTACATTTCTGCAGTGTTTGTGTTTAGCTGTAATTTTCCTCTTACTCATTTACTGTACCCACACATATTATATACCGTTTTTCTCGCCATTAAATGGACTTTCTAAAGATACCATTATTTTCATCATATCTTATAATTTACTATCAAAAAATATATAAAATATGAGGAAAAAATGGAAAAAAACACACTTTTTCTAACTTTGACCCCCAAAATCTGTTACACATCTACAACCACCAAAAAACACCCATGCTAAATAGTTTCTAAATTTTGTCCTGAATTTAGAAATACCTAATGTTTACATGTTCTTTGCTTTTTTTCCAAGTTATAGGGCAAAAAATACAAGTAGCACTTTGCTATTTCCAAACCACTTTTTTTCAAAATTAGCGCTAGTTACATTGGAACACTGATATCTGTCTGGAATCCCTGAATATCCATTGACATGTATATATATTTATTTAGAAGACATCCCAAAGTATTGATCTAGGCCCATTTTGGTATATTTCATGCCACCATTTCACTGCCAAATGCGATCAAATAAAATAAATTGTTTACTTTTTCACAAATTTTTTCACAAACTTTAGGTTTCTCGCTGAATTTATTTACAAACAACTTATGCAATTATGGCATACATGGTTGTAAATACCTTTCTGGGATCCCCTTTGTTCAGAAATAGCAGATATATATGGCTTTGGCGTTGCTTTTTGGTAATTAGAAAGCTGCTAAATGCCGCTGCACACCACGTGTGTATTATGCCCAGCAGTGAAGGGGTTAATTAGGGAGCTTGTAGGGAGCTTGCAGGTTTAATTTTAGTGTAGTGTAGTGTAGTAGACAACCCAAATTATTGATCTAGGCCAATTTTGGTATATTTCATGCCACCATTTCACCGCCAAATACGATCAAATAAAAAAAAGACTTAAATTTATCACAATTTTAGGTTTCTCACTGAAATTATTTACAAACAGCTTGTGCAATTATGGCACAAATGGTTGTAAATACTTCTCTAGGATCCCCTTTGTTCAGAAATAGCAGACATATATGGCTTTGGCGTTGCTTTTTGGTAATAATAAGGCCGTTAAATGCTGCTGCGCAGCACACTTGTAATATGCCCAGCAGTTAGGGGTTAATTAGGTAGCTTGTAGGGTTAATTTTTAGCTCTATTGTAGACCCCCTGACCCCCCTCAAACAGCTCTCTTCCCTCCCCCACCTCACAATTGTCACCGCCATCTTAAGTACTGGCAGAAAGTCTGCCAGTACTGAAATAAAAAGCTTTTTTTTTTTTTTTTTTTATACTGTCTGCAGTGATGGATCCCCCCTTACCCCACAACCTCCCTGATCCCCCCATACATTTCTCTAACACTCCCCTGGACCCCCTCTACATATATGCCTCCATCTTGGGTACTGGCAGCTGTCTGCCAGTACCCAATTTGCCCCCCAAATTTGTTTTTTTTTTACTTTTTTATGTAAATCATTTGTTTTCTGTAGTGTAGCTGGCCCCCCTCAACAATCTACATCCCTCCCCCTCCCAGATCCCTTACTAAAATACAGAGATCAGCATTCATCTGTATTGTTTTTTTTTTTATGCACATTTTGCGTGCGCCGCCCTTTCTGCATCGGTGGGCAATATAGGGGATTGCAGTGATGTCTCAATATTGAGACATCACTACAATCCCTTGTAAGCAGCTGGAAGCGATCATGATCGCTCCCAGCACTTCAAAAGGCAGAGGACGTACCAGGTACGTCAATTGTCACTAAGGGGAGTTTTTCCCATGACGTACCTGGTACGTCCTCTGTCATTAAGGGGTTAAAGGTCATAACAGTAGACATCTACAATTATCATAAAACCTGTATCTTTCAGTGTCCATGAGAACAAGTGGAGCAATGTCCCAAGGAAGATTATATTTCCCTCAAATTACTGAGGGGTCTTTATGCTTCTTTTTAGCTACAAGAGTCCATCTGCCGTCACGCTGGCTGTGGCGGGGATCTTGAGGCTTGTGGTGTGAGTCTTGTGTCTGATGCTGCTGGCTTGGAAATGCCAGGTTGAGATTTTTAGATAAAGATTCAAGGTCCTCCAAGTCTTTGTAAATGAAAGTCTTTCCATCTTTTTGCACTAGGAGGCTAAACGGGTATCCCCATCTGTAACGGATACTGTTCTCTTGTAGAGTGGAGGTAATAAATTTGAGAGAGCGTCTTTTTTCAATTGTGGTAGGGCTCAGATCTTGGAAGATTTGGAGGGCTCTGTCTTGAAAGGTTATAGGGCTCTGTGTTCTGGCTTGTTTCCAGATGAGTTCTTTATGTTGGTAGAAGGCAAATTTCATGATGACATCTCTGGGGGGACTTTCGGGTTTAGGCTTAGGCCGTAAGGCTCTGTGAGCTCTTTTCTTAGTTTAAAGAGTTGCAGGAGGTATGTAAGTAAATTTTCGTGGGTGACGTCTTCAGGGATCCCTCTAATCCTCAAGTTATTGCGACGATTTCTATTATCAAGATCCTCCACTTTTAATTGTAAGTCCCGAATCATGGCGTCTTGGCAGTTAATGGTTTGGGTGTTATCACTGACTATAGACTCCATATTTTCCTGCCCCTCCTCCAGGCATTCAACTCTGGAGCCCAGCTCGCCAATATCTTTTTTAATGGACGATAGTTCAGATTTAATAAAAGATTTTAGGTCGGCTATGTCCGATTTTGATGGGTGTGCAGCTATGGTAGCTTGGATTTGAGTTAGTTGTTCTGAGGAGGATTGAGGTGTCTGTTGAGAAGTTTGGGATGTCATAGTGTCAGATTGTATGGCGGCTGCTGTCTCAAAGTGCTGGTTTTGCTCCTGCAGGGTGAAGTAAGAGCTTACTGACGGTATTTCTAATTTATTCGCTCTTTTGGTCTGCCTGTTGGACTTCCTCGCTGCCATATGCAGAAAGGTTGAGGGTATAGTGGGGTGAGCGGTAATATCAAGGCAGATGTACTCTGTGGGCCCTGTAGTTGTGAATTGCAGCGATCTCTGCTGGGGTATATTATATTTCTAGCAGGGCGCTCTTAACCTTAGTTTAATCATATAAGTGAATATAGCATCTTGTAATTGTTAGATTTGCAGCTTATATGAAAGGGTAATTGTGTCCACAGGATGCTCAAAATGCCTCTGGGTGTAGTACCGTGTGCCTTTCAGATTAATGTGGTGTGGACCCACCTTTTTAGATAGAGAGCCTGCATAACGAATCTACCCAAGCATTTATGATTGGTTATGGGGTATGTAGCGTTGTGTTATGTGGCCGTTGTTACACCCAGCTCTGCTATGTGGTGTCAGGGATTGGAGCCATGCGGTGTGCTGCTACGCACATTCATTTAACTCTTCAAGCCGCTCTTACCCCAGTGATATACATGTTGGCTGTCAATTGTCCCTTTCCTCCTTTGTCGTAAGTGAAGTCACTGCAGTGGCTGAATGAACAGCGTTAACCTCTGGTTGAGGGAGCCGATAGTGATTCAGGCCCCGGTTTCAAGATGGCGACCGGGACTCGTTATGGAGCGATTCCAGAGCAATATCGCCGCGATCAGCGGTGTAAGGTGGTAGAATGATGTCCACAGTCTATAGCCGAGAGCTTCATCTAGGTTTTCTATGTTTTGCACCTGATTTGGTACAAGTTGTGAGCCAAAGAATTGCGAAAGGCTACGGAGCTACTCGTTCATGCGTCCGTCTCCATGAACGGTCACGCCCCGCCTCCCTATATAACTTATAGTTTTTACCTTCTGAAGTAGTTGTTAATAATGTTGTCTCTGACATTGACCCCCTTGTCTCAGAATAGCCCCTCTACGACTTCCTCGTCCTCATCTGTTTGGAGGGCTAGGGGCACCCGGATGTCCTGCAGCATCCCTGCCTGTTGAGCTATGTTATGAAGGATGCTGCAGGCTATAATGATCTTTGCCACCTTCCTAGGGCTGTATTGGAGGGCTCCTCCAGACCTACCCAGACATCAAAAGCGCATTTTGAGGAGCCCAAAAATCAGTTCAACTACAGCCCTAGTTCGCTTGTGCGCCAGATTGTAGCGCTCCTGTGCCTCGTCGGTGGGGTTACGTAGAGGCGTAATAAGCCAATTCTGGCTCATGTAACCCGAAACACCCATAAATAATTAACATTACAAAATATCAATATTATAAATATATGATACATTAGAGGAAAAAATACATTTAAAGACAGAAAAAGAAAATGATACAATGCATTTATGTATTCGAAAATCGCATAAACTCCATGAAATTAAAATGAGGGTTAAACGTTTACATAACCTAGCTAAAATGTCTATATGTAATAAACTTTAATTGCTCTGCTAGTGACTTTGAAAGACTTTGTAAAATCAGCAAACTGCTAAACTGTCGTCTACGTCAGTTACGTTTAAAGAGCTACACCGTCCCTTTAAAAGTATTGTCAAGGCTATGACCTGCTACATATCCGTTTTTATAAACCTAGACATTGCTGAAAGAGACAAGTAAATGGTTAAACCTCATTCTATATCTGCACATTTTAGTTATGATCTGTTTGGAGCTAAACCTAGACATTTGCTGAAAGAGACAAGTAAATGGTTAAACCTCATAAGGGGTTAAAATTTTTTAGTTACATTCAGTCAACATAACACCAACCCTCCCAATACCAACTTATATATATGCAATAAAGACACAACACTCAGGGTTGGGAGAAAAAACCGCCTCCCCAACAGGGAGAGGGGTTGCTTTATTAAATAAATAACTTTAATACTGAATAACCAACAAGCTGGCAAGAAGATCTTGTCCTAATTAACCCTCTAAGGGGTGTGGCCGCCCTGGAAATGAGGACGCCCTCATTCCGCCTACATCTCTGCCCAAGGAAGATCGACCAGCAAGCCGACCTATACCTAGCCCCTCGGTGACTAGGGTCCTACACGCCCACTGTACTTTCCTTCTATGATGTTACCGGCCAATTCGATTGTTATGGCACACCCCTTTCCGCCACACTTGGGAAAGCATGCCACCATGCAAACCCCCACCTGTCAATTTAGGGTTAACGGAGTCTCCAATACTGGATAGTCAACGGTCCCCCAGCCAAAAGACTGTTAGTCCCGAAGGGAGACCCCATACTACCAATTAACACCTTTGGGCTTACAAAGGTCCAGATGACTATGTAGCCCCCCGCCAAAGGAAACTAAGCCAGCTGCTACGAACTGCAACTCCTCCATCCGCTACCGGACCTGTAAAAAATTAGATAACGAACAACTGCCAAACAGGGAGGGCTGGGCGGGAACACAAAAAACAGGTTAGTGGTTTTACTTTCAGTTCTGCACCTCTATTATTAGCTCTGAATCCCCACCCTCTCAAGCTCCCTCCCCCTGCCCTGCATGGAACACTTCCTCTCTTTTTAACCCTTTACCAGCTTTTCCTTCTGGTGAGCCGACCTATCCCTAGCCCCTCGGCGACTAGGGTCCTACACGCCCACTGTACTTTCCTTCTATGTTACCGGCCAATTAGATTGTTATGCCACACCCCTTTCCGCCACCCCAAAGAGGACAAGGTACTCTTGCCCCACTAAACATAGCTAGAAGCCAGGACCTGCCGAATATTCTCCAGGAACAAATCATTACCTTTATCGGATAAATGTACCTGATCCTTCCTAAATAATCCCGCATAATCAATACGAATATTGTCATGCAACACTACCTTCCCACTTGAAGCCAAAACCTCTTTACAGACATCCCTATTTAGTTTCCTCATTACACGAAAACCAGCCTTCCTAGTAGCCATATGCCTCCATATGTTCCTGGATATAATGTTTGATCATATAATGGTCACTCCCTTAAACTGTGTCCTCAGCCACCTAATATCTGAAACCATAATATCAGCAAGGTCTCCCATCGGCATAGTCCCCACATCATTTCCTCCTAAATGAAGTAGAATCACATGAGGTCTACCCCATCTCCTTCTGGCTTCGCCAATCTGTTTGGGCAGTTGGGACCACAACATGCCCCTCCTACCCAGCCACCTAATTGACACTTTGTTAGCCGGCAATCCCAACTGCTGACCTCCCGCCCCGGGATGCTGCCCGTATGGCCGCCCAATGAACATATGAATGTCCAACTATCCAAATTCTTCGGTATCGCGTGTCCTGACCTGAAAAACCATCAACCAACAATAAGGTCCTGGCTCCCCAAAGAAAAACCCAAAAAACACATCCACTAACCATAGAACAACAAACAGCCCGCTCTCTAACCTACCACTGCTTCAGGGGCCCGATGTATTTCTTATACTGCCCAGAAGACCAATGGCCCATAACCTTGATTTCTCCCTCAGAACATCCCAACATGGCTGCATCGGTGGCAGACCCGATGCGAAAAGAATGAGGAGCTACCACCGCTGGATCCCACCCCAAACTACAAAGCACCTTCCGCAATACAGCTCTAAACTGAAACTGGGATAAAAAGGACCCGTCCTTGTGTACCAAAAACAGCCCCCCTACTCTTGGCCTGATTTGCCTAAATTTTTTGCAAAGCAAAACTGAACATATTGATGGCTCCACCTGCGATAGCAAATTGAGCCATCTACCCTTTCCTACCTGATCCATTTTTGATCTAGCCTCAAACACTAGGACAGCCTGGTCCACTAATCTAACATGTTCATCCAATAAACCCATTCCCGTAGCCGTTTTGGATTGCGCTACTAATTCACTAATCCTAGGGCTGCAAAGTACGCAAGAGAAAATGCTAGCGAAAACAACAGTACCTCAAAACTAGAGTCACATACCACCCTAAGCTGTTGGATCAGCTGCGCTAGTCTACCCCTAGTGATTGGCTACCTCGCATCTTTCCTCTTAACCCCTAACCTGCGTACCCCCTTCAATGCAGCCCTAGCCAAAAAGCCCTTAGTGACATCCTCCACCCCATATAATTTAGAGAAAAACGCTACAGCCGCTGCCTTACCACCTATAGCGCCAGGGGATAAACCTGCCTGTTCTAAGGAGCCCAACCACATAATAAAGAACTGCACAGAATGTGTCCTCCATGTGGTATCAAAAGACTGTAAAAATTTACCCCACTCACGCCAAGCCACACCGTACGCTTACCAAGTTCTAGGTGCTAGCGAACCTCTCAGCAGCCTTAACGCAGCTCCCCAGAACTCACCACCTGTCAGAAATATGTTGGACACTCATTACCCTAAACCTCCACCTTTGGTGCTAGCTTTTAAAATTAGCCTCCTTCTAAAACGCAACTTATAACTAAACCCGAAACTGCGCCTATAAAACCCCAAGCCTTAACCGCCTTGAAACATTCTCCCCCGGCGGAGAACTAACGTAGAGCCCTGTAAGCACGTAGGCGAACACCTAACGCAATACATTGCACTAATCCTAAACTCTGTAACATGGCCAATGCCAACTCAAAGAATTGATAGTCTACTGACATATCAACCCTATAGACTGCAACCTCCCTGAACTCCCTATCGGGCGCGACAAACACTGACCAAGTCCGAACTTCACTGAATCCCTCTTGTGTACAATGCCCGATGGGGACACCACAACATTGGCCAGCCGAGGTCCAAAAGATGAATCGTCATTCCGCTTAATTTAACCTACTTATCCACCTATTCCTGCAAAGCGACTGGAAATTGAGACACCGGTTTTTCAAACAAGAACTGC
Organism: Bombina bombina; assembly: GCF_027579735.1. NCBI lineage: Eukaryota > Metazoa > Chordata > Amphibia > Anura > Bombinatoridae > Bombina > Bombina bombina. The sequence goes on from NC_069500.1 coordinate 1,249,848,530, forward strand.
GAATAGGGAACAACAACTTTCCCAACTGAACTTCCAAACTATAACTTAAACCCGCCTGCAAAAACACAGCCGCCACTTCTCCGTGACCACACTAATTGCCCTAAAGCTGACCCCGCGTTTCATTGGCACGTACATTCTTCCCAGCAGGGCCATGCACAAATCGTTGCTTACCCGTATAACTGTCCCTTTTCCTGCTGCAGTCATTCCCTGGATGGGTACCACTGCAATAAATGCACACATGCCTCAAGAGGCATTGAGTACCCCTGTCGCATAGTTTCTCCTGGAAACGCCAGCATTCCCTGCCCCCTCTCTTTTGAAAGGGACGGTTCTGCTGACCAGGGTTAAATGTTTTCACCGGCCCCGCCCCCGTATTGTCTAAGAGATCAAGATTGGACCATAGATCCATCTCTTTCATCCCAAAGGTTAAAACTGTGTTCGCTTCCAACATTCTCCTAAATTGTGCATCGTACTGTCGCCACGCGGTACCTTTTCCTCTTTCATGGATGTCGTCAATGACCTCCATGTACTTAAGGATGTTAACTGCCTGATCTGGATTGGCTTCTATGTAACAAGAAGCAAAGACCCTAAAACACCTCATCCATTCTTGATAGGTTTCTGGCCTATTTACCTTCTTATCCCCTGTACCATCTTCTGCCATTTCCCTAACCTGGTACGCAGCCCTCGACAACTCAAAAATCTTAATGTAGCGCCCTTCCCTGATTTTTCTCGCAATCCTGGGTTTTAAATGTGAATGCAGAGAACGCACTATGCAGCTGTACTCGCTACGCCGCCTTTCTTCCCTTTTCTACCTCCCCCAAGGACTGCAACTGCCCCAGGATCCGCTATCTCTTTACCACCAGTTCCTACGCCACGCACCCCCACATTTTTAGTTTTCTTATCAACCAACTTCCTTATTTTTCTAAACAATTTGCGATGCCCCTCATCCTTCAGCCCCGTGGAGCTGTCTGAGTCCCCTGAGCTAGATGAATCTTCCACCCCCGTGTGTTGGGTAATAGCAGGCTCACCGTTTCCAGATGCCGCTACCATCCTGGACTGCGTGGATCCAGAGGAACCTTCAACCACCTTCTCTCCTGCTGTCGATACTCCCTCAGCTCTAGGTCCGCCTTGTGCCGCACTGCCACCAGCCACTCCAATCTCCTGCGCTTTATCCACAGTAACAGCATCCTGTGGAACAAAATGAAAAGTGGGAGCAACACAGGGAGAAACAAGCTGCCCAGGGAGCCCCCCAGTCGCACCTCTCAATTTCACAGATCCTGCAGACTGCCCCCCTGACAAATGCCTTGATATCAGCCTTTTTCTTAAACTTGCCAATAAATCCATATGCCCCACTTTTCTAACAGATCTCCCATGTACCGGAGTACAAACCAGCCCTAATGGCCTTTTATTTGCCGCCTGAATCCTACCAGATCTCCTACTAGGCTTATTTCCGCATTTATTAATATTCCCCTTCTTAGAGCCCTTTTCCCCCATGAGTGACAGGCCCCCCGGCCCTCCCGTTCCCCCCTGCGGCTCCACCTACCTGCCTGGAACTGCCCACAGGGACCTGATGTCCCATGGGCCTGGAGCTACACGCGACCGCTCCAGCTCCAGCTCCAGCTCCTTCCATCACCGCAATCTGAATTGATTGCGTAGTAGGTCCCAAGATGGCGACCGGAAGTGCGGTGGGCGGAGCCTGAGCGGGCGCGAGCAGAAGAGGACCTACTGCCCCAGCATCCCCACGAGGCTCCTCTAAAAATGGTGCTTGGGGCCTACCTTCCATCCCTCTCTGTCCGGAGACAAAAGAGGGGGATGGTGACACACTCCTGTTCCCCGGGGAAAAACGCATCTCCGGGGAGTACATAAGAACATCAGCAACGGATTGGTGAGCCACAGCCGGGTTCCGGCTAGGAACCGGCTGCCCCACAAACCCCCCAGTCTGAGAAGAGCTAGCTAGGGAAAGCGTGGCCACATTAGGGACAGAAAAAAGTACAGAAGTTGGGGGAAAAGAAACCGGGATATGAGGGGGAAAAAGAGAAGAGGCAGACACAGAGACATTGGGGAAAAGGGTAGGAGCAGTAAAGACCGCAGTAGAAGAGACAGGGAGGGAAATAGAATAAACAGGGCTAAAGGGAGAAGAAAAAGAAGTGCACCCCGCCCCAGAAACAGGCAGAGAGCCAGCAAGCTCAGAAACTACAGGGATTACAGCAGAAGACAGAAACATGTCACCACTGGAAGTAACAACAGTCTTCTTCTTCCTTGCAGGGACATCCTCCTCTTCAACCAATCTTCGTGGAACCTTCGCAGACCGCTTGGACCTCTCCATGATGTAACCTGCAAGACAAAAAACAGGTTAGTGGTTTTACTTTCAGTTCTGCAGCTCTATTATTAGCTCTGAATCCCCACCCTCTCAAGCTCCCTCCCCCTGCCCTGCAGGGAACACTTCCTCTCTTTTTAACCCTTTACCAGCTTTTCCTTCCTTACAAAAAATTACCCCTTAACTTGTTACATCCCTAAATAGGTCTTCCACTTTCCTTCTATATCTGCACATTTTAGCTATGACCTGCTACATATCTGTTTATGTAAACATAGACATTTGCTGAAAAAGTCAAGTAAATGGTTTCTATATCTGCACATTTTGGTTATGATCTGTTTGGAGCTAAACCTAGACATTTGCTGAAAGAGACAAGTAAATGGTTAAGCCACATTCTATATCTGCACATTTTGCACATTACACAAACACAACTGTTTGTGAACATTACAGTGGCAATTGTCTAACTTCTTAACCATGCTGTGCACAAGTACTCACCAACCAGTCACCTGTGGGGAAACTGTCCTCAAACTGTTGCCAGAGTAAGGACTGCCTGAGGACACGGGTGTTGTGACTGGCACCCCCAAAATTCGTAAACACGTTCATAATTCGCATCTGTGCATCGCAAATGAACTGCACGTTCAAACTATGAAAGTGTTTGCGATTTTGGAAAAGACCCTCTTCTGCTGGAGCCCCCAGAGCAACATGGGTGCAATCTTTTGCTTCCAAAACATTTGTCATTTCAGCTGTTTGATAGAATTCCCTCTTGAGGTGTTTTCAATCGTCCTCATTTTGAGGAAATCCTACGAAAAGCCTACAAATTGTTTTCATGGCGTTAAACCTTTTAAAAACCACAGAGAAGGTGCCTTGAGACATACCGGGCAAGTAACCCTCTGCGGATTGATAATTCCGGACTCCAGGACATGTGTACAGCAAAGCATCTTGGGCATACCAGGGATTGCAGTGCACATATGTCTGCGTGGCTCCAGATAAGGTCTTAGTACATCGTACAGGCTCAATAGCTGCTGTCTATTGAGCCGATACTTGTCAAAAACCTTGTCATCGCTCATATTATCCAAGGTGAGCCTCACCCTGTGAACAGGAGGAGCCCTAATCCTCAGGTGTTCCACATGCTCCTCTTCGAGGCTCCGGGCATGCCTGAATCTGTTGTACTTAACAGCACCAACACAATCTAACTGGGGGTTGTCCATATTTGCAGAGCCAAGCAGCACAAGCCAAATAGCAGAGCAAACACGAAATGAGTAACGAGGTATTCAAACACACAAAAGCGATCTGATACAATGTCGGTCATAAGGGACGTATTGGCCATGGTGTTTGGGTGATTTATAGTGTAAAATATCCAATGGTAGCGTGTTCGTAATGATTGCTGATTGTATACACTTGATTGTATCTGAGTGGCGTGAATGTTTTCAAAGTGGGCGTTTTTTTTGTGTTTGTTGAAATTCGTAATGTTTGTTCATATGCGTAACAAATAGTAAACGCGATGTTATATTAAAAACCACAAGTTTACGCTAACATAATTCAAAGTGCATACTTATCTATAATGTGTGCATAGATATTGCATAGAATCTGATTGAGCAATGTTGTTGCAATATTGTTGTAAAACTATAAAGTAACGGCTGACATGAAATATATATATATATATATATGTATATATATATATATATATATATATGTATATAAAGTGATTGGTGAGATTTCAATATTTTACGTGTACCATTGAAATCGCAATAATAATGAAGATATGGCAAACCTCTCGTCTATGTATATGTAATATTGAGTGAGAAACTGTTTAATGGGGCAGTAAAGTCCTAATGATAGAATCCTTATGGTTCAAGCTTAGAATGATGTCGTCATATTAGCTACATGCCTGTCTACTTTCCAAATCTTCGTTCTCTTGTTCTACTTTGCAACATTATTGTTGTGTGATGATTAAAAATATAACTGTGTGTTTTGTTGTGTGATGTGTGTTATGTACATATATGTATGTATTATGATTATCTCCCACATATGTTCATTTATATAAAGCAGTATAGCATTGTTGTTCCTTCAAAAAAAACGTCAAATAGAATATTTTCTAATGATATATTTGAATTAGACGAAATTCCTAATGGTATATTATGTTTAAATCCTCATCTTAAAGGGACACTAAAGCCATAATTTTTATTTCATGATTCAGACAGAGAATACAATTTGAAACATTCCAATTTACTTCTATGATCTAAGTAGCTTCATTCTTTGTATATCATTTGTTAAATAAATAGCAGTGCACATGGGTGAGGCAATCACACAAGACGTCTATGTGCAGCCAGCAATCTACTGAGCCTATCTAGATATGCTTTTCATCAAAGGATATAGAGAGACTAAATCAAATGTAATAGAAGTAAATGAGAAAACTGTTTAAAATGGCATACTCTTTCGGAATCTTGAAATATAAAAATGGTGTTTTATGTCCCTTTAAATGTGTTAATTTCCTTCTTAATATAAGGAGAGTCCATGGCTTCATTTTACTGTTGGGAAATACTGAACCTGGCCACCAGGAGGAGGCAGACACCCCAGTCAAAGGCTTTAATACCTCTCCCACTTCCCCTATCACCCATCCCCCAGTCATTCTTTGCCTTTCGTCACAGGAGGATGGCAGAGAAGTGTCAGAAGATTTCGGAGTTGTTCCTCAGGAGGGGTATATGCCCTTCGATATGGGACTGGAGTTTTAAGTAGTCTTGTAAGCCTCTCAGTGAGAGCATTGACGAAAGTTAGAGTTTGGAGATGCAGGAAGAGTCTTCCTGCGAACCCATGCAGACTGCCTGCTAACAGCTCCTTAAGAAACCAGTGTTGACGAGTTTCACAGATTCTGGTAAGATCGTTTCAATTTTTACTTATGTTGAAAACGCTGAAGGGTACTCCCTCTTAGTGCTTTACCTCGCCCTGCCAAGCCCAAGCAAAAGGTTAAACATAGCTCTTTGGTCCAGGGGGACATCCAGTTATTTATTAGATGTGTCTGCCTTTCATGTATCCCAGGATGAGTCACACTCTGAGTCTTCAGAGGGTGAAATTTCTGGATCAGAGTCTGATACCTCTAGGCCTCTGGCTGCGGAGGAGCCAGCCTTTAGATTTAAAATGAAAACGTTTTCTTCTAAAGGAGGTTTTGTCGACATTAGAGATTCCAGAGGCCAAGTTGCCTGATGATCCTTTGATCCCTAAATTAGACAGAGTGTACGAGGACAAGGTAGCGCCGCTAACTTTTCCTCTACCTGTAAAAATGGCGAACATTATTAAAAATGAGTGGGATAGAATTGGATCTTCCTTTTCGCCTTCGTCTGCCTTTAAAAATTATTCCCGGTCCCGGAATCTCAGCTGGAGTTGTGGGGTTCCGTCCCTAAGGTGGATGGCGCTATCTCCATGTTAACTAAGCATACTACTATCCCTCTTGAGGATAGCTCGTCATTCTGAGAGCCGATGAATAAGAAGATGGAAACTTTTCTCAGGAAAATGTTTCAGCACACAGGATATTTATTTTAACCGGAAGCGGCTGTTGCTTCGGTTGCTGGAGCTGCAGCTTACTGGTGCAACTCCTTAGTGGATTTGATCGAGGTGGAGGGTCCCCTTAATGTTATCAAAGAAAAAATTAAAGCTTTGAGAATTGCTCATTCTTTTCTGTGATACAAACATGCAGATAATTCACCTGAATGCTAAAAAAAAATTCTGATTTCTCAGTACAAACCCGTCGGGTACTCTGGCTGAAGTTCTGGTCTGCGGACATGACTTCTAAGTCTAGTCTTCTTTCCTTCATCTTTAAGGGAAATATTTTATTTGGTCCAGACCTAGGCTCCATTATCTCCACAGCTACAGAGGGCAAGGGTGCCTTCCTACCGCAGGATAAAAATAACAAATTTAAGGGGCAAGGAGTTAATTTTCGTTCCTTTCGTTCTGAAAAGTCCCATCATCAGCAGTCCTCCTCTAAGCCCAAGCAAACCAAGAGCACTTGGAAGCCGGCTCAATCCTGGAATAAATCCAAGCAGAATAAGAAGCCAGCCGAGAACAAGTCGGCATGAATGGGCAGCCCCCTATCCGGCGCTGGATCATGTAGAGGGTAGACTGTTTCTGTTTTTAGGCGTTTCAGGGACATGCAGGATCTGTGGGTCCTGGAGGTCATAGCTCAGGCATACAAGATAGGTTTCAAATCTCATCCACCCAAGGGCAGATTTCTCCTCTCAAGCCTGTCTTCAAAACCAGAAAAGAGGGAAGCCTTTCTGGGGTGCGTGCAGGATCTCTCCTCCTTAGGGGTCATTTTCCCGGTTCCTATCGCAGAAAGAGGTTTGGGATACTATTCAAACCTGTTTGTGGTCCTAAAGAAGGAGGGAACTTCCCGCTCGATTCTGGACCTAAAGTGCTTAAACAAGTTTCTAAATGGTCCCCTCGGTCAAGATGGAGACAATAAGGTCCATCCTTCCTCTAGTTAAGGAAGGACAGTTCATGACCAATATAAATCTGAAGGATGCCTACCTTCATGTTCCAATCCACAGTGACCACTTCCATTTTGTTCCTGGATCAGCACTTCCAGTTCATTGCACTTCCGTTTGGTCTAGCTACTGCTCCAAGAATCTTTAAAAATGTTCTAGGGGCTCTCCTGGCCGTCGACAGAACCCAAGGTATAGCAGTAGCTCCCTACTTGGACGACATTCTTGTTCAAGCACCATCCTTTCGTCTTGCGGAGGACCATTCGGTATCTCTTCTCTCCAATCTATGGTCACATAAATGGAAGATAAACTTAGAGAAGATTTCTCTTATTCCAAACACCAGGGTAGAATTCCTGGGCACTATAATAGACTCAATATCCATGAGGATATTTCTAACCAACCAGAGGCATTGCAAGCTAGCTTCGTAATGTCTTGCCCTCCGGATCTCTTTAAGGCCATCTGTGGCTCAGTGTATGGAGGTAATTGGTCTCATGGTGTCCAGCATGGACATAATTACCTTTGCCAGGTTCCGTCTCAGACCTTTACAGCTGTGCATGCTGAGGCAGTGGAACGGCGATCATTCAGATCTGTCTCAACAGATTTAAATGGACAGCCGGTCGAGAAAATCCTTTCTAAGACCATCCTGGGAGAATGTGACTACGAACGTGAGTCTATCAGGATGGGGAGCTGTTGGAGGTGCCAAGAAGGCACAGGGCCTGTGGTCTCAGGAGAAACGCTCCCTCCCGATCAACATTCTGGAACTTCGAGCAATCTACAATGCTCTGAAGGCTTGGCCTCTTCTGGGTTTGTTCCGGTTTATCAGATTCCAATCAGACAATATAATCTCTGTGGCTTACATCAACCATCAGGGGGGAAAGAGAAGCTCCCTAGCAATGAGGGAATTATCTCGGATTCTGGAGTGGGCGGAGGCCTACAGCTTTTTGCTGTCGGCGATCCACATTTCGGGTGTGGACAACTGGGAAGCGGATATTCTCAGCAGCCAATACTTTCATCCAGGGGAATGGTCTCTCCATCCTTAAGTGTTTGCAGAGCTATGCAATATGTGGGGGACACCAGAAATAGATCTCATGGCGTCTCGTCTCAATACCAAGCTACCTAGATATGGGTCGAGGTCCAGGGATCCTCAGGTGGAGCTAATAGATGCATTAGCGGTGCCTTGGAGGTTTAGTCTAATCTACCTTTTTCCGCCATTATCCTTCCTTGGGTAGTGTCCTGCATCAAGCAGGAGCAGGCGTCAGTAACACTGATGGTTCCATCCTGGCCGCGAAGTTACCTTGTTGCAGGGATCAACTGGAACAGGGTCCTTTTGTTCATCAAAATCTAGATTCTCTGAGACTGCGTGGAGATTGAATGCTTAGTCCTTGCAAGAGAGGGTTTTCTGAGAGAGTTATTGATACTCTCATTCAAGCTCGTAAGCTGGTTACTCGTCGCATCTATCATAAGGGCTTACCTCCTCTGCGTTTTCTTTATCACAGCTTGGTCGTTCTTGCTTCTTCCAAACAAGGCCGACGGGTGACTCGACAGGTGTTCTTGCGCTTACAGTGTTTCGTGTGTACTCACCCTTGCAGCTCGACCTTTCAATGCTGTCTAAGCAGAGAGGCTTGATCCTGTTGTCTTCTCACTGCTCCCTTGTCTCTGCTCCTTACACCGCTTCTAGTCTTCGGCCCTTCTTCATGACGTCATCCTCCGCTGACCATATGGTTCTCATAGGTACTGTAGGTCTTTTTACAGGTGTCTGGATACTTTCAGCTGTCTTCTAATTGGGATAGTTGGTGCACAAGGCAATTCAAAAATAGCAAACAGAAGGATATCCCAAAACGAAGTTGCTTTATATAATATCTTCAATCCTTTATTTGTAACATCTTAAAAACATCAATCTTCAATAAAATAAGCTAATGTGTTCAGACCACATTGTCTTACACGTTTCAGCTATTGCTGCCGTACTCATAGACATAATCTGTGTCTGACTAAAACAGTTCTTTTATATCTTACACAATTAAAATCACCTGAACATAATTAGTGTTTTAACTCCATAGTTATACTTTTATTCCATACAATTTGGTGTTGTATACCTTTACTATGAAGCTTAATAATTATGTATACATCAAAGTATTTAGGTAATGGAAGTTGCTGTTTCATTGACAATATTTTTAGTTAGTACTAACTCTTTTTTTTCTAGTTTATATACAAGTATCATATACATTTATTAGTGTCATTTTTCGGATTTTACAAACTGTATTATGGTGATATTTAAACATTCAAATTTAGTCTGTTATATTTATAGAGTATAATTAGTGTATTCATATAGCTCTCTTACACATTAAATGTATATATATCTACAGTTCTTAACACACATCATTTGTGGTATCTTCCCACCTTCTCAATACAATATGATTCTTTCAGCAACAATCAATTTAAGATATCTATTTAGTTATGAACTTTAGCACAAATATGTTATTGTATATGTATATCAACATAATTTATGATCCTTTGAATAGGATATGTATGCAAAGATATATTAATTATTTATTTCTAAGAATTGATTAGATCAATATGTATATCAACATAATTTATGATCCTTTGAATAGGATATGTATGCAAAGATATATTAATTATTTATTTCTAATAATTGATTAGATCAATATGTATATCAACATAATTTATGATCCTTTGAATAGGATATGTATGCAAAGATATATTAATTATTTATTTCTAATAATTGATTAGATCAAATCTAGAATTCAATACATGCGGGATTCTTGTATTCATTGTAAATATCCAATACATTTCTTGCTTATTTAAGTTTTGTCCAATGTCCCCTCCTTTTTCATTGGGGATAATCATTTCTATAATGTTCCAGGAGAATGTTTCTAGGCTTCTATCATGTATTTCTATGAAATGCTTTGCTATTGGTGTAATTTTTCCTCATTTTTTTTATTTTCTGATTGTGATGTGATTCTGTTAAGGTGTTCTCTAATTCTAACTCTGGTCTCATGTGTAGTTTTACCAATGTACTGCAGGTGGCACTCTTTGCAAGTTATGAGATATACTACATTTGTACTTCTGCAGTTCTACACATTGTTTAGTTTCATATGTTCTCCTTGTTACACTAGAGTTGAACTTCACACCTGTAGTCGCATATTTACATGCTTTACATTGTGTATATCCACATGTATGTGTCCCCTTTACTTCTAACCATAATGATCCACTTATATTCAAGATTTTTCATACTGTAGGTGAAATAAAGTTTCCTATGGTTTTACCCCTCGTATATGAAAACCTACAGTTCTTTTTCGTAATCTGTTGTAGTTTCTCATCTGCTGCTAGAATAAGTATATGTTTTGTTGATGATATCACATATTTTATTGTATTGTTGTGAGTACTGTGTCGTGAATATAATTTTGTCATCCTTTCTTATTTTATATTTATCCCTATTGGGAATATTCTTATCCTTAAATCTTTCCTGTCCATAGCCATGACTTTATATTTTGCATCTTTCACCAGGTTCTTTGAGAAACCTCTCTTCAAGTTATTCTCTAGAGCATCTGCCTCTCGCCTAAAGCAGTCATCTTGCGAACAGTTCCTTTTTGTCCTTAATAAACTGTCCTTTGGCTTTAGCCTTAAAAACTTTTTGGGGGTGATTGCTTTTTGCGTGAAGCAGAGCATTCCTTGCAATAGGTTTTCTATAAATCTTAGTTTGAATAGAGTTGTTTCCATCTTCTACATATAGAGTGACATCTAAATAGTTAATTTCCACTCTGACTCATGTGTGAATCTGAGATTCATGTCATTAGTATTTAAATATTCAATAAATCTGTTCAGTGTTAGATCATCTCCCTGCCATGTAAAGATCAGTATTACACAACGTGGGAGCGCTCAGACATCGGCTCTTCACGTAACGACACACCCCTCCTGGGACTCCAACTTACGTCTTGATGACGTAGCCCAAAGCTGTCAGCTACGCCGGTGCAAATAGCAGGAAACAATCCACCACTGCTTCCAAACATCAAACAGCAACAACATCCAATGCACTCGGCATACGGCAAATGTAAAAATTGCAAATCCACACCAGGTTGATGCAAAAGAAAGTCTGTATTTAGATTTAAGGGAAAAAAAGCATTACAGACAGGCTATTTTAGGTAGGTGAAACGCGTTTCATATATAAGACATACTTCCTCAGTGACCACCTCAAGCTCGGAAGGCTCAGCCTCTTGTGGGAAATAGTGGTCTAATGTGAGGTTCATACTGTTGTCAGAAAGGAGCCTCTGAATGATGCCCGGCTGGCGGATCGGCCCCTGAAATGACCAGCCCTGGCAAAAAATACCTGGAATACAGGACTCTACGCTCATTTGCTTGTGCTCTGTCTGAGGTGAAGGTCGAGACAAACCTGTTTAGGTCTCTTATAAAGGATTAGCCAAAAAGTATGCCTTTGGCAGAGGAGCCCCCTTCTACCCTGGCCATGTATGCTAGTTTTAGGTCTAGTCTAGCCATAGCTGCTCTACGCCTCCCCGCAGACAGGTTGTGTAGTAACTACTGCTTGATCTGCGAGTTGTAAAATCTTGGTAATGGGTGCCACCATATCCAAAAGTTTATCTTGGGCTGACTTAAGGGAAAAAAGGGGATTATTAGTGACCAGCTCCAAATAATTTACTACAAACTCCAACTAGAAAATATAGGACACCCTCTCAAACCTATAGTAGAGACCAAGTAAAATAGAAAAAACACTAGGGAGCGCTCGAAAAAACAAGCTAAAGAGTAAAATAAAAAATAAACTGACCTATCTACAAGACCGAACTTAATCAATATTAGATATAAATGAATAGTATAAAAAATTAGTGTATATATAAAATAATGCCAAAACAAATGAAAAGGTGCCAGTTATAAACACATATATTTAGCCAAAATTTAAAAAGCAATACAATATTTATTTAAACATTGACAATTGGTTATAGGTCGACCTATTGAAAATACATATATATTACACAATAAAAATAATAAGTAGAAATCTATATTGGGAATATATAAAAATAACTATTACAATACACCCAAAATGTTCGTGTGGCAGATGAAATCCAATGCGGTAATAGCCTTCAACTGGTCGGTATGTGGGCACACAAAACAGGTCTGTGCACAATTGTGTGTGAATATGGGAAAGCCGTTCCGAATTCGCAAAAGAATGTAGCTGATGGTGCTTTGCTCCTACGGACAAAAGGATCCTCTTAATATGTGTCAAACTGTGAGTAACATAAAAGATATCCGTACTCACATATTAGATATCAGAAAACCGGCCTCCAGTCTGTAAACACTGCTCCATGCCGTGGACCACCCACTGAGGGTATCGTTCAGTCTCTGCAACTCGGGAAACAGAAGTGCTTACAACAATTAATTTAAAGGAATCTGGCTAAGAAACCCGGTGATGTACTGCAGTGTTCTTTTACAGGAACAAGTTTACTTTTAAACAGATTTCCCAAGACCTGCTTATGCGGTCAAATATTGCAATCCTCACCTTAACGGGTTATTCCACCAGAATTTAGCAAAAAACTCCAAAGTATAGGAGCTAGAGATAATGAGCAACGCGTTTCAAAACATTAGATTTGTTTGTCGAGCTCTAAATTCAAATGTCAGACTGCTGCCTTTTAAACCCTCATCTGACAATTAGTTTAATTAGTTAGCTTACACCTGTTTCTTAAGGTGATATTTGCAAAACATTTTTCTTACCTAAAAACATTATATTCAAATAATCACTAAGTGTAAAATACAAAAAAAAATAAAAAAAGAAAAGACATAAAAGTAAAAAATAGAATATCGGACATTCAAAATTTTAACAATGCAAATTATAATGCAGATTATATCCGGCACCTTTTTCTGGCAAATGAATTTAATATAAAAGCTACAAGAAATACCGAAGATTACTTCTGGGTATCTTGTGAGGATAATTCTATTTAAAATTAATTTAAATTTCATTAAAAGTATCATTAAAAGTATAATTCAAGACAGAAAAAACATATGAGAAAATATAAATCCAAATTATAAATCCCTGAACTGGAATTGAACTCAAGGACTCTAGGGTGGAGAACCAAACCACTCGGCCATACCGTTCTATACTAAATAGAATGGGGAATCAGGGATATATATAACGAAAAAACTTTTCATACTTTTAAGACATAGCAAGATTCAAACCCAAGACCTCTGTTGTTAAAAACCGAGACCTAGACCACTCAGCCAACCTTATATCTAAATGGATTGGAGAATTTGAGTGATCTACATAGCACAGATGCTTTTCAAACTATCAAAATCTGAAGTAAGAATTGAACCATGGACATTTGGTTCTAAAAACAAACACCCTAACCACTACCCTACATTCCCCTGATTGAGAAATCCTGAACTTATTAAATTTATTATACAGTTGAAAATATTAAAAAAAGATTTTTTACAAGATATTTCACAGGAAGCATCCTACATCAAAATCTAGATTCAGGCCATAAGGTGTAAGGGTTCTCAATTCAAAAATCCATTTGCTTCTAGTTTTAGGATCTCCTTTTGTATGTTGCCACCCCTCCAATTTGGTATTACTTTATCTATTATAGTGTATGAAAGATGTTTTATGTTCCCATTATTGCATTTTTTAAAATGTTTGGGGACAGGTAATTCTTTATTCCTTTCTAAATCCATGTTCTCAATAGAGTTTATGTGTTCTCTTATCCTATCTTTCACAGCCCTTGTTGACTCTCCTATATATTGAGCCCCACATAAACATTCTAATAGATAAACAACATTGGAGTCTGTGCACCTATAGACGTCCTTTATCTTATATTCTTTATTAGTAATATTTGATTTAAATGTTTTACATTTCTATGAGTTTCTACATGCTTTGCAGCTTAAACAGGGAAAAAACCCCTGTAATTTTATTCCCTATTAAATCCCTATCTCTATTTTTACACAACCTTGTATTCTTCAAATCAGTTGGTGCCAGACGCGTTTTTAAATTCCTACATTTCTTGTATATTACCTTAGCGATATTTGGCAAAACTGGTCCTAAAGTCTCATCTGACCTCAGGACCTGCCAATGTCTTTTTAAAATCTTTTCAAGTTTTTTATTATCATCATTATATTGTGTAATGAATGGAATATTAACGGCCTCTGTGACACCCAAATTATTTACAATTATGGCTTCATTTCTATTTTTATTTTTATTCTTATTTTTATTCATATTTTTACTTCTGTCTTCTTTTTTAATCAAAAGATTAGCCCTACCTGTCATTAAGGCTTCTGATCTGGATGATTCTATTAAATCTACATTATAACCTTTTTGTAATTTTTTTTTTAACTAAAACATCTGATTGGTCAATAAAATCTATGTCTTTCGTGCAGTTCTTTCTGATACGTAAAAATTGGCTTTAAGGAATGTTAGCTTTCCATTTCTCTAGATGGCAGCTTTCAGCATGAATGTAGCCATTTGCGTCGACAGGTTTGAAGTAAGTTTTTGTCAATATTTTTCCCTCTTCTACATATATTTTAAGGTCCAAAAAGTTTATGCTAGTATCACTGATCTCATACGTGAATTTCAAATTTTTGTCATTTAGATTCATTCTTGAAAAGAACTATTCTAAATCTTCCTTACTTCCCCGCCACACAATTAAAATATCATCAATATATCTTTTAAAGGAGACCAGATTTGCCCCCAGGTCAGTAGAGTCAAGGAAAATTAATTCCCATAGGCCCATAAAAAGATTTGCATAGCTGGGGGCAAATCTGGTCCCCATAGCCGTTCCACATTCTTGCAAATAATAATTACCATTAAAATTGAAATAATTATGCGATAAAATAAATTTAATACCATCAATAATAAAATCCCTATGTTCTATAGGCAGATTGAGACCCTTTTCTAAAAAATAATTAGTTGCTGCTATACCTAAATCATGTCTGATACAGGTGTATAAAGCAGACACGTCGCAGGTGGCGAGGAGGAAATCCTCCTGCCATTCTATAGTTTCTAAGATACAAAGTACATCAGTTGAATCCTTTAAATAACTTGGCAAAGCCTTTACATGTTCTTGAAGGTGTAAATCTATGTATTCTGATAAATTAGCAGTAATTGAGTTAATGCCGGATACAATAGGCCTCCCGGGCAGATTTAAATTGTCTTTATGAATCTTTGGTAAACAATACATAAGTGGAATCTTTGGCTCTTTTGGGAGTAGGTAGCCCATCTCTTTGTCATTTAGAATACCTTTATCCCTTGCTTCTGATAAAAGTGTAGTTAACTCTAACAAAAATTCATTAGTTGGGTTCTTCGTTAAGACTTTATAAGTATCTTTATCATTAAGGAGTTGATTACACATATTTAGATATTTCTCTTTGTCCATTATAACAATCCCCCTTTGTCTGCTGGTTTTACCACTATCATATTATTCTCCTCTAGATCCTTAATCTCAGTCAATTGAGCCTTCAGTCAATTGAGCCTTCGTTAAATTTGTTTTCTTAAACTTACTCCTATTTTCATTTAATTTTAAGTTTTGTATATCATTCATCACCAGTTTTTCAAAAGTTTCAATTGACCCTCCTTTCATATATTTAGGATAAAAACGGGATTTCTCTTTCAGATCAGTATGTTTAAATGACAATACATTTATTAGTTTCTACTCTTATTCGTATTTCTCTCCTGAGGATTTCGAAGAAACCATTTTTTCACTGTTAGGTTTCTTACAAATTTATGTGCATCAATAAAGGCATTAAATCTATTCATTCTCTGTGTTGGTGCAAATGATAAACCCCTATTTAATACTTATTTTTGTTTTAATGTTAGTTCAACCTTACTCAAGTTATAGATGCTACTAGTATCCTCAACTATATTCTTTTTGTTTTGACGTTTTTGTATTCCACTCCAATTTAGCTCTTTCTCTAAAAAATGACTCTTAAAATTACCTTGGTTACTTGTACTTGGCATTGAATCATTTTTTCTGTGATAATTCTCTTTCCCATCTTTATCAGGGAACGTAAGGGGTTGGAACCTATTCCTTGTGTTAAAATTTCTTGGGGATTCAAATTTAACATGTTCCCTGACTTAAGGGAACAATCTATGCCCCGTCTTGGCTCTCTCCACCCCTGGTTAGGAAAGTGAGCATGGTTGGATCAAACTCAGGGGTGGTAGATTCCTTGTCTAGCAGAATAGGCCGTGGGCATTCAGCCCACAATTTGTTTCTGGTAGGATTGGAGGGGGGTTTTCTCAGCCAAGATTGTAAAAATTGTACTATTTGAGGGGAGGGGGAACCACTTAGATGAACGAGTGTGTCGTATATGGTCAAGATCGAACATAGGTTGACCCAAGGGGTCTAGTATGGCCTGAGGGGGGTAATCAGTTTTGTTCTCTTGAGAGAGGGGGTTTTTGGGAAGCTCCTTTGACCAATCATTTTCTGATTCCATTCTCAGATAGGTACCCATCAGGGTAATAATTTGGATTTAGAGGGGCTTCTGGGGTATCAGTATCCTGCCTTATTATTACCCCAGGAGTATGGGTTACGGCAGGCTTGGTTCGTTTTATTCTTGGATTCTGCCCCGTATGGTTTGATTTGGCTGTGCGTTTCTTAGGGGCCTCTGTTTCAGAGGGGTTTTGTGCCAGGGTTGAGGGCTCAAGGGTCTCCTGAGAGACAGAAGCAGCTACCATGGATTTTTAAATCAGGGACAGTTGATACCTTGTTATCAGCATGTATTTAGATTATATGCAGTTTGCATAACTATTAATTTGTTAATCCTTGGTAGTATAGCGGTAGAAAAATAAAGCAAAGATTTTTCCCCAAGATGGCCGCAATCACGTGAGGTGACGTCACAAGTGTGCGCAGTCTTAGTGTTAGAGGACCTTCCCAAGATGGCCGCCGGAGAGCAGCGTGGTGATGAGAGAGATGTGCAACGGTAATCAATGAGAGGGTATCCTAATATGTTAGCACGCTAGTAGATGAGACCACCAATGATAAACATAATATATGCTAAATTTCAAGGTAAACAATAAGGTTAAGCGTTCTCGGTATAAGAGATACTGCAAAGATAGGATAGAAATATAGATATATGTAGAAAAAAGGTATAAGTTGAGAAAAAAAAAGATCAGGATAGATCAAAGAAAGACCGCTCTCAATGAATGAGTGGTAGACAGATAAATGTCTTATTGAACTGTTAGATATTCGAGACTAATTTATATCATCTTTCTTGCTGGAGAGCAGTAAAGAAAGAGAAAGGGGATTGTCTAGAGTCCTGCTTTATGGAGAGGATCTATGTTTTGATTGGTTGATCTATGTTAATATGTTGCTTTTTTTCTGTACTTGTATTACTGCTGGAGTGCTTTAAGTAAAGAAAGTAAAATTGGAGCCTCCTGTCTTGTCATAAAATTTGTGTCGCTGGAATGCATCTGGGGCATTTATAGGTGCAAAAGAAAAACCTTTGTAATAAAGATATTTCATCATTAAAAGGGACAGTAAAGTCCAAATTTAACTTTCATGATTCAGATAGGGCATGCCATTTTAAACAAATTTCCAATTTACTTTTATAATCAAATTTGCTTTGTTCTCTTGGTATTCTTAGATGAAAGCTAAACTATAGGCTCATATGCTAATTTCTAAGCCCTTGAAGACCGCCTCTTATCTGAATGTATTTAGCCGTTTTTCATAGCTAGAGGGCATTAGTCCATGTGTGCCATTTAGATGACATTATTTATTATTTTAATATAATTCTTTATTTATAAAGCGCCAACAGATTCTGCAGCGCTGCCCATGGGTACAAGGATAAAAGTACAACGGAGAAACAATACAATAAAAGACAACATTTTACAGACAAATACAGGGAAAGAAGAGGGCCATATTCCTGTGGGAACTTACAATCTAGATGACTAGGAGGATGGGAAAGAGGAGGTGGGGACTGCAAAGATGAGAATGATATTAGTGTGGAGATAGATGAGGGCAACTGATAGGTAAGTGAAGGTAATGTGTTAATGAGTCGGGTGATAAGCTTCCCTGAACAAAAAGGTCTTTATGGAACGTTTTAAAGGAGCAGAGGTTAGGGGAGAGTCTGACAGCTCGAGGAAGTGCTTTTCAGAGGGTTTGTGCCGCACAAGAGAAATCCTGTAGTCTAGCATGAGAGGAGGTGATGGTAGAGGACGCAAGGAGCAAGTCATTGTTGGATCTTAGGGGGCGGGCTGGAGTATATTTGGTGATGAGTGTGGACAGGTAGGGTGGGGCAGCGTTGGTGAGGGCTTTGTAGGTCAGGGTGATTATTTTGAATTTAATTCTGCTGTGAATGGGGAGCTAGTAAAGGGACTCGCAGAGAGGTGCAGCAGAAACAGAGCGTCGAGAGAGGTGGATTAGCCTGGCAGATGCATTTAGGATGGATTGAAGGGGAGAGAGAGGGAGGCCAGTTAGTAAGTTATTACAGTAGTTAAGTTGGGAAATTACCAGGGAGTGGATAAGCTGTTTAGTAGTTTCATTACTCAGAAATGAACACATTTTGAAGATATTCCGTAGGTGGTTGCGGCAGGATGAAGAGAGCAATTGGATGTGGGGAACGAAGGACAGATTTGAGTCAAGTGTGACTCCGAGGCAGCGGACTTGGGTTGATGGGGAGCTAGTGGTGCCACCAACAGTGATGGAAAAATTAGAAACTGGAGTAGAGTTAGAGAGGGGATTAGACGTAGTTCAGTCTTGGACATGTTTATTTTTAGGTGGTGAGAGGCTATCCAGGAGGAAATGCCAGATAAGCAGTCGCTGATGTGAGAATTGACAGAAGGAGAGAGTGCAGGGGTGGAAAGGTAGATCTGGGTATCATCAGCATAGAGGTGGTAGTTGAAGCCATAGCTGTTGATAAGTTTACCCAGTGAAGAAGTGTAAATAGAGAAGAGTAGAAGACCCAGGACAGAGCCTTGAGGTATTCCAACAGAGGCAATGGAGAGGAGGAGTCACCAGCAAAAGAGACGGAGAAGGGTCTGTTAGAGATATAAGAGTGAATCCAGTGTCACAAAGCCCAAGAGAGCTGCGAGTCCATAGGTCAAGATGAGTATAGAGTAGTAGCCTTTGGTGAGGGCAGTCTCAGTTGAGTTTTGGGGAAGGAAGCCAGGTTGCAAAGGGTCAAGCAATCAGTTGAAGGACAGGAAGTGGGTTAGGCGATAGAAAGCTAGTTTTTCAAGGACTTTTGAAGCTAGCGGGAGCAGTGATATGGGGTGGTAGTTTGCAGGAGAGTTAGGATCAAGGGGAGGGTTTTTGGGGTGACCTTTGCATGTTTGAAGGAGGAAGGGAATGAGCTGGTAGATAGGGATAGGTTGAATATGTGAGTAAGAGCGGGATTGAAGGTGGGAGACAGAGAAGGTATTAGATGTGAATGGATAGGGTCAAGTGGGCAGGTAGTGAGGAAGACAATAGGGAAGCCACTACACTCTCAGTGGATGGGAGGAGGGTGCAGAGAGTGGCAGAGGAGGTGACTGGGAGCGAAGTTGGGAGATTGCAGGCTTGTGTTTAGATGTTTCTTTGGATGGTAAGTGCTTTATTGAAAAAGTAGTCAGCCAGGTCTTGAGCACTGAATGCAGATGATGGGGGGGGGGGGGGTGGTGCAGGTGGGTAGAAGAGTGTCCATCGCGGTGGATAGGGAATAGAGGGGATTGTGAGAGCAGAAGGAGTTAGTGAGTGAGAGAAGTTTAGAGGCATCAGGTGCAGATGGGTTGTCAATGGGGATGTTGAAGTCCCCCAGAATTAGAGTAGGTGTATTTGTAGAGAGAAAGTAAGGAAGCCAGGAATTGGGAGGTTGGTCCAAGGGGGCGATAACTGCCACTCTGAGAGAGAAGGGCGAGAACAGGCAAATGCAGCGGACTTCAAAGGAAAAAAAGGAGAGAGATGGAAATGGAGATAAGTACTGATAGGAGCAGGAGATAGTGTGGAGATTGTTGTTTTAGGGACATGCAGTGAGTTTTAGGAGAAGGGCAGACAGAGAGAGCAGAAAAGACATAGAGCATTGTGTAGTTGTATAGTTAAGTTTACCTGTTATGGGACTGTAGTTTCCATCTCCAGTGAGTAACTCTGCCACTTCTAACAGAGCCACTTAGAATTAGAGAGCTATGGCTCAAATGAGTCTTTGGCCTGCTGTACAGGTGAGAAAATAAATGTGATGATTCAAACGAGAATCAATAAATAAAACGTTCATATAAGGATATGTGTATTCTTGTTGAGACTTCTGTGACTCTTTGTATCCTTGGAGTTTCTCAAAGAAAAAGAGAAAGAAATAGCAACATAGTGTGATTCTGTGATGATTAGCAGAAATGTATCCAACTTTTGGACAAATGCCTTCTCACATGAACTTGAGCTTACGACCAAGCTCAGGGAAATGCGCACACCCACTTTATACTGATGGGTAAACAGTACTCTCACGGCAATGCAATATATAAAAGATTTATTTAAAATACATTAAAAAGCGTCACAAATGCTATACAAAACACCTTATACAGAGGTTAATAGAGCCATATATATGGATATTTGCTCACAAAAGTCAACTCCACTGCAGGATGCAAGCGGATACAGGCAAACGATCGTTTCGCTTAACAAGCTTTTTCAAGGAGGCGATCTCCTTGAAAAAGCTTGTTAAGCGAAACGATTGTCGGAACTTTTGGAACTTTTGTACTCACTTGTGCGTCTATACACTTGCTAATACACTGGTAGGAGGAGCCACTCCCATCTGGGGTCAGGTTGATCTGTGCAGCGGTTAAGTTTCTTTTGCCTGTATCCGCTTGCATCCTGCAGTGGAGTTGACTTTTGTGAGCAAATATCCATATATATGGCTCTATTAGAATATTACATGCAATTAATAAAACAAGGATTGTACATAGAACAATATCGGACCTCTGAAAAGTATAAGCATGCATACCGTATGTACTCAGTACTTGGATTGGGCCCCTTTTGCAGCAATTACTGCCTCAATGCGGCGTGGCATGGAAGCTATCAGCCTGTGGCAAAATTGGAGCCTCCTGTCTTGTCATAAAATTTGTGTCGCTGGAATGCATCTGGGGCATTTATAGGTGCAAAAGAAAAACCTTTGTAATAAAGATATTTCATCATTAAAAGGGACAGTAAAGTCCAAATTTAACTTTCATGATTCAGATAGGGCATGCCATTTTAAACAAATTTCCAATTTACTTTTATAATCAAATTTGCTTTGTTCTCTTGGTATTCTTAGATGAAAGCTAAACTATAGGCTCATATGCTAATTTCTAAGCCCTTGAAGACCGCCTCTTATCTGAATGTATTTAGCCGTTTTTCATAGCTAGAGGGCATTAGTCCATGTGTGCCATTTAGATGACATTATTTATTATTTTAATATAATTCTTTATTTATAAAGCGCCAACAGATTCTGCAGCGCTGCCCATGGGTACAAGGATAAAAGTACAACGGAGAAACAATACAATAAAAGACAACATTTTACAGACAAATACAGGGAAAGAAGAGGGCCATATTCCTGTGGGAACTTACAATCTAGATGACTAGGAGGATGGGAAAGAGGAGGTGGGGACTGCAAAGATGAGAATGATATTAGTGTGGAGATAGATGAGGGCAACTGATAGGTAAGTGAAGGTAATGTGTTAATGAGTCGGGTGATAAGCTTCCCTGAACAAAAAGGTCTTTATGGAACGTTTTAAAGGAGCAGAGGTTAGGGGAGAGTCTGACAGCTCGAGGAAGTGCTTTTCAGAGGGTTTGTGCCGCACAAGAGAAATCCTGTAGTCTAGCATGAGAGGAGGTGATGGTAGAGGACGCAAGGAGCAAGTCATTGTTGGATCTTAGGGGGCGGGCTGGAGTATATTTGGTGATGAGTGTGGACAGGTAGGGTGGGGCAGCGTTGGTGAGGGCTTTGTAGGTCAGGGTGATTATTTTGAATTTAATTCTGCTGTGAATGGGGAGCTAGTAAAGGGACTCGCAGAGTCAAGCAAAGACCAGGATGCTTCAATAGCGGTCTTCTGCATTGTTCGGGCTCATGTCTCTCATTTTCCTCTTGGCAATGCCCCATAGATACTCTAGGGTTCAGGTCAGGCGAGTTTGCTGGTCAATCAAGCACAGTAATCCCATGGTCATTGAACCAGGTTTTGGTGCTTTTGGCAGTGTGGGCAGGTGCCAAGTCCTGCTGGCAAATGAAGTCAGCATCCCCATAGAGCTCGTCTGCTGAAGGAAGCATGAAGTGCTCCAAAATCTCCTGGTAGACGGCTGCGTTGACCCTGGATTTAATGAAGCACAGTGGACCAACACCAGCAGATGACATGGCTCCCCAAATCAACACAGACTGTGGAAACGTCACTCTGGACTTTAAGCATCTTACAGTGTGTGCCTCTAATTCTTCCTCTATACTCTGGGTCCTTGGTTTCCAAATGAGATGCAAAATTTGCTCTCACCAGAAAAGAGGACTTTGTATCACTGAGCAACAGACCAGGTCTGTTTTTCTTTAGCCCAGGTAAGACGCTTCTGATGTTGTTTGTTCAGGAGTGGCTTGACAAGAGGAATACGACATTTGAAGCCCATGTCCAGGATCCGTCTGTGTGTGGTGGCTCTTGATGCACTGACTTCAGCCTCAGTCCACTCCTTGTGAAAGTCCCCAACACTTTTGAATGGCCTTTTCCTGACAATCCTCTCAAGGCTGCGGTCATCCCTGCTGCTTGTGCACCTTTTTCTTCCACACTTTTCCCTTCCACATAACTTTCTATTAATGTGCTTTGATACAGCACTTTGGGAACATCCAGCTTCTTTTGCAATTACCTTTTGAGGCTTTCCCTCCTTATGGAGGGTGTCAATGATGGTTTTCTGCACAACTGTTAGGTCAACAGTCTTTCCCTTGATTGTGATTCCTACTGAACCAGACTGAGACCTTTTAAAGGCTCAGGAACTCTTTGCAGGTGTTATGGCTTAATTAGCTGATTAGAGTGGGACACTTTGAGCCTACAATATTGCAACTTTTCACAATATTCTAATTTTCTGAGATTGTGGATTTGGGGTTTTCATGAGCTGTAAGCCATAATCATCACAATTATGACAAATCATGGCTTGAACTATCTTGCTTTGCATGTAATGAGTCTATCTCATATATTAGTTTCACCTTTTAAGTTGCATTAGTGAAATAAATAAACTTGCACGATATTCTAATTTTTTCGAGTTTGACCTGTATATAGCAGTAAAAGTAGTGAACTGATTCTATGCAGCTGGTTACAAGCAGTCTAGCTAGCCAAACAGGAGTTACACACTTGCAAATTAGAGGGGGGTGGGGAAGGCAGGATGCATTAAAGTTATACAGAGTATCTGATAAGATGATTACAGGTAGATAAAATGGAGGAAATATATATCAGAGATTTCTAGCAGGAATTAAAGGGACGTTTTTGAAAGCAGCAGGGAGACATACCAGAGATTTCTTGCAGGAATTAAAGGGACGTTTTTGAAAGCAGCCAGGAGACACAAGCAGAGAGACATACCAGAGATTTCTAGCAGGAATTAAAGGGACAATTTTAAAAGCAGCCAGGAGACATGCCGTGGAGTTATTTAAGAGTCAGCACTAATTGCCTGAAATGAAAGAGGTAAAAAGTATATCAATAAGTGTTGGGAATAGTAAATAAAGGGATTATTTAACTTTTTAAACAATAACATTTTTGTTGTTTACTCTCTTTTTAAGGATTGAAAATGTTTATAATTTCTAGTTGTTCTACATTCCAAGTCCTGCGAGGCCAGGCTGGAGCAATCAATTCAATATTACCGAGGACCCCTCCTTTCTGTTATGTTAGCAGGGAAGGATTTCAGCTGCTGAGCTGTATATGTTGTTGCACTTGTTACACTCGTTGGGCGCGATCCGATATAGGTCGTAGTTTTCGGCGCAAGCGAGGGAACCCGCGCCGCCCGTAATTTCACCTCGCAACTCGACCTATCCAATATACTGCGCCGTCGGATGCTAAACTGGCGTAAGTAGGAAAAAACGCCAGTATTTTGTTCACGTAAAGTCTCAATAAAGTGTAGTTTTATGCAAATTAGGCTACGAATCGTAGAAAACTACGGCCAGTTCTAAAAGATGCGACACGTAATTACGCCATTCAAAATTCATACATAAACCCATGCGGAGCGGCCATTTTCTTTAGTGTGTTTGGTTGGTTCTTGGAGCTACAGCACACTACAGTGAGTAGAGATTAGTGGTAAGAGTAGTGAGAGAGGAGCATTTCATTAAGTTAGTTAGGTCGGATTGTTGGATAGTTAAGCCTGTACATTTTCTTATACTTTTTTTAACATATTGCACACATTTTGCATACACACATATACAAAATACACAACACTTTTTTTTTCTAACACCTCACACATTTTATTTATCTTTTACAGTGTGGTAGGCTGAGTGTTTGGTTGTGATTGTGTGTGATTGAAGTGGGAGTGAGTGTGTGTAGTTTGAGGATGACAGGGAGAGATAGGGCGGGGGGAGGAGGGAAGGAGTTGCAGGGAGAGGATTATGGACAGGAGGAGCAGCAGGGTCCCCGTCAGGGAGTGAGTGGAGTGGGGAGAGGGAGACTTAGAAGGGAGGATGGGAGTGGGGTTGCCCCAAGGCCAGGCACACTCAGAAGAGGGACAGAGGGTGCACATGGGGATAGAAGGGGGGAGGAGGGAGAGGATAGGGAGGAACCCACACCAGGGACATCCCAGGGAGGGAGCCAGGCGGCCCAGGATGAGGAGCGCATGAGGTGCCCCAACCTCTCTTTTGCCGAAAACCTTGCGCTAGTCCAGGCCGTCATGGAGAACCACACTGCCCTCTTTGGCCAAGAGAAGGGCAAAGGAGTTGCCCGAAGGCGTAAAGATGCATGGCTGAGGGTCGAGGAGGCAGTCAACAGTGTGGCCCGGCAGAGGAGGAATATGGATGGGCTCAAGAAAAGGTGGAATGATGACTGCAAGAGGCGGGTCAAGGAGAAAATGGTAACAAGAAGCCATGCACCAGAGGGGAACAGGCGGTGGTCCTCCCCAGGAGGCGGAATATAATGAGTGGCAGGAGATCATTCGCAGGTCCCTGAGCGTCACAGCAGTCCGTGGAATTCCAGGGAGTGAGTAACATCCCACACACCAGTATTATATGTATTTGAGATATAACATCCTTTAATGTCCCACATTCATGTACACAATGAGGAGCATGGTATTTGGCCTACTAACAAAAACATCTACAATTAGATTTCACATTAAAGGGACATTAAACCAAAGCTTTTTATGTCATAATTCAGATAGAGAATACAGTTTTAAACAACATCCCAATTTATTTCTATTATCTAATTTGCTTCATTATTTTGTTATTCTTTGTTTATTAAATATCAATGTACATGGGTGAGCCAATCACATGAGGCATTGATGTGCAGCCACCAATCAGCAGCTTCTGAGCCTATCTAGATATGCTTTACAGCTAAGAATATCAAGAGAATGAAGCAAATTAGGTAATGGAAGTAAATTACAAAGTTGTTTAAAATTGCATGCTGTAGCTGAATCATGAAAGAATAAAAATGGGTTTAATGTCCATTTAATGCTACTTAACACATTGAAATTCATGATATGAGGTGGAATAGTGAAATACTAACATGTCTCAGAGTAACACAGGCCACAAGCCACATGTAGAGTTTTCAGTAAATGGACACTTTCGCCATCACAATACTTTTAGCTCAAGAAAGCACGTTATGTGCCTACATAAGGCTAAAGGAAATTGTGTGACCATAGTGTCACTTAAAGAACACATTTTCTCCATCACTGACATGTACACAGAACTATTGTATGAAACACATACATGTATACTTTGCATATTAAAAACCTTAATATCAAAAATCTCAATGTGCACATGCATGTTATAGAGTTTGACATGAGAATGAGTATAGGCCCTAGCATGTATCAATGTACATTGTATGCCCACATGGACATATATATGATTGTACTAATCACTCTCATTTGACTCCTCCACAGAACCTCCAGTCACCAGGGTGCAAACGGGCATGCATCCACCACAACCACCGGTACAGAGAATGCCTCCACCTCAACCACCGGTACAGAGAATACATCAAGAGTATGCTCCCAGGCATGAGCTGGGTTGGACTGCCTCTGTTGAGGACCCAGATGTCATGCCACCAGCATTGCAAGACGATCCCTGGCAGGAGGACTCTTCCTTTGGCTTTGAGGGGGAGCCAAGTCAGCCCCGAAGGGTAGATGTCTTTACCCCCCCCACCAATATCAGGCCAGTCAGGGCTTTTACCAACAGGCTGAGTGGTCGCACACCAGTCGGCAATGGGACTACCAGTCCACACGGAGAGCTCCACCATCTGCTTCCCTTGGAAGAGCTCCAGCATCTGAGGAGGAGCATATAGCTGTTGTAGTTCCTCATGCAGCACCATCTGTCCTAGTTCCCCAAGAAGCACCAGCTGTCCTAGTTCCCCAAGAAGCACCAGCTGTCCTAGTTCAAGAGGAAGCAGAAGCTGAGGATGTTCCAGATCTAACAGCAGCTAGAGGTGAACCTGCACCTAGAATCCCTGCTGGTCAAGAGCCTGTAGATCCTCTGTATTCTGAGATGGGCGACGAATACATTTCCATCCATAGGAAACTACTAGCAAGCTGTGAGAGAAGACAGAGAGATCAACGCAAGTTTTACAGGAGCCAACAGACCTTACTCCAGCGTTCCATTGAGCTGCAACGGGACATGGCAGCATCTTTAAATGGTATAGTACAAAACCAATCTCAGATGATGAGGGTTATATCGGATATGCAGATTCAGACTGACAACAGATGGCGGGAACAAAACCAACTGTTGGGTGTGTTGGTGGAGCATTTCACACACCAGCAGGACATTGCCTCCAGCCTCTCATCTGTGGCCAGCACTCCATCTGAATCATCGGAATCCGCACAACCCAGAAGAACCAGGAGATCCACTCCAGGCACCTCAGAACCCTCATCCAAGAAGGCCAAAAAAAAATAAATATTCTTATAGTTGACCATAAATCTTGTCCTCTGTTATTTACCATATAATTGTCATCCACATCCATGTGAGGTGTGTTTTAGTACAGTAATATTGTTAAAACATATAATAATACCTGTGTTGAAATGGCCAAAAAAGGTATCATGTTTATGACATATTCATGTTCTATAAACCACATCACATAGTTGTGTATGAAGGGTACATATAGTAATATTCACTTATAAGATGTAAATCAAAGTTTCTCATATCCAATATAAATTGACACATGGGTATATCTAACTAATAATGTATTTACAGAAGGTGTGAACATAAGGTATAAACATCCATTATCATCATTCTTAATGATAGTCAATAAATCATAGTGAACTAAACATGAATTAAACAAATGAGAAATATACAGTAATTAGGGTGGTTAAGGGAAGGGGGTTGGGATGTAGTAGTTTCACTTACATGCAGTGGAAATCCGCAGTATGTAATTCTGCAAGACATGATATATACACATGCAATGGTTGATGAGGTACTGTCAAACATCATAATACATGTGAATGTTACGGTTTACTCTACTTATGAACAAGTAACTTACAGGTGAAGTATTCCCAGATGACATAATCCCTCACTTCATTCCCCCTCAGTGTCCCCCTGTCCACATCCTCAGGTACAGGAACCAGCTGCATCTGCTGCTCTGGGTCAATGTCCCCCAACAAACGTGTGTCCACAGCAATGTTATGTAGAATACAACATGCATTGACAATGGAACACACTTTGTTGGGGTTTTACTGTAGAGCTCCGCCTGTAACATCCAGACACCTGAACCTAGTTTTTTATAGGCCAAAGCTCCTTTCGATTACATTCCTTGTTCTTATGTGGGCCTCCTGGTACCTGAGTTGTGGCTCTGTAAGGGGGTGCACCAAGGGGGTTAATAGCCATGGTCTGCAGCCGTACCCTGCATCACCTGTCATGGTACATATGTATTCTGATTACTACAGGTACATCATGTGCTTAAAGGGACATAACATGAATTTCATTTAAAAGATATATTTAACCAAAACATTAAATGTGTGCATTGTAAGCAATCTACTTTTATGCCAGGATTAGTCTAGACCAAAATTCTATTTTAAAGGACCAGTCAACACCGTAGATTTTCATAATCAACAAATGCAAGATAACAAGACAATGCAATAGCACTTAGTCTAAAATTCAAAAGTTTTTTTTCTTCTTTCTGACAATTTAAAAAGTTATGTATTTTTCCACTCCCCCTTTACCATGTGACAGCCATCAGCCATTCACAAATGCATACACACTTGCACATGCTCAGTAGGAGCTGGTGACTCAAAAAGTTAAAATATAAAAAGACTGCACATTTTGTTAATAGAAGTTGTGAGAGAAGACAGAGAGATCAACGCAGGTTTTACAGGAGCCAACAGAACTTACTCCAGCGTTCCATTGAGCTTTAACGGGACATGGCAGCATCTTTAAATGGTATAGTACAAAACCAATCTCAGATGATGAGGGTTATATCGAATATGCAGTTGCAGACTGACAACAGATGGCGGGAACAAAACCAACTGTTGGGTGTGTTGGTGGAGCATTTCACACACCAGCAGAACATTGCCTCCAGCCTCTCATCTGTGGCCAGCACTCCAGCTGAATCATCGGAATCCGCACAACCCAGAAGATGCTCAGTAGGAGCTGGTGACTCAAAAAGTTAAAATATAAAAAGATTGTGCACATTTTGTTAATGTAAGTAAATTGGAGAAAAGTCCTATCTGAATAATGAAAGTGTAATTTATACTAGACTGTCCCTTTAAAAAGAACCTGCAATTTTCAGCAACTTTATAATTTACTTCTATTATGTCATTAGCTCCATTCTCTTGATAACATTTGCTGACAAGCATATTAGGAAAGTGTAATTTATACTAGACTGTCCCTTTAAAAAGAACCTGCAATTTTCAGCAACTTTATACTTTACTTCTATTATGTAATTTGCTCCATTCTCTTGATAACATTTGCTGACAAACATATTAGATATGCTCATTAGCTGCTGATTGGTGGCTGCACATAGAAGCCTCATATGATTGGCTCATCTATGTGCATTGCTATTTTTTCAACAAAGGATATCTAAAGAATAAATCAAATGAGATAATAGAAGTGAATTGTAATGTTGTTTAACATTGTATTCTCTATCTGAAACATGAGATAATTAATTTGTGTTTAGTGTCCCTTTAGTAGAAATATACAGACAGAATGAAGGTACTCACCAAGCAGCCATCCTCCCGAGAGTGTTCCATTTTCAAATTTCTGGAATAAGGAGGTCTGGCGCAGGATGTAGGAATCGTGCACTCCCCGGGAAGCCTGCATACACATGTGTGAATTTCAGAGTGGTCTCGCAGACCATCTGGCAATTCAATGAGTGAAAACCTTTCCTGTTAATATAGAGGAGTGGCTCCTCATGTGGGGCCACGATACGCACATGTGTGCAATCAATTGCCCCATGACATTGGGAATACCCCCCAGTCGATAGAAGCCTTGTTTAAGACGGTTCCATTCCTGGAGGGTACGGGGGAAATGAATGTATCGTTGTATCTGGTTATCTAGAGCAGTCAAAACCTCCCCTAGAATCCTGGAGAAGGTAGACTGCGCTAGGCCAGACACAAGCCCCTCTGTTGACTGGTATGAGCCGGTTGCCAGGAAGTGTAAACACACAACAGCTTCTGCATACCAGTCAGAGCTCGGTTCCTATATGCTTGAGGGTCAATATCATCCTTCAAGACCTCATATAGGTTAATGAGGCTTGCAGATGTCAAGCGATAATTTTCCCTGACCTCCACTTCTGTCATCCCAAACAGGGTGACCCTAACCCTGTGTATCCTTGGTGCTGTTCACCTCTGCTGATGCCTTCGTCTTATAGGCCCTGCTGACCTATGGCCAGCTGCAGCAACAGCAGTATGGCGAGCACCAGGAACAGGGACAACAGCAGGGAGAGCAGCAGCAGGAGCAGGGACAGCTAAAGCACCATGACCAGGGACCTCAGCAGCAGGAATACCATCCAAAACAGGGGCTTGTAGGGGTTCCAGCACCCCTTGTGCCCCACAACGCTGTCTCACTCTGAATGCAATATATTGAAAGGGAAACATGGTGGCTAATGAGGGAGGGTGTGCATTTGCAGGTGTTTTAAGGCTGCAGGTGAGAGGTTGTGCTGTTTGTGATTGGTTTGACACACTTGCAGGGGCAGGAATAATAAATGCTTTTAAGAGGTTAACTATTTGTGATCAAGCTGCTGCTATGTATATTGTTAAGCATGCATTTGTAAGGCCTTCAGAGAGTTACGTTGGTTTCTAAGTCAGTGCAAGGGTTCCTGCGGCTGAAATTTGTGGCGAGATGAGAATGGAGTAGATTTTCTGAAATCTGCACGCGTAAGTCCTTACGCTGTATATTGGATACCAAACTGCGCGTGTTTTGTATGTCAGTCTATGGGCAAAAAAACGACGGGCGAAGGCAGAAATATACGTGCGTAACTTCTAAGTTACACCGTATATAGGATACCAAACCCGTGCGAAATTTGGCGTCGCCGGCTTTTGCGGGCGACGATTTATATCGGATCAATGCCCTGATACCTTAACCTCAGGAGTGGTATGAACAGTGCAGTTAATATATTACCACAGAGGAAGAGAGGTTAATAGATGAGAGCAGCATGTTCATTTTTTCAACATTCTCTTCATTCAGGTTTACATAGGTTTATTACACTATAATATGCTTTATGTATTAAAATGTTACTAAATGAAATTGTAGTACTGTAGAAGACTATAGTTCTAGACTAGTATTAGTGAGAGGCGAGCAATGGTTGTGATATGGAATCATTGTTTAGTTAATTGTTATTGGTTGGTTATGGTTATGTTTTTGTTAATGCTCGCATTTGGTTAGGGAAGGTGGAGGGTTAGTAGTAGTACTACTAGTAGTGTTTGGATTTGGCTTGGTTGATGATAGCTACTTAGTTAGGTAAGGTTATGGTTTTTGTTTTAGGAAAGATGATGAAGTTTTAGGATCCTTCACCCTGGCTGTCGGTGATGTTTCATTCTATAATTAGTTTATCATTTTTTACAAGGGGAAGCAGGAGAATAAAGTCTTAGTAATTTGTGCTAACACTTTTGATACCTCATTCTGGCGGTGGGTGAAGGATATATCATTCTTCAACTTTTTCAACAATCATCATTATTTTCTTAACTGCACCAAGAGTTTAGTGTGTATAACTCAAGTTGCCAATCTAGCACAGGCAACTGTTTTTAAAGATGTGGAAACAACAGAAGAATAAAGTCTTTGTAATTAGTGCTAAGACTTAAAGAATGTCACCCTGACAGAAGTTGAAGGATATCATGTGTGGGTAACACCCAGAGTGTAGTTTGTTGAACTCAAGGTGTTAGGCCAAAAATCCTTCACATAGTAGATGTTTTACCTAGTGCAAAGGACATTCAGCCTGGTGCAACTGCATTATTAATCACATTGTGTGTCTGCCCTGTGGACACACCTGTGTACTGTTCCCTATAGATCCACACCATTGCATTAAAGGCAGCATTTAAAGTCCTAGTAATTGACTTTAGATCCCTCACCCTGGCAGTTGGTGAAGTATATCATGTGTGGGTAACACCCAGAGTGTAGATTGTTTTAGGCCAAAAATCCATTACACTAAGGAAGGCAGGTAGATGTTCTTACTGGGGCCTAGTGCAATGGACATTCAGCCTGGTACAATTGCATCATTAATCATGTGGTGTGTCTGTCCCGTGGACACAGCCGTGCACTGTTCCTAAAGGATCCACACCGTTGGATTAAAGGCAGAATTTTTAGAGGTGGTAAAGCAGCACAAGCATAAAGCCTAAGTAATTGGTGGCTAAGACTTTGGATCCCTTACTCTGGCGGTGGGTAAAATATATCATGTTTGAATAACACCCGGAGTGTAGCTTGTGAAAGGAAGGCAGCATTTTTAGAAGGGGTAGAGCAGCAGCAAGTCTCAATAATTGTCGCTGACTTTAGATCCTTAACCCTGGCGGTGTGTGAAGGATGTGAAATACAAAAGGAACAAGAGCGCATAGCCCAATCTAAGAGTAAAAGTCTTTACTAAAAGATAAAAGCGCATAAACAATAATAAACGTACAGGATAAAAATAATTAGATGCAGTGTGTGATTATATCACTGTAAAGAGACCCCCCCACAGTTAAGGTGTATGCAGAGCTGCCGGAAACACTGGGATCTTTAGTCAGTCAGTCCGCTGTTCCTCAAGCCAAATGCAGAAAATCCATTCGTGTTGCAACCGGTCAGCTGTTCTGAAAGTCTTAACGGGGGTGAGTACAGATGCCTCAACGCGTTTCCTCTGGTCTCCACCAGACTTTTTCAAGAGGTTAGTTTACATCACAGCCTAATGTGATGTCTTTTAAAGTGTCTGTTCACAGGTAACCGGTATCAATCTCAATTGTGGATAGGTGGGTCAAAATGTCCATCACAGACCTAACGGCTGACAGGTAAATTAGA
Source organism: Bombina bombina (assembly GCF_027579735.1). Classification (NCBI taxonomy): domain Eukaryota; kingdom Metazoa; phylum Chordata; class Amphibia; order Anura; family Bombinatoridae; genus Bombina; species Bombina bombina. Next base: position 1,249,880,825 of record NC_069500.1, read on the forward strand.
AACTGAGACACACCTATGATTCTCCTTTCTAGAATTAACCCTGTGTGGGCAAATTATTCTGAAAGGTCATTACCTGATATTCTATACAACAAAATCAATATGAGAAAGTAAATCACAACAATGGTCATACAAAAACATTACAAGACTAAATAAAATATATATGTGTCTATACATAAGAAGTCATATATAAAAAAATGTATCTAAGTCTCTAATTCTGAAACATAGAGAAATATAGTGGAACTCTAAGAAAAAAAGTGTCTATATGTGTATGTTATGAAGTGCGCTCTCCCTGTGGGGATGAAAGGACACAAGAAATGTTAGATATAGAAAATGCATAAAATGAACCCTATGCCACACTAAAAATAGCACAAATAGAGGAAAACTGTAAAAAGGTGCATCCTAAAACTAAGGCATATTTAACCTATGTGTGAAGGATATTATGTTTGGGTAACACCAAGAGTGTAGTTGGTTGAACTCAAGGTGTGTAAGGAAGGCAGACATTTTTAAATGGATAGAGCAGCAGCACAAAGTCCTAGTGATTGGCGCTAAGACTTTGGATTCCTCAGCCTGGTGGGTGAGGATATAATATGTGGGAAACGCTAAGAGTTTATCTTGTTTTGTTAAGCCAAAAATCCATCACACTAAGGCTGCTGAAATTTAAAAAGGCCATCATCAGACCTTTGTTGTTTTAGAATGTTGCCTGAGGCTGGATAAACCCTTTTACTTTGGATGCTGGTGAATGGACAGAACACCATCTTATCCTTATTGCTGGCAAAATACTATTTTTATGATCAAAGTAAATTAAGGGATTAGCATTTGGGCCCAGTGTAGGCTCAGGCCTTTCATGATTCAGATAGGGAATGCAATTTTAAACAACTTTCAGATTTGCTTTGTTCTCTTGGTATTCTTGGTTGAAAGCTACACGTAGGTAGACTCATGCTAATTTCTAATCAGTGCATTTTGACAGTTTTTCACAGCTAGACAGCACTAGTTCATGTGTGCCATACAGATAACATTGTGCTCACTCCCGTGAAATTATTTGAGTCAGCATTGGCTAAAATGCAAGTCTGTCAAAAGAACTCCGGCAAGGGAGCAGTCTACAAGGGCTTAGATACAAAGTAATCACAGAGATAAAAAGTATATTAATATAACCGTGTTGGTTATGCAAAACTGGGCAATGGGTAATAAAGGGATTATTTATATTTTTAAACAATAACAATGCTGGAGTAGACTGTCCCTTTAAATATTATGTGGAAGCCACAAAATATGTCAGACCTTCTTCTCTTTTTGTTCATTTGTCTTGGCCTTGCAAAAGTCAGACAGCTACAGATGTTACTTTAGCAGCTTGGTCAAACCTTAATTTGCAAGGCTTTTTTTTTAAAAAAAACCTCCCCATAGCGTGTTACTACTCATTCCTCTAGAGCAGTTGCTACTTCTTGTCCCTTTCATAATGAGGTTTTTATTGATAAGATAGACAATTCATCTACTTGGTCTTCTTTACTGACTTTTTCTAAGTTTTATCACTTTGATGTGTATGCTTCTTCTGTGGCTGCAAGGATCTGCAGGCTGTAGTGTCTTATCAGTAACATCCTGCCTTCAGTTTGTTTTCCACGGCTTGAGTATTGATTCCCACAAGTGACAACATGCTTACCTCATGAATTGATTTCTTTTATGATGTTGAGAGTCCACAAGCACCATCCTTATTTTTTTTTATGTTCAGGTGGCAATAGTACTTGTTTTTTACACTTTGCCCGCTTTCTTTCCTGCTTTTTTTCCCCTCATCTTCTTGGCTATATGTACAGTATGACTGAGGATCATGGGAAGTGGGAGGGATTTAAAACTCTGGTGTGTTGCGATGCCTACTCCTAGTGTTGAGGAGGGTTATATTCCCACACGTAATGAAATTAATTTATCAGGTAAGCATTCAGTTTTTTTGGTGTGATAAACAGGTAAAGGTATTATCACTGTGCTCTGATACGCCATCTTTCTATTCTGATAACGGATACATCATCATTATAGCCATAGGAGCAGGTTTGAGTACCTTTTTACAAAATAAAGTAACAGTTGCTGCTGCTATTGACACTTAAAAAAAATTAAAATATTCCTTCTACTGTAAAACAGGTAGAAGTAATCTGCTGAGTGCAGTTTACTTATTGCCCTACTCACAAGGCTTTAAGTGCACTTTACGCACTGCAGAAAGATCCAGAAATTCAACAGGGAGCAACAATATCAGTCTCCTACTTCATTTAGCTATTGTGCACTAGACTTCCCTTGGGTAAAATATTATTTTAGCGTTTTATCTTCTCAGCCATACAACATTATTTTATTTTTGGGGCTACCAATAATACTGCACTGTACGTGAGTCTATGGACAAAAAGGGGGATACATTTTGGGCTCCAAATGTCCTTGTTTCCCCCTGTACTTAAACCAGGCAGCAAACATGCTTCAGCTCTGGTAATAAACATTTGTAGAATGCTTGAAACCTTCAGCCTTCTTATTTTTATATATTTTTTATACATTTGTAACTTTATGATTTATATTGACAATGCAACACATCCTTTACTGGCACAAAACTTACTTCTGAGAAAAGACAGAGCACAGATAGATCACATGGGCATGCTAGCCGTTTTAAATTGACATATCATAGTATGTGCGCACACATATCTACACACAGTCTTAAAATTACAAACCATAATAGGCACACGTGCACACAATGTGTGCCAGTTTTAAACGGGCAGACCACAGTACATGCTCACACATCTGCACACATTTTAAAAAGTACACAGTAAGCACACAATCTGTGCCAGTCTTAAAGGGACAGATCACAGTACGTGCACACACAAATCTGCACACAGTTTTCAAGTACAAATTACAGTAAGCACGTACACAATGTGTGCTAGTCTTAAAAAGCACATCACATGGGCATGCTAACAGTCTTAAAGTGACAGATCACAGTATGTGTGCACACACACACAGCAGTAGAAAAACCAATACACTCCTTAATGACTTAAGCCCGTAAGGTGTTAATGGGAGAGAGTGGCTCTATCTGGGGGAGCCCGTCTAGGTGTGGATATATCCTTCTGATCCACTGGCCCTATTGTCCTCTTACCTGTAATTATTCGACACAGGCAGTACCTCTGCTAGCTCCAAGTGTCTGTAGACCCTTCCGGTGTGGATCCTTGTGTGATGACTCCTCTTACCAACGCTTGGCTCCCATTGTAACACCTGCTCCGGACCTCACTGCAGAGAATGCTTTTGGCGAATTAGCTGGTAGAAAGCCAGTGCACAGGAAAAACAAACGATTGGCCAAAAGTAGAAATAAAATCCAAAATGTATTAACGATAGGTTAAAACATACAAAAGTCGTTGGGGGGTACTGCAACCCACACAGGAACATACAAGCAAGCATACATGTGGCGTAGCACAAAGCGGCTTAGGCGTTTTGCCTTACAAAGCCATAGTCATAGCCTATCAATGCATAGATTCATACAAGTTTAAAAATACCTTATTAGTCCCTGATTGGATTAAAAAAACAACGCCCCTAATTGCCTGGTCCTATTACAGTAAGTCTATCTGTTTATTACTGGTACATACAGCTGATGAGATTGCTGAATGACAGGTTACTATCTGCCTACGTCAGTATATTAAGCACAGTGCCATAGCAAAAACATGGAACCCTCAATTACTAATAATAATCTGAATACATGATTATACATATATCTATGATACCACTCTCCATTGTTATGGGTTAATCCAGGCTCTGTTATTGCCTACACACTGCTTGTGATCGCATCTTTAGCAATCACCTGTTTCCATGTCCCCTGCTGAGTCCTATTGTCCTCATATTGGGCAAAGCATAGTGTGTATAGGTAATCCTTCTATCGGAATTATAAGTATCTCTTGGAAAGGATAGAAGTACTAAATAATAAATACTAGGACACACCTCTAACATGTATGTAACATAGTTACTAGCATATACATTTAGGAGAATTAGACATACATAACAATAAAACATAGAACAATCATATAGAGGGCTTGGTGGTTGAAACATGCAATGTAATGGTTAACATACTGTATAATATGTATATTGTAACATAAATGATACCATATCTGCAAATATCTGGGAAAGCAACCCAGCTGTGCTCTAGTATTAGGTATCCTAAGATGAAACTGATAATATATTGCGGTTGTGTAAATGGCACATCTAAGAATACTTGTATATTTGAGAAATTATTAATCAAACAGAGAGGGCGTTTGTGACTGATACCCCCGGCTACCCCGACTGGGTAGCTCCGCCAAAGGGGTCCTGCTTCCTCCCTACCAACTGCAGCTATGTAGCTGGCAAGTGACCACAGCCTGTAGCCACCCCTGATGCCCGACAGCATCAGTACCTAGGGTCCCACCCTGTGGCAGACTCCAGCTACCCAGACTGGGTAGCTCTGCCTGACAATCCTTTCTCTGCCTGGAACAGGCTGCTATGTAGCCCAGGAAAGTGATTTTAGCTGGAGCCCACCCAAATAACTAGACAGACTAACATTCAGGTGAAAATAGAACTGATTTTATTGAAAACCCACACTCCTTTTATACAGACAGCTCATCTTGATAAGACAGGGAGACAATGCCACAGTTTTCCCGCCATTCCCGTTCCTCCAGACTGACTGGCGCCTTCATAGCAACCATAGTCCCACAGAATCCCAGGACACAGTAGTGACGGTTTTGGGGTGATCCCGGTAGAGCGGCGGCACTTCCAAGGTGTCATTTTAAAGCTCTCGGTCTCCAGATGCCACAGTCCAAAAATCAGCATGATTCGTTTCTGGGGCACATGGTTGCTGGAGCGACCAGGGGTAAAGTTAGCAGTTGTCCTGCTGTCCTGTGGCCGACCGGGAGTTCCAGGAGCCCAGCCAGCCTGAGAGGATTAGGCGGGTGTCCGTTGTGAGGCGGCCGACCAGGAGTTCCAGGAGCCCGGCCAGCCTAGGAGGGTATTCCTGGTCATACACCAGCTCTTCACAAAACAAGCAAAAAAAAGCTTCCAGAGATTGTGGTTGCTCTGAGGAGCCCCAAACCACTGAGAAACAACAGGCGTGAGGTTTTAGGGAGGGTGGGGGGTAGCCTTATCTGTCTGGTATCCGTGACAGGGGTAGTGATCAAGACAACAGAACTTAGATGGTAATGCATCTGAAAATCAACACCATGGTCATACCACTCTAATACATGAGATGAACTTTAACAACACCCGTATAAAAATCCCTGACAAACCTGTCCTAGGGCAACAGTCCCATGGACTAAGCTGTGTAGGGAGAGTAAGATAGGGATATACAAATAAATAAATAATGTATATTCTACCTAGATGTATGAGAGCCGAAAGTGGTGAATAGATGCATACAAAGAAAAGTATATGGAGTAAGGAGGTATTCTAAGTATTAAAGAAGGCCTATCCTCCCTATTCCCAATGGTTCATAACATCATATCTTGAGTTGAGACCCCTAGGTGTTCTAGTCTCCAGGGCAAAAATCCAGTATGCTTCCCTCTTGGCTAGAAGACGATCCAGATCTCCACCCCTTTTAGGTCTTAGGATTTTCTCTATTGCACACCACATAAATGTGTTGAGATTGCCTTTGTGGTAAATTCCAAAGTGTTGGGACTGTTAGGGTAGTTGATCTGGTGGTCTTAAAGTAGGAAAAATTCTCCCTGATCCTGGTGTTCACGTCTCTAGACATAAGACCTACGTACTGGATCCTGCACTGGATACAATCAATAAGGTACACAATATACTTGGAGGTGTAATTCATGCAGGCACCAATATTGTAAACCTTATTGGTAACATAGCTCTCAAAGGTGTTAGTGACCTTAACAAAGTCACATGGTTTGCACTTTTGGTGTCCGCATTTTAACATACCGAGATGCTTTAGCCAAGAACTATTTGTCTGTTTTTTTTAGTGGGGAGAAGGGTTGGTGACAGAATCGATCCCAGTGTTGGACTCTTTCTATATGAGCATCTTAAGCCTTTTCTCACTCTGTCTTTTAGTTTGTCATCTGCGTTTAGTATTGAAAAATGTTTGCGTATTATATCACAAATGTGAGTGTACTGCGCACTATGACCCGTGATAAATGTGACACCAGTAAATTATTTTATCTTTGGTTGATTAGGCTCCAATAGATTGTCTCTATACTTAGTTGACACTGACCATATTGCTTTATGAGGATATTTTCTGTCTTTGAGTCTCTGTTCTAAATCTCCAGACAATCTTTCAAAGTCACTTGAGTCAGACCAATTTCTGTTTAGCCTGGTAAATTCCCCTTTGGCTATTGCTATGGGTAAGTGTCTAGGATGGCCACTACTGCCATGTAGAACTAAATGACCTGATATGGGCTTGCGATACACTAGGGATTTAATGGACCCATTCTCTTGCCCTACTAATGTAAGATCGAGATAATTAATTTCATTAGAATTGTATTCAAAGGTGAACCAAGACCAATTTTATTGTTGTTCAAATGCTGTATAAACAAATTAAAGGGACAGTCTAGGCCAAAGTAAACTTTCATGATTCAGATAGAGCATGTAATTTTCCAATTTACTTTTATCACCAATTTTGCTTTATTCTCTTGGTATTCTTAGTTGAAAGCTTAACCTAGGAGGTTCATATGCTAATTTCTTAGACCTTGAAGCCCACCTCTTTCAGATTGCATTTTAACAGTTTTTCACCATTAGAGGGTGTTAGTTCACGTATTTCATATAGATAACACTGTGCTCGTGCACGAGAAGTTATCTGGGAGCAGGCACTGATTGGCTAGACTGCAAGTCTGTCAAAAGAACTGAAAAAAGGGGCAGTTTGCAGAGGCTTAGATACAAGATAATCACAGAGGTTAAAAGTATATTAATATAACTGTGTTGGTTATGCAAAACTGGGAAAGGGGTAATAAAGGGATTATCTATCTTTTAAAACAATAAAAATTCTGGTGTAGACTGTCCCTTTAATTGTTTTTTCTGAGCCTGTCCAAATAAACATCAGGTAATCAATATATCGTTTATACATTGCTATATGATGCCTGTAGAGGTTACTATTAAAAGATGTGGAAAAACTCCCAACAGCCTAAAAACAAGTTTGCATATGAAGGAACGATTTTCGCTCCCATGGCTGTCCCACATCTTTGGAGATAGTATGTACCTTCGAACTGGAAAAAGTTATGGGTAAGCAAAAAAACTACTATTTTAATGATGTAAACATTAAAATCTTCTAAAAAGTCAGTGAAGTTATCCAGAAAGAAACCGATTGCCTCCAGACCTTTTTCATGGGGAATGCTGGTATAGAGGAAGATTGCATCTACTGTTAGCCATCTGGATCCTTCTGTCCACTTCACATTCTTAATTAGTTGGAGCACGTGTTTGGTGTCTCTAAGGTGTGAGGGAAGGGTGGTGACCAGAGGCTGAATAATACAGTCTACCCATTCTGACAGGTTGCCAAGGAGGGAATCAATTCCACTCGCAATGGGGCATCGTTTAATGTTTTCCAAAGATTTATGGACTTTTGGAAAGTGATGAAAAAGGGGAATCCGAGGAAAATTAGGTAAAAGGTATTCAGCTGTTGCTGCATCAAGGAACCCCTGTTCCAGCCCCTCGTCTAATATAGCTTTCAGCTCTGCTTGAAAGATTAAGGTGGGATCCCCTTTAAGGACTGAGTATTCTTTGGGGTTAGTAAGTTGGCGAAGTCCTTCAGCCACATATTGTTCCCTATCCATGGCAACCACCATACCTCCTTTGTCTGCATTTCTTATAGTTAAATCACACACACAAACACACACACAAATCTGCAGCCTTTAAAGGAACATATGCTACTTGTACACCCAAATATGTTATCCCTCTTAATGTGTTTCCAATGACCTGGTATACCAGATGCAATAAATCACATGTATTGGACATTGCTCCTTTAGGCCTAGATTTGGAGTTTTGTCGGTAACGACCCGAAAAACTAACGCCGGCTTTTTTCTGGCTGCACCATAAAAATAACTCTGGTATTGAGAGTCCACATAAAGGCTGCGTTAGGCTCCAAAAAAGGAGCGTAGAGCATTTTTAACGCAGCTTCAACTCTCGATACCAGAGTTGCTTACGGACGCGGCCAGCCTCAAAAACGTGCTCGTGCACGATTCCCCCATAGAAAACAATGGGGCTGTTTGAGCTGAAAAAAAACCAAACGCCTGCAAAAAAGCCGCGTTCAGCTCCTAACGCAGCCCCATTGTTTGCTATGCGGTAACCCTTCCTACGTCTGCACTTAACACTCTAACATGTACCCCGAGTCTAAACACCCCTAACCTTACACTTATTAACCCCTAATCTGCCGCCCCCTGCATATTATTATTAACCCCTAATCTGCCGCTCCGTAAACCGCCGCTACTTACATTATCCCTATGTACCCCTAATCTGCTGCCCTAACATCGCCGACCCCTATATTATATTTATTAACCCCTAATCTGCCCCCCACAATGTCGCCTCCACCTGCCTACACTTATTAACCCCTAATCTGCCGAGCGGACCTGAGCGCTAATATAATAAAGTTATTAACCCCTAATCCGCCTCACTAACCCTATCATAAATAGTATTAACCCCTAATCTGCCCTCCCTAACATCGCCGACACCTAACTTCAAACATTAACCCCTAATCTGCCGACTGGAGCTCACCGCTATTCTAATAAATGTATTAACCCCTAAAGCTAAGTCTAACCCTAACACTAACACCCCCCTAAGTTAAATATAATTTAAATCTAACGAAATTAATTAACTCTTATTAAATAAATTATTCCTATTTAAAGCTAAATACTTACCTGTAAAATAAATCCTAATATAGCTACAATATAAATTATAATTATATTATAGCTATTTTAGGATTTATATTTATTTTACAGGTAACTTTGTATTTATTTTAACCAGGTACAATAGCTATTAAATAGTTAAGAACTATTTAATAGCTAAAATAGTTAAAATAATTACAAATTTACCTGTAAAAGAAATCCTAACCTAAATTACAAATAAACCTAACACTAGACTATCAATAAATTAATTAAATAAACTACCTACAATTACCTACAATTAACCTAACACTACACTATCAATAAATTAAATACAATTGCTACAAATAAATACAATTAAATAAACTAGCTAAAGTACAAAAAATAAAAAAGAACTAAGTTACAAAAAATAAAAAAATATTTACAAACATAAGAAAAATATTACAACAATTTTAAACTAATTACACCTACTCTAAGCCCCCTAATAAAATAACAAAGCCCCCCAAAATAAAAAAATGCCCTACCCTATTCTAAATTACTAAAGTTCAAAGCTCTTTTACCTTACCAGCCCTGAACAGGGCCCTTTGCGGGGCATGCCCCAAGAAATACAGCTCTTTTGCCTGTAAAAAAAAACATACAATACCCAAGTCCCCCAACATTACAACCCACCACCCACATACCCCTAATCTAACCCAAACCCCCCTTAAATAAACCTAACACTAAGCCCCTGAAGATCATCCTACCTTATCTTCACCATACCAGGTTCACCGATCGGTCCAGAAGAGCTCCTCCGATGTCCTGATCCAAGCCCAAGCGGGGGGCTGAAGAGGTCCATGATCCGGCTGAAGTCTTCATCCAAGCGGGGCAGAAGAGGTCTTCCATCCGATTGAAGTCTTCATCCAAGCGGCATCCATCCGGAGCGAAGCGGCAGCATCCTGAAGACCTCCACCGCGGAACATCCATCCTGGCCGACGACTGAACGACGAATGACGGTTCCTTTAAATGACGTCATCCAAGATGGCGTCCCTCGAATTCTGATTGGCTGATAGGATTCTATCAGCCAATCGGAATTAAGGTAGGAATATTCTGATTGGCTGATGGAATCAGCCAATCAGAATCAAGTTCAATCCGATTGGCTGATCCGATCAGCCAATCAGATTGAGCTCGCATTCTATTGGCTGTTCCGATCGGTGAACCTGGTATGGTGAAGACAAGGTAGGATGATCTTCAGGGGCTTAGTGTTAGGTTTATTTAAGGGGGGTTGGGGTTAGATTAGGGGTATGTGGGTGGTGGGTTGTAATGTTGGGGGGCTTGGGTATTGTATGTTTTTTTTTACAGGCAAAAGAGCTGTATTTCTTGGGGCATGCCCCGCAAAGGGCCCTGTTCAGGGCTGGTAAGGTAAAAGAGCTTTGAACTTTAGTAATTTAGAATAGGGTAGGGCATTTTTTTATTTTGGGGGGCTTTGTTATTTTATTAGGGGGCTTAGAGTAGGTGTAATTAGTTTAAAATTGTTGTAATATTTTTCTTATGTTTGTAAATATTTTTTTATTTTTTGTAACTTAGTTCTTTTTTATTTTTTGTACTTTAGCTAGTTTATTTAATTGTATTTATTTGTAGCAATTGTATTTAATTAATTTATTGATAGTGTAGTGTTAGGTTAATTGTAGGTAGTTTATTTAATTAATTTATTGATAGTCTAGTGTTAGGTTTATTTGTAACTTAGGTTAGGATTTCTTTTACAGGTAAATTTGTAATTATTTTAACTATTTTAGCTATTAAATAGTTCTTAACTATTTAATAGCTATTGTACCTGGTTAAAATAAATACAAAGTTACCTGTAAAATAAATATAAATCCTAAAATAGCTATAATATAATTATAATTTATATTGTAGCTATATTAGGATTTATTTTACAGGTAAGTATTTAGCTTTAAATAGGAATAATTTATTTAATAAGAGTTAATTAATTTCGTTAGATTTAAATTATATTTAATTTAGGGGGGTGTTAGTGTTAGGGTTAGACTTAGCTTTAGGGGTTAATACATTTATTAGAATAGCGGTGAGCTCCAGTCGACAGATTAGGGGTTAATGTTTGAAGTTAGGTGTCGGCGATGTTAGGGAGGGTAGATTAGGGGTTAATACTATTTTTTTTTTTTTTTTTTTTTTTTTTTAAAGTTTCAAATGCTTTATTGTCATTGCTCAACATTTACATCTTGTCAACATAGAATATAAGAGAAAAGGACAAAAAGAAAGAACAAAGTGGTTACATGTTGCTCTTTAAAAAGAAACATTCATATTTCATTCTAATTGCATCTAGGTCTTTGTTATGTTCACCTCAGTATAGATTTATATGTAGTCTGTTACGTCCTTATGTGAGGTGGCATAGATAACTATGTGAATATGAAGTTTTATCCAAATGTTGAGCTTTTTCTCATTCTTTCCTTCTCTTTAAACGGAGAGAGAAATAAATATAACAGAAGAACATAAAAGGCAAAAATAGCAAAACAAGAAAACTTACTTGGAAGCGAAATAAAATAGAAATACAGTCCCCTGTTATTAAGGGACTTCGTCTGCTGCGCTCCACAGGGCATTAAATAGGTGGGGCTGTTTATCCCCTTGTTTGGGGCTCTGTTGGTCTCTCGTCACTCTCTCTCTTTGCTGTTTAGGTCTTGGTAGGATCGTAATAAAACGTTAACACAAAGGTATAGAAGTTTATGCCCATCTTACTTTCTAGAGCTCAGCTGTGTTGTTAAATGTAGCAAAAATGTATTATTATTCTAGTGTGCTTGTCCTGTATCCGTCCTAGATCCCTCTATCACCTCATCCCATAAGAATCTGACTTCCGCCAGGAGGTTTAACTTGTTCCTTCTCTGATAGCCATATTCTTCCAATACCAGTATATCAGTTACCCTTTCTTTCCATGTACTTATCAAGAGTGGTGTCTGGCTCTTCCAGTTCAGGGCGATTAATGCTTTTGCTCCTGACATTCCTAAATGTAAAAGAGTGCGTCTGAGAGTGCATGTTATCTTTGTTGTGTCATTCAGTAGTGCCACGCTGGGTGTTAGTGTGAACTCGGGTGTTAATATCTGCCTGAAGTGTCTCTCTATGTCTAACCAGAAGTCTTTAAGTCTCCCACAATTCCACCACATATGGAGGTAAGTGCCCTTCTCTTCGCATCCTCTCCAACATCTGTCGCTAACACCTGGGTAGATTGAATGTGACCTTGCAGGGGTTAGGTACCACCTCATGATGACTTTAAAATTCAATTCTAATAATTGTGGTGATGTTGAAATTTTCTTAGTATTTTTAAAAATCCTAATCCAGTCTTCCTCTGTTATGATATGGTCTAGTTCTTCTTGCCACTTAGATGTATATGTAGGTAAGTGCCGAGTGTGTTCAGATTGTATTAGTTTTTTTGAGATAGAGAGTGTGTGTCTGATCTCTTCCGTGTTGGAACAGAGTGTTTCGTAAGGGGTTAATTCTCTTAGGAACTCCTGTTTATGTGGGGAGGTATGAATAAAATGTGCCAGTTGTGAATATTTTAACCAGGTAGAATATCTACCTTCTGCAACTGTCATTAGGTTTTCTCTATTGTCTAGTTTTCCTTTTCTTATGAACCTCGTCAAAGGTGTGGAATAACCCCATTCTTGGGTCCTTTGTTTTCCTTTATCTAAACCCCCCACCAACTCTGCGTTAATAGGGATAGGAAATAGAGGAGAGCGCACCCCCGAAATATGCTTCTTTCGTGCGATAATGCTATCCCAGGTATCAAAAGTATGTTTATGTATTGCTAATGCTGTACATTGAGGGGGTCTCAATTCCTTTGGTACCCAACAGAGCGCCCCTACCTCTGGGACCCTCAAGATATGGGAATCTATCGCCACCCATGCCTTTGTGTCCCTGGATCTATGCCAGTCTAAAATCCTTTGTAATGTGACTGCCTCATGATAATCTGCTATGTGTGGGACCCCCAGACCTCCATTTTCTGGCCTCCTATACATATTTTCTCTATTGATTCTAGGTTTGCTTTTGTTCCAGATAAATGAGTTGATGTGTCTCTGTAACTGGGGTATATACCACCTAGGGATAGGGATGGGGAGGGCCTGTATTATATATAATATTCTGGGTAATGTTGTCATTTTTATGCTCTGTATGCGTCCCCACCATGTGATTGGTTTCGCTGCCCAAGTGCCTAAGTCCCGTTGTATGTTTCGTGCCAGTGCAAGATAGTTATCATTAAACAGCTGTGATGTGTCAGAGGAGAGTTGTACTACGAGGTATTTTAGGGATTTCTTTTGTATTTTTAAGGGGCAAGTATCTGTTATTAGTTGGAATCTTTGTGGCGTCAGGGATACATTCATAATCTTTGATTTTTGTGTATTAACCAGGAAGCCAGAGAAACTTCCGAAATGTTTGATTTCCTTCAGGGTCTCTGGTACAGAGAGTTGGGGATTTGTGAGTGTGAACAGCACATCATCTGCGTATAATGCGATTTTAAAGTTATGTGGGCCGATGTTAATGCCATGAATCTTTTGGTTTTGTCGGATGTGTGCAGCAAATACTTCCATTGACAGGATAAATAGGATGGGGGATAGGGGGCATCCCTGTCGTGTCCCGTTTTGGATGTTAAAGGGGGTGGATAGCATGCCATTCGCTTTCACTTTGGCACTGGGTTGTGTATATAATTGGAGGATACGTGTTATCATTTTCGATCCAAATCCTAGTGCTACTAGTGTCTCTTTCAGGAATGCCCAATTAATGCGATCAAACGCTTTCTCCGCGTCTGTGGCTATCAAGATCGTGGGGATGTTGTGTGATTTGGCATAAGTAGTTAATGTTAGGGCTCTAATAATATTGTCCCTTGCTTCCCTCCCCGGGACAAATCCCACTTGGTCTGAATGAATGAGTTGTAATAATACTTTATTTATCCGGTTGGCTAGTATTTTGCCTAATATCTTGATATCAGAGTTTAGGAGGGATATAGGTCTGTAGCTGCTTGGTTCGGTGAGTGGTTTGTTGGGCTTAGGTATAACTGATATATGCGCTAATAGCATTTCGCGTGGGAGGTGATGATTATCATCCAGTGCTTGGAACAATTTTAGAAGATGTGGGGCTAGTATATGTTTGAATGCTTTATAGTATGAATTAGTAAAACCATCCGGCCCAGGGCTTTTACCTGACGGTAAATGTTGGATTGCTGTTAGGATCTCTGTTATAGTGATGGGTGATTCCAGTTCCTCCCAGTTAACATTCGGCAGCTGTGGTAAGTTTGCCTGTCTAATGTATTCTTTCATGTGTTCTTGGTGTTCGGCAGTGTTGTTAGTGTCTAAGTTATAGAGTGCTTCGTAGTAAGAGCCAAAATGGTTAGCTATGTGTTTGCTATCTACGACCTCCACTCCCTCTGTTGTTACTAGTTTGTGTATTTGTGACGATACCTTTTGGTTTCTTAACATTTTAGCAAGTAGTGCTCCTGTCCTATTTCCTTCATAATAATACATCTTTTTGATTCCAAGGGCTTTCCTCTGTGCCTCTTTAGTTAGGACTGCATTTAGTTCCCTTCTGGTTTCTGTTAGTTGTTTGAAGGATGTTGAGTCCTTTGGGTTATTTTTATGGGTTATTTCTAATTGTCTCATCTTTTCCGTCAGCATGTTAGTCCTGTCATTGTAAGTTTTTTGTCTGTATGCTGTGTGTTTAATGCACTCTCCACGTAATACCGCTTTGTGGGCTTCCCACAAAGTGGCAGGTGTAATGTCTTGTGTCGCATTATGGCGAAAATATTCTTTTAGTGATTTAGTCAGGGCTTCCAATGAGGCTGGGTGTCTCAATAATGAGTCATCCATCCTCCATATAAAAGGGGTGACTGGGTGGTGCGGCCACTGTAGGGTTACTAGGACAGCTGAATGGTCCGACCAAGGGGTCGGTAGTATATCGGAATCTCTTACTAAAGACATGTGGTTTCTATCTACCATTATGTAGTCTATTCGTGTATATATAGACCATGGGTGAGAGAAGAAGGTGTAGTTTTTTTGTCTTGGATGTTGTATGCGCCATACATCAAGTGTACCTAGCTGTGCAAAGCAATTATATACTGCGTTAGGCGGTCTAGATCCAGGTGTAGCCCTGCCTGTAGAGGTGTCCAATGCTGTATCTAGCGCTACATTCAAATCACCTCCTAGTATTAACATACCTTTCCTGTGTGTTGTGACTAACTTTGATAAGTGTTGGTAAAATTTGTGTCTGCCACTGTTTGGCGCATATACATTTACTAAAGTCACTGGTCTATTGAACAGTGTTCCTACGAGAATCATTATACGCCCTTCTTTGTCTGAGGCCTTATTCAGTAGAGTGAAATGTATGTTTCGGTGAAAAAGGATTCCTACCCCATTTCTTTTTGCCGCAGTGTGTGAGTTAAAATACCCTACTGGGTGATCTCTGGATTTGAATGTTGGAGCTGCTGAAGCTAAAAAGTGAGTTTCCTGTATGAAGATAATGGAATCTTTATGTTTCCTGAAGGTTCTAAGGGCTATAGAACGTTTGGTAGGTGAGTTGAGTCCCTTTGTGTTTTGCGTGATAATTGATATAGCTGGGTCAGCCATCTATATATATTAGGTTATACTTGCGCATTTGTTTAATGATATTGTATCTTATCCTATGTTTACAAACCATGTCCTGTACCAGCCCTGTGTAGTGTATTGCAATGAGAGAGAGTACCTGATCAGTATCCAGATGTTCCTTATGAGGAGAGGGTGAGTATTGCCCTGAAGAGTCGCAGCAGACGAACTTAAAAAAAAATACAAGAAAATTAACATTTATAAACAAGTAAAAAAATAATGTTAACATTTTACCAATCATCATTACTAGTTCCCGAACTCCTCCCAACCGCCCGGCCCACAACCCTTCACTAACGTTATTAGGTGTTAGAGTTCCCTGTTGTAGGGAAGTTCTGGGGGAAAGTGAGAGGGGGGAAAAGGTGGGAACAAGAAAAGGCGGAGGGAGAAAAGTGGAGAAAGGGGGTAAGGGGTTGAAAGGCAGTAAATTTGCCAGTAATCCACCAGACGGCCAGCCCCCCGGGGGAGGGGGTGGTAATAAGGGCTTTGTTTGGGGATAGTGGAATATGTCCCATGTATCTTTCTCTGACTAGGCTATGCTATACTATACCACATAAGAGTGTCCATTGGTTTTCACCCAAAAATAAAGAAAGTGTCCAGATCTTATCAGGTGGACTATGTTTCTGCGTTCTCTTCACTATCACCCGCCACCTGACCATTTTTCCTTTTCTTGGGTATTGTCACCCATTTTGGACGTTGAGGGTGTGGTGGGAGAGTTGCTCTTTGTTCATCTTTGTTGTCCCGTAATTTTGGTAAGGAAGGTTGAGGGATTTCTAGGTGTTTGCAGAATTGGTCAATATCTTCAGGTTCTTTATATACATACGTTTTATCGTCCTTGACCACTTTTATTGAAAAAGGGAAGCCCCATCTGTATGGGATCCCTAGCTCGGTCAGATGTAAAGTGAGGTATCGTGCCTCTTTGCGTTTTGCAAGTGTCATTGGGCTTAGATCTGCATATATTTGAAGCCTGTCCTCGCCGAATGTAATGGATGGCCTTTTCCTTGCTGCTTGTAGAATCCTCTCCTTATCTGTAAACTTGTGGCAACAAAGGACAATGTCCCGTGGTGGTGCTGTGTCTGAAGGCTTTGCCCTGAGGGCTCTATGTATTCTGTCTATAGTGACTGTGTCGTTATTGCCTGATTCCAGCAGAAACCGGAACAAATTCTGGGCATAAGATTGCAGTTGTGCAGGGAGAATTTTTTCTGGCACCCCTCTGATACGGAGATTTTGGCGCCGGCCTCTATTATCTAAATCTTCAAGTTGTGCCTGTAGCTGCAGAATAGTGGAATTTTGTTGCTGCAATTCTAAGGCCATTGTGTCTGTCGTCATGACAGTTTCCTCTGTCTGTTCCTCTAATTGTTGTACTCTATTTCCCAGTGCATTTATGTCTCTCTTAATGTCTGCCAATCCATCTTTAATGGCTTTGTTAACCTGTAGCATA
The DNA here is from genome assembly GCF_027579735.1 of Bombina bombina. Taxonomy (NCBI): domain Eukaryota; kingdom Metazoa; phylum Chordata; class Amphibia; order Anura; family Bombinatoridae; genus Bombina; species Bombina bombina. The sequence continues at coordinate 1,249,897,654 of NC_069500.1, forward strand.
AATGTGGTCAAATCTTGTTTAGTAGGAAGAGAGCAGAGGTCCGCTTTTGTTATGGGTGAATTGCTTCCATCTGAAGACTGTGTTTTCTCTTGCATATCGACTTCAGTGTGAGTATATGGTGATTCTAAATCTCCCCCTGTGTCCGTCAATTTGAAGAATGAGTTAAGTTTCAATGCTCCTGGGGTTGCCGGTTTTTGTTTGTCGTTTTTGTTTTTATTCCTGGCCGCCATGATAGCGTAGCTGCAATTATTTTATGGTATAGCGTGTTTGGGGTTCTCTTTTGGCTTGTTCTGTAGCCTTATCAAGCTGTATTATGTTCAGATAAAGTCTTAGGTTGTACTTCAGGGATGTTTATGTAAGGCACTGGTTCTGTTTCAGCGTAGTGTGTGGGTGACGTACCTCTTATGGCGTCTTTGCAGGAACCGTTATGATGCACCCTGTGTTCCAAGCTTTGTGCACTCAGGATCTGTGGGTCTTTATGGCGTCTTGTGTCGCCTTGTTTAGTGAGAGTGATCGTGCACCGCTTATGTCCAGCTTGTCGCCATGCGTTGTCCGCCTGCAGCTCTAATGTTCCTACTTTAGGTAGGCTTTTCTGTTCCCAGCTAGGCCCCGTTCTCTGCCGTTACAGATAAAAGGGCATTTCTGCCTAATGTCACGACTGTCACTGTGGTCGCTTGCCTCCTGTTCTAGTCAGGATTCGTTTTGGTGCCCTTTAGCTTAATTGCATATGATTTTCCCCCAGGTTGGGCCCCTATCTGGCTGATCACTATTGGAGCTCTAAAACTTTGCGACCATGCTCTTCCTTGGTCGGCTCCGCCCCCCGTTAATACTATTTATGATAGGGTTAGTGAGGCGGATTAGGGGTTAATAACTTTATTATAGTAGCGCTCAGGTCCGCTCGCAGATTAGGGGTTAATAAGTGTAGGCAGGTGGAGGCGACGTTGTGGGGGGCAGATTAGGGGTTAATAAATATAATACAGGGGTCGGCGGTGTTAGGGGCAGCAGATTAGGGGTACATAAGTATAACGTAGGTGGCGGTCGGCAGATTAGGGGTTAAAAATTTTTTTTCGAGTGTCGGCGATGGGGGGGACCTCGGTTTAGGGGTACATAGGTAGTTTATGGGTGTTAGTGTACTTTAGAGCACAGTAGTTAAGAGCTTTATAAACCGGCGTTAGCCCAGAAAGCTCTTAACTACTGACTTTTTTCCTGCGGCTGGAGTTTTGTCGTTAGATGTCTAACGCTCACTTCAGAAACGACTCTAAATACCGGAGTTATAAAAATCCCATTGAAAAGATAGGATACGCAATTTACGTAAGGGGATCTGCGGTATGGAAAAGTCGCGGCTGGAAAGTGAGCGTTAGACCCTATTTTGAGTGACTCCAAATACCGGCGGTAGCCTAAAACCAGCGTTAGGAGCCTCTAACGCTGGTTTTCACGGCTACCGCCAAACTCCAAATCTAGGCCTTAGGTTTAGGTTTGTAGGGTTTTTTATCCCCAAAATGACAAATAATGCTCCTCTGTTGTTTGCCTTTGTTCTTAGTGAGAGAGATCAGATGAGACTGCTTCTTGTTATAGAAGTGTCCAGAGAACAATTACAGAGCTATTTCAAATATAAAAATAAATATAATGAAGCTGTCTCTAATATATATTTTTTACAGTGTATCTGTTAAGTTAGTAGAAAAACATTAAAGGCAAAAATACAGTGCTGTGTACATGGGTGTCTGCAGCAATTTTTTTAAGGGGGTCAAGACAAAATTAAATGTTTGATAGGTGAATACTCCAGTTTCACTAAATGAGCTTGGATATCTCAGAAATAATGAATAATAACCAAAAAAAATCTTTATTTAACCTGATGCAAATATCAGCCAGTGCTTAGGATGAATATCAACAAAAACGTAAACATCAATATCTCAGGAGCAGCTAAACAGTGAAATATTATAAGTAACAATAAATAACATACATGTAAAAAAACACTGAAATTAAATAAACAGCTAGACACTGTAAATAATCAAATAAATAAAATATATACATCATAAACAATTAAAAACTCATTTTTAAAATTAATAGCAACACAAATGTAAACATTAGCATCACATGAACTGTTAGTGTTACCAAATTAAACAAACCATCATTAACATAAATGTAAACATCATATGAGCAGCTTGAGACAGTGGTTCACTAATTCACATAAGATGGAAGACTATCAGTAAAATAACAAAAAATATAAATAAAATTTGAGACATAACTTATGTTGATAGTCTGCCTTTTTGGTGCACTTTTTAGTACTTTTTTCTATTTTTAAAAAAGAAATTGTAAACTCCTCTGGTCTTGACGAAATTTGTTGATCACTTTTTCTATTAATTGATGTTTATCTTCTTCAATTTTTGCTCGGTAAATACTCATGCAAAGGCCAGATAAATGAACATCTACCATTGTGGACCTCCTCATTGTGCTAAAAGACCTTTATATGGTTGAAACAAAGGGCTAGATTTATCAAGCTGCAGCGCATATACGCGCCCCTGTCTGCTGCAGCTTGCCTCCCGGAAGAATTTACCATTGCACACAAGCGCTTTTTTGCGCTCGTGTGCAATCCCGCCCGCTGCCCGTGCACAGTGAATCACGCATGGGCAGGAGCTGTCAATTTCCTCGGTCGGACTAGACCACAGAGATTGAATGGGTGGCGAAAGGTTAGGAAAGCAGCGGTCTGATGACTGCTGCTTTTTAAACATGGCGAGCAGGTTCTCTTGTGAGAACCTGCAGCCGCAGGGGCTCAAAGGCTGGCTAAAGCCTTTGATAAATTGACCCCAAAGTGTCCTGATACACACTATACCTTCAATATAGTTAGATCTTCCAAGAAAGCCCCTCCTACTCCCTAGAGGTAAAATCAGAAATTCAAGAAATAAAGGAAGCAGCGCTAAAAAGCAATTGAGGTTAAATTGGTTAGAATTATTTGTTACTCTTTATTTTAGTCAGTTATCAACCACAAACTTTAAGTTTCGTAGGCAGTATAGGAGACATTATAAGGCCGTTTACTACAGTGTCTTACTAAGCAAACATCTGATCTGTGTCAAAGACTATTTACCAAACATTCGGCCTTATGTGGACGTTTTAACATTACTATGTAACCTGACTGCACATTACTCATTTTATTCAATAACAATGTTTGTTTATATTGTTTATGAAAACTTATATAAAGATTATTTGGAAACAAAAAAGCAATTGAGGTTAGACTAAAAATTAAACCATTTCTTTTAAATAATAAAATAACATTATAAAGTTCAAAACATAATTTCTTAATACACATCATATGTAAAAAATACAGATCTCTTAAATAACAAGTTAATATATGTTCACTAAAAATTTTTATGTTGGACCAAGTAGTAAAAAATTTCAAAATCTAAAAGTCCATTTATATCTCTATAGAAAGTTAATAGCTGGGCAAATATGGTTATAGATGGTAAAAATCTTTTTATTTTGGGTTGTCAGCAATAATAGTTAAGATGATATGTCCAGTAAATAGTGTTAGTCAAATTCAAATAGGTGATTTCTAATGGTTTACACTCTCTGTAATGTTACTTCCCCTTATGTAGTCTTATTAACTTATTATGTCAAGACATTTCAATGTTCCACAATCTCTGTGTATGTTGTTTGGTAATTACCTTAATCCACTCTCTGTGTGTTAACAAGTATCCAGTTTTAGTTCAGTGTATCTACTTGTCAGTACTTCTCACTTCGAGATCACAGCCAAACTCCTGCTGGTCTTTGTGCATGTGTTTCTCTAACATGCCGGTTGATTTTGTAGTGAATTACCGCTGGGGGATGTAGCTGAGAATGCCTTAAGGGATATACCTCCTATTATGTCCCTACGTACTCTATTGTGTTAACCTTAACCATTAAAACACACAACAACATGCTTGGGAGAAAGACTGGTCACAGTGGCGTTTATTAAATAAACTCAATTTAACCTTGGCTAATATTTGTCAATATTAGGCATCTTTTTTAACCAATATATATAAATAACTGAACTTGTAGCAAGTTCCATCATAACCAGTGGCGGCATCTAATCCCCAGCTTAACCCCTACAGACAGATGTACAAAGCCCCCTACGGTGCTTGCAGCGTGGCGCCCGGTTGCTCACGCCCAAATGGCAAAAAGAGAGAGTTGTGATGTTCAGTGATCTTTGGCCCTCAGTCCGGCACCTAGTGGGCGTCACCCCTCTCTGTTTTCTAGTCCGTCACTCTTCTCTCTGATTGCCCGCCCACAAGGCCTTGTCTGACCGCCACAAGAGGAAAAGTCATAATTACTCTTCCTGCCACCCCGTAACTGACTAGGCACCTAACATACCATAATATAAACATTTTTTTTTTTAAATAACGGTCATGTAACAACTATTGCCTCTTGCAAAGCTAAACCAGAAACCGCTTATAAGTTTTCTTTCTTTTATATATATATATTACCAATAACATTGCTTTCCTGATTTCAGCCAGGAATAAAACCAACCCAACATTCATCAGGTGCACTCCATCAGGGCGATACAGGTCCTTTCTTACAGGCATTATAAATTTGTGCCTGATGACAAACCACCAAGGACCGTGACCGGTCTCCCTAACTCCCTGTTGATCTTTTTCTTAATATTATAGGCAGTCCTCTGAGTTTGAATGCGTCTCCAACACAGGCGTGCAACTACGATGGACCACCCAATCTTCACATCCTAGAGCCAAGCATACAACCACTTAATATCAGACACCATCCTCCTGATTAAGTCCAGTGCTGGCACTGACCCCATATCATTCCCCCCTGCATGCAACACAATAATGTGAGGCTGCCCCCAGCTCCTATGTGCGTCTTGTAGAAGGGCCGGTAATTCCTCCCACGTCAACCCCTTGCAGCCTAGCCACCGAAAGTTCACCTTGGAGGCGGACAATCCTAACTGCTGACTGTCTGGGGTACACAGCGCTCTATTGCCGCCCAATGGACAAAAAAGTGGCCAATTATCCATACTCGAACTGGAGGGGACTTCCTACCTACAAAGACAGTGATTAACATAAATCAAATGGCATAAGACTATGTCATATACCCAACTTTTTCACCCCCTCCCCACATGCTTGGGAGAGAGCTCTCTCACTGTCGTGCACCCTGGAATATGCGCTGCTAACAAAATAATATCATATATTTTTATATTAAGAGAACGGATGTGTCTTATACCATGCAGATTTCCACCGCCCTAAACTCTTAATCTCAGTGGTAAATGCTCCATGCGCCGCCGTGCTTGTCGCAGCCCCTATTCTAAACAAATGTGGGGCGATGCGGGAAGGTTCCAACCCCAACCCTTCTGCAGCTCTTGCCAATACCTTCCAAAATCAGAATAACGACAAAAAGCTGGCTTCCTCATGAACAAGGAATTGTGTTCCACCCTTTGGTCTACACTCGCTAAAGGCTGCTACATTCCTAGCTGGACAGCACTCTGGGAACTCATGTCTCTGTAAAGCTCCTTTACCCTCCTGATCGGTCTTAGACCTTGGGACTAGCAATAGCAAGCCCTCCTCAGATGGGCGTAAATCTATTTTGATGCCCCCTGAACCCCCATTTCTGGTTGACAACAACAGTTCCCCTAACCTCATAGCCCCCGCAAAAGCTAAAAAAAAAATGCCATCTTGAAAAGGAGGACCTTGTATGCTGATGAGCAAACGGAACAGAGTTTTAATACCAGTTGCCTAAGCCGTAACGGCATGATAGGCTCACCTCACCAGGAAGCCCTAATGACCTGTTAAAAAAACACCACCGCCGATAGCCTGTTCGCTAAATCTAGACACCCCTTCCTGTCTCAGGCATGCTAACCAATCCAGCACCTGTAAATGAGAGGCACAATGCACCTCAAAGCCCTTTTGTTGACAAAATCTCTCCCAACACTTCCAATGAGCCTGGTATGTGTTCCATGTCTTGGGCACCAGTGATGCCTTGATTAAGCGAAGAATGGCTTCCCAGCCCATGCCAGCTGCCAAAGAAAGGAGGGGCACATTAATCCTGTTTTAGCTGCCTTTGGTGCTGCCTTCCTAAAAATATCCCACTTAAATCTAGAGAGGGCATCCACTACTACATTCTGCACCTCTGGCACATGCCTAGCAGTGAAACAAATATTGCGCTGTATGCATCTCAACACCAAATGACTGCTGGGGAGGATGTGGATACATGGTTGATGGTGTACACCACTGTTACATCATCTGTGGGGAGTTGTCTATATTAGAAGAATTATTTTATCAAATTATAAAAATAATTTGATACAGGAAATGTATTTAAAATCATCTTGGACATAGCATTCTAATTTAACAAAAGCATTTGGCTAAGATTTACTACACCTCCATGACTCATAAGGTTACGTTTTGCCAGGAAGAACCCCTGCTGTTTGCGAACACAAAAGAGAAACACAGGTGGAGTCCCATTGTCTAAGACTTTGTTTATACTCTGGTGGAGGGAATTACAAACAAATGGACCCTCACTCATATGTTAATGGGATACCTGCTGGCTTACTCAGACACTCCTTAACACAAGGCACCACAATTGCTTGGAAAGGACATGTAAAAATGACCTTTATTGCATTATGTGTGTATAAGGATCATATGTTTTAAAAATAACTATTTCAAAAATCTGATAACTATACATGTAGATAAGTTAAGTATATGAAATAACCAATATGATATGAATATATATATATACATTTAGTGCTACTCACCTTGTGTATCAAATAAAGTCACCTGGCATCAAGTTCCTGAGTCCCCGTTTTTCCTTTGTATCCTGAATATATATATATGTCTGTGTATCTGTGTATATATATATATATATATATATATATATATATAAATATGTATATGTGACTTGTACATTTATGTATTGTATATAAAAATATATATACTGATTACCTGACCAAATCATACTCCCAGGCATCACCATGCATTGAGGACCCATGACAGACTAAATACATATAATGAGAAACTATTGTACAATACTATATAATTCATTATGCCTCATCTGTAAAATACACTTACGTATGAGATGCCCCCATAAGGAAATTCTATTTATGTATATGCCTTATGTATAAATAAGTGTCTATCTAAGTCATAAGGATTTAAATTTTAAACTGGTACAGTTTAGTTAAACAAAAATATTAAATGAATATATGGATATGTATGTATGTATATATATATATATATATATATATATATATATATATATATATATATATATATATAGAGAGAGAGAGAGAGATGGATATATATATATATATAAAATCCTAAGTGATAAAATATAAGAAAGTTACACAATTTCACTTTTATAGCACAACTCACCATCACCATCTTGTGGTACATTACTGAATGCACAACCAGCTATACTTAGCATTGTGTGAATTATTCCCAGGGGCTAATTAGCATTCATCCAATCAAAGCATTACAGATCCTCACACATCTTTGAATGGCTGTTGGAGATTGGGGCGGCGTTGTAGTTCAGGATAAATTGGGTCACTGAGCATTCACAAGACACTCTGGGTTGCATGAAAGAAGGGTGGATACGCTGTCCAATTTTCCTCTGCAATAGAATTTTGAATCCTGGTTGTACCCATTCTATATTTTTGATATCCTTGGAAATTATTGCCTGTATTTCCTGCGGACTAAGAGATTTTGTGAGACTGGATGCAGGGGAAACACACAACTTGACTAGTGATAACCCAGGGCTTGGAGGAGCAAACATTTGGAAAAGTATAAAAAGTCTCTAAATATATTTAAACAGTTGTTCACTTAATTCAGTTTATTGTAGGAAAACCCCTGGTTTTGTGTTTAAGTATATTTAATTTTAATAGTTTTATATTCCCTAAGGTTTAGGCTTGTTGAGGCATTAGAGGTTTTTATGTGTTTCTTTGGTTGTAGATATGCATTCTGAATCTGACTGATTGCATTGTATTATTAAGTTACCAAAACATAATTTTAATAATAATATTGGCTAAGATTATATAAAATAACAGTTGTTGGTAACACATATTGCATAATTTGTCCATGCTGGTTCATTTTGTTTTTTACCTTGTAATAAATTTCACTGTTAGATTTGTAACCATAGTAGATTTTATTTCATATTGTATCAGAGAGTCTGTTTTTTGTATAATTAAATTGTTTATCACTTGTTGGTATCCTGTTTAATGTGTAATAAATCTGTATATTTATCTTCAAACTGAATCCTCTTTATTCCACAAATATAATTTGCTGTGTTTAAAAAGATATCACCTGATTAGAACTACTGTAAAATAATACAAATATATGGGAGATTACCAATGAGACAATAGTAAATTATTTTGTAACATATATAATAACACATTGGAGGTTACTTCCGAGATAGTCATAATTAATATTGTAATCTAAAATTGTTTAACACCACACTCATTTTATCTGTCCAGAATTCTATTGACTTGTTCGCCAATTTGTCACCCCACAGTTAAATGGCTACCAATATCGGAAATAGGGCATCAAAGCTATATTCCAACAAAGCCATATTCTTAGTAAAGCCTGCGACCACCCAGTCCTGGGACCATGGAGCAGCGCTCCAATACCCTTCCAAGTATGCCCCATACCCCCCGCTGCATCCATGAATAGGTGCAGTGACTGATTGGAGACTAGATCGGCCCTCCATAAGCAGACCCTGTTAAAATGGATTAAGAACCGCTGCTAGACCTCTAAATCCTCCCTCATTTCTGACGTAACCTTAAATGCTTGCGGGACCCCCTGGGCCCCTTTAGCTGCCCTAGTAACATCTGATGATCTGCGATAGAGAGAACTTCAGCTGCTGACACTTTTCTAACCACCTGCAAGAGACGGTCGACTTTATCTAGTGACAGCCTGCAAACTGCTGATACCATGTCAATCTCAATGCCCAAAAACGTGAGGCACGTGCATGGGCCTTGGGTTTTGTCACCCGCTAGCAGAACCCTGAAATCAGCCATTAAATCCTGCATAACACTCATCAACCTACTACATTCTGCAGAACATGCTCTACCTACTAGAAGGAAATCATTTAGATAGTGGGCCACAGCCCATCTCCTGATGCTTTACTCACAGCCCAGTGTAGGAATGAGCTGAAACACTCGAACGATGCACATGACAAGGAGCACCCCATCGGTAAACATTTGTCCACATAGTAAACCCCCTCAAACTTCATACCCATCAATCGAAAGGACGACGGATGAAGGGGTAGAAGCCGGAAGGCAGATTCAGTATCCAGCTTTGCCATCAATGCCCCATCTCCTTCGCCCTCACCATTTCCAATGCATTATGAAATGATTGGTAATGGACCGAGCTCAAGTCAGGGTCAATAGTATTGTTGACCGATGCCCCCTTAAGATATGACAAATGGTGGATAAGCCTACATATTCCAAGCTCCTTTTTTGGAACCACGCAAAAAGGAGAGATAGCCAGATCTGAGAATGGGAAGAGCTGGAAAGGACCCTCTACCCTCCCCATGTCCAATTCCTTGGCTAGTTTATTTCTTACCACCTTCGGGAATTCGTAAGCTGACTTCAGGTTACGATGCTTGGAGGAACCCACAACCGGATACCTTTCTGGTATCCGAAAACCCTCCACCAGCCCAGACCTAAGTAGCTCTGCCGCTTCTTGATCCAGGTAGTGTGCCAGCCAAGGCACCATTGCTGCTGGCCTAAGTGGAGATGGAGCTCTTAGCTCCAGCCCCCGCTCTGGCAGCAGGCTTCTCCGGTCCAATTTCCCTCTTTTTGCTACATTCCATTTCTGGATGTGGCCTGCTGCAGAACTTGCAGATGTGACGAAAGGAACAGTTAGTTCCTCTGTCACATTGCTTGTCCTGGTACTTCCAGCATTCCCTGCCTCTTCGAAAGTGGGAAAGAGCAGGACGTACCCCCGTGGAGGGGGATCCTACACCTTTCACATCTAATTTGGACCACAAGTGTATATCCTGCATCCCAAAATGTAGCAACGGGTTCCCTACCAACCTCCTACGGAAGGCCATGTCGTATTCCTGCCATGTCCCTTCCTTAAACCTATTCTATATATCCTCTATGGTATCCTGGTATTTGTATAGGTTATACCCCTGCAATGGCCACTTGTCTACGTAACAGGAAGCCAGTACTCAGAAGCACTTGCGCCATTCCTTGTACGTTTCAGGCCTACGCACCTTTTTAGGCCCTGTGCCATCCGCTGCCCTCTCCTTAGCCCTAAATGCTTCCACTTACAGCTCAAATATGTTCACATATCGTCCCTCGTGAATTTTCTTCAAGATTTTGGACTTGAGGTGACCATACAGTGACTGTACCAAACAAGGGTAAGTATTCCCTTGTGCCGCCACATTCCTAGCCGCCACTTGCCCTAGGGACTGCCTGGTTACCCAGTCTGCTAGCAATACTGCTGGGGCCTCTGCTAACCCACTACAGATCCTTCTGGATCAATTTATTTTCTTCACTCTGGCCTACGACGAGACAGCAAAGAAAACTCTTCTCCTTGAAGTCTAGACAGAGGAAGAGGCCGTCTTCATGGCTACAGGAACCTATAAAGGTAAGAGCAGAATCACCCACCCCCAAACTTGCAACATTGTAACACAAACCTAGAACACTCCAGACTTCAAGTCACAACAGCAAGGGTCCACAGCACCAAATAATGAGGAAAGGTTCTTGTCTTTATGTCATTTATTTAACTTTTAGCTTACAAAAAGCATGTAGGAACTCAGCAGCAAACAAAATGCAACGTTTCGGGTTATTCAACCTTAATCATGCTAATACAGGACACCTGTATGCTGCTACTTAAATACCATATCCCTTAACCCATATATGACCATTTAAAAAAAAAAATTAAAATACACAGTTTACTGCCACCTAGTGGTCACAGTTTAATACAAAAAACTGATTTCCCCTGTTAAAAACAAAACTGCTAATACATATAACTTTTAAATTTATCTTATATGATATGATACAATCATGCTATATGTAGTCTTTTCAGAGAAATCTATGTTGCAATGCTCAACTTTTACTAGTTTTTATCACAGAAATACTAACATGTCAATTTCCCTGTTAATCCCCTTAGGGGCTAACATATCCAATTTATAAATCCAAAAGGACTCCTTTCTCTTTAATAAGAGTTCCCTATTGCCTCCTCTTCTCAGGGTGCCCACACTGTCAATAATTTGCCACCTTAACTGTGATATACTATGGCCAGCTTCAAGAAAATGGCTGGCCATTTGGGCCTTCATATCGCCACACCTTATATTTGACCTGTGTTGTCTAAGCCTGTCTCTTATTTTTCTCACTGTCTCTCCTAAGTATATTTTTTAACATGGACATTTTATTAAATATATTACATGTGTGGATTCACATGTGTAAAAGCCATTTATTTTAAATCTTTTACCCGTATGAGGTTGGACAAATTCCTTGCTTCTGATTACAGAATTACAGATGGCACAATTAAGGCATGGATAAGTGCCATTATTTTTAGAGGTCATGTATGTTTGTTGTTTGTGTTTAGCAGGCCCTATGTCATTTTTAACCACCAAATCTCTTATATTGGCGGCTCGTCTATAAGCCATAAGGGGATATTGTTGAAATTTTCTAATTTCCTTGTTACATTTTTTTAAAACATGCCATTGATAAGAAGCTTGCACAATATCTATATATTGATTGGCCAAAAACCCAGATTATATATACTGTACCAAAAGTGCACAAAGATCCCCATAGACCACCAGGCCGCCCAATAGTTGCTGGAAAAGAATCAGTCTTTAGTAATATAGCAATATACTTAGATAAAATCCTACAACCCGAGGTAATGAAAGCAACTTCGTATGTTAAAGACACTAATGATTTTATAACAAAGCTCAAAAATCTACCATTAGATAACACCAAGTATATTTTATATACGCTAGATGTTAGTAGTCTATATACGTCAATAAAACATGAAAGTGGCATTGGGGCTACCATAACAACTATGGCTAAAACTAATGTATATGGTGTAGCTCATTTACAGTTTATTGAGATTAGTTTTATACTGCAATTATTTTTTGTTTGGTGACAGGTGGTATTTACAACTAAAAGCAACAGCCATGGGGTCCAATGTGGCCCCATCATACGCCAACCTCTTCATGAGTTGTGTTGAGGACAATTTTGTCTATGAAAATAATTTATTCTTACAATATGGAGCAGCCTGGTGGCGCTTTATAGATTACGTGTTTTGCATGTGGTGGGGCGACATTGGATCCCTAATGGCTTTTGTTAACCAGCTTAATGGTGCGGTACAGGGTTTAAAATTCACCCTAAACTTCAGTGAAACTAAGATAGCATTCCTGGACACAAAAGTGTACAAGGATTTGATCACGGGCAGTTTGAACATTGATATATACAAAAAAAGTACTGATAGAAACTCCCTGTTAAAGTATGAGAGTTTTTACCATGAGTTCCTTAGGAATTCTTTACCTAAAAGCAAAATGATGAGGGTTCAGAGAATAGTGAGTGAGAATTCTATAATGGAACAAAGATTAGATGAAATGGCCAATAGATTCATTCAAAGGGGTTACCCACCCAAACTTGTAGAGGCAGAAAGAAACAAGGTTGTTGATAGTGTTGGTAAAGTACATAAGCCTAAGGAAAGACAGGATAGACTTGTATGTGTTACTCAATGATGGGTATATATTACATATATTATGTTATATGGGTTATTTGAAACTCACATATTAAGCATATTGAGGGTAGCCTTAAAACTTGAATGAAATACAGCAAGAAACATTCCATGATGTTTTTCATATATATTTTCCTTTGTATAAGTTGTAACATATGGTTCTAATATTAGATTCTCTCTACATATGCTTATATAGGCATATTCTGTTTTGTGCTATAACAACATTCTTATTTCCTGTGGGCCCCTTATCCAGATGTGAAGCTAACTACGTTTTTTTTTATATATTTCCTGTAGGGCCTCTTGTGACGTAATATTCATTATATAATCATTGTACTTACTGTGAATAAACGGAATCTTGTTAAAAACACTCAGTTGCATGTGTGTGTGATTTCTCACTGGTCACCCCAGGGCCCTGAAGAGAACGTGTGCTGCACCCTTATTAACCAGAGCTAAGAAACAAACGCAGTTACCCTACAAGCTGGTGTCAGACAATGGGATGGAACAGGGAAATCTGGGAAGGTAAGTTGAACTAGAGTCCTTTTTATTCTGACCTTTTTCTCTTACCACGGGTTTCATTTTACATAGGAATAGTTGTGAAATATATATGTGAATCTTTGGTAAATTCTAACTATTACGTCTTTGGTAGACTAAAAGAGGAATAGTATATTTCTTTGGTAGAAATCAGGTAAAATATATGAATCTTTGGTAGATTTTAATTATTAAGTCTTTGGTAGACTAAAAAGGGAATAATAGATTTCTTAGGCAGAAATCGGGTTATATAAGTTATATAAAGTTTGGCTGAAGGGTTAAACCACACATTCTCTTGCTGCTTGCTTTTGAAATATGATGTATGGCTAACATTGCTTTAAAGTTATAAGATAAATACTGCATTGTTTATATGAATTCTTATGCTGCTTGCTTTTTAAATATGCTGTATGGCAAAATGCTGTTTATTGTATAAAGTGTTAAGGAAGTAAAATACTGCTTATGGTATAAAGTGTTAAGAAAGTAAACTGCTGCTAATATGTATTGCTGTTTCTGAATGTTAGTAAAACGCTACATTTTTTTCTTGTGAAGGGTGACCTTTGACCTAGAGATAATTAAAGCCAGAGACAAATGAAAGAAACAGTATAGTGATACTTTTTCCCCCCCTTTCTTTCTCTTGAGAAGCTCTGATCCATTCCCCAGAGAAGGGGATAATGATAAATTTCATATGAATATGGTTAAAGGGTTGTGTCTAGGTGATGAAGAAGCATTTCCATGGTATAATGGTGACGCAGGGTGGGATATGAATTATATGAAAAAGGGTGGGGAAAATTGGCTGACTGTTGCTCCATACTGGCAATATATTGATATGGATGGGAATAAAAAGAAGGGTAAAAGTGGGAATCAAAGACAGACAGCATATTCACCCCCCCTGCCCCACATAATGCCCCTCACCTACCTTTGCCATCATATAACAGACTATATCCTAGCCTCCCATCCCCTAGTGACATAGATCTAGAGACTATTTATTACTATTGCCTCTGCTCAGGTACCCCAGGAATAGACCATGCCAGGACCTTCTATAACTCCCCGATACCAGGTCACTAAACCCCCAATTATGCCCAAACCCCCGATTAAGGTTGAACCAGTAACACCTTCCTACCCCCCTACATTAACCCCACAATATAGAAGAGGGAATGAAAAAGTAGAAGGGGAGGAGGCAGCTGAACCAGAAGCTAGTATGCCATTTCTTACTGTGGGAGACAAATTAATTATTAAACCTTTGTCCCCTGGTGAATTAAGGGAAATTACCAAGGGAGCCCCAAACCCCCGTCAACATCCATCAGCTTGTATTATGTATTTAAAAAAGAATGTTAAAAGGACAAAACATGACACAGACAGACATAAGAATTATCATTGATGCACTTCTAGATTATGACCCTGAATCAGGTTGGGAGTGGGGTAATGTAAAGAGTATTAGTAAATTGAGTCGTGATCCAACAATTAACTATGCCGTAAACAAACATGAGGGACTTGATGAAATGTGGAGAGAATTAAGTATAGAAATGCATAGAATATGGAAGGATAAACAAAGTATGTCAATTGCACTAGCGTGCAAACAGAATACAAAGGAAACAGTAGTAGAATTTGTTAAGCGTTTTTATAAATGCTGGAAGGAAGAGGCTGGAATGGAATCAGGAGATGCAATGGGCTCTCTGAAGGTCCAGACTTGCATTAGTAATATGCAACCTCAGCTTTCTTTGTTGGTGAAACAACTTGTCTCTGATTGGCCGGAGTTGACTCCAGCAGAATTCTTGAAAAGAATTCATGAAAAAGAAGGGGCAGGTTGTTTTGACATCAGGAAATTACAGGGAAAAAACGCTGCTTTTTATCAAAAGCAGAGTTTACAACATTGTGATCCATTCCAGGCCAGGGAAAGGGATAATACAGGGAGTAATAGAATGTATGGGAGAGGTAGAGGGAGAGCTAGAGGAAGAGCTAGGGGGAATTATACTTCAAACAGAACACATTGTTTTAACTGCGGGGAACAGGGACATTGGAAAAATGAATGCCCAAAACCCCCTAATAATTCTGGCCCCCCTTACAATCCCCGACAGTATAACAGACAGCCTTACATAGCCCCTGCACCCATGGAGGCACCCAAACACAACATACAATGGCCATAGGGGTGCCCAGAAGGTAGCACTCAAATTTTTCCAGTGGTGTCAACAAGTTATCATGAGCAACCATACTTAGTCCTAGAAGTGGAGGGAGAACCCCTACCATTTCTAGTAGACACAGGAGCTACATGCTCCGCCTTATGCTCAGATATGTATGATGGTATTATTGGAAAATCTGAACCTTCTCTAGGGATTAATGGAGTGCTGACTCAGACTTGCATCACACCGCCACTTGAAGTTAGGGTACCCTGTACTGGCCAACACCTTTTACACCCATTTCGTATTATAACTGGGTGTCCCCTTAACCTTTTGGGTCGTGATCTTATGGGTCCCCTTGGAGTGAAAGTAGCTTTCACTAGACGGGGTGGGTTAGACGTGAGTCTAGGGTCCACTAACCTGTGTTTTTATAATGACATATTGACAGATGTCCCATCTTCTGTATGGGCATCTTCAAAACTTGACGTTGGTTTAGTTCAGTGTACCCCATATAAAGCCAGATTAAAACCTAATACTACTCCAGTGTTTATTAAACAATATCCATTGTCTAGAGAAAAGAAAGGATAAGACCCATGATAGAGGAATTCCTTAAACAAGGAATCCTCCGTCAAGTAGTTTATCCCTATAATACCCCCATAAATCCGATCCCAAAGAAAGACAATGAATAAAGGTTAGTACAAGACCTAAGAGCAATTAATGAAATAGTAATCCCAATTGCCCCAATTGTACCAGATGTTACAACCTTACTTACCATTCCACATGACTCCTGTATATTTACAGTCATTGATTTAGCTAACGCATTCTTTTTGGTCCGATTGGACCCTGAGACAAAGCTACTTATGGCTTTTTATTATGATGGGCGTCAGCTTACCTGGACACGCCTCCCTCAAGGCTATGTGGCCTCACCTGCGGTCTACTCGCTGGTGCTCCAACGTACCTTGCGGTCAGGGACACCCAACCAAGGTTCCATCCTCCTTCAGTACGTTGATGACCTACTGTTGTGTAGTCCTGACCAGGAGGCAAATACAGTAGATACAATAAGTCTGTTAAAACACCTTGCTGCTGAAGGTCATAAAATAGCAAAACATAAGCTACAAGTAGGAGTGACAAAAGTGGATTACCTTGGTTTTGTGCTTTCCCAAGGCCACCGGTCCATTAGTCCCAAACGAATCCAAGCGATTCAACAGATACCAAAGCCAGTTACTAGAAAGTACATGCTCACCTTTCTAGGTATGATTAATTATTGCAGACAATGGATTCCTGAGTGCTCCCATCATGATTCCATTCTAAGGCAAGCCACAAAAGGGGATAGCCCTGAACATATACAATGGACCACAGACATGACTAAATCCTACATAGCTCTAAAGACTAGCATTATTAGTGCCCCTGCTTTAGGACTACCTGATTATTGTAAACCATTTTACTTGTATGCGAGGGACAATTGTAAAACCATGGCTGCTGTCTGTGCCCAAGAGCGTGGTGGAGGCAATATGCGTCCCGTAGCTTTCTTTTCCAAAGTAGTTCCAATGACGGTACAAGGGATGCCGGCGTGTCTCCGAGCATTGGCGGCTTGCGCCATGGCTGTAGAGATGGTTGAAACAATAACATTAGGCCATCCAATAGTACTACACACTAGTCACCAAGTTTTACATCTTGTAAAAAATGACACTACCCAACACATGACTTCTCAAAGACTTTCTGGTTATGAATGTATATTACTGAATAATACAAATCTGACTATTGAATATAGTAGTGTATCCTCAGGGCCAGCTCAAATACTTTGTGCCTTACTTACAGGCTCACCAGACTTTCCAACAGACCATGATTGTATAGAGGTAATACACCACATTACCACACCAAGACCTGACTTGATGGATAAACCTTTTGACCATGCCGATAATGTGTTTGTTGATGGTTCTTGTTCCCGACCTAGTGACGGTATTTATAAGACAGGCTATGCCGTTGTGCAACTACCAGACATTGTTCTACATGCAGGCCCCATTCCTTATCCTTCTGCATAAGCTGCAGAATTAATAGCACTCACAAAAGCATGTAAATTGTTTGAAAATAAATCTGTTAACATTTACACTGACTCTCGCTATACTTTTGGGGTTGTGCATGATTTTGGTATGATATGGAAACAACGTGGTTTTGTTTCAGCAGATGGCAAGACCATCTCTCATACAGACCTGATTAATGACCTTTTAGAGGGCATACAACTCCCAAAGGACATAGCGATCATACATTGCCGTGCACATACACACAAGTCTGACCAAATTTCCTTGGGTAATGCGCTTGCAGATAAAATTGCTAAAGAGGCTGCTTATGCTTCTCATACACCTGGACCCACCGTATGCTGTTTTAGCCCCCACCTTCATGTCCTACAGACCATATGCTTCTTGAACTCCAGGGACATGCCACTCCTAGTGACATATCTTTCTGGACTACTAATGGGTTAACTTTAGATGAGAATGGTTTGTTTTCTAAAGAGGAGAAGGTGGGCATAGCGGAAAGCAGTGCACCACTCTTTATAGCACAAGCCCATGGTGTTGGACACCTAGGTATAAAACCAACAACTAACTTGTTGAAGCAATCTTTCTACATTAGAGGTATAGGTGATCATTGCAAGGCATATATTGATAGATGTGTATATTGCTTACAGACCAATGCTACCATCCCCAATAAAGCTCAGCATGACCACTTACCCCCACCTACAGCCCCATTCACAGATCTACAAATTGATTTTACACATATTCCAAAAACTGGCACTAAACAATTATATCTGCTTGTAATAGTTGACCAATTTTCTAAGTTGCCAGAAGCCTTTGTTACTCAGAGGGAAGATGCAAAAACAGTCGCTAAAACTTTAGCCACTGAAATAATTCCCAGATTTGGTTGTCCACTTCAGCTTAATTCTGATAACAGTTCAGCATTCATTAGTAAAATCACACATGAGTTAGTAGAATGGTTACAGATTAATTGGAACTTTCACATTCCCTACCATCCTCAAAGCTCAGGGATTGTAGAAAGAATGAATCGCAATATCGAGGAAAAACTTTTAAAGGCAACAGCAGGTACATGGGTTAAATGGCAAAACTATTTACCTGCGATTTTAGCAGAAATCAGAATGACCCCAAATCGGACAACCAGGTTGTCTCCATTTGAGGTCCTAATGGGTAGACCATTCCTGACTCCATGGGTAAAAGGCCCGCTTATTAAAAATGGTGATTTAGATTGTATTAAGGAACAATATCTAAAACAACTGATTAATAAGTTGAATGGAATCTATGGTGATGTGTCTTCCCATTTCCATCTTCCCGTTTATCTTGTCTGCATTCGCCAGCTGAATAAAGCAAAGAAAGGAGGTTTCCCATTCAGCAAGCCAGTCACTGTGATCGCTGTAACCAGGACTGCCGTACTGACTGACGACAAGGACATCTGGATACACGCTTCACGAGTGAAAATCTGTCCAAAGAGAGGAGAAGCGGGTGACAAGGTATCGGTCACCCATCACAAAGGAGAAGTGGGTGATAAGGTATCGATCACTCCTCACAAAGACCAGGATCCAAGACATTCCTGCAAGATCTTCCTTTTTCTGATGGGGATATTGATCTTTGTGTATATCCCAATAGTATTAATAATGGCATGTTATTACTCGCCTGAAGATGCTGGACACTTTACACCTATTTGTGAACTATTTAAAACAAATAATAACTCTATTCTTTTAGAAAGACCAAAAAGGTCTGCACCATTACATAGGACACCCCCCGTGTATCTGTAAAATGTTATAATTTGTTTGCTTGGTATGGTGATGCTACACATAATTATGGCATAAACCTAGAAGGTAGGGATCCAAAATGGTGTAATATCGAAGGAAAATGTAAGGTATTTATTTTGGAATCTGCATCAAAAAATCTATGTCACAATAACATTTCAAATATATTAACATTAACCTCACACAATGATATACAACAATGTAGCATACAAGTTACTTCTTATATTAACTATACAAGCTACCTCTTGTCGGATCTCCCCCCCCTTTTATGGGAATGCCGAATAAATCTAGATTCAAAATGAATTCACGTTCAAGTTCACATGAACCAGATACAAAAATATTCCATAACGTACAATATTTTCTAACTTTTCTTTATCGTAACAATCTAACAATGCCTAACATAACAACCATACAAGATGGTGGAAATCAAACTACAGTGATTACATGGCCTCAGAATACGTAACTTGTATTTATAAGTACACAGTATTTAAGTGGAGGTCTAAGTGTGCATGGTGGTTTTATACAATTCTGTAATCTACATACAACAACCAGTATTACACAGTTACACACAATACTACAACATTTTCCCATATGGTACCAGCAAGTATAGATGTTGAGAGTTTATACTCAAATATCCAACATGAATAGGGTATTAAAGCTGTGAAATATTTTTTACATTCCAAAAATCCAAAGCCAAACATGAGTGATCAATTCACTGTGGATCTGTTAGAATTTGTGTTGACACACAATTATTTTCTCTTTGATAGGAAGATATACCTACAGAAGTAGGGAACGGCGATGGGCACATTTTGTGCCCCAACGTATGCCAATCTATTTCTAGGTTGGATTGAAAACATTTCCATCTTGAATGATGAAGTAAATCCATTCCTATGTAAGATGGATCTATATCTCCGTTTCATTGATGACGTGCTAATACTGTGGAACGGCACTAAGGAGGAATTCTCAGAATTCATGAAATGGCTAAATCAAAATGAGTTTGTAATGCACTATACTCATGAAATAAGTGAAAATGAAATTGCTTTTTTTGGATCTGCTGATAAAAAAAGATAATGGGGAACTCTCTACTAGAATCTTTAGGAAACCTACGGCTAGTAATAGTCTACTCAACTGGCAAAGCTTTCATCCAAACAACTTAAAGAAGGGGATACCAACTGGGCAATATTTAAGGGCATGCAGAAATTGCAGCAGTGAGTTAGAATTTGAAAACACAGCAAAAGAATTACAGCAACAATTTAGGGATAAAGGATACCCTAATAGATGCCAAAAAACTGCCTATAAAAGAGCAAAAAACTCAAACCGTAGAGAACTATTAAATAACACCAGACAGAAAATGAATGCTGAACAGAAAAATGTAAGGATCATTGGTACATTTGATGATCACAATACTGAGGTACGCAGGATTTTTCAAAAATATTGGCCAATCCTATACCAAGATGATGATCTAAAGGAAATCTTACAAGCAAATCCATCAATTACAAACAGAAGAGCCAAAAATATCAAGGACTTATTGACAAGAAGTCATTATGTGCAACAACCTACCACTACTTGGTTATCAAATACAAAAGGCTCTTTTAAATGTGGAAGATGCCAAGCTTGTAAAAATATGTTACCAACTAAAGTGTTTATTCATCCAGTAACACAACAGAAATATCAGATCCCATATTTCCTAAATTGTAGATTGAGAATGGTCGTATATGTGGCAATATGCAGCTGCCCGCTGATCTATGTGGGTAAAACGATCAGAGAGCTCCGCACAAGGATTTTTGAACACATGGGGGACATTAAATGGGAAAGATCTGTCCCAGTAGCGGAACACATGAATCAGGTCCATTCAAATGATAAATATAACATTAAATTCCTTGCATTAGATCAGATTTGTGGTAATCAAAGGTGGGGTAATCTTGGTAAAATTCTCTTACAGAGAGAATGTAGATGTATCTATGACCTTCAGAACAAAAGCCCACATAGATTAAATGAAGATATGTCTGTCTTTTTCTTGCTTTCTATAAAGTCAGTTTAAATTAACATGATCAGGCGAGATCTCCTTTGAGTGTAGATCTGTGAGATATTGGGGGGAGCGGCATATAATACCTTGATGCTCTATAAAATAAACTACCCCACACACACATATATATATATTGAATATCTCTTTGCAAAATATATATATTTATGTTTTGCTAATAAAAGATCCACAGTATTAGTGATGACTGTCGAAAAATGTATGTGCAGCCTTAGTGTATACGAAGCTATAATTTGAATGAAGGATTTGTGTGACATGAATGATTCTGACAAATTATTCTTACAGTCAGTCAAAATGTTGAGATCAGTCACTAACTGCGTTAAACATCTTACATAGATTAAATTAAATTTTATTTCCTTACCTTTGTCTATTTAGCTATTATGGCTACATTTTATTCCCAATGGCAACAAAGTTGCTAACTAAGCATATGATGATCTGATACTCCTCCGAAATTAGTATACGGCTTATTGCCGTGTTGTAACTATGGTATCGGAGAGAGAAACACTACAAGTAGACGCACTAGCTGCGTGGCCGGCCCCTAAACCTTGACAAAGTCACGTAATCGTGACGAAACGTGTCGTGGGAGGGGCTTGTGGGTAGCATACGTGCCGCTATCGGCACTGATACATTGTTGTGGTTAGCTTAAAAGTTATAAAAATACATATATGGCTAATGGAACATAGCGCAATCAGTCTACTCTCGACTAATATTTGATAAAATATAGCTTCACTGTTGGTAATAGTTTTACGGTGAATTTGTTAATAGGGCTATGTGAATATAACCTAGAGCGAAGTCTAATGTTGCTAGGTTTGTTTAAAACCGCTTGAACTTTAAACTGCAATATCCGTTCAGTGTAATAGCTACAATAGAAACTCTCGAAGGACTCCTAATCCAATACATGTGATAATTATATCTCTATCGGAGATTTATTGCCTCCTGTATACTACTAGTGTTATAGCAACAGACAATAGATTCAGAGCTACATAACTGCTTATAATATCGAACCCATACAACATGAATGTGATTACTGTGTGTTTGTGATAAATACAAAGTTCTGCAGCAGAAAGAAACTGCGTCTCTACATGAATAAAACACACATTGCTGAATGGTTGGTTTAGCTGTGAATGTGGATTAATGACCTAAACATTTGATAGATTTAAACCACATAATTAGTATCTGGGTATGCTCTTTATTTTGTGTGCACAAGTGGATACTAGTAGGGTCCTATCCTGAGCTAGCATTCATTCATATATATTGAGAGTAATATGAGATGCAATTTAAGTTGCCTGTAAAGACTAACCACTCCACAACCTTGAATCTACAGATCTAATTAAATATTCTTATATCTGGAGTTTAAATGCATCACCACTATGTTTAGTAAGGTGGTTACATAGGGTATAATTTGTATCTAGTGAAGTGCCTTAAAGACACAGATACTCACGTGATGAAAAGTGATACATGACCCTTTGAGTAAAGAAGTTTTGATACTAACATATGCTCCTATAACAAAAGTTATTTAATTAATTGGTACATGCATACACCCCAAGCCCATGGCCCCTTTTTAATGTTGTTGTTGTTTGTGACCTTGATGTTCTTCTGATTAGCGATGCTGCTAAAGGGCATGATTGACTATTAACCCTTTATTCAGAAGACTGATAGGAATTATATGTGTGTAGCAGTTCCTAATGTCTTGAGGAACATTTTAATATAGTTACAATAAAGTTTGATTTTTTTAAACAAATATTTTCTATCTATAAACTCCACAATTTTTTCATTGTTTGTTCCTAACTGTGCTCAATTTAGCATAGTGGAGATAATATATTCCCAGAAATTTTTGGTGTGGCCCATATAGTACACATTTCCCTGAATATTTCTACCCCAGATGCCTCCTTATGTCGCCCTTCACGCAGACGACGTGAGTGGTATGATACTTTGTTAGGGGGAACTGGTGTAACTTTAGGTGTTCTTAATGGTATTGATAGTGAAATTATACATAATAAAATATCAACTGCTGGTGCAGATATTGGATCAGCATTACATTTGACAGGTCAATGGGCTCCTACTATATATGAACCTCAAAGAAAGGGTTTACAACTTGAATCTAGTATGTATAAATATCTGAATAACATCACAATGGCCGTAAAGAATTTAGTCTCTGATAGTAGTAGTTGGAGCCTTTGTGGTTTACGTTATGTATATATGAGTCAACAACGTTTATATTTAGATAACATTCTTATGTTCCCTAAGAGTGATAAACTACGCACCTTGTTAAAATTAGATAACCCCAAGGATAATGTATGGTTGATTATTGACACTTCTAGTGTAAAGTGCGTTGAATGGGAACATAATGGTGATGTTTCAAAACACTATTGTCTAGTATCAATTACTGCCTACACACCTGATGTTAAATTAGCTTGTAAATTTTTTGCTTTACCTCATCCGGTTTTTAACCCCTTGAGTGCTAATGACGGCTCTGAGCCGTCACAGAGTTTCCCACTCTGGTGCTAATGACGGCTCAGAGCCGTCACTAGCACTCTCCCAATTTGAGGGAGATCTGGGGGCTCTCACCCGCTCCTACCCCGGCGATTGGTGCTGCATAATGAAAAGCATCGCCGAGGCTTCCGTTTTGCGTGGTGACGTTACGCGCAATAAACGTGATGACGTCGCCGTGCAACTTTATTTAACATTAACAATGTTAAATATAGGAGCAGGAGGCATGCTGCTTAGAAGCATGTATCTCAGGCATCTAAGCAGCTACAGACCCCCAAGACCCACCGTTGGAAAGATAATCGCCTAACCTTTCCAATGGTGTAAGTCTTGGGGATCTGAAATAAATTAAAAAAAAGTAAAAAAAAATATTTAAAAAAATATTAAAAATAAAAAACCCTTTAAGAAAACTTTAGCACCCAGGTGGGAAAGTGCTTAGCACTCAAAGGGTTAATCTCTTGCATTCTAATTGGACGTGGTGGAAACCTACATTTATTGGTAAATATATAATCCCTGCTGAAAACACCACCACATTCCTTGAGCATTATGATAGAACTGATCATGGTTTAGCTTGTAGACATGCCTCCCCAATCTTTGAACCCTGTTTATTAGCATCTGAGATTAATTCTTGTACGTGGCAGATATATCCTGAGAGTTTTTCTGTCATTCTAAAGACAGCCCCTCAAACTGTGTGTATGCCTACGATTGTGCCAGTTGACATTTCTATTGTTGACAGTCAGCTACCATTCTCTGGCTGTGTGTTTAATGTTAGGTTTTTGACTTGGGATGATAATAGTTACTTTCTGCACCCTTTACTTACTGTTCATGAACATACTTTCTTTGCACCCCATGCCCTACCTATTTCTTCTTATCAGTTACCTGTTTTTACCATCCTTCAATTAATGGAAGGTCAAAAAGAAATGTTCACTCACTTACAAGGACATGCTAAAGCTATCTCTCATGGGGAAATACAAACCCATTTTGTTAAAAACAAATTATTAACTGTTCCTTCAAAAATACAACATGATTTAAGCCATCATTGGTATGACTTTTTGACAGGATGGTCCCCCACTGGGACAAAAATGGTTAAATTTGCTTTTTTATCCCCTGCTCAATATTGTATTTTGCTTACTTTTATTAACACTGTTTAACTGTTACATGTCCTGTACTTTACAGAAGAAAATATCAGGCATGGTTCAAGATGCAGAAAAAGTTCAACTGCAAAATTTAATTAGAGGTAGATCCAGATAGTTTATATTGTAGGAACATTACAGGTTATGTGATCACGATGTGATCAAAGAGGGGGATGATGGGTATATATTATGTTATATGGGTTATTTGAAACTCATATTAAGCATATTGAGGGTAGCCTTAAAACTTGAATGAAATACAGCAAGAAACATTCCATGATGTTTTTCATATATATTTTCCTTTGTATAAGTTGTAACATATGGTTCTAATATTAGATTCTCTCTACATATGCTTATATGGGCATATTCTGTTTTGTGCTATAACAACATTCTTATTTCCTGTGGGCGTAATGTGATGTAATGTGACGTAATATTCATTATATAATCATTGTACAGGTGGCCCTTGGTTTACGACAGTTCAATTTTCGCCGTTTCAGAATAACGCCCTTTTTTTCCAGTCATGTGACTGCTATTGAAAAGCATTGACTGCTATTGAAAGCACTGAGAAGCACATGCATACATTAAAATAGCCAGTAGGTGGAGCTGTCCGCTTGTGTTGCAGCAAAGACATGCAAAGCCATGCAAGCCAGACGTGATCAATGGATCAGCTTTCAAAGGAACAAGATTTAGCAGCCACTTCCCTTAGATGCAGACTCAATGCAGAGAACTGTTTGCAGAAAAAGGCAAGTAAAAAACGTTTTTGTTCATTAAAGTTTGATGATGATACAGTCTGTTGTGTGATTAAACACAGGCAGGCTGAAATTAATCAGTGTATAACCAGACCTGAGCAATGGAGCCATTTTTAAAGGAACAAGATCTAGCAACCACTTCCCTTAGCTGCAGAAAAATGCAAGTAAAAAAACATTTTTCTTCCTTAAACTTAGTTTGATGATGATACAGTCTGTTGTGTTATTATTTTGTTTTTGTTCATTAAACTTAGATTGATGATGATACAGTCTGTGTTTGTGTGATAATTCTATTAGGTGCGGTTTAGCAAATGTTTTTGTTAATTAAACTTAGTTTGATGATGATACAATCTATTTTATTAGGTTAATAATGCTGTTTCGCATTTAAAGTCTTCATTTCAAAGCTTTAAAAATAATATATTAGGTGTTACTTATGACAATTTTGAGAGGGGCCTGGAACCTAACTCCCTCACTTCCCATTGACTTACATTATAAACTGGGTTTCATTTTACAACTGTTTCAATTTACAACCATTTCTTCTGGAACCTAACCCCGGCGTAAACTGAGGGCTACCTGTACTTACTGTGAATAAACGGAATCTTGTGAAAAACACTCAGTTGCATGTGTGTGTGATTTCTCACTGGTCACCCCAGGGCCCTGAAGAGAACGTGTGCTGCACCCTTATAAGCCAGAGCTAAGAAACAAACAAAATTACCCTACACTCAATATAACCCATATAGTAAAGAAATAGCTCAGATTATGAAGAAGCATTGGCATGCTTTAAAAAAAATGTAACAAGGAAATTAGAACATTTCAACAATATCCCCTTATGGCTTATAGACGAGTCCCCAATATAAGAGATTTGTAGTTAAAAATGACATAGGGCCTGCTAAACTCAAACAACAAACATACATGACCTCTAAAAATAATGGCACTTATCCATGCCTTAATTGTGCCAGCTGTAATTATGTAATCAGAAGCAAGGATTTTGTCCACCCTCATACAGGTAAAAGATTTAATATAAATGGCTTTTACACATGTGAATCCACACATGTAATATATTTAATAAAATGCCCATGTTCAAAAATATACTTAGGAGAGACGGTGAGAAAAATAAGAGACAGGCTTAGCCAACACAGGTCTAACATAAGGTGTGGTGATATGAAGGCCCCAGTGGCCTGCCATTTTCTTGAAGCTGGCCATAGTATATTACAGTTAAAGGGCCACTGTAAGTAAATATTTTCTATGCATGTTACTAACTAACTACCCCAAATACGCTTTTTATCAATAGCATTTCATTAACATATCTCTACCGTATATCAGAAATCTTATCTGCAAATTTAATTGTTTTCCAAACCCACTCTGCGGGTATCCTTTGCTCTGTACCAATCCGTTTACAATACCTAGGTTTCAAAATGGCGCTTTAAATACAATTTCATTGGTTTAAGTATTTTAAACATGCAGTGCTGAAAATAGTGGGCAGGATAACGTGACATCATCGGCAAATAAAAGATATAAGTTTTAGAACGTTATGAAACTTTGTTTTGGAGAAAATATAGGTCAGTAGGTTTTAATTAATGTTTATTAACTTTAATATGTTAGTTGTTTGGCTTAAAAATTATAACGGAAAGTAATCCTTTAAGGTGGCCCCTTCATGACTTTAAAAAAATATTAAAAATATATTGAAAAACAAGTTTCATATTTTTCGTTATTTACAATAACTCCTATGTAGTATGTTTAAGTTTATGGAGGGAAGTGTTGCTGCCTTATTTCTTTAGTTTTAAAAATAAAGATGGTTTGATATATAATTTTTAAATCGTTAGCAAATGATTGGATCGTTTTACTTCCCTCCTGGGAATTGAACCACTGGTCTCGATTTTACCAAAAAACCTTTCATCTATCCATTCAGCATGTTTTTTTCATTCTATCTTATAAGGTGTTGTCTTCATTGTTCAATACATGTAAAAATTATAGATGTAGTTCCTCCAAAAATTCAAACTCCTTGGTTTCTGTGGGTTTCAATGTTTTGAAATTCATCTACCTAACCACTTAGCCACCAATGTCTTCAACTATTTAGCTATTCACTTGGTCCCTATAACAACATATTTTGAACTGTTCTAAGAAATATATATATATATATATATGTGTAGCATAATAATAATGTGTACACATTGAAAATGCTATTGATCATCCGTCCTATATGTATATTTAAATTCAGATATAATTTCGTGATATTATAAAGTTCTTCAATTATTGCAAAATGAATAAGCATTTTTATTTTATAAAATGAGTATGTTTGGTTAGTGTTTAATATTGACTTTGCGTGGAGTTCAAATTAAATTCTATAATCTGTATCTAATTTCCCACCTTGTTTATAAATTATATACTTCAGCGCAGAGGTCCATGATTCTATACATAGCAGGATTTATTTTATATGAGTCTGGTCTAGTCTTTATGACTCTATAATGAAAGATGAGGAGTATATTAAGGTAATGATTAATATTAAGTATATATTGCAAGAATAATCTATACTGCTTATACCTAGCTTAATTTTCTATTTGTTGGTTCTGTGTTATATGATGAGGACCCATGGGTTTCTATACAAAGCATAGTATGTTTAAGTCTAGTTCAGCATTTAGACCTGAGGGGTGTAGAGTGTCAAACTCATAAATTAACCTGGCTTCATTCAAAAGAAGGGTTTTCTCAAAATCTCCTTTTCTACCATCTTGTTTAACTTTCTTTATCCCCCAAAATGTAATGTCTTATGTTTCTATTATGGATCTCTCTGAAATGTTTATATAATACTGTTTCTTCTTTTCCCTTTTCTATTTGCCATATATGTTCCCTTATCCTGTCTTTCAGTTGTCGACTCATTTGCCCTAGGTATTGAAGGGTACACGAGCACTGTCTGAACATCTAATTGTGTCCTATTATATATGTGCTACCCGTTTTGGTTATCATCACTGTTTTTGTTTTATTACTCGATTTACATGATTTGCAGTCAGAGCATGGGAAGAAACCTTGAAGTGTTTTCCCTTCTAGATTTATTTGTTATTATTCATAGATTTCCTTTTGAATTCACGTGGGGCCAAAATGTTTTTGAGGTTTCTTGCCTTTCTGTAAATTAGTTTTGGCTTAGTCGACTAATCCTCCCACATTGGGGTCCTCCCTTACAAGATGCCAGCAACTAGATATAATGTTTCTTATTATTCTATGGTCTGTACAATAGCCTGTAATAAAGGGGACATTCCATTCATTTATAAAACTCTTGTTTTTCTTCCCCCTTTTTTAAATATGATGTGTATTAATAAATTATGTTTTGAACTTTTATTATTTTATTTTATTCTTTAAATTATATTGCAAAAAGACCTTTCCACTGTTCAAGTTGTAACAGGAAATGTCAATGCAATACAAATAGCATGCTGTATTGGAGAAAATAGGTCAGCATGCCGTAGAAAGTCCATAAGTCTATTCTCAAATGTAGCTTCTTGAGAATCCTTCTTTGACTACATCTCAAACCATGTGTATGCTTCAGCTTCCAAGTTTTCAAGTACATAGACCTCATTGATTTCTGCAATCATTTGTCTATATAGAGAAAAGGTTAAACTATTGCATACTTTCTTTGCCAAATCTGTTCTCCATGGAAGAAATGATTGAGTTCAACTATGGCACATAAATTGATCTGCGGAAGTATTCTTCCACAGTTGAGTCACCAACATTCGCTTTGTGTCATCCAAACTGTCTTGGAGTGAATAATTCAATATTAAGCTTGTCAGCCAGTTCTTGAACTTTTGAAAAAAATTATTTACATTTTTCTTCTACCTTTTCTCTGTGGTCACGGAAAATACTTATAAGGTTTTGAACATTTTCACACACTTTCAAAATGTCAAGCTGAACTGCTTGGAGAGCTTGTGTTACAGTGCTTGAAGGACACTGCAACTGATAAGCAACCTAGTCTGTTTTTTTTTCCAGCAGCTGTAGTAGCTAAATTAGTTAATTCCTGAAAAATCTTTTCAAAATGCAATGAAAAAATTCTAATACTTTTGCAGTCCATCGTGTTTCACACATGGCACATTCGGGATTAGCTGCATTTTTGGACTCTCAATTTTTTTTTATAATGGCTTTAACTGTACCGATTGAATTACATCTATCTGGGACACCATTTAGGTAATTGACTACTAAATTTAGCTTATGTGAGGCACAGTGAGAAAATGCAGCTTTTGGATATTTGTTCCTATTTTGGCTTAAACACCACCCTCTTTTCTTGTCATTGTAGAGCAGCTATCATATCCCTGGCCATAAAGATTTTCTAAATTTAGGCCAAACTTGGTGCACTGTTCAATGATTGTATTGGCTATAGAGTCAGACAGTGGAAGAAATACAAGGAACTCCTCTCTAATCATAATTTGTTCACTCTTTCTGTATACAAAACTGGACACCAAGTGATAATTGCTCTGTCCCGGAGCTGTTAGCACTTACATCTGCAATAATAGAAAACCAATTTGCGAGGTTAGCAGAATAAACAATATCTTCCCTTTATGGTTTCCTCAAAAAGATTTATTAACCTATTTTCAACCTGTACTGATGTATATCGAGCATTAATGGGTGCATTTTCCAAATGCTGCCTTAATACTTCATCTCCTGCTTTATTACGAAACTGGTAGAGGGTTTTCACATTGCCAGTAGTTCTTTGTTTCCTACGTAGAGCAATGTCATGCATTTCACAAAATAACCTTCAATGTAACATGGGATATTAGCACAGCCGTTACTAAATAGTGCACGGGAGACAGGGTATAACTGCAATACCCATATGTAGATATTCACAAACTTAGAGTCACCAGCACTTTGTTGATTTGTTAACCTTTAATAGGAATAGTTTAAAACAGCAACATTTTGGGGTTTTAACCCCTTAGTCATGCTAGTGATACAAACACTTCATGCTATTTTTATACACAATTTTTGGCGCCGAACCGACCTCACAGGGTCCTAGGGCTTCACCCAGTGGTCATTTTTAGAAACAACCTTACCAACTAATATACAGTGCAAAGTATCTAATATTAAAAACATAAGGATACAAAATGACAGATAGTATGTAAAATTCTGCAGTATTATATCTCTTAATGGACAGTTTTAAGTAACAATTGTTTCTCTTAAGCTCTATATTATATCGTTGTTTTGCTATCTCATATTGTTATCTCATATTATCCATTTTTAACAACTACATTTAACAGCCATATCACTTAACCTCACCTATATTGTACCCCTTTTAATGTATATATATTTATTGAACAATACTAATATCAATATAGTAGTTACTTAAATCACTTATACAGTGTAAATAAATTATCTGAAAAAGGTCTATTATGTAATGTCTCCTATATAAAATAAAAAAAGAAGAAAAAAAAGAGAGTTCTGATGTATACATATTTTTAGAGAAAACAAGATAGATCGAAATCTTTGTTGAGGCCTTTTGGGATGAGTGTTCCAAATCTGTGTATCCACCACATCTCTTGCTGTTTAACTAGTTTTTCTCTATTTATTCAATTTGTGGGTATCTTATCCTGCTCTATTACTTGCCACCTCAATTGACTTATGGCATATCCATTTTCTAAAAAATGTTTAGATAAAGGGGCCTCAATATTTTTCCTTCTAATGTTGGAACTATGCTGGCTAAGTCTCTCTCTGATTTTTTTTGTGTAGTTTCGCCTAAATACACCAAAAAGCACGGACACTTAATTAAGTACACTACAAAACTGCTATTGCATGTATGATATCCCTCAACACTATATTGTCTCCCATTATGAGGGTGAAAGAAATTTGGTCCCTTTATGATAGAATTGCAACTAGCGCAATTCAAGCAGGGATAGTTGCCATATCTTTTAGTTCCTATATAGGATTGCTTTTCCCCCTTACTGGGTCCTATGTCAGATCTCACCAAATGATCACGTATGTTCTTCACCCTCCTATAAGCCATCAGAGGGGGCTCTTTAAATAGATCTATATTTTGGTTGCAATCTTTAATTACATGCCAATTTTTTCTTATAGCCTTATTGATAGTGTTACTATATGGATTATGTTGCGAAACAAATACTAATCTAGCCTTGCCTTTGTTTTTGTTTTCCTTTGGTGTAGGATTTTGAATCTCTTTAATTTTATCTTTTATTAAATCCTGGGGATATTCTCTTTTTATGAATTTAGTAGCCATTTCTTGTAATCTTATTTTCCGTTGTTCTTCATTACTGACTATCCTTTGTACTCTGATAAGTTGACTTTTAGGTAAAGATTCTATCGGCTAGATTTAGAGTTCGGCGGTAAAAGGGCTGTTAACGCTCCGCGGGTTTTTTTCTGGCCGCACCATAAATTTAACTCTGGTATCGAGAGTTCAAACAAATGCTGCGTTAGGCTCCAAAAAAGGAGCGTAGAGCATTTTTACCGCAAATGCAACTCTCGATACCAGAGTTGCTTACGGACGCGGCCGGCATCAAAAACGTGCTCGTGCACGATTCTCCCATAGGAAACAATGGGGCTGTTTGAGCTGAAAAAAAACCTAACACCTGCAAAAAAGCAGCGTTCAGCTCCTAACGCAGCCCCATTGTTTCCTATGGGGAAACACCTCCTAAGTCTGCACCTAACACCCTAACATGTACCCCGAGTCTAAACACCCCTAACCTTACACTTATTAACCCCTAATCTGCCGCCCCCGCTATCGCTGACCCCTGCATTACACTTTTAACCCCTAATCTGCCGCTCCGTAAACCGCCGCCACCTACGTTATCCCTATGTACCCCTAATCTGCTGCCCTAACATCGCCGACCCCTATGTTATATTTATTAACCCCTAATCTGCCCCCCACAACGTCGCCGACACCTACCTACACTTATTAACCCCTAATCTGCCGAGCGGACCTGAGCGCTACTATAATAAAGTTATTAACCCCTAATCCGCCTCACTAACCCTATCATAAATAGTATTAACCCCTAATCTGCCCTCCCTAACATCGCCGACACCTACCTTCAATTATTAACCCCTAATCTTCCGACCGGAGCTCACCGCTATTCTAATAAATGTATTAACCCTTAAAGCTAAGTCTAACCCTAACACTAACACCCCCCTAAGTTAAATATAATTTTTATCTAACGAAATAAATTAACTCTTATTAAATAAATAATTCCTATTTAAAGCTAAATACTTACCTGTAAAATAAATCCTAATATAGCTACAATATAAATTATAATTATATTATACCTATTTTAGGATTAATATTTATTTTACAGGCAACTTTGTAATTATTTTAACCAGGTACAATAGCTATTAAATAGTTAATAACTATTTAATAGTTACCTAGTTAAAATAATTACAAATTTACCTGTAAAATAAATCCTAACCTAAGATATAATTAAACCTAACACTACCCTATCAATAAAATAATTAAATAAACTACCTACAATTACCTACAATTAACCTAACAATACACTATCAATAAATTAATTAAACACAATTGCTACAAATAAATAAAATTAAATAAACTATCTAAAGTACAAAAAATAAAAAAGAACTAAGTTACAGAAAATAATAAAATATTTACAAACATAAGAAAAATATTACAACAATTTTAAACTAATTACACCTACTCTAAGCCCCCTAATAAAATAACAAAGCCCCCCAAAATAAAAAATTCCCTACCCTATTCTAAAATACAAATATTACAAGCTCTTTTACCTTACCAGCCCTGAACAGGGCCCTTTGCGGGGCATGCCCCAAGAATTTCAGCTCTTTTGCCTGTAAAAAAAAACATACTATACCCCCCCCTCAACATTACAACCCACCACCCACATACCCCTAATCTAACCCAAACCCCCCTTAAATAAACCTAACACTACCCCCCTGATGATCTTCCTACCTTGTCTTCACCATGCCAGGTTCACCGATCCGTCCTGGCTCCAAGATCTTCATCCAAGCCAAGCGGGGGCTAGACATCCACTGAAGAAGTCCAGAAGAGGGTCCAAAGTCTTCCTCCTATCCGGCAAGAAGAGGACATCCGGACCGGCAAACATCTTCTCCAAGCGGCATCTTCTATCTTCTTCCATCCGATGACGACCGGCTCCATCTTGAAGACCTCCAGCGCGGATCCATCCTCTTCTTCCGACGACTAGACGACGAATGACGGTTCCTTTAAGGGACGTCATCCAAGATGGCGTCCCTCGAATTCCGATTGGCTGATAGGATTCTATCAGCCAATCGGAATTAAGGTAGGAATTTTCTGATTGGCTGATGGAATCAGCCAATCAGAATATAGTTCAATCCGATTGGCTGATCCAATCAGCCAATCAGATTGAGCTCGCATTCTATTGGCTGTTCCGATCAGCCAATAGAATGCGAGCTCAATCTGATTGGCTGATTGGATCAGCCAATCGGATTGAACTTGATTCTGATTGGCTGATTCCATCAGCCAATCAGAAAATTCCTACCTTAATTCCGATTGGCTGATAGAATCCTATCAGCCAATCGGAATTCGAGGGACGCCATCTTGGATGACGTCCCTTAAAGGAACCGTCATTCGTCGTCTAGTCGTCGGAAGAAGAGGATGGATCCGCGCTGGAGGTCTTCAAGATGGAGCCGGTCGTCATCGGATGGAAGAAGATAGAAGATGCCGCTTGGAGAAGATGTTTGCCGGTCCGGATGTCCTCTTCTTGCCGGATAGGAGGAAGACTTTGGACCCTCTTCTGGACTTCTTCAGTGGATGTCTAGCCCCCGCTTGGCTTGGATGAAGATCTTGGAGCCAGGACGGATCGGTGAACCTGGCATGGTGAAGACAAGGTAGGAAGATCATCAGGGGGGTAGTGTTAGGTTTATTTAAGGGGGGTTTGGGTTAGATTAGGGGTATGTGGGTGGTGGGTTGTAATGTTGGGGGGGGGGTATAGTATGTTTTTTTTTACAGGCAAAAGAGCTGAAATTCTTGGGGCATGCCCCGCAAAGGGCCCTGTTCAGGGCTGGTAAGGTAAAAGAGCTTGTAATATTTGTATTTTAGAATAGGGTAGGGAATTTTTTATTTTGGGGGGCTTTGTTATTTTATTAGGGGGCTTAGAGTAGGTGTAATTAGTTTAAAATTGTTGTAATATTTTTCTTATGTTTGTAAATATTTTATTATTTTCTGTAACTTAGTTCTTTTTTATTTTTTGTACTTTAGATAGTTTATTTAATTTTATTTATTTGTAGCAATTGTGTTTAATTAATTTATTGATAGTGTATTGTTAGGTTAATTGTAGGTAATTGTAGGTAGTTTATTTAATTATTTTATTGATAGGGTAGTGTTAGGTTTAATTATATCTTAGGTTAGGATTTATTTTACAGGTAAATTTGTAATTATTTTAACTAGGTAACTATTAAATAGTTATTAACTATTTAATAGCTATTGTACCTGGTTAAAATAATTACAAAGTTGCCTGTAAAATAAATATTAATCCTAAAATAGGTATAATATAATAATAATTTATATTGTAGCTATATTAGGATTTATTTTACAGGTAAGTATTTAGCTTTAAATAGGAATTATTTATTTAATAAGAGTTAATTTATTTCGTTAGATAAAAATTATATTTAACTTAGGGGGGTGTTAGTGTTAGGGTTAGACTTAGCTTTAAGGGTTAATACATTTATTAGAATAGCGGTGAGCTCCGGTCGGAAGATTAGGGGTTAATAATTGAAGGTAGGTGTCGGCGATGTTAGGGAGGGCAGATTAGGGGTTAATACTATTTATGATAGGGTTAGTGAGGCGGATTAGGGGTTAATAACTTTATTATAGTAGCGCTCAGGTCCGCTCGGCAGATTAGGGGTTAATAAGTGTAGGTAGGTGTCGGCGACGTTGTGGGGGGCAGATTAGGGGTTAATAAATATAACATAGGGGTCGGCGATGTTAGGGCAGCAGATTAGGGGTACATAGGGATAACGTAGGTGGCGGCGATTTGCGGTCGGAAGATTAGGGGTTAATTATTTTAAGTAGCTTGCGGCGACGTTGTGGGGGGCAAGTTAGGGGTTAATAGATATAATACAGGGGTCGGCGGTGTTAGGGGCAGCAGATTAGGGGTACATAAGTATAACGTAGGTGGCGGTCGGCAGATTAGGGGTTAAAAATTTTAATCGAGTGGCGGCGATGTGGGGGGACCTCGGTTTAGGGGTACATAGGTAGTTTATGGGTGTTAGTGTACTTTAGGGTACAGTAGTTAAGAGCTTTATAAACCGGCGTTAGCCAGAAAGCTCTTAACTCCTGCTATTTTCAGGCGGCTGGAATCTTGTCGTTAGAGCTCTAACGCTCACTGCAGAAACGACTCTAAATACCAGCGTTAGAAAGATCCCATTGAAAAGATAGGCTACGCAAATGGCGTAGGGGGATCTGCGGTATGGAAAAGTCGCGGCTGAAAAGTGAGCGTTAGACCCTTTAATCACTGACTCCAAATACCAGCGGGCGCCCAAAACCAGCGTTAGGAGCCTCTAACGCTGGTTTTGACGGCTACCGCCGAACTCTAAATCTAGGCCTATGAGTTGTTTAGGGTGAAAACTGTTGTATTGCAAAAAGGTGTTTCTATCAGTTTCTTTAGAATATAGGTCTATGTTTAACACATTAAATCCTTTGGAGACCTTAGTATCTAAAAATGTAACTGATTCCTCACTGTAGGTTACCGTGAATTGTAGGCCTCTCACCATAGAGTTTAGCTCATTAACAAACTTGGTTAGGGTTCCAACGTTGCCCCACCATACGCCAAACACGTCGTCTATGTAGCGCCACCATATAGCACCATATGTTTTAAAAAGTTCATTTTCATAGACGAGTCTTTCTTCAAATTCATTCATATATAGGTTGGCGTATAATGGGGCAACGTTGGAGCCCATTACTGTACCCTTGACCTGAACAAACCATTCCTCCTGAAAAAGAAAAAAATTCCAATACAGAATCAAACTTAACAATCTTTCCAGAAATTGACATTGTGGAATAGAATATCTGCCATTCACCATGAGTACCTTATTAATTATAGTAATGCCTGTCTCATGCTTTATCGATGTATAAAGGCTCTTAACATCCATGGTGAATAGCAGGTATTTATTAGAAGGGAATTCCAATTCCTTGATCTTAGTTAGGAAATGTCCTGTATCCTTTAAATAATTAGCCATATTGGCTACCTCTGGTTGCAAAAGCTTGTCCAAATATTTTGAAATATTTGTATAAATAGACTCTACACAAGAAACAATTGGTCTCCCTGGGGGTCTAGTGGGGTCTTTGTGTATCTTAGGGACAGTTTAAAAAATGGGATTTCTTGGGTTATCAACATATAAGTATTCAGCTAATTTTTTTATCAATGATCCCATATTGGATGGACTGAGTCAAAATGTGTTAAATCTCTTTTTGAAACTTGGCTACTGGGTTCCCCTCAATTTTTTTATAAGTTAAGGGATCATAAAGTTGTTCCTTTATCTCATTTATTTAATAGTGTTTATCTAAGATGACGGTATCTCCGCCCTTATCTGTCCCTTTAAGGACAATACTTTTGTTGTTCTTTAGAGATTTTAATGCAGAATGATCTATCTTTGTAAAATGAGCTTGTGTTGTCTTGAGCCATCTTTTTTTATCCCTATTATTGTGCTTCACTCTTTCTTTTAATTGTTGCTCCTCATTCTCTATTAAACTAATGAATGTATTCACACTATAGTTGGTAACATTAGGGTTAAATGTACTCTTCTTACTTAAACCCAAATTTTTCAATGTTAATGCATCCGCATATTTATCAACTTTTTTTATCAACTTTTTTAATGCATTCATTAATATTGTTAGTTTGCCCACTAAACCATACTTTTAATTTTATGTTTCTATAGAATTTTTGCAAGTCTTTTGCTAACTCAAAGAAATCAATGTCTCTATATGGACAGAATGACAGTCCCTTATTTAATATAGAGAGTTTATCAAGAGTGGGGGTATAAGATGAAATATTTACGACAATGCGATATCGCTGTCACCGCTGCTTGAATCCAAAGGGGGAGTTGCTACCCCGTCGCCTGACGTATCAGAGCCAGTCGTGACGTCATGTGATGTTTGATTCCTTCTCTGGTTGGCCCTTCTCCGTGGCTGGAATTTTCTTGTTGTTTGGTTGCCTTGGTTACCATGTCTCCATTTGTAGACTTTACCGAGACGATAATCTTCCTCATCTCATTGAAACTTAATTCTTTTGGTCTCCTTTATCACCTTTTGTTTGTTCAGGATTCTTTCATCTATCTTGCTCTCCATTTCCTGGAAATCTTCTGCTGATAGCGATGTGAGTAAATCCGCTCTTTGTTTTTTCACAACTTCCGTTTGAACTTCTGTCTCCTTCAACAAGGATTCTACTGTGCATACCATTAAATCTTAGGAGCACTTATTAACGATTGCTTCGAACTTGTCACAATAGTCCTTGTTGTCTTTAAGTAGTGTGGGACAGGTGCTCATCCTCAACCCTAGCGGGATTCTTCTGACTCTAATCAGCCAGGGTTGTTATATGTAGGTCCCATTTCATTAACTTTACCTTTAAAGCTTCATATTCTTTAGCGATGGTAATAGAGGGAGCAGTTCTAAGGAAGTCACGGGAGCCTTTAGTGAGTGCTGTGATGCGAGCTGCATCCATTTCGCTTTATGCAAACATTTTGCTGCCATCTGTCATAATGGTAGTTTCCTTGTTTAATTCCATAGTTTGTATTTTCACAGCGTGCACGTTCCCCGCAGTTAATCATACATACTTAAATGTAACATGGGATATCAGCACAGCCGTTACTAAATAGTGCACGGGAGACAGGGTATAACTGCAATACCCATATGTAGATAATCACAAACAGAGTCACCAGCACTTTGTTGATTTGTTAACCTTTAATAGGAATAGTTTAAAACAGCAACGTTTTGGGGTTTTAACCCCTTAGTCATGCTAGTGATGCAAACACTTCATACTATTATTATACACAATTTTTGGCGCCAAACTGTCCTCACAAGGTCCTAGGGCTCCACCCAGTGGTAATTTTTAGAAACAACCTTACCAACTAATATACAGTGCTACTGTATATATACTGATGTATATCGAGCATTAATGGGTGCATTTTCCAAATGCTGCCTTAATACTTCATCTCCTTTACGAAACTGGTAGAGGGTTTTCACATTGCAAGTAGTGCTTTGTTTCCTACTCAGAGCAATGTCATGCATTTCACACAATAAAATAGAGTATAATGTAGGGAACAACTTCTTTTGGTTTTCTTCAATTTGGCGCTGTACTGAACTGTCAATCTAACACACAATGCTAGTTTCAGTTTTTTTTGTTAATACTCAAAAAAGAAGTTGCATCAATTTATGTATTCCTATGCTCAGTGGATGCCATATGATTTGTGCACATTCATGAAAATCTTTGTATTTTGTGAATGACTTAACAATAAAAGAGTAAACATTTATATGGTGTAATGTATAACTGAATATTACCCCTAATCTGAATCAAGTTATCGATTTCTATAGACTAATATACATAATTGCCCATATTCCTAGGAGTACATTCAAATTAGTTCCACATAGAAAAAGGAAAGGGGGGTGCTGACTGTCATCCTATATTATAAAAGACAAGAGTTTGTCTGAAGCCGTCATGCGCAGTTCAGACAAACTCTTGCAGCTGATCGCACGCGCACCCACCCGACAGCAGCGCGAGGACCCGGCAGCACAGCTGATCGCACGCGCAGGGGTGAAAACAAAGCAGCGCGAGGACCGGCAAGTGAAGGCGCACAGGAGAGAGAGAGAGAGAGAGAGAAAATGAGAATATAACACACAGATAACACACAACACGGCCCGTGTGAATGGGCTTTAGGACTAGTAGTAAATATATGTTAAAGCAAAAAGAAAAAGTTGACAGTGAATCAGCACTCAAGGGTAAACATTATCTAAATGCCAAATGTTAAAGTGCGGACCAAGGAGAATACCAGGGTCAGGAAATTATTTAAAACGTAACTAATACTTAAGTTTACTAATAAAAATGTGTGGTACACTGATAATGTGCAAAGAAAAAATGTGTTTAAAACTTAGATTCAAAATATGTACAAGATATGTGTGTAGATCATATAACACTCCTGGGTATGGTCTAAAAAAGCCGTCACACAGTTCAGCTCAAACCTATACAAATGGTTCACGGATTGCAGATAATACTGGCTACAAAAAGGGGATTGACCCCAACAACAATTAATCTGTACTATGCAGTGCTGGAACTTAGGTTAGCGCTGTGCTGGGTGGCTGCAAAAAATGCATATAGAGTAAGAGGAGGACACAGCCTCAATATTCAATTAAGTTCAATAACAAATGCCAGGAGACACTATAGTAAGGCTAACACACACAGTTGATACGCCTGATGCGCATTTCGCCGCTAGCACGGCTTTCTCAAAGGCTAACCCGATTCTGGTTAGGTCCCCGGTCTTTATAGTGCTCAAACCCAATCACAAGTGAGTATGTAACACACCCACTTCAGTCAGCCTATTACTAAGTGTCTATTCCCATTGGTTACGAAAACCGTCACGTCTAAACAATCCTCAGTGACGTTACAATTCCTCCGATCGTGGTAAATATATTGTGACAAGATATTATTCTTTGGACTAGCGAGACCCCATACAAAACGAATGATGAAGAGTATTTAAACATCATATGTCTGCAATTACAAAAGGGGAACTATTACTGGGCTCCCACATTTAAACAGGAAATACTATCAGTAGGAGAAAGGCGGAGAGATTCAGTAACGGCATGCACATCAAGTGAAAGTCCTTCCTAAACACACTGATAGATTCCATACTTTGCGCAATTCAGTAATGAAACATGGTACAATTAGGGGATACTTGGTTAATCCAAAATTACCATTGTGAGCTAACATACTCAGAGAATCGGTATAACTAATGTTCTTAAATATATCTAATCACTCAAGGACACGTCACTTGGTCTCGTCTTCAGTAATGTTTTGTATATATAGGAAATTGCTCTGGTATGTAAGCACTAAGTGAGTTTATCAGGATAAACAAATTGGATACTAAATGTTCAGCTAAGTTAGGAACACACGATCCAAAAATACTCCATTACTGCCTATTGAGATTATAGGACCAAACCTCAATTGGACTATGCATAAGGAAATGTCTCAGCCAATGTGAATTAATCATATCTTTAATACCAGGGTCACTGATTTGTATGTGTGATACTACCCTTATTATATTAAGAAAGAGTCTGGACTACAATTTTTATTTCAAATAAGTATCAGCATTGATCACGTTTGTATTGTTTCAAAAAGAAGAAAAGTAAATGCATAACTACAAGGTACGCTCATAAGTCCTGTCCATAGGCATATTAATGCGAGTTTGATTTAAGAGTTCATAGTTTGCATTATAAATTTGTTTATCCAGGAATAATGAAATACCATAAAGTAGACATCTAAGGTTTGGCAAATCCCAAACAAGTTTGGTATTTCACACAATATCCAGTGTCTTATTTACCACATATCTAATGCCTAAATGACTAGGAATCCCTAATAGGTACCAAACTCCCATCAGTTTTTTCTATTTAAAGGAATTTTAATGGTTCAATAGTTGTTCTTATAAAAAGGAGCCAAACCCATCCTTTTCATTAAGACTATTAGGTGTCAGTGTGTTCAGCCAGAAAATCCAGCGACACTCTGATTGCAATAACATGGATTCAATGTTTCCACCCCTTATACCAGGTTTAATTACCTGGAGGACAGAGACTTTCAGTAATGGTTTAATACCGTGTTTTTTCAGATAGTAATGGTTTAATACCGTGTTTTTTCAGATAGTCAGATTTCACAATACCAATGTGATTGTTCAGTATTCTATTAATCACTTGGTATTCAGCATTGTAAGTAGTGACAAATCTTACTATGCCTTCGGACTCAGTTTCTTCTTTTTAGGTATTAACAAAGAGTCTCTAGGGGTTCTCTTGGCTCTTTGGAATGCGAGTCTAATTATTTTACGTGTGTACCCCCTCTCTTTTAAGCGGATCTTGAGTTCTTTGGCCCTTTCAAAAAATACTGAGTCATCGGTACAATTCCTTCTAATTCCAAGGAATTCCCCGGTGGGGATTGCTTTTTTAGTTTGTACCGTGTGGCAACTCTCAAACTGCAGTAATGAGTTCCACCCTTTATACCTGGTTTAATTACCTGGAGGACAGAGACTTTCAGTAATGGTTTAATACCGTGTTTTTTTAGATAGTAATGGTTTAATAACGTGCTTTTTCAGATAGTGTCTAGCCAGTGGGGTTAAAGCTTTCTTATTGGCCATATCTGTAACACAATTTTTAATGTTCCACTCCTTATACCTGGTTTAATTACCTGGAGGACAGAGACTTTAAGTAATGGTTTAATGCTGTGTTTTTTCAGATAGTAATGGTTTAATACCGTGTTTGTTCAGATAGTGTCTAGCCAGTGGGGTTAAAGCTTTCTTATTGGCTATATCTGTAACA
Organism: Bombina bombina; assembly: GCF_027579735.1. Lineage (NCBI taxonomy): Eukaryota > Metazoa > Chordata > Amphibia > Anura > Bombinatoridae > Bombina > Bombina bombina. Next base: position 1,249,939,662 of record NC_069500.1, read on the forward strand.
CAATTTTTAATGTTGTTAACATGTTCCCCAAGTCTAGTACGAAGTTCGCGCGTTGTGATCCCAACATATCTTTGACCACAGTCACAAAGTAGGCAATATACAACATTTCTAGTCTTGTAGTTAGCAAATCCAAACGTGTTTCGTTCCTGTAGGGGTGATAAACTCCGTCTCATTATGGATATATTTACAAAAACTACAAGATCCACAAGTATAGGTGCCACATATTCTCTTATTACTGGATTTCTTTTTTATGAAATGGCTTTGCACTAGTTTATTGCCAATCGTCGGGGCTCTCCACCAACTAGTACAGATTTTATCGCCTATACTCTGAGCTAGAACTTGGTCAGATTTCAGAATTCCAATGTGATTGTTCAGTATTCTATTAATCACTTGGAATTCAGCATTGTAAGTAGTGACAAATCTTACTATGCCTTCGGACTCAGTTTTTTTCTTTTTAGGTATTAACAAAGAGTCTCTAGGGGTTCTCTTGGCTCTTTGGAATGCGAGTCTAATTATTTTACGTGTGTACCCCCTCTCTTTTAAGCGGATCTTGAGTTCTTTGGCCCTTTCAAAAAATACTGAGTCATCGGTACAATTCCTTCTAATTCTAAGGAATTCCCAAGTGGAGATTGCTTTTTTAGTTTGTACCGTGTGGCAACTCTCAAACTGCAGTAATGAGTTAGTTGCAGTTATGAGTTAGTTGCAGTTAGTTTTCTAAAAAGATCAGTCTTGAGTTTGTTTTGTTCGTTCTTATATATCATAATGTCCAGAAACTCTAACCGATGTTCACCTATATTATAAGTCAGTTTGAGGTTTAGATCATTACGATTCAGAATGTGGATGAATTCTTTTAACTGGGTAGCACTCCCCATCCAAATGATGAACAGGTCATCTATATACCTGCACCACATATTGATATGTTTAGTATAGTGGGATAGCTCTTCTCCAAAAACAATCTCTTGTTCCCACCAACCCAAATAGATGTTGGCGTATGTGGGTACACATGAAGAACCCATCGCAGTACCCTGTGTTTAAGTACAAATTGTAATAATTTGAGTATGAACTCATTGCGTTCCCGTCTGTCATTAGACTCCATGTCTAAAAAGTATTTCACAGCATTACAACATTTATCATGCTTAATAGAACTATATAGAGACTCAACGTCACATGTAATTAGTAATGCATTTTCATCAAGTGAAATATTAATTTTGCAAAGAATATCCATGGTGTCCCTGGTAAAGGAAGGACGTGATAACACAATGTCTCGAAGATACAAATCAAGGAATCTACTAGCTTGTTCGCACAAGCTACCAATGCTAGAGACTATTGGTCTCCCTGGTGGTTTGTTTTTATTCTTATGTACCTTAGGTAATAAGTATAGCGTTGCCACTTTAGGATTTTTAATTTGCAGGAATTGCCATTCTTTTGGACTAATGATACCCTTAATCTTGGCGTCATTAATCATGTTACTATATTCGCTAAAGAATTGAGACGTAGGGTTAGAAAACAGATGTTTATAAAAAAAATTGTCATTAAGTTGCCTACCCGCTTCTTGTATATAATCCTCTTTTTCCCAAATGACAACATTACCTCCTTTATCCGATGCTTTCACTACAACATCATCCCATGATTTTTTTTCAGATAGAGCTTTATTTTCATCTTTACTTAGATTGAAAACATTCTTTTCTTTGATTTTTAGAAAGTCTATCATGACCATTCTTAGGAACACTTCTAGCTTCTAGCTGTGGTATTTTATTGATTTATTTTGATTTAGATTTAATTTTCAATTTTTTGTCCAAAAAAGTTTCTACTATGGGGGAGCTATCACCCTCACTCTCATTCCATAGTTCAATCAATGTATCCAAAGTTCGTAGTTCATCCGTAGCCGGATCATTCTGTGTGGAAAAGATATTTTTAAGTGCTAATTTACGACAAAAAAGATGTAAATCTTTGATTAATTCAAAAGATATTTTTAAGTGCTAATTTACGACAAAAAAGATGTAAATCTTTGATTAATTCAAACTTATACAAAGTGGGGGTAGGTGAAAAGGATAAGCCCTTAGAGAGGACTTTTATATGTGCAGGTGTAAGTGTACGTTTAGATAGATTGATGACCTGTCATCTATTGTCCACCTCTACCATTTGGGTCTCCTGCCCCAGTCCTCCTCCCTTCTGTGTTGATTGTCCTTTATGTAACCCCACCTGGAACTGTCTCGTAGGGTCCGATCCACCCCCTTTGCCCCTTCTTGTTGGTCTTTTGTACCCAGATCTAAATGGTCTGGTTTTCGGCCTAAAAAACTGCTGGTAGTAGTGTTACTATTTTCTGAGTCACTATCTTCCACAGCTGATGATTCATAATCCGATTGTGATGTATTTTTATTTGGTGGCAAACTATTTATAGGTCTACGTCTAGGCATTTTCTCATCCCATGTGAAAATTCTACCCTTTTCAAAATCTTTTAGGTCCCTTTTCATTTTGTTACATTTAGTTTGTATTATTTATTTTTCTCTTTTGTCCAGTTCTTCCCTTAGATCTTTATATGCTTGCTTAAACTTATCTAAGTTGTCAAACTTTTGTAATTTGATGTTATACTCGTCAATTTCTTTGTCAAGTTCTATCATCACCTCTGATTTATAGTCAGATAGGATAGCCACTAAGATCTCTGAGCAATTGATTAATGCTTGCTCCCATCTATCCTTTATAAGAATCTATATGAAAAGCAATGGTGGGGAATAGGCGGACTCTCAAACCCCTAGGTATTATATGTTTCACTAGATATTTGTCGTAGGAACTTTTATTCCAAAAAGATCTAGTATGTTTCTTGATTAAATGACCTAGAGATTTCAGTCCCTCTTCCCAGTTATCTATTTCTGCATTTGACAAAATATTCTGATCACAAAATGACGCAAACGTTTTCTCTATATCTCTCATATGTTGGTCGTGATGGTTTTTAAAGTCTAATGATAGGTTTGAAGCCATCTTAAGATGATAATTTTAAACTCCACCAAAAAGGGGAAATGCTGTCCTAAACAGCCAATGTCATAAATGAGTAAAAATTGATATGGTGTAATGGATAACTGAATATTACCCCTAATCTGAATCAAGTTATCGATTTCTCTAGACTAATATACATAATTGCCCATATTCCTAGGCATACATTCAAATTAGTTCCACATAGAGAAAGGAAAGGGGGGTGCTGACTGTCATAGTAAATATATGTTAAAGCAAAAAGAAAAAGTTGACAGTGAATCAGCACTCAAGGGTAAACATTATCTAAATGCCAAATGTTAAAGTGCGGACCAAGGAGAATACCAGGGTCAGGAAATTATTTAAAACCTAACTTTTACTTAAGTTTAGTAATAAAAATGTGTGGTACACTGACAGTGTGCAAAGAAAAAATGTATTTAAATCTTAGGGGCCCGATCCGATATAAATCGTCGCCGGCGACGCCAATATTTGCGCGGTTTTGGTATCCTATATACGGCGTAACTTAGAAGTTACGCTCGTAGATTTCTGCCTTCGCCTGTAGTTTTTTGGCTCATAGACTGACATACAAAACACGCGCAGTTTGGTATCCAATATATGGCGTAAGTACTTACGTGCGCAGATTTCAGAAAATCTACTCCAATCTCATCTCGCCACAAATTATTGCCGCAGGAACCCTTGCACTGACTTAGAAACCAACGTAACTCTCTGAAGGCCTAACAAGTGCATGCTTAACAACATACATATCAGCAGCTTGATCACAATAGTTAACCTCTTAAAAGCATTTATTATTCCTGCCCCTGCAAGTTTGTCAAACCAATCACAAAGGGGTGCATCATGGGGCCCAGGGGGACATCATGGGGCCCAGGGGGACATCATGGGGCACAAGGGGTGCTGGAAGCCCTACAATCCCCTGTTCTGTCTACACATGCTGATTCTATAGTTGCTGCTGAGGTCCATGGTGATGGTGCTGCCCCTGCTGCAGATCGTCATCGAATTACATACTGCGGAGTTCTACTGCATGTAAGTGAAACTACTGCATCCCGCCCCCATTCCCTTAACCACCCTAATTACTGAAAAGATATCATTAGTTCAATTCATGTTTTGGTCACTATGATTTATTGACTATCATTTTGAGGAATGAAAATGGATGTTTATACCTTATGTTCACACCTTCTGTAAAAACATTATTATTTAGATATATATACCCATGTGCAGGGATAGGCAAGGTGTCCTTCACTAAAACTCTTTACCTTAGAAAATGTCAGCAACAGCCTTGGCTCGTGCCTATCCCTGCACATGGGTCAATTTCTTTTGGATGTGAGAAACCTTGATTTACATCTTAAAAGTGAATATCACTATATGCACCCTTCATACACAACTATGTGATGTGGTTTAGAGAACATGAATATGTCATAAACATGATATTACCTTTTCTGGGCCATTTCCACACAGGCCTTATTATATTTTTCAAAGATATTAGTGTACTAAAACACCCCTCACATGGATGTGGATGACAATTATATGGTAAATAAGGACAAGATTTAGGATGAAATATAACAATATTTATTTTCTTTTAGGCTTCTTAGATGAGGGGGCTGAGGGGCCTGGAGTGGGTCTCCTGCCTCTCCTGGGTTGTGTGGATTCCGAGGATCCTGCAGGAGTGCTGGGCACAGATGAGATGCTGGAGGCAATGTCCTGCTGGTGTGTGAAATGCTCGACCAACACACCCAACAGTTGGTTTTGTTCCCTCCATCTGTTGTCACTCTGAATCTGCATGTCAGAAATAACTCTCAGCATCTGAGATTGATTCTGGACCATAGCACTTAAAGATGCTGCCATGTCCCGTTGCAGCTCAATGGAACGCTGTTGTAAAGTCTGTTGACTCCTTTAAAACCTGCGTTGGTCCCTCTGCATTCTCTCGCAGGTTGCTGTTTGCCTCCTCTGTAGGGCAATGTATTCATCGCCCATGGCGGAAGTCAGCGGATCTATGGGCTCTTCCCCAGCAGGGACTCTAGGCACCGGTTCAATTTTAATATCCTCAGCTGCTGGTGCTGCCTGTGGGATGATCTCAGCTGCTGGTGCTGCCTGTGAGATGATCTCCACTGCTGGTGCTGCCTGTGAGATGATCTCCACTGCTGGTGCTGCCTATGGGATGATCTCAGCTGCTGGTGCTGCCTGTGGGATGATCTCAGCTGCTGGTGCTGCCTGTGGGATGATCTCAGCTGCTGGTGCTTCCTGTTTAATCACAGCTGCTGGTGCTGCCTGTGGGATGATCACAGCTGCTGGTGCTGCCTGTGGGATGATCACAGCTGCTGGTGCTGCCTGTGGGATGATCACAGCTGCTGGTGCTGCCTGTGGGATGATCTCAGCTGCTGGTGCTGCCTGTGCGATAATCTCAGCTGCTGGAGCTCTTCCAAGTGCAGCAGATGGTGGAGATGTCCGGATGGACTGATAGTCCCATTGCCGGCTGGTGTGCACCCACTCAGCCTGCTGGTAGAATCCCTGAGTGGCCTGATATTGTTGGGGGGGGGGGGGGTAAAGGCATCTACCCTTTGAGGCTGGCTTGGCTCCCCCTCCAAGCCAAAGGAATAGTCCTCCGGCCAGGGCTCCTGCCAGGTATCCTCATGCAATGCTGGCGGCATGACATCCGGATTGTCAATTGAGGCAGTCCAACCCAGCTCATGCCTGGCATACTCCTGCTGGACTCTCCGGACCGGTGGTCGAGGTGGAGAAATACTTTGTGGCGGTGGTGGATGCATGGGCGTTGGCACCCTGGTGACTGGAGGTTCTGTTGAGGAGTCAAATGATGAGAGGGATTAGTAAAGTCAGATATATCCATGTGGGCATACAATGTACATGCTAGGGCCTATACACATTCTCATGTCAAACTCTATAGCATGCATGTGCACATTGAGATTTGTGATATGAGGGTTTTTAATATGCAAAGTATACATGTATGTGTTTCATACAATAGTTCTCTGTACATGTCAGTGATGGTGAAAATGTGTTCTTTAAGTGACATTATGGTTGTGATGACTATAGTGTCCATTTACTGAAAACTCTACATGTGGCTTGTGGCCTGTGTTACTCTGAGATATGTTAGTATTTCACTATTCCACCTCATATCATGAATTTCAATGTGTTAAGTAGCATTAAATGGACATTAAACCCATTTTGATTCTTTCATGATTCAGCTAGAGCATGCAATTGTAAACATCTTTGTAATTTACTTCCATTACCTAATTTGCTTCATTCTCTTGATATTCTTAGCTGAAAAGCATATCTAGATAGGCTCAGAAGCTGCTGATTGGTGGCTGCACATCAATGCCTTGTGTGATTGCCTCACCCATGTGCATTGATATTTAATAAACAAAGAATAAGAAAATAATGAAGCAAATTAGATAATAGAAGTAAATTGGGATGTTGTTGAAAACTGTATTCTCTATCTGAATAATGAAATAAAAAGATTTTGTTTCATGTCCCTTTAATGTTAAATCTCATTGTAGATGTTTTTGTTAGTAGGCCAAATACCATGCTCCTCATTGTGTACATGAATGTGTGACATTATAGGATGTTATATCTCAAATACATATAATACTGGTGTGTGGGATGTTACTCACCAGCATGCTGCGCTGATGTTGCAATCCCTGAGTCACGAGCCCCTGGAAGTCCACGAATCAGCTCCTGCCACTCGTTATATTCCGCCTCATGGTGAGGCCCACCTCCTGTTGCCCTCTGGGACATTGCTTCTTGGCCCATCTTCTCCTTAACTCTCCTCTTACAGTCGTTCCACCTCTTCTTTAGGCCATCCACATTCCTCCTCTGCTGGGACACACCATTATTGGCCTCCTCCACCTTCAGCCAGGCATCTTTACGCCTACAGGCAACTCCTTTGCCCTTCTCTTGGCCAAAGAGGGCGGTATGGTTCTCCAGGACAGCCTGGACTAGAGTGAGGTTTTCAACGAATGTGAAGTTGGGGCACCTCATACGCTCATCGTCCTGGGCCGCCTGGCTCCCTACCTGGGATGTCCCTGGTGTGGGTTCCTCCCTATCCTCTCCCTCCTCCCCCCTTCTATCCCCATGTGCACCCTCTATCCCTCTTCTGAGTGTGCCTGGCCTTGGGGCAACCCCACTCCCATCCTCCCTTCTAGCTCTCCCTCTCCCCACTCCGCTCACTCCCTGACGGGGACCCTGCTGCTCCTCCTGTCCATAATCCTCTCCCTGCAATTCCCCTTCCCTCCTCCCCCCGCCCTAGCTCTCTCTGACATCCTCACACTACACACACTCACACACTCACTCCCACTTCAATCACACACAATCACAACCAAACACTCAGCCTTTCACACTGTAAAAGATAAATAAAATGTGTAAGGTGTTATAAAAAACAAAGTGTTGTGTATTTTGTATATGTGCAAAATGTGTGCAATATGTAAAAAAGTGACAGTAATGTACAAGCTTAACAAATCCACCAAATCTGACCTAACTAAATATTATGCAATGCGCCTCTCTCTCTACTCTAACGACTTTCTCCTACTCACTGTAGTGTGCTGTAGCTCCAAGAACCGACCAAACACACTAAAGAAAATGGCGGCTGCGCAGGGGTTTAAGTATGAATTTTGAATGTCGTAATTACGTGGCGCATCTCTTAGAACTGGCCGTTATTTTTTACGAATCGTAGGCTAATTTACATAAAACTACACTTTATTGAGAGTTTACGTGAACAAAATACTGGCGTAAGTACTTGCGACGACTAAAATGTGTATTTGCGCACATTTTAGCTGATCGACGGTTTTTCCTACTTACGCCAGTTTAGCATCTGACGGCACAGTATATTGGATAGGTCGAGTTGCGAGGTGAAATTACGGGCGGCGCGGGTTCCCTCGCTTGCGCCGCAAACTACACCGTATATCGGATCGCGCCCTAGATTAAAAATATGTACAAGATATGTGTGTAGCCACAGTGATCATATAACACTCCTGGGTATGGTCTAAAAAAGCAGTCACACAGTTCAGCTCAAACCTATACAAATGGTTCACAGATTGCAGATAATACTGGCTACAAAAAGGGGATTGACCCCAACAACAATTAATCTGTACTATGCAATGCTGGAACTTAGGTTAGCGCTGTGCTGGGTGGCTGCAAAACATGCGTATAGAGTAAGAGGAGGACACAGCGTCAATATTCAATTAAGTTCAATAACAACGCCAGGAGACACTATAGTAAGGCTAACACACAGTTGATACGCCTGATGCGCATTTCGCAGCTAGCACGGCTTTCTCAAAGGCTAACCCGATTCTGGTCTTTATAGTGCTCAAAACCAATCACAAGTGAGTATGTAACACACCCACTTCAGTCAGCCTATCACTAAGCGTCTATTCCCATTGGTTACATGTCTAAACAATCCTCAGTCACAATTCCTCCGATCCGAAGAAGATAATATTATTCATTGGACTAGCGAGACCCCATACAAAACGAATGATGAAGAGTATTTAAACATCATATGTCTGCAATTACAAAAGGGGAAATATTACTGGGCTCCCACATTTAAACAGGAAATACTATCAGTAGGAGAAAGGGGGAGAGATTCAGTAACGGCATGCACATCAAGTGAAAGTCCTTCCTAAACACACTGATATATTTCATACTTTGCGCAATTCAGTAATATAAACAAAATAAAACGTTACTGAAGACGAGAGCAAGTGACGTGTCCTTGAGTGATTAGATATATTTAGGAACATTAGTTATACCGATTCTCTGAGTATGTTAGCTCACAATGGTAATTTTGGATTAACCAAGTATCCCATAATTGTACCATGTTTCATTACTGAATTGCGCAAAGTATGGAATCTATCAGTGTGTTTAGGAAGGACTTTCACTTGATGTGCATGCCGTTACTGAATCTCTCCCCCTTTCTCCTACTGATAGTATTTCCTGTTTAAATGTGGGAGCCCAGTAATAGTTCCCCTTTTGTAATTGCAGACATATGATGTTTAAATACTCTTCATCATTCGTTTTGTATGGGGTCTCGCTAGTCCAATGAATAATATTAACTTCTTGTCACAATATATTTACCACGATCGGAGGAATTGTGAGGTCACTGAGGATTGTTTAGACGTGACGGTTTTCCTAACCAATGGGAATAGACACTTAGTAATAGGCTGACTGAAGTGGGTGTGTTACATACTCACTTGTGATTGGTTTTGAGCACTATAAAGACCGGGGTCCTAACCAGAATCGGGTTAGCCTTTGAGAAAGCCGTGCTAGCAGCAAAATGCGCATCAGGCGTATCATCTGCGTGTGTTAGCCTTACTATAGTGTCTCCTGGCTTTTGTTATTGAACTTAATTGAATATTGAGGCTGTGTCCTCCTCTTACTCTATACGCATTTTTTGCAGCCACCCAGCACAGCGCTAACCTAAGTTCCAGCATTGCATAGTACAGATTAATTGTTGTTGGGGTCAATCCCCTTTTTGTAGCCAGTATTATCTGCAATCTGTGAACCATTTGTATAGGTTTGAGCTGAACTGTGTCACTGCTTTTTTAGACCATACCCAGGAGTGTTATATGATTATATGATCACTGTGGCTACACACATATCTTGTACATATTTTTAATCTAAGTTTTAAACACATTTTTTCTTTGCACACTATCAGTGTACCACACATTTTTATTAGTAAACTTAAGTAAAAGTTAAGTTTTAAATAATTTCCTGACCCTGGTATTCTCCTTGGTCCACACTTTAACATTTGGCATTTAGAGTGCTGATTCACTGTCAACTTTTTCTTTTTGCTTTAACATTTAATAAAAGAACCTTGTACCCCACGATTAACTGGCTATGGGAAAATAATGCAATATTTACATAGTGTTCCTTTAAGATATGGAGAGTAGCAAAGCCACGGTGAGTATTGATTAATCCATGCATGACTGAAACAACGTGGTCCATTTGCATCCTTCTTGAAACCATTTGTTTCTGGGGGAGTGTATGCATTTTCAAGTAAACTGTCTTTGAGGTCATCTGTAAGTTTTCTAGATGGCTGAACATAAAATCCAATATTTTGAAAGAAGACATTGACCTTATGGCTGCATCCAGGTGTTACTGCTGAATCATGAATTAAACTAGTGCTTTGTTCTTCATCCTTCCTAGAACCTTTTCTGGCATGTTCATCCAATGTCCTGTATCCATGTGTTACTGCTGGATCATGACTTAAACTAGTGCTTTGTTCTTCATCCTTCCTAGAACCTTTTCTGGCATGTTCATCCAATGTCCTGTATCCATGTGTTACTGCTGGATCATGACTTAAACTAGTGCTTTGTTCTTCATCCTTCCTAGAACCTTTTCTGGCATGTTCATCCAATGTCCTGTATCCATGTGTTACTGCTGGATCATGACTTAAACTTGTGCTTTGTTCTTCATCCTTCCTAGAACCTTTTCTGGCATCTTTATCCAATGTCCTGTATCCATGTGTTACTGCTGGATCATGACTTAAACTTGTGCTTTGTTCTTCATCCTTCCTAGAACCTTTTCTGGCATGTTCATCCAATGTCCTGTATCCATGTGTTACTGCTGGATCATGACTTAAACTTGTGCTTTGTTCTTCATCCTTCCTAGAACCTTTTCTGGCATCTTTATCCAATGTCCTGTATCCATGTGTTACTGCTGGATCATGACTTAAACTTGTGCTTTGTTCTTCATCCTTCCTAGAACCTTTTCTGGCATGTTCATCCAATGTCCTGTATCCATGTGTTACTGCTGGATCATGACTTAAACTTGTGCTTTGTTCTTCATCCTTCCTAGAACCTTTTCTGGCATGTTCATCCAATGTCCTGTATCCATGTGTTACTGCTGGATCATGACTTAAACTAGTGCTTTGTTCTTCACCCTTCCTAAAACCTTTTCTGGCATCTTTATCCAATGTTTCGTGATCATCTAATTTTCTTTTTCCAAAAAAATTGTGAATGTCCATGTCTAAAAAGAAACATGCATTTTAAGTAGCAGTATATGCAACATCAACATACAAGGCCTATAGTTTAATTTTAATAAAGAACATGCCTAGAGGTAGACAAGTTTTTGTATGCCTAAAGGTTGTTTGCATACTCCAGTTTTACAGTTTAAGTAGTTGGCTATCAGGAAGAGCAATACATTTTTATGTAATGTTTTGCTGTCTTCACTTTCCACAATTGGTTACCCAAAACATTCAAAACAGGTAGATTATCACAGCCTATTCTTATATTACAGTCCTCTCCAAATCTCTACTGCATAAATGAACATATAATTTATATGCTCATTTATATGTAAAGTTCAGAACATCTCAGCAATCAAACACTGCATTGCAAAATACATGTAACCAAAATGTTTTCTATACACACATTATACCGATAACTAACGCTGCACTGCTTTATATGCATAATATAATAGAGCCGATTGCAGAAGGACTGCACACACAATCAGTCTTTTATTATTTTTTTAAGAACAATAAAACAATGAATTGCAAAAGGTCTGCACACACAAGTTTTATGTATGTGCTATATAGCGCTGCAATTAAAAAGAGAGTCTACTCCAAAATTTTATTGTTTAAAAATATAGCTAATTCCTTTATTACCCATTCCCCGGTTTTGCATAGCCAACACAGTTATATAAATATACTTTTTACCTCTGTGATTACCTTGTATTTAAGCCTCTGCAGATTGCCCCCTTATATCAATTATTTTGACAGACTTGCATTTAAGCCAATCGGTGCTTGCTCATAAACTCCATGGTTTGGAAGTGAGCACAATGTTATTAATATAACGCACATGAACTAGCGCTGTCTAGCTGTGAAAAACTGTCAAAATGGACTGAGATAAGAGGTGGCCTTCAAGGGCTTAGGAATTAACATATAAGCCTACCTAGGTTTAGCTTTCAACAAAGAATACCAAGAGAACAAAGCAAATGTGATAAAAGTAAATTGGAAAGTTGTTTGCAATTGCATCTGAATCATGAAAGTTTGGCTATACTGTCCCTCTAAGCAACACATTGAAAAATATCCTAATACATAAAGTTTTATACATGTACAGTCTGTACATAAATAAAGGTTTGTATGTGCAATATGTATCAGCAATTCAACACTACACTGCAAAAGATCTGCATCTATATTGTTTTCTATATGCACAATGTATATCAGCAATTAAAGGGGCACGAAACAAAACTTTTTTCTTTCATTATTTAGATAGAGCATGTGATTTTAAACAACTTTACAATTTACTTTTATTATTATACAGTATTTGCTTCAATCTATTGGTATCGTTTGTTGAAGAATCAGCAATGAACTCCTGGGGGCTAGCTTAACTCATGTGGGGAATCAATGGCAAGAGGAATTTACGTGCAGCCACCAATCAGCAGCATCTCCCAGTAATGCATTGCTGCTCCTGAGCCTAACTAGGTATCGTTTTCAACTAAGGATACCAAGAGAACTAAGTAAATTACATAATAGAAGTAAAAGTGAAAGTTGTTTAAAAGTGTGTGCTCTGTCTGAATTATGAAATATTTTTTGGGGGTTTATGTCCCTTTAAGCACTGCACTACCACAGATCTGCATGCACACAAATGTTTTATATATGTACTGTGTATATCACTAAATAATGTATTGCTAAAACTTTGTGTTATGTTGTCAATGCTTATATTGTTAATGTAAGTCTATGTACACTTGACCTTTTGAGTCGTCAATTTTTCGCCCCTTTATATATTCCTCCAATTATCCTCATAACCTCCTTACCCACTTTTAACCTTATATTATAAATAACGACACAAGACTCTCATGTTGGTATAAAATTTGTCCGCAGCTCCTTTATTAAATATATATTTTTCTATAAACTTTAAATACCATATAAACATCCAATAATAACTAAATATTTTAAAACTTATAACCTGATGAACCTTCTCACATTTTTACGACCCAAACTGTGGTGAGCCAATCAAGAGCCAATCAATTTATTTATTTTCTTCCTACTCTGTTCAACCTAACTGGGTCCCACGCTGCCCTCCACACCTGCCTGGGAACAATATCTGACCACACAATCCTCATTCTTGGATACAAATCCTGCAATCTCCCCAAATCCCTCTTAATCTTTATAACTAGTTCCTGCTGGGACATAAAACCCAAGTCGTTCCTCCCAGCATGAACAACCAACACACCAGGGGAAGGAAAGCGCTTGCAATAATCCACCACCATCAACAACACCCTTTCCCATCTAAGGCCCCTGACCCCAAACCATTGTACCTCCCAAGCATCTGCCGGGAAACCTAACAGTATACCATCCTCCTTCATAGAAGCCACTCTCCTTGCCCAATAAATGAAGGAATGTCCAACAACCCATATCCTTCTCAAACCTAGTACAACAAAAGGGAAAAACACACAAAACAGTAAACATGACAGGCACCTGAACGCTCAACCCAGGCTGAACATATTAACAATACTTATTAGATTTCCACCTCCCAATATGCTTCACTACCCTCTCACTCAAGCCCTGCAAAGACGCCTCAGTAGCTGCCCCAATTCTAAATAAATGGGATCCAAACTCTGCTGGACCAACACCCAAAAACCCCAATGCCTTAAATAATACCGCCCTAAACTGGAATTGGGATAGGAAAGAACCATCCAAGTGAATAAACAAACAAAGGGCCCTGTAACTGAGGCCGTACCAACAGATATTCACTCAAACTTTTACACGGCACACTTCCCCATCATTTGCAAACAGTACAATAGTCTTCCCTTTTCTGCTCTGATCCATCTTACTCCTCCTCAACAAAATATCCACCCTGGACCCAGAGACAGACACATCCTCCATCAACAAACCCCTAGGAGAAACTATACTCTTGCTTACCAACTCAGATATCCTGAAAGCCCCCAAAAATGCCAGTATAAAAACAGACCTGAACAGGCAATCCTCAAACTGCGACGAACACACATTATGCAAAATTTTGCAAATAGGGATCAACAGGGAATATGTAATGGGCCTCCTGCTGTCCGAGCCCTTGACATTCTTCAAACCTTAAAGTACTTGCCTTACACTAAAAACTTTTGTCACATCCTGCAAATCCAGCAACTTAATGCCGACATATTTTTCTCCAACGCTGACGAAGACAATCCCAAATGCCACAACTATTCCAACAAAGGACCACACATCATCGGTTAGTTCACCGACCCCTTTCAACAACAACCATTCTTCCCACTCTCCTCAGACCTTAACGTAAGAAGCCCAAGTTAAATAATCTTTCACCATCCCAGTCAATCCTCCATTCCAAGACTCCAGAGGTTCGCCGGACACTGCTGCCCCTCTGCATTGGCCTCTGGTGCCAAGTCTCAAAACCGCTGCCACTGGAAACGAGACAAAGCATCGGCTATAGAATTACACACTCCTGGGATATGTTTTGCCAGCACATTCATAAGCAAGCACTTTAGTACTAACAATCTCAGCAGTCTCAGGACAGACCATTCAAAGAAGCCTCCACTCCCATGTTGTCAGTGTAAAACAAAACCGTTTTGTTCGCCATTTCTCCCTCCCAAATAAACATAGCCACCACAATCAGGAATAATTCCAAAAATACCAGATTCCGCACAAGTCCATTCCCACACCAAGATTCTGGCCACACACCAATGCCTCTGAAAATAAGCCCCAAACCCACACAAGCCCGAGGCATCAGTTACAGTCCCAATTCATCGTTGGACCTCCTGAAACAAGGCAGACCCATTGAACTCCCTCAAGAACAAAACCTAAACCTTCAAGTCATCTTTGAGCTCCCTAGTCAACCTCACAAAATGAGGACGGACCACCCGTGCAGTAGCCAAAAACAACCTTCTGCAAAAAACCCTCCCAATCAGAATGATCCTGCATGCAAAATTTAACTTTCCAATCAAAGACTGCAATTCCCTTAAGGTCACCTTGGAAGTGACCAAAAAATGCTCAATGAGGTCCACCATGTCAGAATTTTTTTGCATAGGAAGCCGGCACTCCATTTTCCAGAGTCAATCACTATACCCAAAAAACTGACAACAGTCACTGGCCCCTCAGATTTTTCCATTGCAATTGGAACCCTGAAGTCCTATCTGATAAAAAAATGTTGCGTAACCCCTTACACACCTCAGACCCAGCCGGACCTACGAATAAGAATTCATCCAGGTAGAGTGCACAACCGATCAGAAACCCGACGAAACCATAACGACCCATTCCAGAATGTACTGAAGCACTTGAACAGGGAACAAGAAATGAAACACCCCATTGGGAGGCAGAGGTCTACATAATAGGCGCCCTCAAAGAAGCAACACAACAGGTGATGAGACCTAAGGTTCACCGGCAGAAGCCAAAATGCCGCCTCAATATCGATCTTAGCCAGCAAAGCAAACGGCCTGGCCTCCTGAACCAGCTGTATGGCCTTATCAAAAGAGATATGAAACTGATGCGATTTCCTCTGTAATGCTGTCATTTACCGAACGACCTTTAGGGAACGATAAGTGGTGTATCATTCTAAACTTGCCAGGTTCCTTCTTGGGTACAACCCCTAAAGGAGAAACCTTCAAGTTAGGCAAGGGAGGAGACCCAAAGGGTCCCGCCATCCGGCCCAAAGATACCTCCTTATCAATCTTATCCTTAACCACCTCAGGCCATTGGCTAGCAGATTTTAAATTCCCCCAAAAACTCTCAACCCCTCCCTCTGAGGGAATCAAGAAGCCGAATGTGAAACCATGAAAGAGCAGGACCGCTTTCTCTCTACAACCCCGCTCCCTAGCATACGTAACAAGCCACCACTCCATCACTCTTAGCTTAGCTTAGGACCCACCAAGCCAGGCTTGCCCTTACGGAAACATTTGCATGTGTCCCCACTTGCAAATTTTCTTGTTGAATGCAAAACAGAATCCCTTCTTGACTGATGCTGACGCCCCCCTCCCCCCCGGAGGATTGGCAACAAAATAGTGCTGCCCCTTGCTCAGGAAACTTGCGTATATCACAAACGCCTGAAACCAATTCGTGAAAGTTTTTGGCAGTTTCCTATATCGTTATTTCCTCTCTTCCTCCTTCTTCTTTGACGGATCCTTTTTAGACTCCTCCGGAACTTCAAAACACTGTTCCAAAGGAAGGAGGGAAAAAAAGTTCCAGAAATTCCCTTTTGTAAATCTTATCCCTCAATTTAGCAGTTAAGTGCATTCCCAAGGGGCCAATGGGGCAAAGGTATGACCTGGCCATCGGTGTCAGCCACTTTAATCTCCGGCCCTACTGACTTGGCTGAACTTCCCACAGCCGTCACAACAGCACTCATCCCTTCTGCATTCTCTGCTTGCACCTGAAGCACCTCCAACTGACTACTCTTATCCTGTAATGAGGAACCCCCTACTATCACACTTCATGAAACCCCAGTATGTTGTCCCCCGGGAACTGCCCCTTTTGAGGTTCCCAACGGTCTAGAACTGTCAAGCTTGGCTAACAACTCTCTCAAGCCAGTTACTAACGCCTGCGACATATGATTACCATTCACACTTTCACCACACACAGCACTAACCCCATGTCCCCCAGCAATAAAACTGGTCTCATCTGTCTGAGTCCACCACTGGATGACCCTGAGCCGTAATTTCTTAATTATGCTACAGTTCAGTAGTCTGAGACCTTCTCCCTTCTGGCTCTGGAATCCCGGGAATGCGACCAGACCCACCAACAGCCACACCGCTTCCCGCCGCTAACGGCTGGTGCGACTGCCTTGTAAGATTCTGCAAAACAGGGACACATGAACCCCCATCTAACCCAACAACGCTTACCCTGGTATCCATTATAAGGTTGGGGACTCCAACCTTGACATTACCCTTAACCCTCTTAGGCTCTGTACTTCTCCTCCCACCAGGCTCCAGCTCCTCTGCTCCATTTCTCCTTGAGATCTGCCCTTAGCAGCCCCTACACCTCCACGTGACCTACCAGTTTGTCCTAAATAAACATGAATGCCTCTAGCCCTACCACCCGACTTATCCCCCGGGACCCTCTGGCCCTGGCTGTACTCACCATCACCCTCCGGCCTCGGCTGTACTCACCATCACCCTCCGGCCTCGGCTGTACTCACCATCACCCTCCGGCCTCGGCTGTACTCTCCATCACCCTCCGGCCTCGGCTGTACTCACCATCACCCCCCCCGGCCTCGGCTGTACTCACCATCACCCCCCCCCGGCCTCGGCTGTACTCACCATCACCCCCCCCGGCCTCGGCTGTACTCACCATCACCCCCCCCGGCCTCGGCTGTACTCACCATCACCCCCCCCGGCCTCGGCTGTACTCACCATCACCCCCCCCCCCCGGCCTCGGCTGTACTCACCATCCCCGGCCTCGGCTGTACTCACCATCACCCGGCCTCGGCTGTACTCACCATCACCCGGCCTCGGCTGTACTCACCATCACCCCCCCCCGGCCTCGGCTGTACTCACCATCACCCCCCCCCCCGGCCCTGGCTGTACTCACCATCACCCCCCCCCCCGGCCCCGGCTGTACTCACCATCACCCCCCCCGGCCCCGGCTGTACTCACCATCACCCCCCTTGGCCCCGGCTGTACTCACCATCACCCCCCTTGGCCCCGGCTGTACTCACCATCACCCCCCTTGGCCCCGGCTGTACTCACCATCACCCCCCTTGGCCCCGGCTGTACTCACCATCACCCCCCTTGGCCCCGGCTGTACTCACCATCACCCCCCTTGGCCCCGGCTGTACTCACCATCACCCCCCTTGGCCCCGGCTGTACTCACCATCACCCCCCTTGGCCCCGGCTGTACTCACCATCACCCCCCTTGGCCCCGGCTGTACTCACCATCACCCCCCTTGGCCCCGGCTGTACTCACCATCACCCCCCTTGGCCCCGGCTGTACTCACCATCACCCCCCTTGGCCCCGGCTGTACTCACCATCACCCCCCTTGGCCCCGGCTGTACTCACCATCACCCCCCTTGGCCCCGGCTGTACTCACCATCACCCCCCTTGGCCCCGGCTGTACTCACCATCACCCCCCCGGCTGTACTCACCATCACCCCCCCGGCTGTACTCACCATCACCCCCCCGGCCCCGGCTGTACTCACCATCACCCCCCCGGCTGTACTCACCATCACCCCCCCGGCCCCGGCTGTACTCACCATCACCCCCCCGGCCCCGGCTGTACTCACCATCACCCCCCCCGGCCCCGGCTGTACTCACCATCACGGCCCCGGCTGTACTCACCATCACCCCCCGACCTCCTGGACCTGGCAGCTCCCCTTGGGAAACACCGTCATCCGGATCCAGCCGTATGGACTTGGTCCAAGAGTCTTGGAGGCCAGAGAACTCCCGTTACTGGCAGTTATTCCACTCCACATGATCCTGTGGGCCCGGCAGCACCGACGGCCATGAAGCAGTGGCCCTTTAGATAAACCCACAGATGAGGTACCAATAACAGGCCCACTCCCCCGTTTTGAAGGAACAGGACCAGAATACTGCACTAGGGGACCCACCCCTGCACTTGTGGAATGGAGTTATAAACCCCGGGAAAATAAAATCTCCCAACTGGCCTGTCCCCCCTAGGAGTTGGAGGGATAAATTCCTCATCAGAGAGGGATAAGAACAGGGACATGTCCCCCAACTCCTCATCCATAACAGCATCCCCTAATTCACCATCCTCCACAACCTTACATCCATCCTCACCCATATCCACCCCTAATGATACACGGCTCCCTCATTTCCCAAAGCTTTGTCCTCCTCTATTTGGGCATCCCCTTCTGACCCTTCCCCCTCAACTGGGCTCTCAATCACACTATAATCTCCAGGCCCATCCGGACCATCATGCCTCTCCAGTCCCTGAAGACTCCAGGCCCCTCCGTGTCATCAAACTCATCCGGCCCCTGCTGCCTCCTAGCACCTCCCCTTCTACCATCAGCCCAATCAGGCCGTCATACCCCTCCGGTATTTCCAGCTGCAAAGCTCCTCCCTTCTGCTCATCAGGCCCTGCCAGGCCGTGTACCGCCACCTGCGTCACCATCTTACCCTTAACTGCTGGGACAGATGCGGCCTGCACCTCTATGATTCCCGCTGCCTTCTGATTGGGACTACCCTCTTTTCACCTCCTCCACAGAAGCCGTTGTGGACGCCGAAGCTCCACTCCTCTTCTTGCCGGAACCCACACTTCACCACCTGGCACCTCTGTATCCACTGGGAACCTTAGGACTCAATATTCTGGGCGGACTGGATGTCCGTGATGAACGACTCCGCCCTGAAGGTACCTCCAGGACTTTCTCCACTGGTCGGTCCTCAAAAAGCAGATGAACCTTGTCCTCCAGCCAGGATGGGTCTCTAGATACAGCAGCTGTAATGTTCGTGGGATATTCCACTATCAGACCAAACTCGGCCAGTAGTCATCTTATTCCGGCGTTGAGACGGAATGATAGGGAATATCCCAGAGCAGAAAAAGTTCGCAAGATGAGGTAAGCGGCACTCACCACAGGCAGGATAGTCTTCGGCGGCAGCAGGCAAGGAATCAGAGAAGGCAGTTCAGTTGTAAACCACAAGAAGGATCAGACAGTCAAGATTTGGCCACAGTAAGGCAGTCCAAAGGTAAACCACTAGAATGGTTAGGCAGGCAGGGTTTGGCAGCGGTAAAGCAGTCCAAAGGTAAACCACTAGACTGGTCAGGCAGGCAGGATTTTGCAACAGAGAGGCAATCCAGAACGATAGGGGTTAATCAAGCAGAGTGGTCAGACAAGCAAAGTTCAGCAGCAGTATATCAATCCAGTAGTTTAGGGGTTAACAGGCAGAGTTGTCAGACAAGCAGAGTTCAGCAGCAGAATATCAATAGAGTAGTTTAGGGGTTAACAGGCAGAGTGGTCAGACAAGAAGAAGTCAGCAACAGAATATCAATCCAGAAATCAGTAATCTATCACACCCAGGAGCACATAAAGTAACACCTATACTTGGGCAGTGATAGATTGCAGGATTCGCACCACAGGGGATCCCAACTGGCATCAGAGCGGAGAGCAACAGGAGCTGACACAGCCCCTGACAACGAGCAGGGAAGGTGGCGCCGCGTCCCTAGCAATGGCTAGCGCTGCGTGGCGTGACATAGCCCCCATTACAAGGGTTCCCTCCGGGAACCAGAGTCGGCTTCAGAGGGTGAGCTGTATGAAATCTGGAGACAAAAGATGGAGTTAAATAGTGAGTTAGTAGGAGCGCCTAAACCAAGGCCAGGTCTAATATAATAAAAAACGGAAGATACAAAAACCGTGAAATTCGGTAAGATAAGGTGGGAAATACGTGGCGCTAAGTTAAATTAGATAACAATATAGCCAATAAGATTGGGATAAGATTAAGGTCTATACAATTTGTATAGAAATATGAAAATGTAAAAATATATAAATATATATATATATATACAAATTGTAAAAATGGTAAAAATATAGGCACGTTAAATATAGTGTCACTTTAATAACAAATTTTGCATGGATCCATGTCACAATAAAAATAAAAACAAATGTCACAATAAAAATAAAAACAAATGTCACTATTAGGAACAATATTAAAGGGTTAAAAACAGTTGTGGGGCAAAGGAGCACAATCCGTTGGGGGATGAGAAACGAGGGTACACAATAG
Source organism: Bombina bombina (assembly GCF_027579735.1). Lineage (NCBI taxonomy): Eukaryota > Metazoa > Chordata > Amphibia > Anura > Bombinatoridae > Bombina > Bombina bombina. The sequence goes on from NC_069500.1 coordinate 1,249,960,264, forward strand.
ATACTACTCAAGTTCTAAAGTGCATATAAGTGTCAGATAATAAAATACAATATAATACAATATGTTAATGCAATCCGAATATTGTAAAACAAAACAAAATTACAGAAGTGAATAGTCCATCGTGAAAATTCCAAGTTCAAATAAGTCCAAATGCTCAAATAAATCCAAATGTTCCAAAGTGTTAAAAATAATATAATTGAATATCCAAGTGGGTCCGTGTGTGAAGTAGACAAAAATTGTGTATCGAAAAAATGTATAAAAATATAAAAAAGGAAAGAATGAATAAAATATCAAAAATGAGAGTGTAGCGATATCAAAAAGTGTTAGTAAATCCAAACTAAAAAAACAGTGAGCAAAACCTTGATTGTGATCAAATCAATAAAACAAAAATCTTCAAATCCTGTGGAAAAAGAAAATATACAACATAGAGCAGTACCGTTTTTCAGATAACTACAAATATTAAAATGTATCTCACCATATAAGCCAACGCGTTTCGGCCCACCTATAGGGCCTTTCTCAAGACTGATATATGGTGATGTGAGTGTTTCCTTTATATACATTACTATATCCTGTTAGCGCCAAAATCAAGTGTTTTGCGCCAAATTTTGACCCTCTCACCCAGATCTAATTAAGAAACCGGATGTACTCTTTTGGCCTGTAAGATCAAACTCGATAGTGTTTAAAAGTTGGTTATGGAAGTAGATTATAGATAGATTTAACAATGATGGCAAAGTACTCGCCCTTCTTATATAAACTTGGGGCGGATAATAACCGCTATTAAGAAAAGTGATAATGTATACCGAAATCCCCAGAGAAGGAAGTGGTTATTAGCTGCTGAGACTGGACGTACTATATTGTTTACTTCCGGTTATCGTCTAAACAGGAAGTACTTATCGACCGCAAAAACCGGAAGTCGTTATGTTGTTTACTTCCGGTTGGCGTCTAGTTGCGTAAATGCGACTTCCTGTGTATTCGCTAAGTGCATATTAGTTAAGGGAAAAGTGTGTGTTAATGCTTGATGGCATGTATGAAGAATTGGCTACATATACCCCGCATAAAGGACTTGGAGACTACAAATAAAAATAGCGAGAATATAAGAGATGTTTTAAAAAATGTCTACAATAAAGACGGTAAGTTGGTAAAACGTGACCATCGTTACATTAGGATGTCTGACTTGGTATCGTGATAATATACAATTTACAATTACCATATGGAAATAGCGAGAATATAAAAGATGTTTTAAAAATGTCTATAATAAAGACGGTAAGTTGGTAAAACGTAACCATCGTTACATTAGGGTGTCTGACTTGGTATCGTGATTATATACGATTTACAATTGATTAAAATATCACTATGAATGGATTTCCCGTGATGGGGGTAGGTTCAGATGTTCATTCATAGTGTCAAGATTGGTGATATAATTAGACCTGCTAATATACAAGTATGACAATATGCATCAAAGAGAGCCCATCTTAGCATTGTATGCAGACACACAATAATCAGAAAATCCAGACTGGGAGACAGATAACGGAAGTGTATACTTACAGACTAAAATCACTGATGTGAATTTATAAAATTAATGGTGTGAATAAACCAGTCTAATGAAGATCAACTGGTAAAGATTGTCACCCAACACATTGAGGAATCTATATATACAATGTATATAAAAATATGATGAATATCGGTCCTTAACACAATTAAAAGAATTTAAAACAATGTTAAAATAGTTCTATAAAAAAGTTCTATTAAAAGCAAAATGGAATGGTAAGATACCACCTAAAATGTGGTAGGGTGATGTATAAGAAGAACTTAAGATCCATATTAGAATTAAAATTAATTTTAATTATTGAAAGCCACATTAAAAATTCGGTCTGAGTCAACATTCATAATGGCCTATCAATATTATCTAAGAAAAAGATGGAACTTTACAGTCAAATAGTCTATGCTGTCAAGAGTGTCATTAATATTAGTTCAGTCGAACGTAGGGTTTCGGAATGCCAGTTGTTGGGAATAGTACTTTGTATAATGGTTTGAGTCTATCAAGTTATTCGAGACATATTTAGGATCTAGCAACTATGTGAGGCCTAAGGAGGGTACTCTTACTGTAGACTAAGTAAATGTGATAAATCCTCTTTGTTGTTAAGGCCCTTAGGGTAGAGGCAATCAAGTTCAAAAACCCATTTAGATTCTGATATTAGTAATTTCTTATCATAGTCACCGCCTCTCCAATTTGGTTTTACCAACTGAATCCCATAGTAGCTTAGGTCCTTCAGATTACTTTTGTGATATGTAGTGAAATGTCTATACATGGCAGTTTCTGTATTACCATGTTCGACCTGTAGGATGTGTTCGCGGATTCTATCTCTCAAATATCTTGAGGTTTGTCCTACGTACTGTAGTCTGCAGCTACACTGGACTATATAGATGACACCCTTGCTGTTGCATCTTATCAAGTCTTTTATTTTGTATTCCATTTTTGAATTGTGTGAATGGAATTTCTTAATCTTTAAGCCTCTCTTGCAAGCTTTGCAGCTAATGCAAGGAAAGAAACCTTTTACGTTTTTGCCGAAAACATCTTTTACGTTTATTGTCTGTGGCCGTGGGACGCTGGGGGATAGTATACTCTTCAAATTATCCGATTTTCTGTAGATGAATTTAGGTTTATTCGCCAATATCTCTCCTATAGTGTCATCATTCTTTAATAGGTGCCAGTTCTTCTCGATTATTTTCTCTTTGAGACGTCTGTTCTCGCTATATTGCGTTATGAACGCGACATCTATGGACTTGTTGTCGTTCATCTTGGTTTTATTGTCTTTGTATTTGAGGAGTTCCTTTCGGTCTCTTTCTGACTTCTTCAATGTCTCTGTTTAGTACATCTTCCTCATATCCTCTGTCTAGGAATCGTGTCTTCAGAGTCTCAGCCTGTTTCTCCCATTGTTCATGATCTGAGCAATTCTTCTTAAGCCTAAGTAGGTTGGCCCTTCGGGATGTTTTATTTGCATTTGCTATGGTGGCAACTGTTGATATGAATGTAGTTATTGCAGTCCACGGGTTTGAAATATGTAGAAGTTTTTAATTTACCATCTTCAACTGTAATCTTCAGGTCCAAAAATGTAATTTCTGAGCTGCTAATTTCGTATGTAAATTTCAAGTTATGTGTGTTGTTGTTCATAACGTAGATGGTATGTTCCAAATCCTCTATTGAACCCTTCCATATCATTAGAATGTCGTCTATATAGCGGTGGTAGGAGACCAGGTCCGCGCCCGCTGGGTATGAGTCCCAAAAAATGAGTTCCCATTTGCCCATGTATAGATTTGCGTAGCTGGGCGCGAACCTGGTCCCCATCTCTGTACCGCATAGCTGCCTATAAAATGATCCATCATGGAAAAAATAATTGTGTGTTAAGATATAGGTTATCCCATCTAGGATAAACTTCCTTTGAGCTTCTGGTAAGGATGTATCTTTATTAAGAAAATAGTGCACCGCCTCTACACCTCCTTCGTGTGGTATGCTTGTGTAGAGGGAAGTCACATCACAAGTGACAAGTAGATATCCCTCTTCCCATTCAATGTTATCCAAGATGTTCAATACCTGGGTCGAGTCACGTATATATGAAGGTAGAGCCACAACATATTTCTGGAGGTTCTTGTCTAGGTATAAGTTACTCGTTAATGACCCGATACCTGAGATGATCGGTCTTCCTGGTGGTCGATGGAGTGACTTGTGGATCTTGGGGAGGTAGTAAAAGACTGGAGTTATAGGATACTTAATTCCTATATATCTGAATTCTTTGTTATTAAGTATTTCTTTGTCACTAGCGTCACCCAAGATCCGATCAATTTCTTTCTTAAACTCCACCACAGGGTTCTTTCTTAGGACTTCATATGTCTCTCTGTCGGAAAGGATTCTATTACATTGAGCGTCGTAGTCTTCTTTATTCAAGACTACGATGCCCCCCCCCCTTATCCGCAGGTTTGATGACCAGTCCTTTATTATTCTCCAAGGTTTTTATGGTTTGTATTTGGCGTTTGGATAAATTCTGTTTTAATAAGCTTGGTATAATTCAAGTTTTTCAGTTCACTACAAACAATAGTCTCGAATGACTTTATTGCACTCCCTTTACTCATTGTCGGATAGAATGTAGACTTTGGCTTTAAATCTGTGTGCTGATATGGGTTAGTACTTGATTGTGTACTTGTCCCGAAGACTCTCTGTTGATGTTCCAGAGGTGATCTCATAAAGTGTCGTTTCAGCGTTAATTTTCTCACAAATTCTTTAACGTTGATGAATGTCTCAAGTTTATTGAGACTTTTAGAAGGGGCAAATGATAGCCCATAATTTAAGATAGAAGTTTCATTTTCTGACAGAGTGGTTGAGCTTAAATTGTATATCCCTTTAGTCGTGATATTGTCATCTATCGGCTTGGGGTGTTCTTGTTTCTTCCCTCCATTTATTCTTTTTCCACCTCTCTTCCCTCTATGATTTTTCTTTTTTCGGGGGGGGGGGGGGGGGTCTGAGAATCGTCTGTGTTTGACATCTTTCTTTTTGTGGATGTCCGTTCCAGTTCCTTGGTGGTTTTTTGGTGTAATTCTAAAAAAGGATCTTTGGATGTGGAGGCGATAGGACTGTCACTTGGGTTCTTGAAACCTACTCTGTTGTTTGGGGTCCTATTCCCCTGTGTGTACTCTGGATGAGGAGTGTTCCAGTCTGTGGCAGCATCATTAGATCTTGTATTATAAGACAAAAGATGGAGCATGCACATCACGGGCAGGAACGATCAGCCATGGAGTAACCTTTCCAATGTACAAGATATTGCGGTGGTCTGTGCCTGTATCTGGAGTCCATGATCTTAGCAACCTCATATTTGGTGTCACCATGGACCAGGAGCTGAAGAGGAGGAACTCTGAATCGTGTATATCTATTCTTGATGTAATGTTTGAGTAATGAGATATGGAATACTGGGTGTATGCGCAGGGTTCTGGGCAGGGCCACTCTGTAGGCGACAGGAGACAGTCTTTTTTGGACTTTGTAAGGTCCGATAAGCCTAGGCCCTAATTTGTGACAGGGTTGACGTAGACGAATGTGTCGAATAGAGACCCAAACACATTCACCTACCAAGATGGCACATACAGAGTCTGTCTAGAGACAGTTGAACGTAACTGAGAGCGAATACATTGCCAATGAGTGGTGAGTTCAGTAACGTGTCGGTCTACAGCAGGAACCCCTGTGAGCTGAGCAGAAAGAGGGAAGACACAAGGTTGATACCCTGCTGCAGCTTTAAATGGAGAACAACGTAGATAAGAGTGCCAATGAGTATTTCTCCCCAGCTCAGCTAGGGGTAACAACTCAGACCAGTTGGTATGGAGAGAATTGACAAAAGCTCTAAGGTAGGCCTTGAGATCTTGGTTTACTCTCTGTTAGTCCATTGGTCTGAGGGTGGTAGCCAGAAGACAAGGATACAGTGGTTCCAATCAATTTACAAAAGGCTCTCCAAAAGGTAGAAATAAAATGTGGGCCTCTGTCGGAAACAATATTCATTGGAATGCCATGAAGTTGTACCACATGCAAGAGAAAAAGAGACGATAGGTCTTGAGCAGAAGGCAGTTTCTTAAGGGGTACAAAATGAGCCAGTCTGGAAAACCGATCCACCACAACCCAAATAATCGTATGGTGGTTAGAATGTGGAAGGTCCACAATGAGATCCATAGTTATGTGTGTCCATGGTTGTTTGGGAATGGACAATGGTTGGAGCAAGCCAGGAGGCAGGGATCGGGGAATTTTGTTGGTAGCACAAGTCGTGCAGGCTTTCACATAATCCTGAGCATCAGACTTCATAGTAGACCACCATAAATGTTGGGAAAGACGCTTAAAAGTCTTTGTCAAGCCAGGATGTCCTGAGAGTTTACTATGATGAGACCAGGATAGCACAGGTACAAAGAGGATATCAGAAGCCATGGGGGCTTCAGCAGGTTTTCTAGACTGGGCACGTTGCCATCTTTGAAGAAGGGTGGTATTCAGTTGAGCAACCACACAGGAGGGTGGTATGTTGTGTTCAATAAGAACTTTAGAGGAATCACTTGAGTGAGGAAACTGACGGGAAAGGGCATCCGCCTTCTTGGTTTTGGTCCCTGGAAGATAAGAGACCACAAAATTAAAACGGGAAAAGAACAAGGCCCACCTGGCCTGTCGAGGATTGAGTCAATGAGCAGTCTATAGGTCGGTGAGAATCTGAATGGGATTGGCGTTGCCCTCGAACCAATGACTACATTCAGTCAAGGCCATCTTAATGGCTAAGAGTTCATGATTACCCACATTGTAATTCCTCTCAGCAGGAGTAAAGCGTTTAGAGAAAAAGGCTAAAGGGTGCGACTTGGAGGTTAAAGGATCCCTTTGGGTTAGAACTGCTCCAGCCCCTATCTCGGAGGCATTAACCTCTAAAGTGAACTGTAGGACAGGATCAGGATGACGGAGCACAGGAGAAAAACAGCCTTTTTTAGACGCGAGAAGGCATTCATGTCTTCAGGTGGCTAATGTTTACAGTCTTTGTTCCGTTTTGTCAATTCAGTGAGTGGTAATAATTGGAGAACCCCAAGAATCTCTAATTCCTTTAATGAAGTGGGTTGAGGCAATTCTAAAACTTCGGTGAGTTTAGCAGGATCCATGGCAAAACCCTCCTTCGAGATGACATAACCAAGAAACTGGATCTGAACTTCATTAAATTCACATTTTCTAGCTTGGCTACCAAAGTATTGTCTCTGAGACATTGAAGTACCTGTCTCACGTGTTTATGATACTCCTCCAAAGTGGAAGAAAAAACATGTCATCCAGGTAGACAATGACAGTGAGATTGAGGAGGTCACGGAAGACATTGTTGACAAATGCCTGGAAGACAGCAGGGGCGTTACACAGCCCAAAGGGCATTACAAGGAATTCGTAATGCCCTGATCTTGTGTTGAAGGTGATCTTCCATTTGTGGCCTGGGAAGATACGAATCAGATTGTATGCCCCACGTAGGTCCAGCTTGTTGAAGAAGCGAGCATCTTGGAGTGAGTCAGTTCAGTGATAAAAGGAATGGGATAGCGATTCTTGATAGTTATGTTGTTCAAGGCCCTGTAGTCGATACAGGGTCTGAGCCCACCATCCTTCTTACTGACGAAAAAGAAGCCTGCCCCAGCAGGAGAGGAGGAAGGGGGCGAATGAATCCTTTAGCAAGATTCTATTGGATGTACTCCTCCATCAGTGACGTGCTGTAAGGTCAGTGGATGGTGAGGCACTGTCTAAATGTAACCACCAATTAGCAAGCGCTAGCTTACATCCCTACATTTTCAAAAAAAGATACCAAGAGAATGAAGAAAAAATAATAATAGGAGTAAATTAGAAAGTTGCTTAAAAAAAAATGGGTTTAATATCCCTTATAAATGTTTTTATTTTTGAAAATATGTTTCAGCAACCAAACATCACCATAGTACTTTGCACCATAATGCTGCCATAGTTATATTGTGCCCTAGTATCTACTTTAATAATAGGCAAAAATGGTGTTTACTAAATATGGGCAGGGTTAGAGCTTTTTAAGTAAACAACTGCCTATAGATACTATTCTTTTAAAGGGACATTAAACCCATTTTTTTTCTTTCATGATTCAGATAGAGAATAGCATTTTAAACAACTTTCTAATTTACTTATATAATCTAATTTGCTTCATTCTCTTGATATTCTTTCCTGAAAAGCATATCTAGATATGCTCAGTAGCTTTTGATTGGTGGCTGCACGTATTTGCCTCATGTGATTGGCTCACCGATATGCATTGCTATTTCTTTAACAAAAGATATCTAAAGAATGAAGCAAATTAGATAATAGAAGTAAATTGGGATGTTCTTTAAAATTGTATTCTCTGTCTGACTCATGAAAGAACATTTTTGGGTTTAATGTCCCTTTAAAGTATAAAAAACACATTTTTACAAAATACTTCACATTGCAATGCATTATGGGATCTACTGCACAGCACAGTAAAAAACATAATTTATGTAAAAATTTACCTAATAAATTAATTTCTTTCATATTGGCAAGAGTCCATGAGCTAGTGATGTATGGGATATACAATCCTACCAGGAGGGGCAAAGTTTCCCAAACCTCAAAATGCCCATAAATACACCCCTCACCACACCCACAATTCAGTTTAACGAATAGCCAAGTAGTGGGGTGATAAAGAAAGGAGTAAAAAGCATCAACAGAGGAATCTGGAAATAATTGTGCTTTATACAAAAAAATCATAACCACCATTAAAAGGGTATGCCTTATGGACTCTTGCCAATATGAAATAAATGAATTTATCAGGTAAATTCTTACATAAATTATGTTTTCTTTCATGTAACTGGCAAGAGTCCATGAGCTAGTGACGTATGGGATATCAAATACCTAAGATGTGGAACTCCACTCAAGAGTCACTAGAGAGGGAGGGATAAAAATAAACAGCCATATGCTGAAAAATAAATCCACAACCCAAATTATTAGTTATTCTCATGAAGAAAAGAAAAACTTAAAACATCAGCAGAAGAATCAAACTGAAACAACTGCCTGAAAAACTTCTCTACCAAAAACTGCTTCTGAAGAAGCAAACACATAAAAACGGTAGAATTTAGAAAATGGTCGCAAATTTTGCAAATCTGATCAACTGAAGCTTCATTCTTAAAAGCCCACAAAGTGGAGACTGATCTAGTAGAATGAGCTGTAATTCTCTGAGGCGGGGCTTGACCCGACTCCGAATAAGCTTTGAATAAACAAAAGCTTTAACCAAGAGGCCAAGGAAATAGCAGAGGCCTTCTGACCTTTCCTAGGACCAAAAAATTAAATAGACTTAAAGTCTTCCTGAAATCTTAATAGCTTCAACATAATATTTCAAAGCTCTCACCATATCCAAAAAATGTAAAGATCTTTCCAAAGAATTCTTAGGATTAGGACACAAGGAAGGAACAACAATTTAAATGAAGTCCGCAAAACCACCTTATCCTGATGAAAATTCAGAAAAGGAGATTTATAAGAAAGAGCAGATAGCTCAGAAACTCTTCTAGTAGAAGAGATGGCCAAAAGGAACAATACTTTCCAAGAAAGTAGTTAAATGTCCAAAGAATGCATAGGTTCAAAATGGCGGAGCCTGTAAAGCCTTCAAAACCAAAATAAGACTCCAAGGAGGAGAAATGTTTTAATGGCAGGCTTAAATATGAACTGTACAAAACAGTGAATATCAGAAAGTTTTAACAATCTTTCTATGAATAAAACAAAGAGCAGAGATTTGTCCCTTCAAGAAACTTGCAGACAAAAACTTATCCAAACCATCCTGAAGAAACTGTAAAATTCTTGCAACTCTAAAGAATGCCAAGAAAATTTATGAGAAGAACACCATAAAATGTAGATCTTCCAAACTCGATAATAAATCTTTCTAGAGACAGATTTACGAGCTTGTAACATAGTATTGATCACTGAGTCAGAGAAACCTCTGTGACTTAGCACTAAGCGTTCAATTTCCATACCTTCAAATTAAATGATTTGAGATCCTGATGGAAAAACGGACCTGGAGACAGTAAGTCCGGCCTTAACGGAAGTGGCCAAGGTTGGCAACTGAACATCCGAACAAGAAGCGTATACCAAAACCTGTGGGGCCATGCTGGAGCCACCAGCAACAGAAGCGATTGTTCCATGATGATTCTGGAAATCACTCTTGGAAGAACTACTAGAGGCAGGAAAATATAAGCAGGTTGATAACACCCACTGCTTCCGCCTGAAAATCCCTGAACCTGGACAGGCATCTGGGAAGTCTCTTGTTTAGATGAGAGGCCATCAGATCTATCTGTGGAAGACCCCATATCTTGAACAATCTGAGAAAACACATCTGGATGGAGGAACCACTCCCCAGGATGTAAAGTCTGACGGCTGAGATAATCCGCATCCCAATGTCTATACCTGGGATATGCACCGCAGAAATTAGACAGGAGTTGGATTCCGCCCAAGCAAGTATCCGAGATACTTCTTCATAGCTTGTGGACCGTGAGTCCCACCCTGCTGATTGACAAATGCCACTGTAAGTGAAAATGTCTGTTTGAAAATAAATGAACAGTTCTCTCTTCAACAAAGGCCAAAATTTAAGAACTCTGAGAATAGCACGGAGATCTAAAATATTGATTGGTAATCTCGCCTCTTGAGATTTCCAAAACCCCTTGTGCTGTCAGAGATCCCCAAACAGCTCCCCAACCTGAAAGACTTGCATCTGTAGAAAACATAGTCCAGGTTAGCCGAACAAAAGAAGCCCCTTGAATTAAACGCTGGTGATTTACCACCACGTCAGAGAGTGTCAAACATTGGGATTTAAGGATATTAATTGTGAAATCTTAGTATAATCCCTGCACCATGGATTCAGCAAACAAAGCTGGAGAGGTCTCGTGAGAACGGGCAAAGGGAAATGCGTCCAATGCTGCAGTCATGAGACCTAAATTTTCCATGCACATAACCACTGAAGGGAATGACTGAGACTGAAGGTGCCAACAGACTGCAACCACTTTCAAACGTCTCTTGTCTGTTAGAGACAAGAGTCATGGACACTGAATCTATCTGGAAACCTAAAAAGGTGATCCTTGTCTGAGGAATCAAGAAACTTTTGGGCAAATTGATCCTCCAACCATGTTTCCGAAGAAACAACACTAGTTGATTAGTGTGAGATTCTGCAGAACGGAAGGACTAAGCTAGTACCACAATATCGTCCAAAAAAGGAAACACCGCAATACCCTGCTAATCCAAAAAATGGAAAAGTAACAAATTGGTAACGCTTGTCTAGAAAAGAGAATCTCAGGAACTGAAAATGATCTGAATGAATCAGAATATGAAGGTATACATCCTGCAATCCATTATGGACCTAAAAATGGTCCTTGCTGAATAAAAGGCAGAATAGTCCTTAAAGTCACCATTTGAAAATTGGTACTCATACATAACGATTCAAAATTTTCAGATTCAGAATTGGTCTGAATGAAATTTCCTTCTTAAAGATTATGAATAGATTTGAATAAAAACCCGAGACCTTATTCCTGAAAAGGAACTGGCATGACTACCCCTGAAACTCCAGGTCTGAAACACACTTCAGAAAAGCCTGAGCTTTAACTGGATTTGCTGGGATACGTGAGAGAAAAAAAATCTTCTCACAGGAGGATTTACTCAGAAACCTATTCAAAACCCCTGAGAGACAATACTCTGAAACCATTGATTTGGACCGAATTATCTAAAACATTCTTGAAAAAAACCTTAATCTGCCCCCTACCAGCTGAGCTGGAATGAGAGTCGCACCTTCATGTGGACTTAGGGGCTGGCTTTTTGGTTTCTTAAATGGGTTGGATTGATTCCATTTAAAAAATTAAGTCAAGTTGTATTTTATCTGGGGTAGCCAGTATTTCCTCAAATCGATTTGGTTCAAAGCATGCAATCTGTTTGTAAAGTTTGGTCTTCATGCTATGCAAAACCATATCAAGGATTACATAACATTATGGCATGACACTTCAAATTTTTTCTTCAAATTAGGGAGTTCTGCACATCTTGTCAATCTAAGTTCTGAAAATGATTTTTGGATTAAAATGGTCTCGCAAGCAAGTTTTTCATTTATCTGATCAACAAAAATGGCAGTTGAATGGAAAACATCTGGAAAGCCTCTTGAAATTTTTTGCAAGCGAGTTGTAGCATCATCAACCATTCGCCATGCTTGCATAAGATCAAGGTTTGGTGATTGCAAATAATCAGAAACATGTGTAGTAACTGAAAATATTCGAAGGAAAGTAAGAGGTAAGGATGGTTTCAAATTGAAAAAAAGAATGAAAACAATTTAGAAGCTTAATATTTACCCTTAGGTCTCTTATTACCTTGGAAAGAGAGATAGAAATCTAGACTTAAAAAGTCATATCAGCATTCCAAAATTTTAAGCCTCAAACTCTTGTAGCTAAAAATAGCTAAAGACATAGATCTAACATCAATCTTGATGAAATCAAAAAATGGCATCAGAACTGAATAGTATGTTGCAGAAAGCGAACAATACTAGATAAATCAGAATCCAATTCTTGTTGCGCTAAATCTCCAACAAAAAAGTTGATGCAGCTGCAACATCAGCCAAAGAAAATGCAGGCCTGAGACGACCTGAATATAAACAAGCTTTCCTTAGATAAGATTCAAGTCTCCTATCTAAAAGAACTTAAGTACAATCTTCCATAGGAATAGAGGTACATTCAGCAAGTAGAAATAGCCCCAACAAGTTGAGGAACTTTTCCCAAAACTCTATAGAAATTGCTGGTAAAAAGATACAATTTTTTTAAACCTTGAAGAAGGAATAAAAAATAAGTACCCGGCTAATTCCATTCCTTAAAATCATAAGAGAAATAGTATCAGGAACGGAAAAAACCCTCTGGAGCAACCACAGGAGGTTTAAAAACAGAATTTACTAGTTCTAATAACAAGAGGACTAGTTTCCATGATATCCAAAATAATTAACACTTCTTTAACAAAAAACGAAAATACTTAATTTTAAATAAAAAAGTAGATTTGTTAGTGTCAATATCTGAGGAAAGATCTTCTAAATCAGATAGATCCTCATCAGAAAAGGATAATTCATTATATTGTCGGTCATTTGAAATTTTATCAATCTTATGAGAAGTTTTAGAAGACCTTTATATTAATTAGATGGCAGAATAGCAGACAAAGCCTTCTGAATAGAATTTAGAAACAAATTCTTTAAATTTCATAGGTATAACATGTACATTAAAAGTTGAAGGAAAAACAACAGGAAATGTACTATTCACTGATGGATACAATATCTGCATGTAAAAGTTTATCATACAATGACATTCGGAAATATAATGCACTTAGCTTTAGTATAACCGACATCAGGCAGCAACATTCCAACAGATACTTCTGAGGCAGGATCAGATTGAGACATCTTGCAAAATGTAAAATAAAAAACAACATATAAAGCAAAATTTGTCAATTTCCTTATGATAGTTTCAGGAACGGGAAAAAAATGCAAATAGCATAGCCCTCTGATATAGAAAGAGGCAAAAGCAATGGGGCAAATAAAAAATGAAAAAAATGTAGTGCCAAGTATGGACCCTTGCCAATTACATGAAAGAAAAAATACAGAGAAATATTTTTTTTATTTTATTAAGCAGAGTGGTGATATCACTAACCAATAAGTCAAAATGTCTAGTATACATTTGCCTAGTGGTGCGTGCCAGCTCTATAAATCCAGCCTTGAATATGGGAAAAAGGAGTTTGATCACATAGAGCAGTGGTGGGGCATGTGTAAATAAAAAAATATATATGTATACGTGTGTGACTGTGTGTATATTATTTTAAGAGGTGAACAGGTTTAGCATGCAATACAGCTTTGTAGGTTATTGTCAAATTGGTGTTTATTTGCTGCACCTACTAGTGTAAATTTAATGAGCTAATGTGCCATCATATGTGGGTGTGTGTCTTACATATAATACAGGGCATGTACTGGCAAAGCTAAGCATCAGAGCAGTTTTCCCCAAATCTCCTAGGAGAACCACTTACATTGATGCCCTCATGCCAAGCCAATGATCTCTTTTTAAACTAACCTTAAGATTAAAAACAAACTCATTGCATTAAAACCCCCCCCAAAACAATATATATAAACAAATTAACATTCTAGGCTTAACCTTAACACATGCATGCAGGTTACAAAAAACCCTGGCCACTAATTACACAATATTATTTGCTTTTTTTCTGACTGATATGTCACACTCACAACAAATCTGATTTAAAAAGATTTTTTTGGAAGACAAAGTTTATAAGTTTATTATACATTTATTTTGGGGGAATTTTGCCCCCCACCCCCTTTATTCTCCACCTACCTACCTGTGCCCCTCCTTTACCATATTGCCTCTTCCATGTTTTTAATTGCCATATTACGAGAGACAATTTTGTTTCCTTAAATATTTTTTTAAGAACAAAATATTAATTAGCAAATGCTGCATTGTGCACAAAAATGTAATAATAAAGTGCAATGTCAGTCGTACACAGAATTGTAAACAAAGTGCTATGCAAATTATACACACAATTATAAACAAAGTGCAATGCAAGTCATAAACAAAGTAACAACACTGCTAGTCAAACAGAATTATAACTTATAAAAACAAATACCACACAACATTTTAAATAGAATATTTTAAATGGAAAAATCAAGTTCAAATGTATAAATAAATAGAACATGGGGTATTTAATTAATTAAGTGTACTTTTAACTGAAGCTAAAATTGCTGAAATGTAAGCATTACTAATATGTAAAACGTTTCCAATAAAGTTATTTTATGGTTGAACCACAAAAACAAAACAAAAAACACAACCTGTTTGCTATTTAAAAGAGAAGCAAAGAGCGAAGCTCAGCAGATGTTTTTCCAAAGCGATCTATGATTTTCTCTTTGTAACTCTCAGTGCAATATCTTTTTTCATTGCTATCAGCATCAGTGATTCCAAATTTTGCTGAGTGAGTGATGATCTAAGCCTGGACTTTAAAATCTTTCACAGGTGCATTGTGTAGTGCTCAGAGTAATCAAATACTTGTATGCCAAGTAGATTCTCATAAGCTGACAAATACAGTCTTTACTGAAATAGCAATTTAAATGCACAGATGTGCAATTTTTGCAAGTAAACTTCTTGAGAGATAACTTACAGGTTGGGGATGACTCAGTGTCAGGGGTGTCCAACTCTTCTTTTAGGTCTGACTCTGAAACACTCATTTCATCACTGTCATCTAACAGTCCTCTGCTGATTTTTTTGTAGCTAGATGCAAATTAATTTTAAGTCTTCATGAAGAGCAAGGCAGTCTATTTCAGGGACTGCAGCAAAAATTAAGTCAAGTTGTATTTTATCTGGGGTAGCCAGTATTTCCTCAAATCGATTTGGTTCAAAGCATGCAATCTGTTTGTAAAGTTTGGTCTTCATGCTATGCAAAACCATATCAAGGATTACATAACATTATGGCATGACACTTCAAATTTTTTCTTCAAATTAGGGAGTTCTGCACATCTTGTCAATCTAAGTTCTGAAAATGATTTTTGGATTAAAATGGTCTCGCAAGCAAGTTTTTCATTTATCTGATCAACAAAAATGGCAGTTGAATGGAAAACATCTGGAAAGCCTCTTGAAATTTTTTGCAAGCGAGTTGTAGCATCATCAACCATTCGCCATGCTTGCATAAGATCAAGGTTTGGTGATTGCAAATAATCAGAAACATGTGTAGTAACTGAAAATATTCGAAGGAAAGTAAGAGGTAAGGATGGTTTCAAATTTACAGAGATTTTGATTCAACTCTAGTGCTTCATCTCAAACTGAGTGTCGGAAATCGGATGAATCACTTCATGAAGGATATTATCAGGTCGGAATACAATTAATTTGATTGGTCTTCATAGCTTCCAGAAAGCTTACAAAGTGATCTGGCTCTATTTGACCATCTGGTATTACCAATTTTCTCAAGTCTTTTAAGTTTTGCAGTTCCTGTCTTTGCTTTCATTTGGTTATCCCATATTTTCATTAATTTATAGGACTCCCCAAAAAATGTGGATAGGCTACTGAGAAGTCCAAACAGACTAATTGCTGGAACACACAAAACTTATATCTCCTATGACCAGGTTGAGAACATGAGCCTAACACCATGTGTGAATATGACTAGGACGAACCTCCTTCATCCGAGCTTGCAGTCCAGTATAGATCCCACTCATGTAACAGCTCCATCAAATGAATCTCCAACACACTGTTCAAGACTAAGCCCAATGTTAGACAATGATTCACGTAGCAAGTCATGCAAGCTGCTACTGCTCGAATCCTCAACAACCACTAGGCATATCAGCCTCTCTCTCACTTTGTCTTCCACAGCATATCGCACAACAATGACACACTGATCATGAGCAGACACAACTTGTGTGCAATCCATTTGGATTGAAAACAGGCCAGCATTGTTAATTTCTTTCACTATTTCTTCTTTTAGCATGTCTCCAATAATGGTGAATATCTTAATGTTGTTTTACTAAGGAATGTGACAGGTTTTCCTCTTCCTTTTTGTGACCGATTACATTTTTTTTTTTGCTCTTTTTCAAGTGCTCATTCAGAATTTGGTTATATCCTGGAAGAAGTTCCACTGCTTCCAAAAAATTGCCCCGATTTTCTAAATGATCATCATCAAAGACATCAGCTGCAGACTTACTAAAGCTTGAACTCCAATATAAAATGCAATATCTATGATGCAGTTTAAAACAGTACAGCGTTTGAGTATTTGGTTATGTTGAATTGAAAGTTATTCAATCTGTAGTTTGTGTTTGATTTCCTTGCATATTGATCATGTATGCTTCACTGGCAAGCTTGTGGCATTGAGAGTTTTCATGCTCTTGTGAGCCATGATGTAATATGCCTCCATTCCCTGCAACCCTCAAACAGATGGAACAGTTCAGAGTCTTATTTTTTTCATTGAAGGTTACCTATTTTTTTGCTTATATCCTCTCCTTGTATGCTTTTCCTGTAGTAAACTACATGGCTATTAAAAGGGATGTTGTGCTTTGGCTGGCTTGGATGAAATTCCCAGAACATTTCAGATGACACCTGCATTATTCAGTTCGTGGGAATGAAGAAAAAAGTCCTCTGTGGATGGTGATTTTGCTTGTGATAGTGCCCTCTCCTCCTGGGGCATTTTTGTTTTTTGAGGTGGTTCCAGATCTTCTGTTTCTAAAGCTTTAATGTTTGAGGGCACTTCTGGACTTTGAACCGTTACTCCAGAAGCAGAAGCCACATCCTCTTCTGGAATTTGAACCGTTACTCTAGAAGCCACATCCTCTTCTGGAATTTGAACCATTACTCCAGAAGCAGAAGCCACATCCTCTTCTGGAAATTTGAACCATTTCTCCAGAAGCAGAAGCCACATCCTCTTCTGGAATTTGAACCGTTACTCCAGAGGCAGAAGCCACATCCTCTTCTGGAATTTGAACCGTTACTCCAGAGGCAGAAGCCACGTCCTCTTCTGGAATTTGAACCGTTACTCCAGAACCAGAAGCCACATCCTCTTCTGGAATTTGAACCGTTACTCCAGAGGCAGAAGCCACATCCTCTTCTGGAATTTGAACAGCTTGAGCCTGCAATGGTTCAGTTTTCTTTTGAAAAAACATGTCAATTTTGCTTGTAGAAGTTTCAAGTTTTCTCTGTTCTTCTCTTTTTTCTTTTCTTTTCATAGCACCACTTTTATGCTTGTAAGAAGACATTGCAGTATCTGGATCTAAAACAGAGTTCAAAATATGAAAATGAAGGTTTTTTTATAGAAGAAAGCCTGATATGCAGCTGCTACAGTACTCTTTTATACATTCCATGCATTAGCAATGAAGGAACACAGAGGAAAGCCTACAAGAAACAAGCAATTACTAAAGCATTATAGTAGGTGCACCTTGCAGCATTAAGTGAGCCTAAACAATAACATAAGCTTTCTGCTTTTCCACAGCACAGGTGTAGCCTCTGCTGTACAATGAACACCTTGTAATAGAAGACTTTGTTGTCTTGCTATAGTATAATCAATTATGAAGAGTAAATATTTTTAAAAACTAGCAAAAAAAAAGGGTTTCCTGCATTTGTTTTTCAAAAGCCAATCTCTACCCACCATTTGACTTGGAAGAGCGAATCCTGTGTTTAGTCTGCAGACAAGAAGGCGAGCCACAGTCATATTGTTTGTAAGAAATGCATTTGCCGTTCTTAAAGCCAATAAGAGAATTATATGTAGCATGATTAGCCTTGAGTAGCCTGCATGCTTTTTTGCCCAAAGTTGGAGAATTAGAAAGGCCACAAGAGCTAAGTTACAGCAAAAGGTGGTAAAATAAAAAATTGAAAGTATATTGCAAAGTAAAAAAACAAGTGTACAATACACTGTCCCTTTACTTAAACACCTAATAGTCATGCTACATGCAAGTGCATATTTATATATTATCCTGTGGGGCTGTGATTAATGTGAAGTTATTTGAGATTTTAAAATTGATGGCATGGAAATATGGCATGCAGTGAGGGGCTGTGATTCAACAAATTCAACACACAACTGCTAGACACAGAATTGTTCTAAATGGTAAAGCAAACATGGCAATATGGTACGCATGATGTATGGCAATGGCATTTATAACATAATACATTCAGCACTAGATCACACTTCAGCTGACTAAAAGGCAATAGCTAGCCAAGGTGGAATAGGTCATTCTCTTTCTGTGTTTCCTAGTATAGTGAACAGTCCTTTAGCTGTGGAAGAGGAGCATACTATGTTGGGCAGTCCTCAGACATGGTAGAGGGGCATTCTATAGTTAACAGTTCTTCAGTCATGGGCATACAAGTTAGGGCCTGAGGCAAATGGTGGTAGGAGACTCTATTATTAGGAAGGTTGATAGGGTAATTTGTCATCCAGACCCTTTAAATAGAACAGTTTGCTGTCTTCCAGGGGCTCATGTTAGGCATATTGTGGAGCGTATTGATAGATTGTTGGAGGGATTTGGGTCTGATCCTGCAGTCATGGTACATATTGGTACTAATGAAGGAATCAGCGAGAGATGGAGAGTCCTAAAAAATTACTTCAGGAAGTTAGGTAGCAAGCTTAAAGCAAGGACTTCCAAAGTAATATTTTCTGTGTGCTAATTCAGTCAGGCTGAAAGAGCTAAGATCTGTTAATTCATGGTTAAAAACATGGTGTAAAAATGAGGGGTTTGACTTTTCACTTGGGTACAATTTGTACAGTAAGGATGGATTGCATCTGAATTACATGGGTGCAGGTGTGTTGGGTGAAAGGATGGTAGCAAGTTTAGAGAATCTTTTAAACTAGGCAAAGGGGGAGGGTCAGTTAGAACACAATAGAATAGAGAGATCAGTCTTTGAATCTGTCACTCTGATATCTCAAGGAAGAGATGACTTAAGAAATGTCACATTAGAAAGTATGGAGGAAAGCACACCAAGTATCAGCAGAAAGCACATTAAATGTATGGCAACAAATGCAAGAAGCATGACAGGTAAAATGGGGGAGCTGGAGCTCTCAGTTGCAGAAGAGGACTATGATGTTATCAGTATAACTGAAACTTGGTGCAATGATTAACATGACTGGGCAGTTAACTTAGAGGGGTATACTTTATTTAGGAGGGAGAGGAATAATAAAATGGGTGGAGGAATCTGCATGTATATTAAACCTAACCTTAAACCAACAATAAGGGAAGATATTTCTGATACAGGCGACAATGTAGAGACCCTGTGGGTGGAAATAAAGAGTGGGGGGAAAAATCCTAAAAAAATATTACTAGGAACATGCTGCAAGCCCCCCCAACATTAGTGATCTGGATGAAACTCAACTACTAATGCAAATAGGTAAGGCTGCTAATAACAGTGCTGTAATTATGGGAAATTTTAACTACCCTGATATAAACTGGGCCAATGAAACTAGTAATTCAGCTAAGGGGGATAGATTTTTAAATGCTCTCAGGGATAACTTCTTGTCACAATTAATAGAGGAGCCAACTAGGAGTAACGCTATATTGGATTTAGTGCTATCAAATAATACAGATATAATATCAAACATAGAAGTCAAATAACATTTGGGTAACAGTGATCATAACGTGGTCACATTTGAAATCTCTTTTCATAAGCAGTGTCTTAAAGGTTTAACCAAGACTTTTAATTTTAAGAAAGCAAAATTCAACAAGTTAAGGAAATCATTAAATAACATAAATTGGGACAAAGTATTCTTTAATGCAAATACAGAGGATAAATGGATAACATTTAAAACTTTGTTAAATAAATATACATATCAACAAATACCATATGGTTATAAAAATAAAAATAAAAACTCCAAGCCAATGTGGCTGAATATAAATGTGTTAAGAAAAATTAGGAAAAAACATAGGGCATTTAAATTATTCAAAGAAAATAGTACAGACTCAAAATTCCATATTTATAAGGAATGTAACAAAGCATGCAAAAAAGCAATCAAATTGGCCAAAATTGAAAATGAAAAATTAATTGCAAAGGATTCTAACCCTAAAAGGTTCTTTAAGTACATAAATAGCAAAAAGTCTAAGAAGGACAATATAGGTACATTAAAATTCGTGGAGGGTAGCATGATTACCAGTGACAGGGAGAAGGCTGAGATACTAAACCAGTTTTTTTCTTCAGTATACACAAGAGAGGAACCATTGGATGATACTTTGGAACAAAATAGAACATGCCAGCCCATACCATTAACTGGGTTATGTATAGAGGATATCAGGAACAAATTGGATAATATTAAGGTAAATAAAACTCCAGGCCCAGATGGAATACACCCAAGGGTGTTAAGAGAATTTAGCACTTTTATAGACAAACCTCTACTCTTAATTTTTCAAGACTCATTATCCTCAGGCATGGTACCCAAGGATTGGCGTTAAACTGATGTAGTGCCACTCTTCAAAAAGGGAAGAAGGGATGATCCAGGAAGCTATAGACCAGTTAGTCTGACATCAATAGTGGGGAAGATATTTGAAGGGATTATAAGGGATTATATTGACAATCATATTCGTGTAAACAAGATTATGAGTTCTAATCAGCATGGTTTTATGAGAAATAGATCATGTCAAACTAATCTAATTAGATTCTATGAGGAAGTAAGAAAAAATATAGATAAAGAGGAATCAGTTGATGTGATATACTTAGATTTCGCAAAGGCGTTTGATACTGTGCCACATGAGAGATTAATGCACAAAATTAAGGGACTGGGAATAGCTGAAAATGTTATTTTATGGATAAATAACTGGATAAAAGATAGGGAGCAACGAGTAGTAGTAAATGGATCATACTCATATTGGACAAAGGTAATCAGTGGAGTCCCCCAGGAATCAGTACTGGGCCCTATTTTTTTTAAATATTTTTATAAATGACTTGGAGCAAGGATTAAATAGCGTCATCTCTATTTTTGCGGATGATACTAAGTTAAGTAAGGTCATTAGGTCAGCGCAGGATGAACTTTCGTTACAAAGGGACCTGCAAAACTTAGAAGTATGAGCAGGTAAATGGAAAATGAGATTTAATACGGAAAAATGTAAGGTTATACATTTTGGAAGTAAAAATAAGCAGGCAACGTATTATTTAAATGGGACAAGACTTAGCCAAACACAGGAGGAAAGGGATTTGGGGGTAGTAATAGATAATAAGCTAAAGATGGGTGCACAATGCAGGGCAGCAGCTTCAAAGGCTAATAAGATACTAGCATGTATTAAAAGAGGCATTGACTCAAGGGAGGAAAGCATAATTCTGTCACTATATAAAGCCCTGGTAAGACCTCACCTTGAGTATGGAGTGCAGTTCTGGGGACCAATCGCAAAAAAAGATATTGCAGAACTAGAAAAAGTTGAAGGGCCACAAAGCTAATAAGGGGATTGGAGAATTTAACCTATGAGGAGAGGTTCGCCAAACTGGGTCTGTTTTCTTTAGACAAAAGGCGCTTAAGAGGTGACATGATTACTTTATATAAATATATTCAAGACCCATATACAGAGATGGCAGAAGCTCTGTTTATTCCAAGAAAATTGTTTGTGACCAGAGGTCACAATTTAAGGTTGGAGGAAAGGAGATTTAATCTCCTGCAACGGAAACGTTTTTTCGCTGTAAGAGCAATAAAATTATGGAACTAATTACCAAAGGAGGTAGTGAATGCCAATACCCTAGATACATTTAAAAATCTTTGGATTCATTTCTGTCTGTAAACAAAATTCATGGATATAATTGCTAGTATTAAATGGGTTACCTTTTAGTGGGATTATTTAAGCTTAACTGGAGCTTTTTGTATATATTTTCGATTTGTATAGGTTCAACTCGATTGATTTCGGGGGTTTTTCAACCTCATCTACTATGTTACTATGTTCCCAGCTTATATACATGTACACGGTTGTCAGGTGTTTAGTATTCAACTGTACAATTCAGTACATTCTGTGTGTTAGATAAATATTTGTCTCCCATGTCTATTTGCACTACATTATGCCTGTATATGCACTACAGTATACCTATATGCGCTACATTATGCCTGTATATGCACTACAGTATACCTATATGCACTACAATATGCCTATATGCACTACAGTATGCCTATATGCACTACAATGTACCTATATGCACTACAATGTACCTATATGCACTACAACCTATATGCACTACAATGTACCTATATGCACTACAGTGTACCTATATGCACTACAACCTATATGCACTACAGTGTACCTATATGCACTACAATGTACCTATATGCACTACAGTGTACCTACATGCACTACAGTGTACCTATATGCACTACAATATTCCTATATGCACTACAGTATGCCTATATGCTCTACAGTATGCCTATATGCACTACAGTATACCTATATGCACTACAGTATGCCTATATGCACTACAGTATACCTATATGCACTACAGTATGCCTATATGCACTACAGTATACCTATATGCACTACAATATGCCTATATGCACTACAGTATGCCTATATGCACTACAGTATGCCTATATGCACTACAGTGTACCTATATGCACTACAGTGTACCTATATGCACTACAGTGTACCTATATGCACTACAGTGTACCTACATGCACTACAGTGTACCTACATGCACTACAGTGTACCTACATGCACTACAATATGCCTACATGCACTACAGTATACCTATATGCACTACAATATGCCTATATGCACTACAGTATGCCTATATGCACTACAATATTCCTATATGCACTACAGTATTCCTATATGCACTACAGTATACCTATATGCACTACAGTATGCCTTTATGCAATACAATATGCCTATATACACTACAATATTTCCTTTAAATAATAGATACATGATCCTTCCTATAAGTATACGTCTAGCAGATAAAACGGTCACCATTTTAACTGACACCTAAGCAGGTTTAGATAAATCCATTTTAAAGGGAGAGTAAAGTCAAAATTAAACTTTATTTATTTAGAACATACAATTTTAAACACCATTACAATTTACTTAATGTACTTGCTATCATTTGTTGAAAAGCATACCTAGGTAGGTTCAGGAGCATCAACAATGGACTACTGGATTTAGCGGAAGATTGGAAGATGTACATATATGCCTCTTGTTGTTGGCTCACCCAACACGTTCAGCTAGCTCCCAGAAGAACATTGCTGCATCTTCAACAAAGGACACAAAGAAAATGAAACAAGTTTGATCATATAAGTAATTTGAAAATATATTTAAAAAATTGTATGTTATATCTGATTGTCCTCATGAAAGAAAAAAAATGTTTTCATGTCCCTTTTATTTCTTTAGAAAATATTGATAGATATTGTCCTGGAGGGAGGGATTGGATAGGCCAGAGGAGACCAACATTACTGGCACCAGTATTGTGATCAGGAGAGTGAGGGAAGAAAGGACTAGCTGACCACTAAGGACACATTACTAACAGTGGCTAATCTAAAAAAAATATATTCAAAAGCAGCACTAATACTATAAACACAAAGTTAAAGTCAGCTCCAGAGCAGCAATGCACTACTGGGGACCTAGCTGAACACATCTGGTGAGCCAATAAAAAGAGTCATACAAGTGCAGCTTCTACCAATCTCTAGCTACCTCCCAGTAGTGCAATGCTGCTCCTATGGCTATTTAGGTATTCTTTTCAACAATGAATACCAAGAAAATGAACTAAAAATAACAAAAGTAAATGGAAAAGTCTCTTAAATATTGCATGCTTTATTTGATCCATTAATATTTAATTTGACTTTAATTTCCCTTTAATATATGAGAGATTACAAAACTGAGATGTGCCTTGTGGTGCCAGCTATCACATAATGTAAAGCTGAAATACAGTACAAGTGCTAGATGATGGGTTTCCAGGGAGATTGGTTCTGTGATATTGCTTTGATGCCATATATTATGCTATCTTATGATGGCTGATATAATTTGTTTTTTTTGTGTGATATATGTGTTGCCATCATGAATGCCATTGAAGCTGACATTTCTGATTTGTATCATTTATGACATTTCAAAAGATATTTACATTAATCATTTAAAAAAAATATCACATGACTATTCCATACATGTTTAGTAAAACAACCTTTATCTTTAGAACTGAGCCAAGCCAATATAAAACACATCACATCATGTGAAGCAAATAAATCAATCAAGCTGCAAGCAAGCAGACTGCACTGAGTACTGTAGTACTTTACTTACACTGTGATTCTATTAACTTCAATAAAATTAATGTCTGGGAGAGGATTATTTGAGTCTTCACTCTTGAGAATATCAATGTATGCAAATATCAATGCAGATATTGAAATAAAAGCAAACGGCTTGCTATCTGATTGACTGATTATCAGATATCAAGCCGTTTGCATTTTTTTTAGTTTTCAAATTTGCTTGCTTATCGTTACCTCTGGCGGGCGGCTCCTCTCGCGGCTTCGCCTTACTTAGTCATCCTTCAGCTTCACCACATGTGGGCACACACACTAGTACTGCTGCAGTGTAGCCTTTAACTGCACAGTTAAAATAGTGTGCGCACGGCCGGCGTGTTGGTGGGTGGGTGGAGCTGAGCAGGAGCCACAGGATATTGGGTAATCTAATCAATTAATTATTCATCCCATAATCTGACCTCATTAATATGAGGACCGGGGTCATCCGAAACAGGTCCACATATTGCAGGTGCAGAAGTTCTCTGACTGCCAGAGTTCCAGTGCGCCAGGACTTGTCTTGAACTGTTGTGAAGCAGTGTCACTTAAGTTACCTCACCAGCGGCGGCTCCTTCCTTCTCCAAGTCTCCAGCCACACCCACACTGATAAATTGCCTTGATCATATGACCCCATGGCTGCACTAATTTATTATTCACCACCACTGGCCGCAATATATGTATATAAAAAAATCCTGCTGCATTATGATGCACGGGGCCCTCTAAGATGCCGGGCCCTCAGACAAGGGCCGATTTGCCTGACTTGTCAGTCCGCCCCTGCTTACACTAACTGTGGCCCTGATGTGTAATCTCTCAGTTCGGTTGTAATTTTAAACCAAATTTCATATGTCAAAAAAATCTGTTTATTTTACTATATTTGGTTTCCTGGCTTATGAATATTTCGGGGGGCTCATTTTATTGTCTGTACTATTTTACTGCACTAATAGTAATCAGTAGAAAGGAAAAATAAATTATCAAGCCCCTAGTTAGCTTACTGCCTAATGAGATTGATGAGCTTCTGACATTAATTATGCCACAAGTAAAAAATGGCATTAGATGAACCTCAATATCTCCAGACAACTCCTCTTCTGGAGCCCATATAGCACCCTCCTAACTTTGCCAAACTACTTAGTGTTGCACATTTCTTATACAGCATGTATAGATCCCATGATAGTTCCCACTTGAACAATTTAACTAGCATTGTATAATTGTGTGTCTACATTTCTCTTGTGTATGAGTTTCTATTGTTTCCTCAGCAAAATATGCTTTATATTATATTTGCTGGAAGCAGCTTTATAATAAGAAGCCTAAGCGCCAGGATTCTTATACTACAAATGCTCACCTATGTTTGTTCTGTAGAGAAAACAGATACATGACTAGTTAATAATTTAAAGTATGCTTTCTTTAAAGCCTGGAACATATATCTTATATTTACTTCATTTGGTTGTACTATTTTACTATACTATTGTGATACTACCAGCGGCTGGGGCAGCATGCTACCATACATGAATAGACAACCAAATTTTATAAAGCATTCCTCTCTTCTTTCTATTGGCAAGCTTACATGTTATTATAAAAATTTTTTTTAACTGTTCAGTTTTATCTAGTAAATAGCCAGTGTCTTAGACCACCTGGTACACATTTCTAACACTAATACATGTTTTATTGAAGTAGTTATATGTATCAGAGGGTCCCGTCATGGTGTGTTCAACTCTTCTTTAGAAGTTCCAGGCAGATAAACTCTGCGTTTAAGAGTGTCTTTCAAGTTGAACTAAGCGGTATAATAATATCTGAGGACCTACGACCCCTAGAATTGTTTTGAAACTAATGTAACAATTAATGGTAATAGCAATGAGGTCAAGGACTCTCAGGTTTAGGAATCAAGAGGAGGTGACGGGACAAAGGAAAGGCTAGCTAGGAAATTGAGGGGGGGGGAGGGGTGGAAGGGAGGGAGAGGGAGGGTCAATCCAAGCCATTCTATAATAGGGTGTAGGATAGGGGTGTAATATATTATAAGGTATGTAGAGATTCCTCCCACAGAAATGTTATCTCCGGGAAGGGGTTGTGAAGGCTGTTTCTCATATGTCCATGTTCCTCTAGTTCCAATAATTCAGTCACCCTATCTATCCATAGAGTATAAGTGGGAGTCACTACTGACTTCCATCGTCTGGCAATCAGAGACTTAGCTGCATTGAGATACATTTGTGTCAAGCGGCGTCGTAGTTTACAACTTATGTTTGGTAGGTCATTGAGAAGTGCAAATCTTGGGGTGAGGGTTTAGTCTGGGTGGAGAATTTTCTGTAGATGTGTACCCAAGGAGCTCCAGAATCTTGCTAATCTAGAGCACTGCCACCAAATATGTAGCAAGGAGCCTTGTTCCCTGCAACCTCTCCAGCAAACCCGGGAAGCGTTCGGATATATGGAATGTAAGCGCAACGGGTTAAGATACCACCTTGTGAGGACCTTTACGTTCAATTCTAGATTTTGTGGGGATGTTGAGGCTTTACGTGTATTTTGGAAAATGTTATCCCACTCCGTCGTGCTAATCACCGTTTGTAACTCTTGCTGCCACTTAATTGTGTAGTTTGGGGGTGTCAGGTTTTCTGAATTTTGTAGGCATTTGCGAGCTTAAGAGAGAGAATGTCGGATTGGTTTGGCCTGGAAACATAATGTCTCAAATGGAGTGAGTGGTCGGACTAGATCTGCTCTGTGTGGGCAGGATGAGATATAGTGTGATAACTGTGCGCATTTTAGCCAGTTCTTGAGTCTATTTCCAGTCAGGGCAGTAAACCTGTCTCTGCTCACTATTTTCTTGTGTGTTGTAAAAGTGGCTCTTTGTAAGGTGACCGTTGTATAATACTCCCTAATGTTTGGCAGGCCAAGTCCGCCCCTGTGTGTACTTTTAAACTGTGTTTTTATTTATGCGTGGTTTATGGCTGCCCCACACATAATTGTTAAAGGTTTGTAATTGGGATAGATACCAGTTGGGTAGTGGGATTGGAATAGCTTGCAATATGTATAAGATTCTTGGCAGGGTCGACATTTTAATCGATTGAATTCTACCACACCAGGACAATGGTCTAGAAGTCCAATTCGATAAGCCCTTTTCGGTGGTCTCTAATAGGGATTTATAATTCCTGTCTTGCTGGAGCTTAAGGGGACAGATTTTGTGTAAACCCAAGAATTCATTTGAGGGCATAGCTATATTTAATATTTCCGATTTCTGCAAGTTGATCGAGAAATTTGAAAATGTTCTGAATTTATGTAGGTATTTTAAGAGGTAAGGAATTTAATTTTCTGGGGATGATATTGAGATGAGGAGGTCATCTGCATACAAGGCAATTTTTGGCTCATGGGGGCCTATTGGGATACCTTTTATATTGTGATTTGCTCTTATGTATGAGGCAAGTACCTCCATGGATAATATGAAGAGGGTAGGGGATAGTGGACATCCCTGACGAGTGCCATTTGTGATTGAGAAGGAATTAGAATAAGTGTTGTTTACTTTAACGCGGGCGGATGGAGACGAGTATAGGCCAAATATTCTAGTAATCATTTTTTCTCTGAATCCAAAGGACTCTAAGGGTGGCTCTGAGCAAGCTCAAACTAATGCGGTCGAAGGCTTTCTCTGCATCTATCGTAATAAAGACCGACTTGATTTTGCGTGTTTTTGCATGGGAAGCCAGAAGTGCCCTTATGGTGTTGTCCCTTGCCTCTCGATGAGGGAAAAAACCAACCTGGTCCGTATGTACTAGATCGCTAATTATAGCATTTATTCTTTTAGAAAGTATTTTGCCCAAAATTTTTAGGTCTGAGTTTAGTAGGGATATCGGTCTGTAGCTACCGGAGTCCTCTTGATTTTTATCGGGTTTTAAGATGACCACTATGTGAGCTCCTGTAGGGGAGAGTGGAAGGTTGTTATCGAGGGAGTGAAAGAGTTGTACCAGGTGGGGGGCTAGAATAGACTTAAATTGTTTATAATAAGCATTAGTTAGGCCATCTGGCCCAGGGCTCTTACATAAAGGTAAGTCATTAATGGCTTTTATTACTTCTAGTAGAGATATTGGTTTTTCCATGTCCTCTTTTTGAGAGGGACTCAGCTTATTTAGGTTTGCATTACTGATATACTCTTTTAATTGGGTGATGTGTGTGGGGGACTTTTCTTCCGAAAGGTTGTATAAACTTTTATAATACTAAGCTGATTAGATATTTGTTCACTATCATATATTAGTTTTCCATCTTAACTTTTTAGTCTATATATATGTGTCTTAGCTGTTTTCTCTCGCAAGGCTCTTGCCAGTAAATAACCTGCTTTATTGCCCTCATGAAAAAAACCTTTCTGAGATAGAGAGCCCTCCCCTGTGCTTCTTTAGTTAACATGTAATTGATTTCCTTCCTAACCCTAGTAAGAGCAGTGCAGATTCCACGATCTCCCGGGTTTTTGTTTATGCAATAGTTTGAGGGTGTGTAGTTTACTCGTATTAGATGTCATAGTAAGGTTGTATAATTTTTTCATTCTGGCCTGTTGTTTAATAAATTCCCCCCTGGCGACTGCCTTATGTGCATCCCACCGCGTGAGCGGAGTAATTTCCGGTAAGGTGTTATGTAGGAAGTATTCCTGCAGGGTCTGAGAAATCTTCTGTTGAGTAGGAACGTGTCTCAGCAAGGATTCACTCAATCTCCACACGAATGGTGTAGAGGGTTCCTCTAGCCAGTCTATCAAAAGCGAAGTGTGTGAATGATCAGACCACGCTGTGGCACCTATATCAGAGTCCCTTGCCCGGCCCAGACTTAGCTGGTCAATAAAGATGTAATCTATGCAAGTGTATTGAGACCAGGGGTTGGAATAAAAAGTATAATTGCGTTGGGTCGGGTGTTGGAGTCTCCACACGTCTACCACACCTGTCTGTTTTAGAAAGTCAAATATAATATTTGGGGGTCTGGAGGAAGGATTAGGATTTGTAGTAGTGGAGTCTAACTTAGGGTACAGTATAAGGTTGAAGTCTCCGTCCACGATTAGGGTACCCTTTCTGTGTTCTGCAATTTGTGTTATCAGTTTTTTTAAAAAGTGTACCCTTCTAGTGCTAGGGGCGTATACATTCACTAATGTGACTGGACGATTAAAGATTAGGCCTACAAGTATTAAAATTCTGCCCTCTTTGTCTGCTATTTTCTGTAGTAATTGGAATATTATGTCTTTATGGAGTTCCCACTACATTTCTTTTTTTATTTGGTGAGGAGTTAAATTATCCAATGGGGTGCAAATTTGAAATGAATTTGGGTTCTGCCTTTTCTAAGAAATGGGTTTCTTGAACAGAAATGATTGATTTATGTTTTCCAAACCATTTTAAAGTGACAGATCTTTTCATGGGGGAATTTTAAACCTTTAGT
This sequence comes from Bombina bombina, assembly GCF_027579735.1. Taxonomy (NCBI): domain Eukaryota; kingdom Metazoa; phylum Chordata; class Amphibia; order Anura; family Bombinatoridae; genus Bombina; species Bombina bombina. The sequence continues at coordinate 1,249,989,917 of NC_069500.1, forward strand.
GTTTTGGGAAACAATGTTCAGTGTTCTATGTGCCATGATTAGGGAAAGTATATGATGGTGCGTGTGTAAATGATTTCTTACCCTGTGTTCTTTGGCATTGGATATTCAATGACCCTCCCCCTCCAAGTGGAGAGTGGAATGGGAAGTGAGAAGGAGGTGAGGTAAGGGACTCGGGATTTAGAAGACGTGATCTGTGAAAACAAAGTAGCGTCAAAGAAGAATAAGAAAACAATTAAACATTAACATCTAAGAACAATAACAATTTACTTCCTATGTAGGAAGAAGAACTATACAATAAGGTATAGTCTATTCGTGTATAGGGGGTGAACCTCATACGATGTTACTACTCCAGTGGGATTTAAGGCTAAGATTAGTGCTAGGAGAATAATTACTAAAGTGCGAAATTGTAAGGAAGGCTAGGTGGTACAGATACCTTCCTGTCAAAGTCCATGTTCCTAAATGGACACCATGGCTTTGAATGGTCTAAGGGCAAAAAAGCATTTAATGATATATAAGTCTACATTAGTCATGGAGGTCTGTCTTGATTTACAGAGGAAGACGACCTGGCAAGTAATTGATTTTTCCTTTTTCTTGAGGCAGTGATCCATTACGGTCTCTGAGGTTTGGGCTTTTGTAGGGATGTAGATGATTTTTCCTCAGATAGTTTCGGTAGAGGAGTGTCAATGCCCAGATTAGAACAAAAGTCCTCAATGTCCTCTGGTTCTCTATATGTGTAAGTTTTGTTGCCTTTCACAACTTTTAGCGAGAAGGGGACTCCCCAGCGGTATGGAATGCCCAAATCTTTAAGGTGGAGGGTCAGATATCTGGCTTCTTTCCGTTTGAAGAGTGTTGTCGGACTGAGATCAGCATAAATTTGAATTTCATGACCTTCATATTTAAGCGGGGAGAGCTTCCTGGATGCTATTAATATTTTTTCCTTGTCTGTATATTTATGGAACTTGATAATAACGTCCCGGGGGGGATCCGTTGTGGACTGTTGTGGTCTGAGCGCCCTGTGTGCCCTATCTAGCAGGATAGTTGTGTATTCTTTGTTTTGTAGAATATTGTCGAAGAGATTTTGGAGGTAGTCATTTAGTTGAGGGGGGAAGATTGTTTCAGGGATACCCCTGATTCTCAGTTTTTTGTTTTCTATTTCTATTATCTAAATCCTCCACCTGCGACTGTAGTAGTAAATTGGTTGCATTTTGTTGTTCTAACACGTTTGCCATGGTATTAGATTCTGTTACCAACTCTTCAGCCTGTTCTTCAATTTGAACCACTCTTTGGCCCAGTTCTGCCACGTCTTTTTTTAACCTCAGTGAGGCTGTCCTTGATAACTTGACTCACATGCACCATAAGAGATTTAAAGTCCTCCTTTGTAGGTAATAACAGTAAGTCTGTTAAGGTTACTGGGCGTTCAGTAGTTTGTGGTGTGCATGCTGCATTAGTCTCATCTAAGGTTGTGGAGTCAGATGTTTGTTGAGGGTGAAGCATTTGCCTCTCGTTTTGAAAAAGGACTCCATTTTGGAGCCTGGTGTAGCTGTTGTCTTTGCCTGCTTGTCTGTTTTGGTCACTCTCCTGGATGCCATCACTGAACAAAAAACAAAACAAAACAAAAATCTAATTATGATAGTCCCTTTGGTTATGTGTTAGGGATAACCTTGTAGGGGTCAAGTCACTGAATCTTCTACAGTGTCAGTTGTCTAAACCGCAAAAGTCTTGTGTGAAGAAGCTTGCTCAAGTACTGTGCTTTAGAGTTGTGTCCAGCACATCTGTACACTGTAGTTATTTAAAGCAGAGGTGTGTATCTTTATTTTATCCCCCTTTTTGTTTCTTTTTTGTTTTTCTATGTAGAAGAACCTTTTGTTTATCATACAGGAGTAACGCTCAAATGTTCAAGATAATGGCCCCTAGTTATCAAAGCGTCTAATATGGTGCATTCGCGACGTGAAATACGCTCGCTATACTTCGACATACATCGCCGCCGCGGACCGTAATACGTTCGCCATAGTTATCAAAAAACCCGTCCAAAATATGCGCGTCAAGTACGGGGCGAAGAGAAGCAGACTGTTAACTAACAGTTATCGACGTCTCAGCCATTTGAGCGTTTCCCAACTTTATTTATATCTCCAGTAAATTCAATGAACAGAGCACATACTTTTTCAGCAGATTATTGTGTATATATATATATATATATATATATATATATATATATGTACTGCAATTTATTTTGTGCTATAGAATTGTAAATATAGCAAGTAGCTACATATTCTGATAAAAATGTAGTGTTTCTTTTTCTTAAAAATATCATATATTGTACATATTTAATTATATTGTTATATTTTCAACTTTAATATGTAAATATACATACACAGTATATGTATTTAATATCTATCAATATCTGAAGGGGATATGACAAATATTTACACCAGTGGGAGCTAGCTGACCGTTGAGCCTACTATGTATTTTTATTCATTGCGACAAGTAAGGTCCAACACTGTGCACAAACTAATTTTTAAAGAGAGGCATACTTGGAGCCTAATTCCTTGAAAACAAATTTCATTTTGTATTCTATAACGAATGCATTACATGCCCCCCCCCCTAGTGTCAACGTAATTTCTAATTTACATGTTTCTTTTGCAGCACCATATAGATATAGATATGTATATATCTATCTATATTTATATATCTGAAGGGGATAGCAAACGACTAATATCTACACCAGTGGGAGCTAGCTTACCTTTGAGCCTTTTTTTTTTTTTTTTTTTTTTCTTTTCTATATCAATTAATTGCGACAAGTTAGGTCCCACACTGTGCTCAAAATATGTATTCCCTGTTATTTAGAGAGAGACACACTTGTAGCCGAATTCATTAAAGGCATTTTTTCTTTTTGTAAATTGGATCTAATGCATTAAATGTCTCCCTCCCCCCCCCCACATTGTGTACATATAATTTTCTAATAGACTTCTGTTTCTTTTGCAGCATCATATATAGATATATAGAGAGCGAGAGAGAGAGAGCGAGAGAGAGAGAGATGTCGCTATCTATCTATCGATCTTTATATATATATTAATATATTTATATCTATCACTTAATATCTCTCTGTATGTATGTACATATGTTTCTATGTCATTTTCAAATATAATGTGTTTATGTATGTATGTATGTATATATATATATGTACATACATACAAACAGAGAGAGATATGAAGTTATAGATATTAATTGATACTTAAAAAAAAATATATATATATTTATATATTTATATTTTTAAATTAATACAGTGGGGAAAAAAAGTATTTAGTCAGCCACCAATTGTGCAAGTTCTCCCACTTAAGAAGATGAGAGAGGCCTGTAATTTTCATCATAGGTATACCTCAACTATGAGAGACAAAATGTGGAAACAAATCCAGACAATCACATTGTCTGATTTGGAAAGAATTTATTTGCAAATAATGGTGGAAAATAAGTATTTGGTCACCAACAAACAAGCAAGATTTCTGGCTCTCACATACCTGTATCTTCTTCTTTAAGAGGCTCCTCTGTCCTCCACTCATTACCTGTATTAATGGCACCTGTTTGAGGTTGTGGACAGGTGTCTTTTATACTGATAACAAGTTCAAACAGTCACACTCCCAACTCCACTATGGTGAAGACCAAAGAGCTCTGTTGAAGGACACTAGAAACAAAATTGTAGACCTGCACCAGGCTGGGAAGACTGAATCTGCAATAGGCAAGCAGCTTGGTGTGAAGAAATCAACTGTGGGAGCAATAATTAGAAAATGGAAGACATACAAGACCACTGATAATCTCCCTCGATCTGGGGCTCCACACAAGATCTCACCCCGTGGGGTCAAAATGATCACAATAACGGTGAGCAAACATCCCAGAACCACATGGGGGGACCTAGTGAATGACCTGCAGAGAGCTGGACAAACGTAACAAAGGCTACCATCAGTAACACACTACGCTGCCAGGGACTCAGATCCTGCAGTGCCAGACATGTCCCTCTGCTTAAGCCAGTACATGTCTGGGCCCGTCTGAAGTATGCTAGAGAGCATTTGGATGATCCAGAAGCAGATTGGGAGAATGTTATATGGTCAGATGAAACCAAAGTAGAAATGTTTGGTAGAAACATAACTTGTCGTGTTTGGTGGAGAGAGAACACCATACCTACTGTGAAGCATGGGGGTGGCAACATCATGCTTTGGGGCTGTTTCTCTGCAAAGGGAACAGGAAGACTGATCCATGTACATGAAAGAATGAATGGGGCCATGTATCGTGAGATTTTGAGTGCAAACCTCCTTCCATCAGCAAGGGCATTGAAGATGAAATGTGGCTGGGTCTTTCAGCATGACCATGATCCCAAACACACTGCCCGGGCAACGAAGGAGTGACTTCCTAAGAAGCATTTCAAGGTCCTGGAGTGGCCTAGCCAGTTTCCAGATCTCAATCCCATAGAAAACCTTTGGAGGGAGTTGAAAGTCCGTGTTGCCCAGCGACAGCCCCAAAACATCACTGCTCTAGAGGAGATCTGCATGCAGGAATGGGCCAACATACCAGCAACAGTGTGTGACAACCTTGTGAAGACTTACAGAAAATGTTTGACCTCTGTCATTGCCAACAAAGGATATATAACAAAGTATTGAGATGAACTTTTGATATTGACCAAATACTTATTTTCCACCATAATTTGCAAATAAATTCTTTCCAAATCAGACAATGTAATTGTCTGGATTTGTTTCCACATTTTGTCTCTCATAGTTGAGGTATACCTATGATGAAAATTACAGGCCTCTCTCATCTTCTTAAGTGGGATAACTTGCACAATTGGTGGCTGACTAAATACTTTTTGTCCCCACTGTATATACTTTTAATTAATAAATGGAACACCAATATCATAGAATATATCTCAAAGGAAAACCAAGGACATTTATGTACGTTCAGAATTATCATTTAAAATTCCATTTAGAATTATTTTAAAAATTAATATTAACCTTTTTAATTAGTTCTTTCGTTATCTTTATTTTAAAAAGAAGGAATCTAGGCTGAGGATCAAGAGAAATTCAATTGAACTACCCTTTCAAAAACACTATTTCATTGTTGATGTTTAATCTGCAAGGTCAATTCATGAATGATTGCCAATGGCTAATTGAACTGTACTGCCAGTACAGTCAGTTGACCGTTGTCTTTTATGTCTCTAGGAGGATGAGAGTATACATGTACTAAGCCTTAAAAAGCTGTGTATTCGATTCAATTTCTAGTGCTTGCCTTATCCTCACAAGTTTCCCCACCATATATACAATTTATTTCAAAAATATATTTTACCCGTGTTATTTAAGTTATTGTAATTGTTCAATAAGGGTGTAGCTCCATACTCAAAACTTACTATCTGAAGCATGAACATTAAATTTTGATATTTACTTTCACTTGACTCCTCAGATAACCTATTCTACTTGAAATAGCAATGGATATGTGAAAGTCAATCATATAACAATTCCAATTTTAAAAATATCTTGCGGACCTGATACGACAGTGCGGATCAGGTCCGCAAGACCTTGCTGAATATCCTTTCTCTATTCAGCATTGCAACAGCAGCTCTTGTGAGCTCCTGCTGCAACGCCGCACCCTGCAGACTTGAGGATAATTGATGACCAGAAGGTAGTGTCAATCAACCCGATGGTACTGTATCATTTGTAATTGTTGCGATTACTGTCCGCCTCATAAGATCCGGTGGACAGGGTTATTGATCATCAGTCTTTATACTGCTGCTCCCTAATTTTTTTTTTCTTTTGATTCCTAATATTTGCCAGAATCACGTCAGCTTAATAAATGTGTCAATGCATCTATGTGCTTTCATCAATCAGCAGCTATATATTTTGAAAAATTGCTGCATATTTATACTGATTTACCTTGGTTTTTTCCATGTCACTAGAAATTAATCTTTAAATCAATACAGTGAGACAGTAATAACTGAAATAAACTAATTTATTTTTTTTATTTTTTTTAATATTTTTTTTTAATAAAAAAAACAAAAACAATCACATATCATTTAGGGCCTGCTGCATATGCCGAACTGCCCTAGCAACCGCGCGTAGGGCCTCTGCCAGTTTGTCTAAGACCGGCTGCAGAAATGGTCCAGTTTGGGTCCCCTGATCTCGATCTAGAAAAATAACCAAATAAAGTATGTTAGATAAATAATTTATCAATATCGAATTTGTCAAACATTATATTCTTTTCACTTACATTCCTCCCTCTTCTTCCTCCCTAGGCAACGCTTCCTCCAAAAACACCTCCTCCTCTTCCTCCAAAGGCGGCACCTCCTCCTCCTCTCCCCCCCTACCACCTACACTGCTGGTGAAATTATCCCCGGTACTTGGTCGTCTGTAAGAGATGAAACATAGTAATGAATAAGTATTAGTAAGATCAATGTCCACTACTAAATTGTACAATTCTTTCATTAAAAACAATTTTTAAAGTCTGCAAAATATCCCTTTTTTTGTTAATTTAATAAATACATAAAGTGTAAATTAAAAATATAAATTTTTCCTTTCATCTTTTTTTTATAGATTATAAATGTTTTCAATCATGATAGTTTAATTCATTCTTCTATTATATTTCTAAGAAAAGCATATCTAGATATTCTCCGTAGTTGCAGATTTGTTAATGATCAGAGATGGCTTGATTAAATGACAAATCCATACGCAATGTGATAACTTCATCAAATGATAGATATAGAATGAAGTAAATGTATTACAACTATATTGTCAAGTTTTAAAAATATTCCAATCTTTTTGTAAAATTGGAAAGAAAATGTTTGTTTTTATTGTCCTTTCAACATGCAGCCTTTAATAACATTTAAAATATTACAAATTGTAAAGTTATATTATTCAAACATAGTATGATAATTTGAAAGTTACCTTGGATATCAGGGACTTCATCTCTCCCTGAATCCTCATGAGACGCAGTGATGTACCTCATAGGCAACGGTGGCGAGGAGTGGTTGCTTCTCGGCGTTGCCATGGATACTGGCCGCATGTATCGCGGCACTTGATCACGCCTGCGATCTGTGAAAATATAATTTTTTATGTACACATTTAGATACAGGTTATATATTATTGTTGTTATGTATCTTCAGCATCCATGTTTGTAAATGTCCCCAAAAAAAAAAGAAATTTGAGAGAGAGAGAGCAATATCTTGCTCTCTCTTGTCTCTCTCTCTCTCTCTCTCTCTCGTCTGTCTCTCTCTCTCTCTCGTCTGTCTCTCTATCTCTGTCTCTCGTCTGTCTCTCTAGATATAGATATATATACATATCAATATCTAAATAGATATATATATATATATATATATATATATATATATATATATATATATATATATATATATATATAGATAGATATAAAAACATATATTCTATATATGATTAAACTTTAATGTATCATTGTTAATAAACATGATGGAGCATGAATATTTGTTTTAAATTCTATATAAAATAAATTATGTTGATAATATAAGTAAGGTTGAAGAAATAAATTGTATTGCATTGATCCTCAACAGTAATTTTTGTTTGTTGTATGATTTTTTGAATTTGAGTAAATGAAATACATAGAAATAACAAAAATAAATGTCCTGCTAAAAAGTAAATTATATTCTTCAATAAATGTAATGTATTCCTGTAACACAGTCAAATAAAAAAGAATAATTTATTAATCAATGAACAACCAATGTAATTGTTTATTGATTGCGTCATTTAAGTATCCATCTATCAACTTCTGAGATATACGTACATATACGGACCAGCGCTCTTAACGCTGCATAGCGTTCCCGCTCCCGCCGCCGAAGGTCAGAAAACCTTCGCAGGCAGCTGCGACGTGTCCTGGTGATCCCGGACACCCTCCTCATCCTCCGCATAATCTCGTAGATGATGCAGTCTCTATCTTCATGTTGCATCCCCCGTACAGCGCCTATGCGACGGGGAAAGTATCTGTTCATTCTGTATACAAGGATCAATAATTCACCCTGGGTGAACGGTGCAGACATTATTGTATCTCAATCTCAAGCCAAAAAATTATATGAAATTTTTTGAAAGTGCGACATACATATATCAATAATAGAGAAATATAATTGGTTGTTGCAAGTGTACATAAAAATATCAATATTTGGTTGGCGGATTATATGTAGCACGTGTTCCTGACGATTAACATGCAATTGACCTTTTCAAATGATATAATACATGCGCCACTAATTACTCTCATGTCAATAACAAACTATAAATGTAAAATATGAGATTTACATAGAATTGTCTTGAATCATACGCCCTTTAAATATCAAATATTAAAATATAATATTCCTTTGTTTACTGTTAATAGCACCATCATAATCTTTTTGAAAACTAATTGTGGTATATTGCTGTCGCCTTAAAAAATAAAAATATGTGTATTTAAAAATGTCGTCAACATTCACTCAGGCCTAACTTATTTTTTGTTTGCAATGAATATATTTTTCAAAAAACATGAGATAAACATTGATGGTGCTATATAAATAAGTTTGCGAATGTGAATCCGTCATGCTAGTCTATAGGATGTCATACTTGTCTACTAGTATAAAAGTTTGACATCCTGTAGAGGATGAACATTCATTCCAAACACAAACATTAACAATTCGGCCTGAGTGAATATTGACATTATCAACTACAAAAATATATCTCATTTATTAGTGCGACGGCGATATACAAAACAAAGACAAATTTAATTGGTTCTTGGGTGTAAATACATATAATATTCGGTTGGCTGATTGCATGTCTCACGTGTTCAACATTACCGGTTCTTTTAAGTGTAACAAAAAATATTCGGTTGGCTGCTTATATGTTTCACGGGTTCATAACTATTACTGTTTAATTCCTTAACATAAACAAATCATGCGACAGTATTAAAGCAACGTAAAACCAATTATTTTACTTACGGTTTATTCAAATATCAAATTGTGAGATTGCCTGTATTCATGCGGCTACAAAGTATAGGCAAATATTTAAAGAGATCCCTCTCCTGTCGGACAATAGACCTCAAATAAAGTAAAATAAGCTGACCCCTTTTATAGACAACTATGACACACTGTAGACAAGTATGACACACTGTAGACAAGTATGACGGATTCACCGTCATCAAATAATTTATACTGCGACATTAATATAATTTTAAACTTTATCTACGATAGCTTTAATGAGACATCAAGAGATCGTTATTATTCGATCAGTAAAGTAAACGGGCGTCATAAATGACGAAATTATATTAATAATATTAAATTTGCTACAATTACAATAAAAAATGACAATTGTTAACTGCTAATTGACAATTTTTTTTTGCAGTCTATAAAAGGGAATGTAAAATGGAGTCAAATCACCTATGCTTTACAAGGGCTGTAGGTGCAACAGAGTTACTATTTATTGAGATAGATTATTTATTTATTCTCTTGCTGCTATTTTTATCTTATGTCTGCGCCTGGTAAAACTAAGTCAGGGCGCAGCGTGCAATTTAATTTTGAGCAGAACAAAATTTTAGTGACCCTTGTTTTAGAACATTATGATTTTATTATTGGTTCTAAAGCCCATAAGACCTCGCTCTCCAGGAAATCAGAAATCTGGAGAGCAATCGCTGATAGTGTGTCTGCCGAAGGGAATCATCCCAAAACGGTGGCACACTGTAAGAAAAGATTTTCGGACATCAAAAGATAATTAAAGGCCAAGCTGGCCAGGGAGTTACAGTCTGCACGTCGGACCGGTGGTGGCGAGCCGTATGTGGCTGAACTTTGCTAATATGAGGTTCAGCTGTGGGAGAAGCTGGGAGCAAACATGACGCTCGGTCTGGATTTAGTGGGGCATGATACGGACGAGTTGGCAGGTAAGATGATATTACTTGAAATATTCATGTTGCACATTTTTTTGATTGTTCCATCAAATGTTTATTAGAGGGACATAACACCAACATTTTTTATTTTATGATTTAGAAAGAGAATATAATGTAAAACATAATTTTAAGTTACTTATATTATCTAATTTGTTTTATTCTCTTCAGATTATTTGATGAAAAGCATATCTATATATGCTCAATAGCTGCTGATTGGATGCTGCACATAGAAGCATCATGTGATTGGCTCACCCATGTGCATTGCTTTTTCTTCAAATAAGGAAATTTTACAAATAGAGAAAAAGAAAATATGAAAGTCAATAGAAATGTGTTTTATATTTATATTATCAATATGAATCATGAAAGAAAGATTTTTGGTTTAGTGCCCCTTTTAAGATCATTATGTGCAATATTAGTCATATTTTATTTCATGTATTTTGTTGAAGCATTTACCAGTGCAGCAGCTGCTGTTGCTGCTGCTGCAGCCGATAGTGAAGATGCTGCAGATGACGATGATACACTGCTATTGCCCGTCAGTATCCACACTGAATCCAGCCACAGCTTCTCCTCGGCCGCCACGCACCCGGACATTATGTGCAGCACCCCTGATGGAGCAAGCATTGGCCGATCTACAGGTATGTTTACTATTATTACCTTGCTTTGAATTTAATTCTTTTCACTGGTATGATTGTTCTAATTTCTAAATATGTATATTCATTTTTATTTATCTAGTTGATGTCCGAAGGGCTTTAGGACCACCTCCAAGATCTATGATCTCCTCCTCAGGTAAAAAAAAAAAATCCAAATAGAATGTTATCTTATTATCTTTCTTTGCAAATCCTGAATGTAAGCTTAAACGACAGACCATTTTGGATTTAGCACCTGGGTACCGCTTTTTGATTGTTGTCTATATGTAAACATCCAATCAAAAAATGGTATACATTTTATGGAAAAATAATGTGCCTGCTTGTAAGATTACTTTGTATAGATTTTCAAGGAAAGATAAAAAGAAAAATAATCATTATTGATAATAGGATTAACTAATAATCTTGCTTAATATGTCATGATCTATCTGAATCATGTAAGTTTAGTTCTTACTAGACTATCACTTTAATGATCTTTACATATATTTTAATTTACAATTCTTTGCAAATAAAATGAATGTAAGGTTTGGATAATCACCTGTGTATTGCATGACCATTCTTTGAGGCCTATTTAACAAATGTCTGTTGGACATGATCCAACAGTGCCGATCAGGTCTGACAGACATAGCTGAATGTGAAGAGCAATACGTTCTCAGAACTCAGAGCAGGTGGACAGGGTTATGGAGCTGTGGTCTTTAGACTGTTGCTTCATAAGTGTTATTTGCCAAGAGTCGGAATACTCCAAATAAACACGGCCCTTAAAGCTACATACAGAGCTTGATAAATGGACCTCTATATCTCTCTCTCTCTCTTATGTATTAACCGACAAATGGAGTTGTAGGTACAAAGTTTATTGCGAGCATGCAGGCTTTAAAGAAAATGCAGTTATAAGCAGACGTATAAAGAATGCTGCTCCATACCCTTGACGCTATTCACCACAATTGAGTCTGATCTTGTTTATTGAACAACACATGCTGACGGGCCATTGTCCGTGACTCTGAATGGGCCATTCTCTACATTCAGTGAGTTATTGTGGACATGATCTGCACTGTTGAATCATGTCCAACAGAACAAACATAAATAGGCCTAGAATATATTCTCTGTGCAACATCATTGTCAATACGCAAACTTATCACACCATTAGTGGTGCTTGTAATCATGTCATTGATTAATAAACAGTCTAAACAGATTTTGATATTGTTGAATTTATAAAATTGATGTGTTAATGATGTTGGACGGTGAATAATTTCATAAAATGTTGAATATGATATATATTTGATAATAAGCCACTTTAAAAGTAGAAAAGAATATACACATTCTTATTTATTTTATACATTTCAGATAACATACAATATACAAATCAGTAATGTTAAAATACTGTGTCTTACAAATTTGATTGTGTTATGATTGATTTAAGATATATGTTTAATATCATATGCATTTAATACTTCCAAATACATTACGTTAACTAACAATATATATTTCCTTTTTCATTTCTTTAGATGCCGAGCGTGCATTACGGACTTCGGAGGAGATCAACTGTTGTCTTCGTGGGCTGAGAGATTTAACAGAGGAGTCGTCCCTGGGAGAGACCCTATTTCCAGAATCACAGGATCAGGGAATCTCCCAGGGAACATCAGAAATAGATTCTCTCAGCCGTTCTGCCCCTCCTGACCACGAACAACCAGCTGCTTTGGACCCTGGTGACCCTCATGCCCCATCAGCTCATGGCCATGCTGATCCTGGCCACCGACTGCCTCGCATCACTGATGAGGAGGCAGTCAGGGAAATGTTAGATCTGGCCAGGCAGTACCGGGCAGAACACCGTGAGTTGCGTGGGGCAATAAGCTTATCTATTGAGCAACAGGGGCAGGTATTAGATTGGGTCATCTCAGTAGAAAGGGAAAGATTAGATATAGAAAGGGAAAGGTTTAGAGTAGATCCAGCTAGATTAGATTTAGAGAGGGAAAGATTTGAATGCGAACGACGTAGGGACAGTTGCAGATTAGAGTTAGAGAGGGATAGATTAAATTATGAAATGCAGAGGGATAGCGATAGGTTAAATTTTGATAGGGAAAGATTAGCTTTTGATAGGGCCAGAGCAGCTGAAGACCAGCTAGAACGGCAGCATCGGGAGAGGGTGGACGAAGACAACAGGGTTTTAAATCGTCAGCTGATTTTAAACTTTGGGAGAAGGGGAACAAGGGAGAGATCACCCCCCCTCTCTCCCTCACCCAAAAGAAAAAAAGATTAGGGTGTTTTAATGTGCTCATTTTATTAGGGTCTTTTATATAATTTTATTATGTATGTGTTTATTTTTCCATTTTTTAAAAATATGAAACAAATATTTTTAAAAATGTCTTGATGTTTTTTTCATAAATGTAAAAATATGAATAAAATATTTTTAATTTTTTAAAGAAATGTCTTGATGTTTTTACGATTTTTAATTTTTAAATATGTAATGAATATTTTTAAATGAAAGAAATGTCGATGTTTTTATGATTTTTAATTTAAAAATATGATTCCAATATTTTTAAATTATTAAATGTTTTTATGATTTTTTAATTTAAAAATACTAATCAAATATTTTTAAATTATTAAATGTTTTTTTTTTTTTTTTTTTTTTAATTTGTTTTTTTAAATAATTTTTATTTTAAAATAATTTTTATTAACAGTGAATATACAGAACCAAAACACATCACAGTTTAAATTGACATATTAATGAACGCTATTACACGCGATTTTTCTGAGGACAAAAAACATTCAAAGCATGGTCCCTGGACCGGAAATGGGGGTTCAAATTGCCCTGTAACCATAATGTAGCTGTGTATTTTCATTTTCCCATGAATGTGCAACGGCCTGTCAATGGGTAGGCTTCTCTTTATAATTTTAGTTTTGTTAACATTCTGTAATTTAGGTGGCGCATGGGGTCATACGTCATACCTGATAATCCTGACATCTAATTGAGGTAGGATAGTAGGGGGAAGTGGTATGCATAGGTAGAAGACTATCAAAAAGAAACAAAAAAAAAAGGAAAAACATACAAAAAGAAAAACAAACAAAAAGGAGTCTCCCACCTCTCTCAGAAGGAAGGGGGGGATGTTAGAAAAAGAAGTAGGGGTGGCAAGCGGGGAGAGGGAGGAGGGTAGGGGTGGGGAAGCAAAGCACACCTCGAGTCACACATAGTGAGGTGTATCTTCCAGGGGGGGGGGAAGAGCATAACAGTCAAGAGGAGGTCTCCATTATTAGAGAAAGTAAGGCATTATGGTTTTGGGTTTAGGTGGGCCTCCCATGGTTCCCATATTAGGGAGAAGAGATCTGACTGTTTCCTTGTCCTAAAGACATAGTCCTCCATTACTTTGAGGTATTGCAGGTAATCAAGGACTGCCTGCCATCTCGGAGGGTGCTGCTTTTTCCAATTTCTAGCAATCAACATCTTGACTGATGTCAACAGATAGATTAGGAGGTATCTCTTGTGCTTCGGAAGCTTTTTTACACCAAGATGTAAAAGGGCAAGGCCCGGAGTATCCGGGGTCGGGAGCTCCAGGGCCGCGCTGACCTTCGCCCAGAGTGGCCGAAGCTTGTCACACGACCACCACACATGGAGTGGGGACCCTACTTCACCACACTCCCTCCAGCACAGGGGCGAGTGTTCAGGGTAGAGAGTCCGAAGTTTAGACGGCACTAAGTGCCATCTGGTGAGAATCTTGAAATAGAGTTCATACATTGTGGTGCAGTGGAGCGGGGCTTTAGTCAGTTGTATCGCCTTAGACCACTCAAGTGACGTGAAAGTCAGTCCTAGTTCAGTCTCCCAGGAAGCCATATGCCTGGTTTTCACTAGGGTGGGGGGCCCCAAAAGGGCTCCATAGTGGGCAGTGAGGGGTTTGAACTTTTGCAGGTTCGCTCCCCATCTAACCTCCCAGATCGTAGGTCTCCTGATCTTGTCAACTAGGAAACCCCATGCCTTCATCATAGACCTGAGTCTCGCAAAGTCAAACTCCAGAGGGCGGGGAATACCATATTTAGTAATCATGTCTCGGGACGACAGAAGATTCTCGTCTGCATAGAAATCACTCAATGTGAAGATCTCTATGTCCCTCCAAGGGGCAAGGGGAGTATTGGGAAGCCTCTGCAAGAGTGCCATGACCGGATGGATAGGGGAGGGGTGTGGGGCGATCAACTGGTGGTGTCTTAGACGGAACCAGGCCAATTGACAGTCTTTAACTAGAGGATTAGAAATCGGAATTTGTGCGGCCAGATGCGGAGGAACCCATAGCAAGTCCGAGAGGTCAACATAGGCAGGTAGGGAAGCCTGTTCCAAGTCCCTCCATCTCGTTGGAGGAAGGGTTGGACCCCACGCAGAGGCGTGCGAGAGCATCGCCGCTTGGTGGTACAGTTGAATGGAGGGCAGCCCCAATCCCCCCCGATCTATCGGGGACTGGAGTGTGGCCGCTGCCACTCTCGGACGTTTATTATCCCAGACATAAGAATTGAATGCGGTCTGGAAGCCACGCAGAGTCTTTTCTGGCACAGGGATGGGGATACACCTCATAATATAGGTTACTTTGGGGAGAATCATCATCTTCAGGGCGGCAATTCTGCCCATCCAGGAGATTTCTTCGTATTTTTTGGATCTCAATCTCACCTCAACTTCTCGTAACAGGACAGTGTAGTTCTCCTGTAAGACTATATTCTTGTCATGAGACAAGAATACCCCTAAGTGTCTAATCCCATCTGTCGACCATTTGAAAGAGTAAAGTCGCTGTAAGCGTCTCTGTTCAGGAGGTGCAATATGGATCATATATGCCTCTGTTTTGGATACATTGATCTTATAATTAGAGATACTACTGAAGAACTCAAAAATCTCGAAGAGATGAGGTAGTGATTCCACTGGGTCAGTGAGGAAGAGAGTGAGGTTGTCAGCGAAGAGTGCCAATTTCTGGAGCGTATCATGGATTTGAAGGCCCTGAACAACAGGGCTGTCTCTAATGGCCTCCGCAAGAGGCTCCATCACCAGCGCAAAAAGGAGCGGGGACAAGGGGCATCCTTGTTTGGTCCCATTCCTAATCACGATCCTAGGGGAGCAGAAGCCCATTCCTTTAATAACGGCAGTCGGGGAGGTGTAGAGGGCACTAATAGCCGCGCGGAACGTCTCTGGGATCCCAAAATGTTCCAGGGTGCAGAACATATAATCCCACCCCACCCTGTCAAACGCCTTCTCCGCGTCTAAAGACAAGGTGAGGAGGGGTAGTCCCATATCTGCCGCTTCCATGAAGACGTTTAGTAGCCTACGGGTATTATCCGTACCCTGTCTCCCTTGCACAAATCCCACTTGGTCCAAATGGACCAAAGATGGTAAGTGTTTTCCAAGCCTGGTCGCCAGGACCTTGGCGTAAACCTTCACGTCGACATTAATAAGAGAGATAGGCCGGTAACTTGCACAAAGGACCGGGTCCTTCCCTTCCTTGGGAATAGTCAGGATATTAGCCTCTAGAAATTCAGGGAGAAAAGGTCCTCTCTCCCTTACTGCAGTAAAGAGGCGGAGTAAAACGGGGGATAACAGTTGGGTGAAGGAACGATAGAAGAGGCCTGTAAATCCATCTGGGCCCGGGGCCTTTTGTGGCTTCAGGGTCAAAATGGCCGCTTTGATCTCCTCCAAAGTGAAGGGGGCATCCAGGTCACCAACCGCATCTGCTTCCAAGGAACGAAGCCTCAGACCCTTCAAAAATTGCCGAGTTGCTTTTCTGCGAGCCTCAACTCCCAGAGATTCGTTATGTAAGTTATACAGTGAGGTGTAGTAATCGGCAAACGCCTTCCCTATATCTTTTGGGGAGTGAACCATGCCTGCCGGGGTTGAAATCGCGGGGATCCTGGCTTGGACCGCCCGATCCCGCAGCTTACGGGCCAACAGCCTATCGGCTTTGTTTCCTTTATAGTAGTACGTCTGTCGGAGTCTGAGCAGGTTAGCTTGAACTCGCAACTGATCTCTCTTATTAATTTCATCTCTAATGACTCCAACCTGGTCGCCCAAGGCGGGGGTTGGGTCATTTTTGTTGGCTAGTTCGGTCTGTCTCAGTTCTGCATATAGTTTAGCGAGGGACACTTTGTTTGTAGCCCTTAACAGTGCATTTTTCTTGAGGAAATGGCCTCTGAGATAAGCTTTAAGTGTGGCCCAGACGATTTCCTTGCTCGTGTCTCCAGTGTCATTATATCTCAGAAAATCTGAGATTATCTCTACTAATTGAGGGATTTCCCTTTCCGCTAGAAGATGATCAGGCAACCTCCAGGACGGCCTGCACTCAGGAGGGCACAATAGATTACATCCAGCACTGACGAGGTCATGGTCCGACCAGGAGCATGGTCTTATTCGCGGGGTGCAGAACTGGTCTAGGGTCCAGGAATCGCACAGAAGATAATCGATCCTGGAGTAGGAGTTATGCGGTTTAGAGTGATGCGTGTAATCACGCTCAGTCGGAGCAAGGCAACGCCAGATGTCATAAAGGCCAAACTGGTACATGAGCTTGCGTAACGCGTTAGATTAGGTATTGAGGTTTCGGTCGGAGGGGGATGTTTTCGAGGTCTTTATCTAGTGTAGGATCCCACACCAGATTAAGGTCCCCTCCTATTAGAAGGTGTCCCCTCCTAATTTCTCCAAGTCTCCGTAGGAACTTTCTCAGAAATGGGAGTTGTTTGACATTCGGGGCGTAGATGGACGCCAGGGTGTATAAGATCCCATTCAACGAACAGACCAAAATCAGGTATCTGCCTTCAGGATCTCGGTCCACATATTCTATGGCACAACTCCTCTTTTCTTCTCTGAGAAAGAAGCCATTTCGCATATGGGGTAGTGTACTGGGGCACGAAACGGTCTAGTTTTGTCGTCCCAATGAGTCTCTTGAAGAAACACAATATGCAGTTTGTGAAAGTCAAGGTAGTTTGACAGGAGACTTCGCTTAGTTGGGGAGTTTAAGCCCTGGGCGTTGAGAGTGGCTACAGTCACAGGCGCCATAGGGTTGGGAGAGTCCAAGTCTCTAGTGAGAGAAGAGTGGTATGGGGAGAGGAATGCACCCTTAGGGAGATTGAGGGAGGGAAGCAGGAAGGAGAAAAGAGGAGGATAGGGGTGAGAGAGGTGGGACTATCCGTGCTCAAAAAACTGCGCAGATAGTTTGGGAATCAGTCAGGATACTCAGTGATGTGTAGATTACACAATCTCAATGAGTGCTCTTACCAACAATAGCAAGAGATCACAACTATTAAGGTGGGGGGGAGGTCAGCATAGAGAGCCTGACCCCAGTCAGTCATTTTGTGTCATGTGTCCAGCTTATATTAAAGTCAGTTTTCGTTAGTTCGTGTCATGTGTACCGTCTCTAGAGTAGCGTGTGACAGGTCAGTATGGTAGGTAAACGGCTCTACAAGGGATACAAGATGTCAACTTCCAATAGGGTTGAACACAAAAAGCAGAGTAGGGTTATGATAGTCATCATAAGTTAGGGACCAGCGTATAAATAAGCTTTAGTGATGAGAGATCAATGGCATATATCCCAACTCTACAAATGTAAACATATAGTAAATAACAACAGATGGAGTGTTACAACAGATTAATGCTTACTTATCTCCCAGAGGGAAGAAAAAAAGCCTAAGTAAGGAGAGAAAGAAAAAGGAAAGGGGAAACAGGAAGAATAACAGAAGGGAGATAAGAAGAAACAATAGAACAAGAAGGACCGAAAACACCATGCAAGGTCCCATTAGGAACAGTTGAATCTATCAATCCCGTTAGGGGTTTCAATCCTCTAAGAGAGGAGGAGAGGGCATCATTGCCCTAGGCGTAGTACAGAGTGCTGAGCAAAGCAGGCTTCATGTGGAGCTTGGGATCGTTGGGGCACCCCCTGGAGGGGGGTCCCTTCCCGCCTGTTGTGGGGGCCCCTTCCCGCCTGTTGTGGGGGCTTTTTCTGAGGATTACCCATTCTTTGGGGGAGAGGTCTCCACTCAGGAGCAGTAGCCCTCAAGCCTCTGGTTGGATCTTTTTGGAGGTGTTGGGAGTTAGGTGGGTCAGGTGGTAGTAGATCCCATTTTTGCATGAGTTCTCTAGCTTGCTCCGGTGAAGAGACCGTATACTGGTGACCATCCTTGGTTATATGCAGCTTGACAGGAAACCCCCATCGGTACTTTATTGCTTTATCTCGCAGCAGTCTCGTATATGGCTGGTAGTGGCGTTGGATTTGGAGAGTATGCGGTGAGAGATCTTGATAAATCTGCACTTCTGAGAATTGATCTGAAAAAGTTTTTCCCCCTGCTAGGGCACGGAGGAGTTTGTCTCTGAATGTAAAATAGTGGAGATGGATTATGACATCCCGAGGTTTCTCACCTTCACTAGATCTGGGCCTCAGCGCCCTGTGTGCTCGATCTATCATCATCTCTTGCCCCTCTTCAGGGCCCGTGATTGCGGTAAACAATTCCCGAAGGTATTTCTCTAGATCTTGTGGAGAGACAGTCTCAGGAATACCTTTCACCCGGAAATTGTTGCATCGGGTACGGTCCTCTAAGTCAGCTAATTTGAGTTCTAGATCCGTTATTTGTTCAGCCAGGCACTGGGAATAGCCAAGCAGGTTAGTATGATCAATCATCAGATCCTCTTGCTTGCGTTCCATTATGTCGGTGCGCTCGCCAATAGAGGCTATGTCCCGTTTCAAATTTTTTAGTTAGAGAGTCATGATGAGAGGCCAGAAGGTTGTTGTTTACTTCCTTTTCAGCCCGCAGCGAACGTCCCACAGCCTGGGACAGGGAATTTACACCAGTTGTTTCAGCGGAGCTACTAGCATCTGTAAGTTCCTCATCCGAGCCAGCCCGAGATCTAGAGAGGGGGTTGCTGAAGTGGTCAACCACAGTACGTTTGGGGGTATTGAGAGGTTTTTGTTTTCGTTTGAATGATTGAGGCATTTTGCGGGCTTGCATGGGTTTTTGGGGAGAATTATAAACACAGGACACACAGTAAAGATTCGCTTATACCAGACTGACTGGGGTCACAGCATTAGATAAAAAGCAATTCACATGTTTTTAAGATACCTTATCACAGAGAGAAATGTTTGGAGGTTAAGCTATCAGCAGAAACTAAATATCACATGTATGTTTTCAGCTTTATTGCTAGTAGGCAAAATATTTACCAAACATCAGGAGCCCCTCTCGACTCGGGGGCAGGGGATACGACCTCACGGAAGGGGAAAGGGGAAGTGGTAGTGACCAGCCTAGACTAGCTAGGCCGGAAAGGGTGAGTCTTGAGGGGATACTACCTTGGTGAGAAAGGCGTACAATCTGTTGCTATAGAAGAGACAATATTAGTGGTAACCTGTCAGGAGGCAAGAGTGATTAGGCAGACATTAGAGTTCCAATTGTAGTAATTACCCTAAGTGAACCCTGTATAAATCAGCCTAAGCTGAAGGCACATATAGGACCTTCCAAGCAATATCAGATTAGGAAGCAACAGTGACAGACAATGCTGCTAGTATAAGAAAGTAATTGTTGTTAGAGAGGTCACAAAGTAAATTAAAACATCACATTACAATTTACAACTAATGGTATATAGAGCAGTATAAATAGGTATGGATGATGACACAGTCACTTTAAGTTGAATGGCTGATAAGTATGCAAGAGGGTAGGTGCAGGTCTCCTATATGCAGCAAAGGTTAGCAAAAATCCAACTTAGAATGGTGGATGCAAAAAGTCTAAACAGGGCACCTCAGATTATGTGGCAGTGTGTCATAGGAGAGTAAAAGGGTGAAGCAGCCACCGGTACGTTGATATATGGAAGAGAAGAGGAGTGTTCCTGGTCTCCTGCAATTATTAATAGGAAGAGGTTTTTTTTATTTTTGCAGAGAGTCTGGCTGTCTCCAGCAAATGTCTATCCCCCTAATAGGCCTCAGAATCTGGGTGCTTGTAGTAGTTCTGTGACCAGGTACATCAGAGGGAATAATAAACAGTGCAGAGTTCAAATAAGTCACTCTAAATAAGGTTCAAACCAGTATATAGCAGGGAACAGTGTCACTACTTTATGGTGCAGGTTTTAGCTTGAGGGGGATGACAGATATGTGCTGCGATTGGGGGCCTGGAATTGCAGGGGAAACGCCAATATTGAGAAATCAGGCGTAGGGGCTGCTGTTAGAACAAGTGTCCCTCAGGTTTACCTGCCCTCCTTGAGAACAAGTGGGCCCAACAACAGGGGCAATACCTGCAGGGGAGCCGGTCCCAAGATGGCGGGTGTTTGCGCCAAAAGGAAGAAGTGTGGCACAGCACCCTCTCTTCTTACCTCTCCCGGGTCTTTGAGGTGTCTCAGCTGGGGTCAGGCAGCAGTCACGGATATGCAGCTGTTGGAAGGGGAGTCCGGTCGATGCACAGAGCTGTCCTGAGAAGTCCGGACTCACACCTTCTTTAGTTCAAAAGCCGGGTCTGTTACTGCGAGACCGGAGCGGAGCCCCGACCCTCCGGTCAGCAGTGCGACTTAGGCAGTGTCGTTGGAGCGTCTCAAGCAGGGTCAGCAAAGGGAAGGGCGGTATATCAGTGTTGCGGCAGACGCCGCTCTGGAACGCAGTTAGGGATCGGCTCCGGGTCCTTACAGAGAATCTGCCGCCAGATGAGCTAACGAGACTCCGCTCCAAGAGTCTCAAAAATGACCCAAAGAGTGCTAGATCCCTAAAGGGCAGATCGTAGTATCCTCAATAAGTGCAATAATCCCTTAATTAGCACTTTTTTAAATTGTTTTTAAATGTTTTCAGAGAATCTAGCAGAGAGCCCTCTCAAAACACGTCTCTCCTGCTAGATGGCTAACTCCGCCCCCCTGTTTTTCTTTTTTTATGAGTTTTAATTTAAAAATATTAATCAAATATTTTTAAAAATTTTTTTTGCAAATATAAAAATATTTAAACATTAATAATGTGTTTGTTATTACTTGATTCACACGTTACAAATGACTGATGTTCTAATTGAATGCAGAATTAATATATTAACTACTCTTATTATTACATTTTAAATTTAAGAAACATTAAAATTTTATTTTTTATAACAATTTTAATATTGAGCTTTTGGATAAAAAAAGTCAATTATAATAAAGTTTACTTGAATCAATATTTATATTTTAAATATTCATTGTTAACATGTGATATTCACATTTTTTTTTAAATTTTGCTAATTGTCTTGATATCTTTATTTTACAATTGAAGTCCATACCCTTGGACATAACGTTTTTATTGGTTGATGAATGTATACACTAATCAACAAGAACAACCAAGGTAGTTCAACAAAATGGGTTGGCATCTAAAGTTAAAAAAATTATATATTTTTCAAAATATATAAAAAAATTCTTTTTTTTAGCATAGGAATAATTACAAATTAGATTACAATTGAATGCTCTATATGAATAACACATAGAAAATCATTAAGTTCAGTGTCTCTTTATTAGTTATAACATTAAAATAAATATATTTAGAGAGAGAAAAATATTGACAAAGAGAGATATTGAAAGAGAGAGGGTTTGTGTGAGAAAAAGAGGGAGGGATTGTGTGTGAGAGAGAGAGAGATGGATTGTGAGAGAGTGAGGGATTGAGAGAGAGAGAGAGAGAGAAAGAGGGGGGGATTGAGTGAGAGAGAGAGAAGGGGATTGTGATAGAGAGTGATTGTGTGAGAGAGAGAGAAAGAGGGGGGGTTGAGTGAGAGAGAGAGAAAGAGGGGGGATTGTAAGAGAGAGAAGGGGATTGTGATAGAGAGGGATTGTGTGAGAGAGAGGGAGAGATAGAGAGGGGGGTGTGAGAGAGAGAGGGGGGAATTTGTGAGAGAGAGAGAGAGAGAGAGGGGGGATTGTGTGAGAGAGAGAGGAGGGATTGTGTGAGAGAGAGTGGGGGGATTGTGTGAGAGAGAGAGAGGATTGTGTGAGAGAGAGGGGGGATTGTGTGTGAGAGAGGGGGGATTGTGTGAGAGAGAGAGAGAGGGGAGGGATTGTGTGAGAGAGAGGGGGGATTGTGTGTGTGTGAGAGAGAGGGGGGGATTGTGTGAGAGAGAGAGAAAAAAAACTGTGATATAGATAAAGACAGACAGTACGAAAAACACATGTATACATTTATAAAACTGTATTGTATTGCTGCTAGGTCCATTAATGTTAAAAGAAATTTGATCTTTGATTTTATATTATTCTAATGTGACCGTTAAAATTAATATACATAACATTGAGCTCATGCACGTTAAAGGGACAATGAACTAATTAATTTGTAGTATTTTTTATGCAGATAGAGCATGACATTTTAAGCAACCTTTTAATTTACTCCTATTCACCGATGTTCTTCATTATCTTGTTAGATTATTTGTAAATGCAAGAATGAAATTATTGATTCTGTGACATTTATGGTGATAAACCTGTTTATTTTAAAATACAAGTATGCCTAAAGAAATGAAAAAAAAGGTCATTTTAAAAAAAAGGAAACACAGAATATTAACACATATTAATAAATATTTATTGTTATAGCCTTACAAATAACAAAAGAGTCAAGTGTAGATTTTAAAATTTTTTGTTTAATGAGATTTTATTAAACATGTGTCTCATCAACTTTACATTAAACAATAGCAACATTTGCCCAAATAAACCATTTTCAATCAATGGCTTTACAATGATATACAATTTCATTCATAGAAACGACAATATTTGCTCAAAGGTAATCCAAAATATAGCAGCTTTTGGATTACAAATAATAATGTAAAGTAAAGAAAAACACAAATAAAAACTGTATGTTGCACAATCAATCTTCTTGCCCAAAACCCCCTGGATATAGACTGATCGAGCTTGGACACCCAGAGCATCATGCTCCAAGTCTGGGTTGATGAATTGACCATACTCATTGTCCAAGCCCTCCATATCTATATCCGGGATTTTTAGGGCAATATTGAGCAGCATACAGCAAACCATAAAAATTAAGGAGACTTTGGAGGGGGCGTACTGAAGAACACCACCAGAGATGTCCAAGCAGCGGAAACGGCTCTTCAGCACGCCAAAGGTGCGCTCAATGACAGATCTTTTTGCCGTGTGTGCACGGTTGTAGCGCACCTCTTCCACTCCGTTGGGGTTTTGGACGGGTACCCAGAATCACCTGCAAAAACAAAATAGATCATTGACATTAGCAATCAGAATGAATAAAATATTTCATATACATATGGTTAGAGCATTGTTTTTCAACCACTAGTGTGCCATGTCAGAGATCCTCAGGTGTGCCGTGGGTGACAACAGTGCGGTGGTGTCCCTCTTTCAAATCTCTAAATTTTGAGAGGTATTTGATAAGCTCATCAGGCATCATTTACAACCATGACATTGACATTCATTCACAGACAATCATTATGATTGCTTGTGAATGAGTGTCAATATGTCATGTATAGTTTGTAAGAGGCATGGCATGACAGCACAGTACAGTGTGTGTGTGTTTATATATATATGTGTGTATATATATGTGTGTATGTATATATATATATATATATATATATATATATATATATATAGACATATATACATAAATATATATATATTTTAGTTTATATATATATCTATATCTATCTATCTATATATATATAGATATATATACAGGTAGCCCTCAGTTTACGCCAGGGTTAGGTTCCAGAAGGAATGGTTGTAAATCGAAACCTTTGTAAATTGAAACCCAGTTTATACTGTAAGTCAATGGGAAGTGAGGTAGTTGCGTTCCAAACCCCTCTCAAAATTGTCATAAGTAACACCTAATACATTATTTTTAAAGCTTTGAAATGAAGACTTTATATGCTAAACAGCATTATAAACCTAATAAAATAATCACACAACACAGACTTCACTTGCATTTTTCTGCAAACAGTTCTTTCTACGCATTCCAATCTGGACTGATTTATAGACAGGAAGATCTTGTTCCTTTGAAATCAGCTTGATAGCTCAGGTCTGGTTAAACTGATTAATTTCAGCTTGCTTGGCTTTGCTGCAACACAAGCAGACAGCTCCACCTACTGGCTATTTTAATAAATGCACTGCTTCTCAGTGCTTTCAATAGCAGTCACATGACTGTAAAAAAAGGTTGTTATTCTGAAACGTTGTAAATTGAACTGTGTTAAAACGAGGGCCACCTGTATATAGATATCGATATACATATATATATCCTGTATAAGGCTACAATGTGTGATTTTGTAACATTTTGGGATGGTAGTGTGCCACAGGAATTTTTTATGTAATAAAGTGTGCCACGGCCAATAAAAGGTTGCAAATCACTGGGTTAGAGTATGTAAGAGATATTTACCTATCAGGATTCCCTCTGGCATTTGGCCCTCCTGGAACCGATGGTAGATGGTAGAATTCCGGAGGACAAAGGAATCGTGATTGCAGCCAGGGAGTCCAGATCGAACACTCATCACCCTCAACCTGGCGTCACAGATGACCTGGATATTCAGCGAGTGATTGAATTTCCTATCCCGGTAGGGCTCTTCTTCATCCCTGGTAGGCTGCACTAAGATATGTGTGCAGTCGATGGCCCCCAATACCCTTGGCAATCCAGCTTGATGATAGAACTGGAGCTTGACAGCATGCCACTCCTCCGGTGTGTTTGGGAAGTGGACATGATGGACTAGGCGTCGGTGCAAAGCATCCAGGACAACCTTCAGATGACGTGAGAAGGTTGTCTGGCTCATACCAACGCCTAGACCTGTCACAGCCTGGAATGACCCAGTTGCCAAGAAATAGAGGACCCCAAGCAGCTTTACCATCCCAGGGATTGCCCTCGTTCTTCTAGTGAGTGGCTCGAGAGAGTCCGCGATCTCGACATAGAGCCTCTCAATAGAGGCCCTATCCAGTCGAAATCGACGGATCACCTCTCGATCACTGAGGGCATGGAGCCCAATCCTTGGGTAGAAAACCCTTGGCACTCGCCGGCGTCTTCCGTGTTGTATTGCAGCCATCAACACCCGTCTTGCCCTGCGTCTCCTTAATAAAAGCACAAAATTGACAACATTGAGGATGTCCATCCTCAAAGAAAGAACCAAACAATAATTAAAAGCAGTGATTGAACAGCCCCTTTTATAACGCCTAGTTTCACAGATGTGAACGTTTTCAGTAATTGACTAAACTGGTGCAGCAATCATTACCTAAGACATGACTTGCACATTTAGTTAACAATCGCGTCATATTACGCTCAATTAAAGTGGCTAATACTAA
Organism: Bombina bombina; assembly: GCF_027579735.1. NCBI lineage: Eukaryota > Metazoa > Chordata > Amphibia > Anura > Bombinatoridae > Bombina > Bombina bombina. The sequence goes on from NC_069500.1 coordinate 1,250,015,681, forward strand.
ATACTAGTGACGTATATGTCTTTTTTATCGCGTCATTTGACGAGCACAATACGATGTTCATAAACATATCTTAATAAGCCATTCAGGTGTGTTTATCACCTGTAAGAAATCCAGGTGTCTGTGCAATTATCAAAATTATTTATTCAAAACACATGAGTATGTTGCTCTAGTTTCAATGTTCTTTCATATTTTTCTGTTTGGATGGCAGCATTATGAAGGTGAAAAAGGTCAGTGATTACTGTGTTTTTACTATTAAATATTAGTGTATTAAGAATTTGCAATCCTAAGTAACAAAAAGAATGCAGTGTTGAACATTATGATGTGAAATATTTTATTCTTGATGTGATTCCTAATAACATTTACAAATCAAATGTATTTTTAAAGTTCAAAGGGAAACATTGACATAAAGCTGTGACATTTATAATTGCATTTTAGTTACAAAAAGGGATCCTAGAAAATGACTGAAATCTGTTCAATGTATTTTGAAAGTACAAAGTTACACAGTGACATAAAGCCATGAAATTTATAAGGGCATTTTATCTTCAAAAAGGGATACTAGCAACTGACTTAAAAACTTGACTATCAAACATTATCCTAGTGATTTACCTTTTAAGCCTCAACGATGCTGCCATCCAAACCAAATCTGAATTCATATCATGCCGATGTAAATTTGCATGTGTTTTGGATAATTGATTGATAGCCTAATTTGTATTGTGCGTAATTAAATAATATCCTCATTTGTATTGTGTATAATTAATTGATAGCATTATTGCTTGCATTGTTTTGATTCTTTTCCTATCGTTTGTGTGCATGTGTTTTTCATTTCCCTAAACTGTAACAATTGCTGTGCATTGTTTTCATTCTTTTCCTATCGTTTGTGTGCATGTGTTTTTAATTTTCAAAATTATAATATTTGCTGTGCATTGTTTTCATTCTTTTCCTATCGTTTGTGTAAATGTGTTTTTCATTTTCTAAACTATAACAATTAAAAAATAAATACATATTTGTTTTCCATAGAGTTTTATTAGGTGACATGATCGACTCGAGCAGCACCGAATATAGTAGTTTGCAGATTTACATTGACTACTATAGTATATTACCCCCTTAACATATTAGGTGTAATGGCGATCTGTGCGCCGCACAGTCTTGCTGCTGTGGGAGTGTGGGTTGTTTTCCGTATGGACATGGATGGCAGATAAAATGCCTGATATTATTGGATGCGGTGCTTAATGTTACTGTGTGCTCACCTTTTGTTGTAAAAAGGAGCTTGTACTCACTGTGCAGCGCCGGGCCCTCAAACAGTGCTTCCTGTCAGCAGTGTGGCGTAGATGCAGGGCCGTTTCTAGAGATTTCGGCTCCCAGGGCGAAATTTCAAAATGTGCCCCCCCCCCCATTCTAAAGTGCAACCTTTTCCCGTCTACCTTCCATGTCTCACTGCCATTTAATTTTAATTTAAATCTGTAAAGTGTACATGAAAAATAAATACAATACAACAGATACATTTCCATTGAAATTGCATAATTACTTTATTGAACTTATTAGGAATACAATACAAATAGCATTTACCATGCCACAAAAGAAACGTCAAAAATACTTCTCCAAATAAAATAATAGCATCATTACTACAATTACAAGTAAGTCAACTAAAGGTTAGACTGAAACCTCCTTTTTGTATGGACCTCCTATGAAATCAAGAGGCCAATCTTGGACCTGTGTATAGTAGGTTAATAATGTAGGTAAACTAACTAGCAAGGCTAAGGCCACTCTTGGGCCTTAAAAGGCAGAATAACAATTTTTACAATAAAGCAATAATGCCACATTTGAAATACAATAAGCAACAGCTAACAGCAAATGTCATGACCTTTAAAGTCGTCAAGCTGCAGCCCCTCAACAATCACAAACCTACAATAACCCTTACCATACCTGAAATAAGACATGGGAGACATCACCTTGGTACAAAATTGGCCGCAGCACTTAAACCTTAAAACCTTTAATTATTAATAAATACCACATATAAACATGAACATAAACACAATGTTCTCAAATAACTTAGACCTTAAACCCATTTAAATACCATACTGTAACATCCCCAGCGGTGCTAGTTCCCTTATTATTTAGCAACATGGTCGTTACTCGAACTGGACTCAACTACGTACTTGCTGAGTCTGTTACCAACCTCACTTCCACTTTAATAGGGAACCCCTTGCCCCTATAAGAACCCAATTGCACACTCACCCCATGGAGAGGCAACTTGTTCAAACCCCCAATTCACTTGGCCATATTCCTTTCCCTTGCTGTCTGAGAACTAGCACCCCCGCCTTGCTGCGACAAACCTTAAGGAAAGAAAAACCATCAACATAAGAGTGGGCGGGAGGGAGCTGTTGTCACCACAATGTTTCTACACAAGTGACTTCCTGCCTCTTCCCGCTCAGCCCCTTAAGTATGGCACAGCTTGCGCCAACCCCTTCCCTTAACAACACACCAATCCCCAAAGGGCCTCTTCCTCCCAAGGTCAAAGCCCCCTCCTGTTACTTTGTCACTCCAAGGGGCTTCTTGACCTTTAAAGTCGTCAAGCTGCGGCCCCTCAACACTTCACTTAGTTCACTTAGGATTACATACTCTCCACTTCACTGATTTTAACACTGCAATAAAGGCAGTAAAAACATGGATATTTAATTTTAAATATATCAGTATGTATAAACACCAATACTTTCAATTTTCACATTATCACACATTTTGGTCAATTTGACCGCTTTTAGGTCGAATAAGAATTTTATAATAATTCACAATAGTTTGCACAGAGTTTAGATAAAACTCCTAGAATACTAGTGCAGGATCTTTATACATATTCCTATATTGATGGGGACAAATAACAGACAGTCCGGTCCCTGCCAACTCGATAAGGTTATGGCCTGCCATTACATCGGTCACCAACACTTTTAGTTCCATTAGGTTAGTATATCTGTTTACTTTATTGCGGATCTATAATAGGTTATCGTATGTTCATATATTACACATTGTCTAGCTGACGTGTTTAGATTAGCCCTTCCCACTCACATTTGCCATTCCATTCATTGGTCTAGGAATTCACGTCACGTAAATAGTTTACACCCAGTGTCTGGACATTACCGCAAATTATTTAACCCGATCAAACATTGTCAAATCACCAGATCAGTGCTAGCTACACTGATTTTCAAGGATCGCACGCTTAAGGGTCTTAGACGGAGGATGTTTGGCACACGCACCCGGGATAGGGTTTTATAATGATCTCGCCAACTACTCTCCGCCTTCATTGATCTTTGGATAACCAGTCTTCATATAATATGATACCAGGAAGTAGGAATATACTATATCATATGTCAGATTTATATGTACATATTATTGATATTATGTTATATATATATAGTTCATCGATACACTATACTATCAGGTATGTGGTTCTTATTATGGGTCTCCAGCGCTGAAACCATTGAACGATTGGGGTTTGCAACATTAGTTTGACATTTCACATACTCCGCTCCCACAATGTTACAAAGTTTAACATCTGGTTTATTATTTTTAGAGAGCACGGTAAGGCTGCAGCCCTTATGAGGTTAAAGCCCTTTTAAGATGCATCAAGATATACATACAGAGTATGATTAATACAGACTGAACATCTTTAGGGTGTGATTGTCATTATCTTTTCTTGTTCTTTTATATTCATTTTCATTTTATTATGTTTGTTTTTATTTTATTTAATTATGTAGGTTAATAATTTTCTACAACAGAGATATGTTTATTAATGATACATAATGATTGTTTGGCTTATTTCACATCACATTTTGTTGTATTGATATGTATATAGATGATCATCTTATAAGAAAATCGAGAATGAGGTCTGCTAAGGTTTGGTCATTATACTGAACTTTGTTTAGGTTGATTGTTACCATGCCAACTCTCTTGCAGACAGGTGGGAACACTTGATGGTCATCAAGGTTAGAGCAATTCGATTGGTTATATAGTAGGTACTGATTTGTTATAAAGCAAGTGTATTCTGAATGTGTTTTATATATATTTTTAGCCTGATGAAACAGCTTGTTACAGCTGAGAAACGTGTCGCATTTTAAATAAAGATTTTTAAGTTATACACTTGCTTTTTTAAATGGAGGTTTTTTCACCGCCTGGATGCTGTTAATTTACATGCTGGCACCTAAGAGATATCCTGTTCTCATCTGGAGGTATCAGTCTACTGGGCGACTGTTTGGTTCCAGTATGCTGTGAATGCACCTGCAGGTGCTCTTGATCTTGTAAGTAAGATTGCTCATTTTACCATTGTTCTGTCTAAAGGTTACTGGGCTATGGTATGCACATTTCGTGTCCACTTAGGAATCTGATAACAACTATCACCAAGGGCTCCGATTGACTCCCGATGTGCACTAGTGAGCTGGACCACTGAGAGGCTCCAGTCTGTCCCAATAGCACCAAAAGGGTGCATCCCCTTTGTGAGTATCCAATTGTCATTTGTGTGGATTGCAGATTTTGGTTTTTGGCTGTACTAGGCCATGTTTGGTGCCTCTGTGTTCTCTCTTTTTTCAGATGTATCCATCTGGCCTTCCTTTTGAGGAGCTCATTGTTCCTGTCACCCCCTCTTTTCAGGGGTGGTATCCAGTCAATAAGAATTGTTCTCAACATGGCTACACTGTGTCCATGTTGCATGAAGTGTCTTGCCACGGGTTGTTCACTCTTCTTCTCTTTGATTGCTTTTCTGATAGCGCTGCAGTGATTAGCTAGCCTTTCCCTAAAGGATGTGCTCGTTTTCCCAACATAATACAGACCACACGGACAAATGATCACGTATACTACAAACTCAGTTGTGCACGTCAATCTATGTTGAATCTGTATTGTCCTTCCATTGTGAGGGTGGTGAAATTTAGAGCCTGTGATGAAAGAGTTACAGGTAACACAGTTCCCGCAGCTGAAGCACCCTTTCTTGGGCGTCGGTAGCCACCCTTTCTGTATTTGGTCTGGTTCAAACGTAGTTTTAACTAGAACATCACAAAGGTTGTTAGTTCTGCTGTATACCATTCTAGGTGGTGGTTGATTATAGAATGGGAGAGTAGGATCCTGGTTCAGGATGAACCAATTTTTGATGATAGTTTGTTGGACAAATCTGCTGCTAGGGTTGAATGTGATCATCATATTCATACGGTCCTCTTTAGTCTTGTCTCCAGTAGTCTTGTTGAGTAGATCACTCTGTGTCATATCCCAGATGTCTTTCATGACTGTGTCAACTTCTATGCGTTTGTATCCTCTCTGTAAGAATTTCTTGCTCATAGCTTCCAGTTGTGTTTCCTTATTCTTTTTGCTGCTGTTATTGTGTACCACCCTCAACATTTGGGACCTTATTATTCCTTTCTTGAGTGCCGGTAGATGATAGGAGTTCGCCATTAGGAGGGAGTTTCTGTCTGTAGGCTTTGAGTAGAGCGTTGTGCCGATCTTTATTTCAGTGTTGATTTTATCTTTATAAATCTCAATGTCCAGGAAATGGATGGTCTCTTTGTTGTATTCCATCTTGAATTTCACGTATGGAAGTGCATTGTTAGTCTCGTTGTACCACTGTATGAGTTCCCCTTCACTGCCGTTCCAGATCAGGAAGATGTCATCAATGTACCTGCGATACGTGCTGACTTTGTCCATATTCCTTGGGTAGATGTACTGCTCTTCAAACCAGGCCATAAAGAGGTTGGCATATGCTGGGGCCATATTGGAGCCCATTGCTGTGCCCATTTGTTGCAGGTAGAATTTGTTCTCAAATTTAAAGTAGTTGTGTGTTAAACATACGTGGATGAGATCCAAGATAAACTGAATAGGGGGGCCACAGTACATAGTGTCATTGGTAAGGAATTCTTTTGTAGCCGCAATGCCTACATCATGGGGAATGATGGTATACAAGCTGCTGACGTCAAGGGTCACAAAGAAGCTGTCCTGTTCGATGTGAGGGATGGAGTTCAACGTAGTAATCAGAGATTTAGAGTCTAGGAGGAAGGATGTGGTTTGTTTAACCGTCTGCTGTAAAAAGTGGTTGATGTACTGGGCTATTGGTTGAAATAAGGATCCCCTTGCAGATACTATCTGTTTTCCTGGAGGACTGGTCAAAGATTTGTGTATCTTGGGGACCGTGTATATTATGGGACACTTAGGGTAGGTGGTGGTGAGGAACTCTCCAAGTTTTTCATCAATGTACTTATTTTGTATAGCCATGTTGATAATGTCATCAACCACCCTTTTGTATACGTGAGTGGGGTTGGTTGTTAGTGCCTTGTATACTGTGAAATCATGTAGTTGGGTTAGAAGTTCGTCTCTATAGTAGGTGTAATCCATTATAATAATGGCCCCGCCCTTGTCGGTAGGGCGTATGACAATAGTGGTGTCTTCTGACAGGTCTTTAAGAGCTTTTCTCTGCGCTATGGTGAGGTTTTGTCTTCTATTTTTCAGTTTTTTACTTGTCTTCTCAATTTCCTGCGTGCAAGTCTTTATGTAAGTTCTAATAGCCGGATGGGTGTTAGTCGGTTCGAACTTGCTTTTGGTGTAGAATGGATTATCACTTGTCTGTAGTTCTGTCCTAAAGAAATCCTTCAGTTTGAGTTGTCTCTGTAATCTGTTAAGTTCAACGTGGTTAATGAACATATCTGTCTTTGGAGTAGGAACAAAGCTGAGACCCTTGTTGAGGACCTCCTTCTCCAGGTCTGTGATGGTTCTGGAGCTTAGGTTGACCACTATGTCCTCTGGGCCATGCCTGACCGAGTCACTCTTTGTTTTTCCGCCCCTTCTGGTATGGGTTCTTGTTCTTTTCTTCCTCCCTTTTTTTTGAACCTGGGTTGGTGGTTTGGATGTTACTCTATTCTTGTTGTCTCTGTTGGTTCTGGCGTTTTCAATATCTTGGTCACTAGAATCAGCTCCACTACTGTCAATGGTATTGATGGGTTTGCTTGTGGCTCTATTTCTATTGAATCTCCTGTTTGGTGTTTTCCCAGTGAGCCATGCATAGACATTTTTCTCCCTGTAGTCCCCTTCAACAGCCAATTGTTTCTTGTTTTTAAAGTTGACTAGGTCTTGCTGGTATTTTCCAACTTTCTCTTGGAGTTTCGTTTGCCAATCTTCCTTAGGGTCATTGCGTAGTGTGTCAAGTTTGTTCTGTTCAAGGTCCCCAATATCTTCTCCAAGCTGTTTTTTTCAGTCTGGTAACCTCCTCCAGTATGAGTAGCATCAGGTCAATACTGAATTCTGCAAAAAGTGGTGCAGCATTCTTAATAAATGCTCCTTTGACCTGATGCTACTCATACAGGAGGAGGTTACCAGACTGAAAAAACAGATTGGAGCAGATATTGGAATGTTTGTTTTAGACACATGAATATACATATAAACACACACAAATGCACACACACAATGACCCTTACACTTGGCACTACATTATAAACAAATAAAACACACTGTAATACCTCTTTACTACTAGTAAGGAAATATACTGTTGACATTAATTTGAGTGTTTGCTATATAAATCAACCTATTACTCAGAATTTAAAGTGATAGGCAAAAGATTTATAGCAGATTGATACAGAAAATATAGGAACAATTATATGAACACAAATTTAACAATTAGTTAATCTGTGCAGGACTCTTGAAGTTTTGCGGTTTTAGTCATATAATGAGAAAGCAATTACTTTAATGTTTAATGTAAGAAAGTCTTTGAATTCTATTTGACTCCAATAACTTAATAGTTTATGCACAGTTAGTTGATCTTTAGATCTTTGATTATGTAAAACACTTAGTGAACGTATCCACCTCAGTTATTCCAATGAGAGGTTTTATTTGCCACCGGATATTCAGTAGTAAAGTATCTAAGCAGAGACGTTTTTATTTTCACATAACGTTAGATCTGTTTTGTTGTAAAAGGTGTTATAGAACTTGCGGTTATGTGGAGACAGTTGATTGTATACTTTTGAATGTATCAATATAAGGAATCGACGTACCTGTCTTAATACAATCCACTGTGTGCTGTTTGAAGGTAAGTACCGAGTTCAGGGAGCTGCTAAGGCCTTAGCGTCTTTCTCTATCCGGTGCTGCAAGGAGAATGAGCGGGTCGGCTTCAAGTGACGTCACTCCGGTCAGCGTTCAGTGTTAGAAAGAAGCAGCGTATCTCAGCTGGAATATACAAGCTGCTGCAAACTTACAATCAATGTAAAAGATGTTTAGCTCCTGATGCAAACACAGATGGTGAGTCAGATTCGTTAGAGGAAAAGTAGATTTGGGGTTGAAATCAAATGTAGATTAAAGGCTCAAATAGGAATAATCATCAGAGGACCTGTAAGGAAAATACTCTGACAACGTTAATAATCAAGCAAGGCAGGATGGGAAAGATGTTCCTTTTATTGAGGTAAATGGAGGTGGAGTTCTGTGGTTTAAAGAGACAGAGAATCATGACAGGTCATGACACACACAGACCGACACCAGAAACTGGGGAATAAAGGCTGTAGATTTGTTTATTAAATATATAAATATCAACCAATAAATAACTATAACCATAATAACATTATGAAACATAAAACCCCACAGTGCTTGCCCCCCAGAGCCCAACGTGCACTATCACCCTAAGTGCATGCCCACATTTGAAAATATATCTCCCCCGATAAACAAAATGGGAGGTACCCAAGAAAACATGCCACTTATCTAAACCACAGGCAAGCACCACAACAAAACTACGACTATAACATTAAATCAAGGGAGGGAGGGCCGGAGCTTTTCCTCGCCGTTCAGATCCAGAAAAGAGGGTATTTCCTGTTCTCAGCTCCTACTTGTAGACTCCCCCCCTCACCCCATGCCCTAGCTTTGACCCATACACTTTAGGCCAATACAGGGTCACATTCCCCTTACTTCAATGTATCTCATTCAGGGTTGCATTGACCCTTCCACTTGGCACTGCGTTATAAAAAATTAAAACACAAAGAAACTGGGGAATAAAGGCAGTAGCTTTGTTTATTAAATATATAAATATCAACCAATGAATAACTATAACCATAATAACATTATGAAACATAAACCCCCACAGTGCTTGCCCCCCCATAGCCCAATGCACACTATCACCCTAAGTGCATGCCCACATTTGAATATACTTACAATCAATGTAAAAAATGTTTAGCTCCTGATGCAAACACAGATGGTGAGGAACCCAAGAAAACCTTCCACTTGTCTAAACCACAGGCAAGCACCACGCCAAAGCTTGACACTACCGTTGAGTTCCGCCACCCAAAACCATGGCCTTTATTACCCGTTCCTTCAAGTTAAAGTTAAAACACTGCAAGCCAACTTTGTTCAAATGAACCCCGTCTTTGAGGAAAAAACATCTGCCAGACTCCCCCTCAAATTCAACATGCCTAATGCTAAGGCCCCCCAACTTCCCAACAAAACTACTCGGCATCCTATTAACCTTTTTTCTAGACCCCTTTAGTTGGTGCACATCCCAAGCAGACCTTCATACCACCCTGGGTTAAATTTCAGACCACACCACCACCAGTCCGGGTAACAAACCCACCAGTCTATCTAAATCATTACGGATCCCGTCAATCAGATCTTTCTGAGGAATCTGCCCCAAGTCATTACCTCCAGCAGAAATAAGTAAAATCTCAGGGGGCCTAAAAAGTCTGGCATAAGCCACCAAATTCACCAAAACCTGGTTCCATCTCATAACTCGGACCAACAATACCTCATCCTTTGAAAAACCCAGCTGAACATCATCGATCTTAACTGCAGTTTTTTTGTCTGGCCCAATAAATATAAGAGTGGCCGATAACCCAACAATGTACTGGACCTGAAAAAGAAAAACTCAATTAACCACTAAACACATAAAGAGGTCTCACATACAACTTGAAAGCACTCAACCTCCATCTCCCAACCATTTTCACTACATCCTTCCCAAGCTAGCTGCTTTAGAAGCTGCCCCAATCCTGAATGAATGAGTTCCAAATTTGTGTGCCCCAAAACCCAACTGCCGTAAAACATTCCGAAACACAGCTAAAAATTGAAAACAAGAAAGCGAGGATCCATCCTCATGAATCAACAGCGTACCCTCACCCTGGGGCTGCACTCTCAAAAAGGCAGATACAGCCCCAACCGGGCAACATTCCCCCTTTATCAGAAACTATTTGATTAACTTCCCCTTGCCCCCTTGATCCGTTTTGGGCCGCCTCAACCATAAGTACAAGGAGTCCCAGTCCACCTGTACCTCATACCATTGTAAACCCCCTTTGTCCTTTTTGTTCTTCCCCACCAATTCCGAAATTTGGAAAGCTGCAAAGAAAGCTAAGGAAAAAGCCTTCTTAGATAACAAAAATTCAAACTCTGATAAACACACCTCTTTCAAAATCCTCATCACCTCTTTCAACAAGACAAAATTCACCGGCCTCCTGCCGTCCTTTGACACCACACCCCTCTTCAAGCCTCTCACAGCCATCCTAACCACAAAGGCCTTAGAGATGCCTTTCCAGCCCTGCCACTGAAACAGGAAGGCCAAGACTGCCATTCTCCGAGCTACCATGGATTTCGATATCCTCAACCTCTTCCATTCCATCACCCACTCCAACAAAACTTTTAAGCGATTTGCCTCAAACCCCCAACCCTACCAGGACAAGCATCTGCCAAGCCACATTTTCCACACCCCTACTTATGCTTTCCAAGTAGCCGCGGCACAAGTCCAATCATCTCCACAGTTTCAGATCCCACAAATCCTCCAGACAAGCGGTCCCAGTATCCTCCGCTCCCAGGGCAACCGTACGAAACCGCTCCCACATTACATTCCCCTCAAGGACTCCAAAGCAAAGAGTCTCAATCTAATTAAGGTAAGGAATTGGCTGACAACTGGTTCACCGCAAACACCACCCCCATATTGTCAGAATGAAAAAATAACTTTCTTATCCTTCAACCACTCAGCCCAGACCTTCAAATCCACCACCAGTGGAAAAAGCTCTAGAAACCCCAAGTTCCCAGTAAGGCCAGCGGCAACCCACTCCTGAGGCCACGCTCCAACACCCGTGAACAAGTCTATGTCGGAATTCGACACCTGGACCCTTGTACTAAGGCCCAACCATTGAAATCCCACAGGAACACCCTCAAATCATCCCTATGCTCCCTAGAAAGACGAATCCTGTGGTGAGCTGCCCGAACCCCTGCCGTTGCCAATGATAGCCTTCTACAAAAAACCCTGCCAATCGGAATGATCCGACAGGGAAAGTTTAATTTTCCCAACAATTACTTAAGGTCCCGCAACTGTTGTTTTGTCGCCCCAAGGCCTTAGTGATGCACAGTTTCAGTTCCACAAGTTTATCCTCCTGCAAGCGACATTCCATCCCCACCGTATCTATCTGGATACCAAGAAAAGTCAGCATGGTAACCGGGCCTTCTGTCTTTTCAGTGGCCACAGGTATTCCAAAATCCCTGGGCACCAGTGTAAAGGTTTCCATCAGCAGCCCACACACCTCTGACCCTGCTGGCCCCACAAACAAAAAGTCATTGAGATAATGTACCAGCGATGAAAACTCTGTTTGCATCCGAACTACCCATTCAATAAAGCAGCTGAACATCTCCAAGTAGGAACAGGATATCGAGCACCCCATTGGCAAACACAAATCAACAAAGAATGCTCCATCAAAATGACATCCAAGCAAGTAGTGACACATGGGGTGAACCGGCAGGAGGCAGAAGACGGCTTCAATGTCCACCTTTGCCAGCAAGGCACCCGGGCCAGCTTCCCACACCAGATGTATGGCCCTGTCAAAGGAAGCATATTTTACCATGGACAAAGAAGGATCAATGCCGTCTTTCACTGTTGACCTCTTAGGGTACGACAAGTGATGGATCATACGAAACTGCCCGGGTGCCTTCTTAGGAACAACCCCCAATGGGGAAACCTGCAGATTTTGAAAGGGGGGTTCCACAAAAGGCCTTGCCGTCCTACCCAACTTCACCTCTTTGGCCAGCTTGCCCTGCACCACCTCTGGATAATCCCTTGCCGATTTAAGGTTACCTGAAATATGTGAAATACCCTGCTCTACAAACAGAATAAAAAACCCTGAACTGAAACCCAATAACATCACCCCCACCTCGGAAGCTTTTCCCCTGCGCCTATTGTACCATTCTAACCAAGGTGCCATCCTTCCTGTCATCACTGGCGTCCAAGCTCGCAACAGTGGTCTCGCCCTGCTTGCCTCCCGCCTTGACTCTCTTAAAGCAATGGGAGAGGGAGTGACCACCGCCACAGCCCGAGCACTCGTGCTTGTATTTGCATGTTGCTCTAAAGCGACATTGACCCTCATTAAATTGGAAGCACAGGCCTTTTCTGATGGATACGGCCATGCTCCCACCAGGGGTAGATCCCACTGCTTTCCCATCTCCAGACCGAAAGGACTGCCCAGACCAGAGAGGCATCATGATCTCCAACAGATACCCATGTCGCGATCATCCCAACGCATCTCTGCTAATCTCTGTCGAAATTTCTCATCATAGCGCCACCACTCCATACCGCCGTAGGTGCGATAAGCCCCAGCCACTTCGTCAAAGTAGCAAAAAAGAGAAAAACCTTGTTCAGGAAACTTCTCCCCAATGACACTAGCCAGAATACAAAATGCCCATGGCCAATTGCTGAAGGTTTTAAGAAGTTTCCTATCTCGCTTCTTCCCCTGATCTGACTTAGGATCCTCTTTAACCTCCAACAGCTGATCTGTTGGTAACAGAGAGAATATTTCTATAAACTCCCGTTTCCATATCTTGTCTTTCACATCAGCCGGCAGTTGGATACCCAGCGGACCAATGGAGCACAAACACCAATGGAGCACAAACGTGGTCTCCCAAAAGCATTTTCCGCCACCTTCATCATTACCCCGCTCTTATCTGTTAGCCACGTAGCTCCTTGAGCAATCCGACTCGCTGCTGCCACCTGTCCCCCTGTAGATGACCCCTGCGTTCTCCCACTACATTACCTGCAGTGGCTTCCATCTGCACCCAAGCTCCTCCTGCGGAAGGGGATCTTGCCCAGCACAGTAGCCGTCCTCACTGTGACAAGTCCGGAAGTAGCTCCCTCCAGTTGCTCATCCTCACTGAACTCGCTACTAGTGTCCAATACCAGCAGCGTATCGTCCTGCAGATCCGGTACAGCCGTAAAATCCTCAGACAGGGCCTCCAGCTCTGCAAGCTTGCAGTTCTGATCCACCTATAAATCTGCGTGAACAAGAGGTGAAGAAGTTGCAGAACTTCCCCCACTTTCCCTTTTGCCATGCACCACCCCCCTTCCACTCCCTGGATATTCCAAGCAACAGCCCCAGTCAGAGAACACACTCATACCCCTAGCCTCAGAAGGATTACCATTCTCCACACTCACAAGTGCACCATCCATGAAATATCCTCCAACCACGCATAAACAGCCCCCCTATCGCTCCATGTGCAGGCTCCACAATATCGGCATCCTGTTAATTCCCAATCAGTCCCAGCAAACAGCCCCCCTTTCCCAGGCATCATAGCACTATTCCACTATCCAGACCCCATACACACACTACCCAACATACTCCCCTTATCAAGGCTGCATCCTATGTGAGGGCCCCCCCAGGTCATACCACAGGCTCCTGTCCTTATGACCCTCTTCATGCTCTAGACTCCCAGTGAACTCCAGTTATGGCACCCAACCCCTCCACCTCTCTGGTCATAGAGTGCCTGGCGACAAGTGCCCAGCCCCCCAGCAGTACCGGGCCATATCCTCCAGAACAACCGCAGTCATTGCTCTCCTGTATCTCCAAGTCCTTGCAGCCTTACCCCGATCCCCACAGCTCAGCTACTTACCCGTTGTCAGCGCTCTTATAGCCGCCTCCACCGCATCCGGTCCATCCTGTCACTCGACAATGACGTCCTCGTCTCCTACTTGGCCACCCGGATTACGTCATAGGCCCGGCACAGTATCTCACTGGGTCTCCGTCTGCACGTGACACCTGCAGTCCACCTCTGCCACCAACGATTGCGGTCCCTGTCGCATTACGGGACCTCCTACTAGGCTGCAATTCCGGGCTAAGGTGGCCGCAAACTTCCAGCCCCCACCAGTGTTACCCCCATTTCGGCACTCGGTCCAGCCACCTCTGGTCTTGGTTCAGCCGTGATCAGTTCCTGATCTCCACTGCTGATTCTGGCCCCAGCTGTCTCCCCACCGAAAGGAAGCAAACGGTCCCTCAGCTAGCCAGCACCATGCTTTTGAGCCAGAAGGGCTTGCAGCTCATCAATTTCTAAAGATAAATTCTTAATTCCACTAACCAGATTCCTCATGGCTGATCTGCGAGGTTAAGCAGAAGCTTGTCCTCGCCGTTCAGATCCAGAAAATAGGGTATTTCCTGTTCTCAGCTCCTACTTGTAGACTCCCCCTTAACCCCACCCCATGCCCTAGCTTTGACCCATACACTTCAGGCCAATACAGGGTCACATTCCCCTTACTTCAATGTCTCTCATTCAGGATTGCATATATACACTCATACATACATTTACACACATATAATTACATACGTACACACATATATATTTATACACACACATTATGAGATTTTAAAATATCATTTATAAAAAAGGTAGGAGTAAATAAAAAAAAGTAAGCGACTGTAATGTATGGGACATCAGCTATCTAAATATATATTGAAGAAGGCTCAACTTTACCATCACTGTCATTTAATTTTTTATTTTTGTCATTTAAATACAGACGTTTCACGCAATGTTCAGCACTTCCTGCTATAATGTTTAAAATTAGATCACGTTTTGGGTAAACTGTCCCTTTTAATATTTTCATTAATTTAAATAGTGCTCTTTCATATGCATGGCAGAACGATGAGTGTAATGTCCCTTTAATACAAATTAAAAGTAGTGATAACCTGGAAAATGTTTCCTAAATAACTTTCTTCTCACACTCAGACATGCACTGACACATATCATTTTAACACTTGCCCCTGGGGATATTTCTTATCATACAAAATGTAATATCACTAAAATAAAGTTATTTCATGTAAACCAATTGACATTGTCTTTAATAATTTTAATGTTTAAATGAAATTAAATACATTAGACCTAAATTATAAAACATAAACAAAAGTAAACCGACATTGATGATTAACATCATTATACTACCAAGTAGAGATCCCAGTCAAATACGTTTATTCACAGAGGGTAGTTATTGGCTACAACAAGCAGAAAATTGGAAAGACATTGCCATGCCGTACTGTTGATAAAAATTAACATTCTTGAAGATACGTGTGCCACTATCTGTGCAACTTACAATTTGCTCTCATCCATAAATGTTTAATATTTATTAAATGAATCAGTTCATCTTCTGGTTGTACAAAGTTCTGTTCATGGATCACCATGGAATGCTGGTAGATTCCATTTCCAAGCAGTTCAATGTTTCTGTAGGCCTGATATCCATCAGAAATGTTATGGTTACCTGGCAATATGTGCTTCTGTATTATAGGTAGATATATTCAGATGGTGTCAGGCCCCAGGAAACTTTCCTGTGTGTGGCCTTTGCTGCTTTAAGAGGAGGATTGTTAGCAAGACTGTGCTGTCTGTTGCCCTAAGCCAGATACTGAGAAGGGGTTTCTCGTTAAGGATAGCACGTTCCTTTGAATTTCAAACAAGTAGATTTTGTTCTGCCAAATTTCAGTTACTTTGGTTTTGCCTGCCTCCTGTATCACTATGGTACAGGAGGCAGGCAAAACAAAAGAAAATGAAATTTGGCAGAACACAATCTACTGCATCTGACTTCAGCACAAATGGAGCACAAATGATATCTAATTTACATGGGTTGGAAAGAGGGCACAGATTGAGGTAACACGGGCTAGAATATAATGTGCAATATCTCAAAAACTAAACTGGCACAAATGTTCTTTTTTTTAGCACAAATTGGCACAGATATAGCACAAAGGAATGGTATATATATATATATATATATATATATATATATATATATATTTTCAATTTAATTACCTGGGGTGGAAAGTGGGCTGAGATTGAGGTCAAATGGTTTAAAATATAAAGTGCAATATCTCAGAAATGAAATGCACAAATCCGCACAAACGTATTACAAACAAAAGGTGTATTTATATTCACTATTCAATTACATAGGGTTGGTGCCAACTTTACACTGCTGATTAACATTGCATCATTGTATTCGCAAAATGTAATTCCTGGTAAATTCATTGATGAAAAAGAAACACTGTATCAATATGCAGGTATTTTAATGCACTTTATTAGACTGTACAGTATCTCATTCAAATAAAATTATTTGTTGAATCATTTGTGTGCTTTTCTTGAATTTCATTTTAACCTAAAAAAAAGAATTCAGATTTTTAGATCAGGTAATTGTCAATTTATAACAATGATGTAACTGCAATTGTTTAATTAAGCTTGGGAATTCCCCACTGCTAAACAGTACTTCCTGGTATCTGGCTGGTTCTAGTTTTAGATCCAGTGTAAATAAAACATAAGGCGTGTACTAAGCTTCAATTTACCAAATGCTTAACATGAGCAACTGGCTTTGACATGTGATATCTATAACGTATTAAAGCTTATTAGATGCCAGAAACTTCCTATACGTCAAAATATGCTGGAATAAAGATTGTGTCAGAATTCTAAATGACAGGACCCTGATTAAAATAAACTGTATTTGTTGATTACCAACAGTTGCTGTTCAGATGTTGCTGAAGAAACACAAACGTCCTAGATAAAGGTAGGTGTTTTTTCAAAAACAGCTATTTAAAGGGACAGTAAAGTGGATTTCTCACATGCATATGAAAGAGCACTTTAAATATGTTAAAATATATTTTTTGCTTGACAAAAGGTTAAGGTAAAGCTGTTTAAGGCAATAGTAAGTGCACATTTTAGTAACTTGGTGATTTTTAAAGGGGCATAGAAGTCATAATGAAACTTTTATTATTCCAGTAGAATATACATCTTTTTACACATAACTTTACTGTAGCCATGGCTGCATAAGATTTTTACAATAATTGGAGGTTTTAACAGAATTAGTTATCATAAGGCGTGTTATGTAAATATTATATACATTTTTAAAAAAAATATATACAATAGTTATTTTTAAATATACATTTATGTATTCTATGAATTTTTTTGAATATTTTAGTACAGCTATAATAATTATTTACATTAATTATTTTTCAATATTTTAATTAATACATAACACACTTAGGGTTAGCGCACATTAAGAATTAAGGTACTCGTGTCAGGTTTTGCGCACGTAAGTTTGACAGTGGTACACTAATTCTTCTTTATTTTATCTCTAAGCCTTTACGCAAGGTCTTCAGTAGCGCTAACTTTGCGAGCGTTAAATTTGATTGCAGTTGAGCAAATCCGTTTACTTTCAACTTGTAATACATGCACTAATTAACGCGCATGCAATTTTTCAATATTGCTTGAGCGCTATTGTTAATGCGCCAGTTGTATTCTAGCCATCTTTGTGTTACAAAATAATAAAACTCCCTTTTTCAGTAATATCTAATAGTACCAAGAAAAGTCTTAACCTGTTTCTTTGTTTGGGGGAGATTGTCAAAGTGCAATTGTATTTATTTTAGAAAGGATTTGGTTGAATTTACTCTCTTCCACTCGATGTCCGAGGTACTGAAACTCAGCCATACCAATCTGACACTTATCTCATTGAATAGTCAATAGGAGATAAGGGAGTCTAATAAGTGTGCGCTAGGTGGTGAGATATCAAACTCCTTACAATAGAATAGATCCTTCGTTCTATTCAAAAGAGTTGAAAAAAGAGAGGTGGTGGTAAGGGCGCTCAAAGCTAAAGATATCTCTAAAAGTTATATAAATGGGTTATTCACATGTATACATAATATATAGAAAACTGTTAATGAAGAGTACAGAAGTGAGTTATATATATAAAATATTTATTTGCTAAGAAACAATTTAGGCTAAAAATAGGGACGTCTCCCTTAATGCATTATTTTATAAGAGCATATAGATTAAAATCTAAAAGTTCAGTAATGTATAGATAAATTCCGCAAAGTGTTAGTAACACAAATGATTGTTATAAAACACAGAAATTTTACTGCACAGCATAAAACACAGTATTAGTTATTATGATTATGATGGTACCGGTACCTCAAATGGCATAAGAACAAATGCAATAAAAAGCATGTATTAAGAATGATGTAGGAGAGATTCAGTATGTTTGAAACTCTGTTTGAACTTCATACGAGGTTATAGTTCATAAGGGAGTACAAGGCATTAGGAAGGCAATGCTCGTTTCAAATTTCAGTCACTGACTACTTTTACATCACTCTCATATAGAGTATTATTCCTGTTGAACAATATCAGATTGGTACCTTAATCTTCTGTGATCCTGTAGGGGAGATATCCCGTGTGTTGCGGTCTGGTTACCCGTGAGTTCACCCCTTGTGACTTCGGGGTCTGATGTCACGGATGACACTACGGGGGCTCGTTCTAGCCCAACCAACCAAATCTGTCAGTTTTTTTCGTAGGGGAAAGGGATCCGCTCCTCCACTCCTTGTTGTGAATGGAGACTTTCAAAATAATGCTGAATGATCTACGCCTGCCCTTAGTGCTATGCACGCAAGCTGTATGTTATTGCAAATGTAGAAGGATTTGCAAATTTGGTAGTTCATAAAACAACCCGGATTGAAAGAGAGTCTTTAAACAGTGGTCAATCCTTTGTTAGTAGAGGGTGTATACAGTAACCATACACCCTCTACTAACAAATGATTGATCACTGCTTTAAGGCTCTCTTTCAACCCGGGTTGTTTTATGAACTACCAAATTTGCAATTCCTTCTGCATTTGCAATAACATACAGCTTGAGTGCATAGCACTAAGGGCAGGCGTAGATCATTCAGCTTAATACTGTACATGCTTTTTATTGCATTTGTTATTATGCCATTTGAGGTACCATCATAATCATAATAACTAATACTGTGTTTTATGCTGTGCAGCAAATTTTCTGTGTTTTATAACAACCATTTGTGTTACTATCACTTTGCGAAATTTATCTATACATTATTGAACTTTTAGATTTTAATCTATATGCTCTTATAAAATAATGCATTAAGGGAGACGTCCCTATTTTTAGCCTAAATTGTTTCTTAGCCAATAAATATTTTATATATATATATATAACTCACTTCTGTACTCTTCATTAACAGTTTTCTATATATTATGTATACATGTGGATAACCCATTTATATAACTTTTAGAGATATCTTAAGCTTTGAGCGCCCTTACCACCACCTCTCTTTTTTCATTGAATAGTCAACCCTGCTGCTTGGATACAGTCTAGGATCTCACTAAGATGCTGAAGATGCTCTGACCTGGATTGACTAAAGACAGCTATGTAATTAAGTTATGTAAATGGAAAAGCCAGGCATATCTCAAGGAGTTGGTCCATCAACATTTGGAAGGTTGCAGGAGGGCAAAACATTGAACGAATATAGCTCAAATTAAGTTATGAAACTGAATTTTCCTTGGTATCCTCTGCTAGAGGTATCTGCCAATACCTGAACTAACAGTTTGAACTGCTCTCCAATTGGCGCTCTAGCTACAAAAAAAGTGCTGTACGGCTTGAGCGCCAATTAGAGAACAATTCAAACCATTAGCTCACACAAAAAGTTTTGAAGTGGATGGCCGGAGCATGGGGTATTAGAATGGCACGGCTAGATTAAAAAGTAAGTTACAGCACATCTTCATTAGAAGTGGTCAATAAAAGTCCCTGTAAAATATTGCTTAGATTCTGGACCTGATTTTAAAACATCACTTCAAGTGTGGTGAGAAAGTGGACACCTGCACGGCAGTCTTGTAAGTTTCAACCTGTGGCATATTGTATACATTTAGGGTTGTATTGCCATTGAGTCCCAGTCCACACAGAAATAAGTGCTGACATACTTGTATGAAAGTAGGACTACAGGGGGTATGCCCAGAGGCTACCAGAAGATTCAGTAACCCCTAGTTTTTTCATGTTGTCAATCTCCTTTGAGTTTCTGTCCAGGGGTCAGAACATTGTGTTTGTTTGTTGGTCTGGCCAAGAGAGATTTCAACTCTTTCAAAATGACTAAGGCATGGACCTTTTGTTTTTGGTTTAAGTAGTCACTTGGTCAAATGAGGTCAACTTTTGAGTATCATAAAGCAAGTCAGGTAGGGCTTGGTCCTCTTGGACACTCTCTTGGGGAATACAGACTGCATTCACAGTAGCTTCTCAGTCAATATATTCTTAGAGTATATTTACATGGTAGATTGGCCAGATTCACCCACTTGTACCTAGAGCAACAACATAAGTGTGTTTTCTTATAGTTTTAGGACAATAGATCCAAGGCCTTTCCAGGCAACCTGAAGTTTGCCCTTTTTGACAGGCAAGAGGGTGAGACCCTTCTGCCCTTGCTGGGATTCTTGATAATGGGCCTTCCTCTTATACCAGACTTTTTCCTGGGTCTGGGCTGGGCAAGGTGGTTCCTTGCTAGTCCCATAAAGGTTTCCAGCTTTTTCCATAAAAAACTACAGGGGTTTTACCAGCCTCATCCAAACCTTCCCACTGTTCTCAAACTAAATCAAGGGCCCAGCGGACTTTTGTGGCACCTCCTTTTAGACAATTAAGAGGTGTGGCAGAAGTCGCCCCCTCAAAGGCCTGGATAATGCTTTTTAGTCTGAGGGTGATAGGGGGCTCTGCATATAGACCCTGCAGAGGCGTCACACTTCATGCTGCAGCAGCTCAGATACAAATTGGGTTCCTTGGTCTGTGTAGATCCTTTTAGTTACTTTCCTTAGTGTCACCTTAGTCTTAGTAAAGGATGAAAGAATAAGTATTAAAATAAGTATTAATAGAGAAACAAAGTAAATGTAAGGGACGAAAGGTGGAAATGAGATAAGAATAGGGAGAATGTAAAAGAATAGGGAAAGAGAAGAGCGTGTGAGTAGGGAGAGGATCCTGTATACAATGGTACCTTATATAGTAATTAATTCTCTCATACAACCCATTCCACACGCAGCTGCCAATTCCTCAGTCAGAAATGACATCCTTAGGCCAGTATGAGTAGGAACAAAGTCTCTTTCAGGTCTAGAGGAGATAAAATCAGGACTGAAGTACCTGATTGTGTATTCATGACAGCAACTGTTGAAAGGTTGAATGTTTTTCAGGGTTGCAAAAGTTCTTTGTGAATCCTGTGGTGACCACTCTTCTTTTGAAGCATTTTGTTTTAATATTTTGTTTGTTCAGCTTCCTTACTGGAATAACTTGTAATAAGTTTGATGTTGCAGACACATATCCATAATGTTGTCATATTAAAGGGATATAAAACCAAGAAATTTTCTTTTGTGATTCAGACAGAGCAAAGAATTTTGAAAAAAGATTTCAATTTACTTTATATTATCAAATTTGCTTCATTCCCAAAATCTTTTTAGGTAGACATCTGGAGAACTACATTTCAGGATATAGTGCTGCCATCTAGTTCTCATGCAAATAGATAACATTCTTGCAAAACTGCTGTCATATAGGGTCAGATTTAACAAAGTAAGGTGGACAGGGTGTACATCTTCTTCCCTGCCCGCCTGGCTTCGCGTCTAGCGAGCAGCAATATGCTGCCTGCATTTACCATTGCACACTGCGGCTAGTGGGCAACCCTGTCCTCTGCTCATGTGCAGCCAAGATGGAAAAAGTCTTGGGGGATTGATATATACACCACATAACAGGTGGCACATTTGGTTAAGAATGAGCAGTCTGCTTATGTGAATTGGCAGCTAGTGGCTCTCCCACCCATTGATAAATCTGGCTCATAGTGCTCAAGAAATGGGCTGGCTCTGAAGCATACATCCCTGCTTTTCAACCATACTCTTGATACCAAGAGAATAAACAAAAAATCATAATAGAAGTAAATAATAAAGTTTACATTTTTAGGTTTCCTATCCCTTTAATCTCAGAACGTCTATGAAAACAAAAGTCCTTGATCTATACTGTTGCATATGTTTTCATAAAATACAACCGTCTGATAGGATCTCTTGGGCAAATTCCACCCAGGAAAACATTGTGATTGATGCATAGGCTTGAGTCCCTTCTTAAATGTTTGGTAGGACAATAGCCTCAAAGTATTGGACTTCACTGATCTATGTTTGATTTAAGGAGCTCAGAAGTAGGATGAGAGGCTGTAAAAAGACTTTAATTAATAAACTTAACTGGAAGTTCATAAACCCCAGGCTGGCTTGGTGACTGAAACCACATGCAGACATGAGCATGTCAGACAGGCTCTGGTCAAAACCATTGGAAAAAACTTGGGGAAAGTCAAGATTTGCAAAATTTGTTGCCGACCTCTTTCTTGACCCTCACCAGTCAGCAGAAATATAAATAGCCGTACAAAAAACAAAATATAAATCAGGCAAGAGTTTGGTGGCAAAAAATCAGATCAGAGGTCATGTGCAGAAAAAGGCTGTAGTAAAGTATAGTACTTAAATGCCAGAATACTAAGCCTGGGACTTAGAAGCCTTTTAAAGAGGAATATATACTGATTAGGTTTGTGCATACAACAAGTAAATCAGGAGGCTGATAATCAACATGATTTTCTTCTACAGCCAAAGCTCCCAAGTGGCTCACAGCCAGAATACCTGACTGTGAATCAAGAGACAGGTTTAGTTACCCATAATTCACATTTATCCAGAGCATGTTCCTGGCATAAGGTAATGAGTAGTCAACCATATGAGGATGTACTGTTGGAACAGCTACACGCGGGAAAGGTTCCTCAATAATGGATAGTAGTTGCAGGGGGCTCTCATTGAATCACTATGCCAACCCATTCTCTAGCAAGTATCACAGGACCAACAATAGCTTTGGATATCCTGGAACAGTCCAGGCCAGAAAAAGGCTTTGGTCAGTTGGTGTTTGGGATGGCTGATCCCTAGGTGACTAGCCAATTGAATTTCATGAACAACTCACATCTATATCTCTTTCCGTATTTCCCAGTACAGTAACCCCTCATCACATAATATACTTTCATCAGGTTGATTAGGTGCATGGCCAGTTACCTGAAAATGGTAGGAAGCTGAGGTCAAGTCTGTGTTCTTATGTTTCTTAAAAGCATTATGACTATCCCAAGGGGTGGGTAATAGCATAGTTTGGGTACTGCATGCCCACTTCAGTGTTGTCGCTGTCCTCCGGGTAATCCCATCTGCCTTATTCTGTGGTAGAGACTTAGGCACTTCATCTCCAGGTGGTCACAGGGGCAACAACATAAATCTCCATCTGGCCTAGGTCATTTCCAAAGAAAACGTCTGCCAGTAATCCTTCCATGATTTCCACTTTCGGGTAGCCTTTTCATGTACCTCTGTCTATGTAGACATGGGAAAGAGGAATACAGAAATGTTGGCTACCACAACCTGCACACCGCTTCAACCTTTTGCGTTTGTCAGTTAGTGCTATAAGTTTATTGTATATGTACGTTGGTCTTTCTCCTCCACGCTACCAAGCTGTGTCAGGTTAGTGCACATTGTGCCTTTCCCGACGTGTTATTTAATGGATACATAGACCTTATCTGGTGGTGGGGGTAAGATTTCCAATACTGTCAAGAGCTGCTTATTTTTGAAGGTGTATTTATTGAAAGGTTCTCTGCTTATGTATTTACCTGCCTATATTTCTATTTAGGATTTTTGTGTTTAAATCCGTGTTATTTGCATACCACATTAATTTATTTTCTGTGGTTTTCAGTCTTGGTATGTTTTTTTCATAATGGAGCATACTGGTTCTTTCCCCACTACTTTAAATATTGGTTCATTAGAAACGATGTCCCAGAGGTTTTTCTGGTTCCTGATGCTATTGCTGAAATAATTTCTAAACAGTGGTCTACGCCTGGTGTCCCAGTTAATTTAGCTTTGAAATTTAAGATGGTGTTTCCTTTACCTGCTTTTAACTTAGCACTTTGGGAAACTATCCCTAAAGTAGATGGGGCAATTTCTTCTTTGGCTAAAAGTACTACTATTCCTCTTCCTTTTTTAAAGACCCTATGTATAAAAAGTTAGCTTTGTGTTTTAAAAATCATGGTTAGTTGACATGATTTCTAAGTCTAGGCTTTTGTCCCTCTCTTTTCAAGGCTTATTCTTGTTTGGGCCTGGTCTGTATGCTATTATTTCTACTGTGACTGGTGGCAAATGAGCTTTTCTCCTTTAGGAGAAGAAGTCTAAGGGTAAGATCAGGGTTTCTAACCATTTTCGTTCCTTCCATCAATCTAGGAACCAAAAGTGCTCCTCTTCCCCTCAGAAACAGGGCTCTTCCAGATGTTCCTGAAATTCTAATTAGAAAAAGTCAAAACAGTCTAAGAAACCTGTCTCCTCTACTAGGTCAGCATGAAGGCCCCCAATCTAGATCTTCTGGTGGGTGCAGATTATGTCTTTTTTCAGGGAGCTTGGTTTTAATCTGTTCAAGATCCATGGGTTCTGAATAAAGTTTCCCAGGATTACGGAATTGGTTTCAAATTAAGGGCTCCGAGGGTAAGCTTTCTTCTGCCTCATGTTCCGAAGAATCTTGTAAATGGAAGAGCCTTTTTCAGTTTATTTTAGATCTGGAGTCTATGAAACTAATAGTCCCAGTTCCAGAGTTGGAACAGGGTCAGGTTTTTTTTTGCTTCAACCTCTTCATTATTCCCAAGAAGGAGGGGACGCACAGACCTGTTCTAGAATTAAAACTTTTTAAACAAGTTTCTCAGGGTTCCTACTTTCACTATGGAGACAATTTGGACTATTCTGCCTCAACAGTGGCAGTTTATGTTCAACATAGATTTAAAGATGCTTATCTTCATATCTGTATTCAGAGGTGAGCAATTGGGAAGCAGATTTTCTCAGCGGCTAATCTCTTCATCCAGGAGAGTGGTCTCTTCACCTGGAAATTTTCAATCAGATCTAGGAGGTCTTCCAGAAATATATCTGGTGGCTTCTCGGTTAAACAACAAGCTTCCCAGATACTTTGCAAGGTCCAGGGATCCTCAGGCAGAGTTTATGGATGCTCTAGTAGCTCCTTTGTTGTTTTGTTTAGATTACATCTTTCCGTCTCTTGTTCTGTTACCAAGAGTGATAGCCAGGATCAAGCAGGAAGTGTCATAAGTAATTCTGTTTTCTCCCGCTTGGCATTGTAGAACTTGGTTTGTGGATCCAGTGTAGATGTCCAGTTGTCCTCCCTGGTATCTTCCTCTGAGCCATGACCTTTCTCTCTCAAGGTTTCTAAGCATTCAATCTCCAAGCCATCAGGTTTAGTTTTAAGACAGAGAGGTTTTGTTTGTGATTCTGTTATTGAGACTTTAATTCAGGTTATTAAACCTGTCACAAGGAAGATTTATAACAGGGTTTGGAAGGCCTTTATTTCTTGGTGTGAGAAACATGGTTTTAGCTGGAACTCTTTTAGAATTCCTATAATTCTTCAGTCTCTTCGGAATGGGTTGGATAAAGACTTATTCATCAGCTCTTTAAAGTGCTAGATTTCTGCCTTTTCAGTCTTGCTAAGCATCCTGATATTCATAGTATTTTCAGGCTTCAAGGATTAAGCCAATTTCTCTTACGTGGAACCTTAATTTAGTTTCAAAAGTTTTGCAGGTCCCTACTTTTGAACCTAATAATACGTTAGATATTCAGTTTTTGCCCTGAAAGATTCTATTTCTTTTGACTATTTCTTCTGCCAGAAGAGTTTCTGAATTATCTACTCCTTCCTGTGAACCCTCCATGGCCTATACTTATCAAAGCGTCAAATATGTTGCATTCGCGGGCGTCAATAAGTTCGCCAAACTTCACGAAACATCGCGGCTGCAAATCTCAATATGATCTTAAACTGTATTAAAAAAAACTTCAAAAACATGCGCGTCAAGTACGGCGCGATTAGCATCGTACTGGATAGTGTATTTTTGATAAATTTGAGTATTTGATGTCGCGAATTCCCCTGCTTATCTAATTTTTCAACTTTTATTTATATCATATGAAGACTTTTTTTACTCTAATTATTGCAACTCTATTCCTAACATCTGCACATATCTTAGTTAATATACTCATTGATATATATATATATATATATATATATATATATATATATATATATATATATATATATATATACAGTATCTCTCAAAAGTGAGTACACCCCCCACATTTTGTAAATATTTTATTATATCTTTTCATGTGACAACATTTAAGAAATTACACTTTTCTACAAGGTAAAGTGGTGAGTGTACAGACTGTATAACAGTGTAAATGTTATGTCCCCTCAATATCCCTAAAACCCTAAGGGGAAATGTCCAAATTGGGCCCAAATTCTCAATATTTTTGGTGTCCACCATTATTTTTCAGCACTGCCTTAACCCTCTTGGTAATGGAGTTTACCAGAGCTTCACAGGTTGCCACTGGAGTCCTCTTCCACTCCTCCATGACGACATCACAGAGCTGGTGGATGTTAGCGCCCTTGATGCAGCTCAGTTTCAGGTTCTTGGCAATCTTCTTATAGCCTAGGCCATCTTTATGTAGGGCAAAATGTTATTTTGAAGGGACAGCAAATTTACACTGTTATACAGGCTATATAATCACTACTTTACATTTCAGCAAAGTGTCATTTCTTCAGTGTTGACACATGAAAAGATATAATAAAATATTTACAAAAATGTCAGGAGTGTTCTCACTTTTGTGAGATACTGTGTATGTATATATATATATATTGATCTAGATTTTTAAAAATATAGATATTATCATCAATATAATTTTATATATAAAGCTATATATACATGTATATAATACTATATTTTCTTACTTTTTTATAACATTTAAATGATTGTTTAATAGTTATGCTTTCAACTATTTAATACTTCATATTTTGCATGTTATTTTTTGGTGCGTCATGTTTGTCGACAGTAGAAGATTCAACTTAACAAAAATATGAAAATATAATAAAATTAATAAATCACACTTAAATCTCCGAATGAGCAACCTTATGGCCGTATTGCTCTCCGGCTCTCTGCGTCTAAGGTCGCTGAACCGTCTGAGACACTGTCGGCGCGTCCTGGGTATCCTGGACACGTGTCTCATCCTGCGCATCATTTCATAAATAATTTCATCCCTTCATTCGTGCCTTATACCTCGTACACCGCCAATTCTCCTAGGAAAAAATCTGTTCGTACCATAAACAAGTACAACCAACTCTCCATCAGTGAAGATTGGTGGCCGCGACATACTTCTAAACACACAAAAACTCAATAAGACAGTGATAAAAAAATTTTTTAGGCGACAATAAAAATACAAAGTATACAGCTGTCTCATTGGTTCTTGAAAATATCAATTTTACTTTCGCTTATTAATTGGAGGGAAATATCAAAAATGTTGTATGCAACAGCGAATCACTAAAGATGATAAGCGTCATCAAAATCATAATTCTAACTGTGTCACAAATAAAACAGTTTTTTAAAATATAGAAAACTATTATATCTGCGTCACAAACCAAAACTGAAATAAAACGAATTGAAAAACAAAGAGGGCCCCATAGGCCTGTTGACTTCAAAAATCACAAAAAGTATATTATAAAATATATGTATAATGTTATTAATATTGAACCAAAAAAAAAAAAGTAAAAAAACACATACCTGTGTTGTGTACAAATCCAGGATCATCAAATGAATTCATTGAATATAAAAATGGCGTCATGAATGGCGCACAAAGTATAGGGACTTATATAAACTTTTTGATGATTGCTGATTGATTACATTGCTTCCAATAGCATACTGATTGGCTGATTTAAATGATCACCTGATTCATCAATTCCCAATAAATATCAATAGATAATTCAATTGAATGTGGATTGTTCAGGAGCTAGAATTGTCTGTTGACCATTACTTTTGAGCTTTGGATTTCACAGAGATATATTTATTTGTATTACAATGGCATCTGCAGGGTCTGGAAAAACCAAATCAGGCCATAACATCCAATTTAATTTCCAGCAGAACCAGGTTCTAGTTACTCTGGTGCTGCAGCATTATGATTTATTATTTGGGGCTAAAGCACAAAAGACAACTACCTCAAGAAAAAAATAGATATGGAGATCAATTTCAGAAAATGTTTCTGCTGAGGGGAACAATAGGAACAGTGGAGAATTGCATAAAAAAGATTTTCTGATATAAAGTGAATTTTGAAAGCAAAGGTGGCCAGAGAAAAAAAGGCAGCACGTGAAACAGGCGGTGGCAAGCCATATGTTGCAGAACTCTCAACATATGAAAATATGCTAATGGAGTTGTTGGGAGAAAATCTGCTTCAGGGATTTGATGATTTAGACCACGACACTGACGCCTTAGCCTTAGCAGGTAAAGTTCTATATTTTACTCCTCCTCCTCCTCCCCCTCCCCCTCTTTAATTAATTTTGATTATAATATTAGTTTATATTTACATTAGGTACCAAACGGTGTCATCAGCTGTCGGAGGAGCTAACAATTGTTGTTAGGCAGATACAAGAGACTTTATATGATGAATCACAAGATCTTATTGGTAGCCTACTTAATGATGATACACAGATAGAAAGCTATCTGGAAGATTCAGCTGCTGCCACCACTGACCCTGCCACACCTGCTGCCGCCACCACTGACCCTGCCACACCTGCTGCCGCACTTGCTGCCGCCCCTTGACCTGCCGCCCCTGGCCATGATGATGATGGAGCAATACAGGAAATGGTAAATCTGGGGAGGCAGTATAGTGACAATCAACAGGAGTTGATTAGGACATTGGGGGTATATATTCAGCAACAGGGGCGTCAGGTGGAGATGGCAATGGAATTGCAAAGGGAGAGGATAGCAATAGATCTGCACAGGGTAGCCATAGAGGAAAGGGAGTTGGATCGAAGGGAGAGGACTGATGAGGATAACAGAAATTTCAATAGAAATGTATTTCTATTGATGCAGGGTACCCTTTCAGAATTAATTTCTTCAAGAAGGGAAAGATCACCTCCACAACCTCCCACGGCCTGTAAGCGGTCTAGAGATTAATTTTTTGTTTGTTTATTTTATTTGGTTTGTATTATGCATGAAGAAATGCTTATTATAATTTAATAAAAAATATATTTGGATGATTATTTATCTTTATTGGATTTTATTTGAATAAATGAAGTTTTTAAGTACTATGCATTGGTCATATATAATATAATATATGTAATATTATAATTTATTAAAGGGACAATGTACACCTAAGTATTTTATAGTTTACAAAATAAATAACATTATTACACATTGACCTGTTATGCATAACCAACACAACTATATTAAATGGACATAAATACAATAAAAATTAATTTTGATGTTATAAAATAGCATGTTATTTCCAAAGGTTTTAGAAACAACTTTAATTGTATAATTTTAGTCATAAGGGGTTAAACTTCTTAATACGTCATTTAGTTTCCAAGCATATCCCATACCCTCCCCCCCCCCTTTTCCCCCAAGAAAGACACAACAACTGAGTTGGGAAAAGACCGGTCACGGTCATGTTTATTAAAACGTAAAACTTTATGAAACTATTCTATAGTTTCATAGGCAACTTTAAAACCTGAACTTTGTAAAAGTTCCATAACTCTTGGCGGCATATATCCCTAACTAACTATCCCCTACCAACAGCCGGTCAAAGCCCCATACGGTACCTACAGCGTAGCACGGATTGCTGACACTCATTTGCATGGAATGGATGTAATATTTGAGCTCTTCGGCCGTACTTTGAGGAGGGGAACCCCTAGGCCGGCACCTAGCGGGCCTCACCCCTCCCCATTCCCCTAGGCCGTCACTCATCATTCGGACTGCTCGCTCCAGGGCTATGACCGACCGCCAGCTGGGGCACCCCCAACAGCCCAGAAGGGCGACCCCCACCAGCTTGTCATACAACCTGCCGGTAAAGGGTGATGGACTAAATTACAACCTGGGCTTACAGAGCTAATTCAACTAAACCAACCCAGGCCAGGGGAAGGGCCCTGCTCTCTGCCACCAGTACTCACCTGCCGCCAACCACTACTTCAACAGGGACGGGTGGGCGGGGAAAATCCTCTCGAAGTCTGGAAGCAGGAAAAGAGGCCGAGATCACTGCAGCATGGACCTATAAAGGTAAGCACACTCTCCGCCCCTCATATTGCAACAAAGTAACACATTTCCCCTGCAAACTCCAGACTTCTAAATTGTTAACCCTTAGTTTTGTTACAGTCCCATTAGAGGGCCCTCCACTGTCATAAGGGGTTAAACTTCTTAATACGTCATTTAGTTTCCAAGCATATCCCATACCCTCCCCCCCCCCTTTTCCCCCAAGAAAGACACAACTGAGTTGGGAAAAGACCGGTCACGGTCACGTTTATTAAAACGTAAAACTTTATGAAACTATTCTATAGTTTCATAGGCAACTTTAAAACCTGAACTTTGTAAAAGTTCCATAACTCTTGGCGGCATATATCCCTAACTAACTATCCCCTACCAACAGCCGGTCAAAGCCCCATACGGTACCTACAGCGTAGCACGGATTGCTGACGCTCATTTGCATGGAATGGATGTAATATTTGAGCTCTTCGGCCATACTTTGAGGAGGGGAACCCCTAGGCCGGCACCTAGCGGGCGTCACCCTTCCCCATTCCCCTAGGCCGTCACTCATCATTCGGACTGCTCGCTCCAGGGCTATGACCGACCGCCACAAGAGAACGAACACTGTTGCCGCCAACCCAACTGACATAACAGACTCCCCAACCACAAGATTGTTAAACAAACTTGCATTAACCTAACAAATTTATTTATTTATTTTTTAAATTTTATATTTGAGCCAACAATGCTCTCCTAATGTCTGCTAAGAATATATCCAGCCCTTCGTCCGTCAAATGCACTTCATCTGGGCGATATAGTTCCTTCCTGTCAGCCGTAATGCTCTCATGCCCGATCACAAATCCTGACACTGCCATGACCGCTCTTCCCAACTCTCTGTTCACTTTTTTCCTGACATTATAGGCCGCTCTTTGCGACACCATAAATCTCCACTGCAGTCGTGCGACCACAAATGACCACCCCACTTTGACGCCCTGCAGCCAAGCACACATCCAATTCACATCGGAAACCATACGTCTGATCAGGTCTAAGGCAGGTACAGAGCCCAGGTCATTCCCCCCTACATGCAGAACCACTATTTTTGGCAAACCCCACCTCCTGTAGGCATCCTGCAAAAGGGAGGGTAGGTCGTTCCAAGATAAACCTCGACGGCCGAGCCAGCGAACACTGGCCCTCGATGCCGCAAAGCCCAACTGCTGGCCTCCTGGTGAGCGTAGAGCCCTGATAGCCGCCCAATGCACAAATGAGTGCCCCACAGTACAAATGCGCACAGGTGCCTTTCCCTTACCTAAAACAACAGCATGTGGACACTCAGCACAGGAAAACACAGAACTATATCGAACTCAATGCACACAACCCCAATAGACCATTGCCCCCCGGCCCCTTCCTTTCCATCAAACTAACCAAACCTACTTAGGAGCCTTCAACGGCCTTACGTACAGTTTGTACCTATTTGATCTCCAACGCCCCAAACGCTTAACCTCTTCAACTTGTGCCCCTTTTGATACCGAGCTTGTCGCTTCCCCAATCCTAAAGGAATGTGACGCGATCCTGGCTGGATCTAAACCGCACGCGGCAGCTGCCGCAGCAAGCACTTTTCGAAACTGATAGATTGACAAAGCGGACGAATCTTCGTGCACCAGAAACAGCGCTGTCCCCTACGGTCCCACCTTCATGTAGTTCCCTACATTAACTACCGGGCAACATTCCGGTATGTCACAGCTTTTCAAAGGAAGCCAGACCCCTCTGGCTGCCTGATCCGTCTTTGATCGCGGAATGAACAGCAACAAGCTTCCTTCCGCCCATCTCACATGTTCTACTCGAACACCTCCCGTTCCATTAACTCTCGCCGAAGATACTAGCTCGCTTACTCTTAACGCACCCGCAAAAGCCAGCGCAAACGCTGCCCTAAACAGTAACACCTCATAGGTGCCTGTGCAAACGCCCTCGAGTGCACCTACCAGTAGCCTCAAACACTGAGGCGTGATAGGTTCCCTTTTATCCATCGTCTTGGGCTCAGACCTTCCCCATCCTTTCAACACCTGCCTCACCAAAAAGGAGTTGGAGAACTCCGGTAATGTCAAGGTTTTACTAAAAAATGCCACTGCCGCAAAGCGGCTTTGTGCCGCTGGTCGGGACAACCCTCTTTCCTTCAAGCAACCCAGCCATTCCAACACATGTACCTGATTGGCCTGATGTGGCCCAAATCCCTTCACTGTGCAGAATGACACCCAAGCCTTCCAATGATTCTCATATGCCGACCAGGTCTTTGGTGCTAAGGACACCTTCAGTAACTGAATGATTGATGTCCACTTGTCCCTAGCTGCCAGAGAAGCAATGGGCAAATTAGATCCTGGGTTGTCGCCCTCGGCGCCAGCCTTTCTAAACTCCTCCCACTTGAATCTAGACAATGCGTCAGCCAAGCTATTGTTTACCCCAGGCACATGGTGTGCCGTAAAAACCACGTTAAGCCGCAAACAACGTAGCACAAGGTACCTCAGGTACCTAACCACCACAGGCGAAGCAGCAGACAACCTGTTGATAGCGTACACAACGCTCATGTTGTCAGTCCAAAACACTACCTCCCTGTTTGCTAGCTTGTTCCCCCACAGTTCCACAGCCACAACGATTGGAAATAATTCCAATAAAGTCATGTTTTTTGTGAGTCCATTCTCAACCCACGAAATAGGCCACGCATCCGCGCTCCATTCCCCATCCAGGTACGCCCCGTAACCAAAGCCCCCCGCTGCGTCTGTAAAGAGGTGCAGCGCGAGGTTCGACAATGGTTCTCTTCTCCATAAGCAGACTCCATTGAAATGAGAAAGGAACTCCTCCCAAACTTTGAGATCGTCCCTCATCTCACTAGTTACTTTAAACCTATTTGCTTTTGCCCCATGTCCACTTAACTGCTCCTCCAATTTTCTATTGAAGACGCGGCCCATAGGGATCTCCCTTCCGGCAAAGTTAAGCAGACCTAATAGCGATTGCAATTGCTTCAAAGTAATGCTAAATGAGCTGGCAACTGTCCTGACTATTGCCAGCAACTTGACAACTTTGTCCTGTGGAAGCCGACATTCAGCTGCCACGGTGTCGATCTCAATTCGCAAAAAAGTTAAGCATGTACATTGGCCTTGAGTTTTGTCCTCGGCAAGCGGGACACCAAATTCTGAAGTCACCGCTCGCATAACCCTCATGAGGTGCTCGCACTCCCCTGACCCTGCACGTCCTATCAGCAAGAAATCATCCAGGTAGTGGGCAATCCTACCCGTGCTTGCAGACTCTTGCACCACCCAGTGTAAGAAGGAGCTAAAACATTCAAATAAGGCGCAGGACAGAGAGCAGCCCATGGGCAGGCATCTGTCAACGTAAAATCCCCCATCAAACTTCAAGCCCATCAGCTTGAAGGCAGACGGGTGCAGAGGGAGCAACCTGAAAGCGGATTCGATATCCAGTTTCGCCAACCTTGCCCCTCTCCCTGCCGCCTTAACAAGCTCCACCGCATCATCAAATGACTGATAATGTACGGAGCTTATTCCTGGATCTATTGCATCATTAACTGACGCCCCTTTCGGATACAAAAGGTGGTGTATCAGTCTATATTTCCCAGATTCTTTTTTGGGGACTACCCCCAGCGAGGAGACCACCATATGAGTGAAAGGTTGGCGCAAAAATGGGCCAACCACCCTCCCTAAAAACACCTCTTTATTTAGCTTCTCACGCACTACTTCTGGGAATTCGTATGCTGACTTAAGGTTGCGATGCACCGTAGAACCCCTCACAAACTGTTGTACAGGTATTCTGAACCCTTGCGTCAGCCCCTCCCGCAGCACCCCAGCTGCTTCCAGGTTAGGATAGCGCCACAGCCACGGGATGATAGCCCCCCGCCTTAAGAGGCATTGGGGCCCTTTCCTCCAAGGCCACCTCTAGGGGCCCCCTTGTCACCCCAATCTCCTTTCGCTTAGCGCAATCGATCCCTGAGTGTGGTCCACCGCAAAACTTGCAGATGTGACGAAAGGAGCAACTTGCCCCCCTGTCACACTGCTTATCTTGAAACTTCCAGCATTCCCTGCCTCGTTTCCTTGCCCTCTGTACTGACCTTCCACTCCTTAACCTACTGCCAGCAGGTGGGGATGGCGATCTATCCGCCAGCAACTTTGACCACAAGTGCATCTCCTGCGTGCCAAAGTGCAGCAGCGGGTTACCCACCATTTTTCTCCGAAAAGCCATATCGTACTCCCTCCAGGCTCCTTCCTTAAAGTGCTCATGCACATACTGAATTGTATCGGCATACTTAAACAAGTTATGCCCCTAGGCCAGCCACTTATCCACATAACAAGTGGCTAAGACCCTAAAACACTTCTGCCACTCCTCGAAGGTCTCGGGACGCCGGACCCTTTTAGGTCCTGTACCGTCCTCCGCCTTCTCTTTTTCCCTATATGCCTCTGCAGATAGCTCGAAAATATTGACATATCTCCCTTCCTGGATCTTCTTGATAACCTTAGTTTTCAAGTGTCCATAGAGGGAGTGTACTAAGCAAGGGTAAGTGTCCCCTTGCATAGCCACTTTACGCGACATAGGGAGAGCCGGCTGCCCCGCGTACAACGTAGCTAGCTGGTTGTTAGCCAGCACCACTGGCATCTCCACCACCCCCAACTTTGCTTTCTCCTGCGCAGCAAACATCTTCTTGATCATCCTAAACATACGCTGCTGTCCTTTACCCACTAGTCCTAAAGCTTCCCCACTATCTGAGTCGGACCCACTGGATGAAGAACCTAAATCAGCGTGTGTGTGTATAGGAAATAAAGGCTCACCTATTCCTGTTTGCTGCACTCCTGCCGCTGAAGTTGATGGCATCTCGACATGCGCTGCTGCTGGTACTTGGGCCTGCTGGTTATCCACCTGCGGTTGCGATGCACCTGGCCTCCCTGCGGCGCTGGAGGCACTGGCCGCCATAGTTCCCTGTGAAGAAACAGAAAGATGGGGAGTACTCTGGGAAAAGGATGGAGCCCCAGTGAGGCCCCCCTGTCGTTCATCCCCATGCTCCCACCCAAGCTAACGCCTAGCGCCGTGGAGACCACCCTCTGCTAATTCACATTCTCAGCTTGAACACCCCTCACTGGATCACTAGGGCTTAATCCTGCCCCCACAGCCCCCAGGGTCATTGAAATGGATGTCTGCCCTTGCTGTTCTATAGGAACTGTGCTTGTCATACCTCCCAATGATATAATTGGGGCAGATGTCACTCCTATCTGGCTTGAAGAGACTATGCCCCCCCCCCTTGTGTCAACACATACTGTGCCCCCATCTGATTAACAGCCATTTGAGCCCCAGTAAAATTAGCCACACTCACACTAGCATTGTGCCCCCTGTGCTGCCATTCATTCACATACTCAGAGGATCGCTGCGCCTGCACCATGTCCCATATGCATTCCCCTTGTCTGATGCTGTTGATTGATACTGCTCGAGCCTAGACCCGCGTTATGCGCCTGTTGTGACCCCACCAGAACCTCTGTTCCACCACTTAAGCACACCCCGCTGCGCCCTGGCCCACCCGATGACCTCCTGATGCTGCTTGTACCAAGGCCTGTACCATGCGTCTGCTGTGACCCCACCGGAACCTCCGCTCTGCCACTCAAGCACACACCGCTGTCCACTGGCCCACCCGGTGACCTCCCTGGAGCCGCATCCTCCCCCCGGAGCCTCCCCAACTTACTGGGGGCTCCATGCTGGTAAGCGCTCCTGCTCCGTGTCCTGCGCCTCCCTCTGGCAATCTCCGAGTCCGCCTCCTTAAAGCCCTCGTGTATCAGCCCCGCAACCACGGCCCTCCGGAACGGGCCCTGCCCCCGCCGCCTGGGGCAACAGTGACCGAGCCAGTGCCAGAAGGGCGGTAATCGTGTCGGGGGGCAGCGCAGCTAAATGCGCCAGGCCGGACTCCGGCAACTCATGCGGGGTAACGACGACCCCCACCTGTGGCACCGGCATGTCCAATGCCCTTGAGGTGCGAGCAAGGCCCGTACAGGCCCCACTCCCCTCGA
Organism: Bombina bombina; assembly: GCF_027579735.1. NCBI lineage: Eukaryota > Metazoa > Chordata > Amphibia > Anura > Bombinatoridae > Bombina > Bombina bombina. Next base: position 1,250,051,849 of record NC_069500.1, read on the forward strand.
TGCCAGCCCTACTGGGCCCTGGAAGCTCCACAGCCCCTGTAACCTGACTGGGGCCTAAACTACTGCCCCGCCCTACCTCCTCAGCCCTGTTAGACCCTTGACAGCCCCCCGCCTCTAAGACAGATGGGGAATTAACTTTTTTGGGCCTTGCAGGGCCTTTTCCTTTCCCTCTTCCACCCCTAGCATTAATAATGTGGGAAACTGGGGACCTGGCTTGGGGGGTAGGCGGTACAACCTCCTCAGAACTGTCCCTGCTCTCTCCTGCAGGCCTCCGGACCTCTGCTGGACCAGATTCTTCCTCCCTGAACCTCCTGGGCCTAGCTGAAGTTCTTCTAGCACGCTCCATCTCAGACCTCTCGAAGTCTGGAAGCAGGAAAAGAGGCCGAGATCACTGCAGCATGGAGCATGGAGTAAGCACACTCTCCGCCTCTCATATTGCAACAAAGTAACACATTTCCCCTGCAAACTCCAGACTTCTAAATTGTTAACCCTTAGTTTTGTTACAGTCCCATTAGAGGGCCCTCCACTGTCATTCTCTTGTTCTATATTGATCAAAGATGAATGTATGCAAGCTCATGAACAGGTAATAACCAATGTTATTGAGAATTATTTATATATATAATTATGTTTTGAACACATTACAAATACTGTATATGCACTACAGTCCCTTTCCTCAGTGGGCAGAATCATTACTGATATTACACTACATAATATAATTAGACTCCCTGGCTTAATATTCCAAAATATATTATGCTGTCATGAGCACACCTAAGCTTGGATGTGATGCTTTAACCAATGGAGAATGGTCAATCTCCATGATTATGTTTTAAGACAAATTTTAATAATGTATCTACACATATAATTCGATGGCCGGTATCGTTGGTGGGTGGGAGCTGACTTGGGAGGTGGGTGGCGTCCATCGATGGCCCTGCTGATGTGGAGGGAGGGCGGGATCGTGGGCGGGGATGACCGGGGGCGCGCACGGGAGGGCGGGCGCGTGCATGGGGAGGGAGTGGGTGGGAACCGCTACACTACAGAAAAATGTGTAATAAAATTGGGTAAAAAGATTTTTTAAAAAATACATCAGTCAGGTGGGGGTTGGTCTGTGGGGTGGGGGGGGAAGCTACACTACCGAAAAAAAAAAAATATTTTTTTTTGCAAACTGGGTACTGGCAGACAGCTGACAGTACCCAAGTTGGCCCCCAATAAGGCAGAGGGGGAGGGTTAGAGAGCTGTTATGGGGGGATCAGGGAGGTTAGGGGCTAAGGGGGGAATCCTACACAGCAGCATATGTAAATATGCTTAAAAAATGTTTTAAAAAAATATTCAAAGATTCCTTTTATTTTAGTACTGGCAGACTTTCTGCCAGTACTTAAGATGGCGGGGACAATTGTGGGGTGGGGGAGGGAAGGGAGCTGTTTGGGAGGGATCAGGGGGTGGGATGTGTCAGGTGGGAGGCTGATCTCTACACTAAAGCTAAAATTAACCCTGCAAGCTCCCTAATTTAGCAGCCTTCTAATTACCAAAAAGCAATGCCAAAGTCATATTTGTCTGCTATTTCTGAACAAAGAGGATCCCAGAGAAGCATTTACAACCATTTGTGCCATAATTACGCAAGCTGTTTGTAAATAATTTCAGTGAGAAACCTAAAGTTTGTGAAAAAGTCAACAATTTTTTTTATTTGATCGCATTTGGCGGTGAAATGGTGGCATGAAATATACCAAAATGGGCCTAGATCAATACTTTGGGATGTCTTCTAAAAATATATATATATATATACATGTCAATGGATATTCAGGGATTCCTGAAAGATATTAGTGTTTCAGTGTAACTAGCGCTAATTTTGAAAAAAAGTGGTTTGGAAATAGTAAAGTGCTAATTGTATTTATGGCCCTATAACTTGCAAAAAAGCAAAGAACATGTAAACATTGGGTATTTCCAAACTCAGGACAAAATTTAGAAACTATTCGGCATGGTTTTTTTTGGTGGTTGTAGATGTGTAACAGATTTTGGGGGTCAAAGTTAGAAAAAGTGTGTTTTTATTCCATTTTTATAAGATATGATGAAAATAATGGTATCTTTTGAAAGTCCATTTAATGGCGAGAAAAACAGTATATAATATGTGTGGATACAGTAAATGAGTAAGAGTAAAATTACAGCTAAACACAAACACCGCAAAAATGTAAAAATAGCCTTGGTCCCAAACGGACAGAAAATGGAAAAGTGCTGTGGTCATTAAAGGGACAGTCTAGGCCAAAATAAACTTTCATGATTCAGATAGGGAATGTAATTTTAAACAATTTTCCATTTTACTTTTATCACCAATTTTGCTTTGTTCTCTTGGTATTCTTAGTTGAAAGCTTAACCTAGGAGGTTCATATGCTAATTTCTTAGACCTTGAAGGCCACCTCTTTTCAGAATGCATTTTAACAGTTTTTCACCACTAGAGGGTGTTAGTTCATTTATTTCATATAGATAACACTGTGCTCGTGCACGTGAAGTTATCTGGGAGCAGGCACTGATTGGTTAAACTGCAAGTCTGTCAAAAGAACTGAAATAAAGGGGCAGTTTGCAGAGGCTTAGATACAAGATAATCACAGAGGTTATATATATTATATTAATATAACTGTGTTGGTTATGCAAAACTGGGGAATGGGTAATAAAGGGATTATCTATCTTTTAAAACAATAAAAATTCTGGTGTAGACTGTCCCTTTAAGGGGTTAATGTACCTTGTATGTAAGCATTTTCTGAGAGCCCTATGATAAGATGGACTAGCACTTATAATCTATTGAGTATCCATTTGAAATATTTCATTAAAAAAGAGTCAGGTGTGAAATAAAGAACATTTATTTGAATACATATTAAAAATGAATAAAAAAAATATCATAAATAAATAAACTCTTTTTGGATAATTTGAAACAAAAAATATGATGAAACAAAAGAACATATGTACAATATATTTACATAATCATTGTTCAAATGGAGCATGGATGTAATCAGATCGAGCTTGTACTCCTCTTGCATCAATTTGCTCTAAAGGTGCCACATTGTCATCATACTCTACTTGTAAAATAGATATGTCATCATCTGGAATGCGTAATGCTATGTTGGGGAGCATGCAACATATGAGAAATATCAGGGATACTTTCTTTGGTTTGTATAGAAGTACTCCCCCAGAGAGGTCTAAACAACAAAACCTACTTTTCAAAACGCCAAATGTGCGCTCTATAACACATCTTGTAGATGTATGAGCCTCATTATAGCGCAGGAGTTGTGGGGTTCAGCACAGGAGTGAAAAGCCATGGGAGACATGAATAGCCTGAATCTCCTGGATGCAAATAATAAACAATATATTTTAGCAATCTGAAAGAAATAATCTTTTTATATCCATATATGACAATTTGTAATAGATATTTACCTAGAAGAATTCCCTCCAGCATTTGTTGATTCTGAAACATGTCATAAACAGTCGAATTCCTCAGGATGAAAGAATCATGGGATGAACCTGGGAATTCAATTTGGCATCAGAGATCACCTGTATATTTAAAGAGTGGTTATGCTTGCGGTCACGATAGGGCAATTCTCCTTACTTTGGAGGCCGCACTAACACATGGGTACAGTCAATTGCACCCAAGATGTTTGTCATCCTGGCAATCCCGTAGAACTGCACCTTCACACGATGCCAATCCTCTGGGGTTTCGGCAAAATGTACATAATTTACTAGCCGTTTGTGCAAGGCATTTAAAATGACAGTTAGATGACTTGAAAAAGAAGCCTGGCTCATCCCCACAACTAAACTTGTTACGGCCTGAAATGATCCTGTGGCCAGGAAATAGAGTACAGCAAGCAGTTTTAACATTCCAGGGATTGCCCTTGTCCTATATGTTATTGGTGCAATTGAGTCTTTGATCTCCAGATAGAGATTCTCAATTAAACCTCTATTTAAACGGAATCTACGGCCAATTTCCCTGTCAGTCAGGGCATGCAAGCCTACTCTAGGTAAAAATAACCTTGGCCTCTTGCGTTGTTCATAACGCTGAACTAGCTCCAAAAATCTCCTCCTGCGTCTTTGTTCTATAGCAAGGCAAAATATATTGACCATCTTCATCTTGGTAATAACACTGCATACAACAAGCTTTCTGTGCTGTTAGACACTCCCTTTTATAATGACCATTTCACCAGCTGAAAATGCAGGTGGAAACAACATATTGATTGATGCAATTTGAGTAATTATTTGAGTGTTGGAAGTTACAATTAAGGTATAGGATTTTTAATATATATATATATATATATATATATATATATACACACACATATATTCATATATATTTATCTCAAAATATATCACAAATGATAAAAGGAACATAAATATTTGTAATTATAATTTATTATTTCCAATTCCCATTGAGTTCTATGGCATCCGCGACCTCAAGGATGGCGGATTGAAAAATATATACGCTGCGTCTGATAAGACGCGAGCGTAATTCTTGAACTTTTTATAATTTTGTGACAGCTTCAAATAGTATTGAATAGGAGGGCGAATGAACAGGATTGCGCTCAAATTCCACAGGCTTTAAACTGTGTCGAATTGAGACCTGCGGATCGTATGTTACGTCACAAATTTCTAATTATTACGATCTCAAGGCTTTGATAAATACGGTGCATCATAATCGCTACAAGTACGACGCGGAATTCGGGCGCATTTTCAGTTGACACTTTGATAAGTATGGGCCCTTATCTTAGTTCTCAAAACTGCCTTACCCTGATGAAAAACAAGTTTGATTTCCTGCCTTAAGTGGTATCTTCTGATAATATTAATCATGGAATTATTGTTACTTCTTTTTTTCCTACTTTAATTCTAATGAGAGGTTTCTTAATTATTTGTATGTTGTCAGAGCCTTAAAATTATATTGTCAGACTACTAAGGATATTATACAAGCCTCTAATCTGTTCTAGTCTACATTTTTATTGTTCTAGAAAGGCTACAGCCATTTTGTTAGCTTCCTGGCTCAAGCTTTTGATTTGTAAGGCTTACTTGGAGGCAGGACAGTCTCCACCTAAACATATTACTGCCTTTTCTACTAGGTCAGTTGCTATTTCCTTGGCTTTTAAGAATGAGGTGTCTGTTGATCAAATTTGTAAGGCTGCTACTTTGTTTGCTACTTTGTCTTCCTTACATACCTTTACATAGAAGTCAACGGAGAAAAAAAAGTGGGGAAAAAGCACCCCACTCTCACACAAACCTGATTGCATATTCTTATGTGCGCTAACCCAACAAGAAAATATAAATATTTCACATTCCAATGTTCTTCACATAGAAGAATATATTATATGTATTCATAAATAAATATTTCTACATATATCTGATGTTTTTTGGTACAATATATATCTATACCTATATATCTATATGATTATATATAGGTATAGATATACAAATATACATCCTATATAATAAAAGGCCAGGTATGTTTGTCCGAAGCAAACAAACATACCTCGCCGTAACGAAGGATCACACAGCAGAGAGGGGGGCAGGAGCGGACGTGACGGGGCGTGGTCAGGCGGGAGGGACCACTGCACTTCAGAAAATGGCCCATGTACACAGGCTTTAGGACTAGTGTGTGTGTGTGTGTGTATATATACTGTGTATGTATATACTGTATATATATATATATATATATATATATATATATATATATATATATATAGGAATATGTATTTCAAAATACTTAGAACATAGTATGCTATGTGCAGAACATTGGAATGTAAAAAATGTACAATAAATACACAGTATAACACTTTATTAAATATGAATATTGCATAAATATGCTTTTACATGTTTTCATCTACTTATAGGGATAGGAAAGCCCTAACTTTTCTTTCATGATTTGGATAGAGGCAAAAAGAACTGGATAGGAACCGCTGTTAAAAAGCTTATAAATTTTATTAGAACATATATTTAAAAACAGGTAGCATCCAAACAAAAGGCGGACAGGACTGCTAACATGTTTCGGCCCAATTGGCCGTAATCATAGCATGAGGATCTAATTGCAAACATCAGATTTAAAACAAATGTAATAACAAATGATTGGTTAAGAACAAAATCACGCCCATATAGTTTATACAGGTATTGATTAACCCTATGCACACAAAAACACATTGAACACTGTATGTGAATAGGAAACCAGAGTGCAAACATACAAATATCCTATGTCTTAAAGAAATATCTATACTACGTGGAATGTAATTAATCAAAAGTTAGTAATGTGCTTAATTAGAATAACTGGGAAACCAACATTCCCAATGTATGTATGATATTTTAATATATCTAATATATCTAATTTTGTGTTTATTTTAACATGCTAATCCCCTAGGAGCAAAATTTGACATTAACATAGGGAAAGCCACAAAATGCCAAGACACTCCCATTACTGGACATGGAACAGATTGCACTGTGTCATAAGCTGCAGTGTATCATATCAAAAATGATAATATAAAAAATATGACAGTGCATATAGAACTATAGTGTATGTAATAAAACAAAAAACACAAACTGTTAACACATTACAATTCCAAAGAAATAAGCCCAAACTTGTATGTTGAAATTAAAAGAAGGGACAAATATGCATAAAGGGAAATATAAATTTATTCCCAAAAATTAATGAGATCATATCTTGAGTTTAAACCGTGAGGTGCCCTGGTTCTAAGATGAAAAATCCAGTACACCTCACGTTTAGCCAAAATGCTGTCAACATCCCCTCCTCTCTTGGGGGGAACCACTTTTTCAATGGCAACCCACCTAAAAGTATTTAATTTGCTCTGGTGTACCGTAGCAAAATGTTGCACTAATAGGGAAGTGGATTTCCCTCTCTCCATTGAGGAAATATGCTCCCTAATCCGTGTATTGACATCCCTGGTGGTGAGACCAGTGTATTGTAAATTGCACTTGATACAAGTTATTAAATAAATAACACCCGTATGAGTGCAATTCATGCAACTCTTTATATCAAACGTCTTTCCTGTCACCACTGAGGTGAATGTGTCTGTCACTTGTACATAATCGCATGGGCAACATTTGCGATGCCCACACTTGTACATCCCTTTATGGGATAGCCATGAACTCTGGGGTCTATCCACTTGTTTCAGCTGGGTGGGAGATAGAATGTTCCCTAAGGTACGACTTTTCTTGTAGCTGCACCTAATCCCTTTCTTTACTGCATCCTTTAATTGATCATCTGCTGCCAGCAGTGGAAAATGTTTCTTAATAATGCTGCAAATATTAGAGTACTGGTCACTATAAGTAGTCACAAAATTGACACCTTGAAAGTTAATGATTTGTCAATGCAGGAACAGGTTTTTCCCTTGGTACAGTGTTCTCCAGAAGGGGGCGGGAACATTATGGCCCAACATACACAGGAGAGGTACCAACTAAGGGGAAATCGTACCAACGCATAGTACAAATAGATAATGTTGTCAACATTTCCTCCTTTCCCCTTACCAAGGCCCAGACTGAAGTCTTGGGCTTTGGTTTGGGGTTTTCACCAGCTACAAACTTTAATTTGTTTCAAACCATGATAGATTTAAATAAGCTTGTGAGGAACATTACCCTGAAGAAATTTTTCTCTAATAGAGGTGAACAGGGTTATATGGTAATCCCAGAGGGACCCATACCACGAGTGGAATTTAATACATTTGAGGAAAATTGTGATCTCCTTGGTTTACAGGAATTGGCATCGGCTGGCTCATCTACTATGGGTACAGTCAATTGTGGTAACAGATTTCGTGAGAAGTCTAAGTTTCACCCCATTCAGTGTAGGGGTACCATCATAGAAACTTTCTATGATCGAGTTGAGAAAGATCTTACTGTTCTCCAGGAGAATGTGGGGCCTATGAGACATAATCTGAATAAACAACAAAATGAAGCATTAAAATCATTGAAAGAGAATGAGTCCATTGTGATCCGTCCCGCTGATAAGGGCGGTACAGTGGTGGTGATGAACCGCCTTGATTAGAGGCCCTACGTCAATTGAAGAATCCACATGATTATGAGGTACTCACACAGAATCCTACAAACAAATTTACCAAAGAAGTAAAGGATATTTTGGATGATGGTTTGGAACATGGGCATATTGATATTGATACAGCTCGATACTTGGAAGTGTCTTTTCCCAGGATGCCCATGTTCCACCATCTTCCAAAGGTCCATAAATCACTCCAGGATGTTAAGGGTCGACCTATAGTGAGTGGGATTGATTCCCTTTTGGAACGTTTATCTCAATGGCTAGATGCCCTATTGCAACCCATAGTGACGAATTTACTATCCTATACCAGGGACTCCAAACACATCCTCAATCTCCTTGCTAGTGTGGAGTGGGACACTTCTTTTTGTTGGGTAACGATTGATGCTGTCTCGTTATACTCCTCCATACCGCACTCCAAGGGGATTGAGGCTGTTAGATTTCATCTTACACATTCAACTGAATTTACTTTGGAGTTCCAGGAATATGTTCTTCGGGTCCTTGAGTTTCTTTTAACTCATAACTTTTTTTCCTTTGAGGGGGTTTGCTATCTCCAGAGATGCGGCACAGCCATGGGGGCCAAGTTTGCCCCTTCCTACGCTAACTTATATCTTGGCTGGTGGGAGCTGTGCCGCATCTATGGGGAGGGCAACCCCTTCAGGAAATACGCTTTTACAAACGCTTCATAGATGATCTGTTGATCATCTGGTCAGGACCCTTGGAACTGGTCAAAGATTTTGTTGACCATCTGAATGATAATGATTGTGATCTCAAATTCACCTTTGAGTTTGATCCGCATACTATTACATTTCTTGATCTTAGCCTGGAAGGGGATGCAGATGGTCAAATACAGACCCAAGTATATCGTAAGCCGATTTCGGGTAATTCGTTACTGCATGCTCATAGCTGCCACCCCAAGAACATTTCATATGCTGTGGCCAAGGGTCAGTTCTCACATATTAAGAGGAATTGTAGTAGGGAGGCAGACTATCAAAGAGAGGCTGGTCTTTTAGCCCAAAGGCTTAAGGACCATAAATACAACTATAATCACATTAATGAGGCCAGGAAGAAAGTGCAGATGATACCTAGGGCTTCTCTTTTGGAAGATAAAGTCCACAGTAAAACTATATCTAACTTTCAAGGTGTCAATTTTGTGACTACTTATAGTGACCAGTACTCTAATATTTGCAGCATTATTAAGAAACATTTTCCACTGCTGGCAGCAGATGATCAATTAAAGGATGCAGTAAAGAAAGGGATTAGGTGCAGCTACAAGAAAAGTCGTACCTTAGGGAACATTCTATCTCCCACCCAGCTGAAACAAGTGGATAGACCCCAGAGTTCATGGCTATCCCATAAAGGGATGTACAAGTGTGGGCATCGCAAATGTCGCCCATGCGATTATGTACAAGTGACAGACACATTCACCTCAGTGGTGACAGGAAAGACGTTTGATATAAAGAGTTGCATGAATTGCACTCATACGGGTGTTATTTATTTAATAACTTGTATCAAGTGCAATTTACAATACACTGGTCTCACCACCAGGGATGTCAATACACGGATTAGGGAGCATATTTCCTCAATGGAGAGAGGGAAATCCACTTCCCTATTAGTGCAACATTTTGCTACGGTACACCAGAGCAAATGAAATACTTTTAGGTGGGTTGCACTGTCATATTTATTATATTATCATTTTTGATATGATACACTGCAGCTTATGACACAGTGCAATCTGTTCCATGTCCAGTAATGGGAGTGTCTTGGCATTTTGTGGCTTTCCCTATGTTAATGTCAAATTTTGCTCCTAGGGGATTAGCATGTTAAAATAAACACAAAATTAGATATATTAGATATATTAAAATATCATACATACATTGGGAATGTTGGTTTCCCAGTTATTCTAATTAAGCACATTACTAACTTTTGATTAATTACATTCCACGTAGTATAGATATTTCTTTAAGACATAGGATATTTGTATGTTTGCACTCTGGTTTCCTATTCACATACAGTGTTCAATGTGTTTTTGTGTGCATAGGGTTAATCAATACCTGTATAAACTATATGGGTGTGATTTTGTTCTTAACCAATCATTTGTTATTACATTTGTTTTAAATCTGATGTTTGCAATTAGATCCTCATGCTATGATTACGGCCAATTGGGCCGAAACATGTTAGCAGTCCTGTCCGCCTTTTGTTTGGATGCTACCTGTTTTTAAATATATGTTCTAATTAAATGTATAAACTTTTTAACAGCGGTTCCTATCCAGTTCTTTTTGCCTCTATTGCCACCAGTTCAGGAACCGCTGTACCCGCCTGGCCAGGTGTTTTGCAGTCTACCAGGATTTCCGTTGGAGCCCCTCCTCCCCCCCCGCCGCAGGTGCGTCATTGGAGACGTCGAGTGGAGCCTCGGTCTGGTGCAGTGTGGGACCATTACAATGTACTACAGGTCCCTGTACAGTGCCGAAGCGTGAGTTGTCCTGGAGTATGTGCAAATGCGACAGGTATCTCATTCCCAGCTATTTGGAGGTTGGGGGGGAGTTGTTTTGGAGCATCATATTACTGGTTTTTGAACCATTACTAGTGACTGTCACTTTTGGAGTTCCTGTGATTATTTGTTTGGCAATATCGCATATATATATATTTGCCTTCTATACAGCTTGGTGTCTACCTCCTTTTTCCTGTACATGATTTGGATAGAACATACAATTTTAAACAAATTTCCAATTTACTTCTATTATCAAATTTGCTTAATTATCTTGTTATCCTTTTCTGAAGAAACAGCATTGCACTATAGGCAGCTAGCTGAACACATCTAGTTAGCCAATCACAAAAGATAAATGTGTGCAGGCACCAATCAGCAGCTAGCTCGAACTAGTGTAGGGTATGTGTTTTTGTATTCAACAAGGGATACCAAGAGAACAAAGCACATTTGAAAATAGAAGTGAATTTAAAAGTGTCTTAAAATGAAATGCTCTATCTGAATCATTCAAGTTTAATTTTGACTTTCTTATCCCTTTAACTGCAAAGAACTCCAATGCACAAATATGTCTATATATGTGTACATATGTACACATACATAGACACGTATGTATGTGCATATATGTCTAAATATATACACATATAAATACATATGTATACATATATAGACAAATTATATATACATACATATCCATCTTTAGATATACTCAGGGCTGGCTCAAGACATTGTGCTGCCTGGGTCCGAGATCAAAATGACGCCCCCACCTGCGACCCCAACCGTGACCCCGCCCCTTGTGACACCACACATATAAACACGCATATGCATGCACACCACACATACATACACTCATAAGCATGCACACCACACATACACACACTCATAAGCATGCACACCACACATACACACACTCATAAGCATGCACACCACACATACACACACTCATATGCACCCACACCACACATACACACACTCATATGCACCCACACCACACATACACACACTCATATGCACCCAAACCACACATACACACACTCATATGCATCCTCACCACAAATACACACACACACTCATATGCACCCACACCACACATACACACACTCGTATACATACACTCATATGCATGCACACCATACACGCAAACACCCTCATAAGAAGAAGAGAGGGGGAGAGGGAGAAAGAAAGGGACAGAGAGAGAAAGAAAGAACACACAGCCACATACACACACTTTAAGAAACACACAGTCACCTACACACACTTTAAAAAAATACAGTCACATACACACACTTAAAGAAACACACAGTCACATACACACACTTTAAAAAAATACAGTCACATACAAACACTTTAAGAAACACAGTCACATACACACACTTTAAAAAAATAGTCACATACACACACTTTAAGAAACACACAGTCACATACAAACACTTTAAGAAACACACAGTCACATACACACACTTTAAGAAACACAGTTACATATACACACTTTAAGAAACACATTTTCACACATACAGAAACAGAATTACAAAAACCAGATAGCAGTTCAAAGAAAATATTATATATATATATATATATATACATAGTAAATTATGTTACTAAAAGCAAAAATAAAAAACAACTGCAGAGCCTTTATTTGCTGCTATGCATTTTATGGCACAATGATTACTACAGAGTGTTAGATCCACTAAGGGAGTTAAAGGTTCAATGTCGTGCGGGTGTGGCAACTAACTTACATCCTAAATGTACCATAAATAAAGACAAGACAACAATATGGAGGTTAAGACCATATAGGTCAATTTTATTAACACGAGGCACTCCTTGAATGATTTAATTTAAAGCATCAAGGCCTTCTCCAAAATGTTAACTTTTCATTTACCCAGTACGGTAAATGACTATAACTCTTATTTAACTTAACTTAAACAGTTGAGCGGCAATGCCTAATCTATATAACCCATATGAAGCGGGAAGCAGCCCCCCAGGCAAACGGAGACAAAGCGGAGCCCGGCTACAACGCGGTACCATATAGAAGGTTACATAATCGAGCTGTTCGGCCCTGCGCAACCCAGGAGGCGCTTTCCCCAAGCACGCGCCTGGGTACGTCACGCCCCCTGCAATGGCAGTCACTCCTCCCCGCTTTCTATCTGCCGCCTGGGATGCTACCGCCCGCCTTTAGGGTGTAACAACGCTCGAACCTTACGGGACCCTCAGACCATCCAGGCGAACACCAAGACGAAACTGGGGGGAGCTGAAAATCATTAAATGCCCTGGCCTTACCCAAAGACGATAGGTTGACTAACCCTGTCCGGCCCCAGGGAGACTAAAACCTAACTATTTACAATTACCTAATTGCCGCGGGAGAAAAAAGGGGGCTTTCTGAACAGAAAGAGGGCCTCAAACTCCCAGAATCCCCTTCTTATCTGTGAGTAGAAACCCCTCCCTTAGATCTGCAACACTGTTGCAATCTAACCTACAGCTCCACACACACTCCTCCACCCTGCAACCTTAACCCTTAAGACGCTCCAGGCTGATCTAAGGCCCTGCACTTACATAAGGGAGTTAAAGGTTCAATGTCGTGCGGGTGTGGCAACTAACTTACATCCTAAATGTACCATAAATAAAGACAAGACAACAATATGGAGGTTAAGACCATATAGGTCAATTTTATTAACACGAGGCACTCCTTGAATGATTTAATTTAAAGCATCAAGGCCTTCTCCAAAATTTTAACTGTTCATTTACACAGTACGGTAAATGACTATAACTCTTATTTAACTTAACTTAAACAGTTGAGCGGCAATGCCTAACCTATATAACCCATATGAAGCGGGAAGCAGCCCCCCAGGCAAACGGAGACAAAGCAGAGCCTGGCTACAACGCGGTACCAGATAGAAGGTTACATACTCAAGCTGTTCGGCCCTCCGCAACCCAGGAGGCGCTTTCCCCAAGCACGCCCCCTGCAATGGCCGTCACTCCTCCCCGCTTTCTATCTGCCGCCTGGGATGCTACCGCCCGCCACAAGAAGACAATTCAACCTATTCTTGCCGCCAACCCTAACTGCAGGAAACACTATTTTTTTTATTTTTTTTTTCATTACTGCTCCTAAGGCCTTAGCTAGTTAGTAATGAATCTATCTAGCCCTACCTCTGTTAAGTGCACCCCGTCCTTTCGGTATAGGCTCTTATCCCCGGCCGACATGTTGGAGTGCCTCACAACAAAACCTCCTAATTCCAAAACAATCTTGCCTTTGTCCCTATTCAACTTTTTGCGGACCCCAAATGCTGCCTTGTGACTCTCCATGTGCCTCCAATGTAATCTCGGAATGACACAGGACCACCCCACCTTCAGCCTGGGCAACCAGGTGTGTAGCCACCTAATGTCCGCCCCCATGATATTGATCAACTCAAGGGTAGGCAATGCTCCTAGGTCATTGCCCCCGAGATGTAGAACCACGATGTCTGGACGACCCCACCTCCGGTGAGCCTCCTGGATAAGACCCGGAAATTCATGCCAGCATAGCCCTCTGCGCCCTAGCCACCTGACGGACGCCCGGGAGGGGTGAAAGCCGAGGCGGCTCCCATGCGGGACTGCTAAAGCCCTTATCGATGCCCAATGAACAAAGGAGTGGCCGACTATCCAGATCTTTTTTGGGGCCCTGCCCCTACATGAAAAGACACAACAACACGTTAACCATCCGCAAGGACCCCCACAAATCCCATCCCTACGGCCACCCCCCTACCGTCTCACTGGGAAGGGTCCCCCAGGGGCCTTACGTAGGTCTTATAGCGCTGCGACTGCCACCTCCCCAGAGCCTTGATCCTATCTGCAGACCACCCCAATGCCGCGGCCGAAGTCGCCGCCCCCACTTTAAATGAATGCGGGGCTATGCGTCCCGGATCCAACCCAGCCTTAGCTGCCGCCTTTGCTAGCACCGTTCTGAACTGAAATTTTGTTAGCCCCAGCCCATTCTGATGCATCAAGAAAGGGCCACCACCCGCCGGGCGGCGCGCCACGAACTCAGATAACAGCACAACCGGGCATGCCCTGCAGTCGCCCAACTGTGGGAGATGCAGCCACACCCCTTTCCCCTCCTAGTCGGTTTTAGATCTCGGAATAAACAACAATATCGACCCCTCCGTTAACCTCACATGCTGCCACTGGACCCCCGCCTGTGGAGCATTTCCCGATGGGGAAACCAGTTCCCGCACCCACAAAGCCCCGTGAAAGGCCAATGCAAAGGCTGCACGAAACAGCGACACCTTGAATGGATCCCTGCAAACGTCAATTAGTGCCCGCAGCAACAGGATAAGGCGAGACAGAGTGATGGGTTCCCTCGTGTCCCTCCTTATCAATTCCCCGCGGCCCCAACCACGGACCGACTGTCTCACCACGAAGGTCCCCGTCCAATCCCTCAGCTGGAAAAATTTACTGAAAAATGATATAGCTGCCAATTTCCCCTGCACAAGCGATTTCTTAATCACCCTCTGGCATAGGGAAACCAACCACTCTAACAGAGTTACCTGCGACGCCTGATAGCATGACAGCTGCTTGAAGCTGCAGAATGATTGCCACTTGTTCCAATGCCTTAGATACGCCCTCCACGTCGCTGGAGCCAGTGAGGCCTGGACTAACGGGAGGACAGAATCCCATGGAACCCAAGCTGCCAGAGATAAGGACAAGGCGTGCCATGAGGAGATGCTCTAGCACAGTCACCTACACACACTTTTAAAAAATACAGTCACATACACACACTTTAAGAAACACACAGTCACATACACACACTTTAAAAAAATACAGTCACATACAAACACTTTAAGAAACACACAGTCACCTACACACACTTTAAAAAAATACAGTCACATACACACACTTTAAGAAACACACAGTCACATACAAACACTTTAAGAAACACACAGTCACATACAAACACTTTAAGAAACACATTTTCACACATACAGAAACAGAATTACAAAAACCAGATAGCAGTTCAAAGAAAATATTATATATATATATATATACATAGGCCTAGATTTGGAGTTCGGCGGTAGCCGTCAAAACCAGCGTTAGAGGCTCCTAACGCTGGTTTTGGGCGCCCGCTGGTATTTGGAGTCAGTGATTAAAGGGTCTAACGCTCACTTTTCAGCCGCAACTTTTCCATACCGCAGATCCCCCTACGCCATTTGCGTAGCCTATCTTTTCAATGGGATCTTTCTAACGCCGGTATTTAGAGTCGTTTCTGCAGTGAGCGTTAGAGCTCTAACGACAAGATTCCAGCCGCCTGAAAATAGCAGGAGTTAAGAGCTTTCTGGCTAACGCCGGTTTATAAAGCTCTTAACTACTGTACCCTAAAGTACACTAACACCCATAAACTACCTATGTACCCCTAAACCGAGGTCCCCCCACACCGCCGCCACTCGATTAAAATTTTTAACCCCTAATCTGCCGACCGCCACCTACGTTATATTTATGTACCCCTAATCTGCTGCCCCTAACCCCGCCGACCCCTATATTATATTTATTCACCCCTAACCTGCCCCCCACAACGTCGCCGCCAGCTACTTACAATAATTAACCCCTAATCTTCCGACCGCAAATCGCCGCCACCTACGTTATCCCTATGTACCCCTAATCTGCTGCCCCTAACACCGCCGACCCCTATATTATATTTATTAACCCCTAATCTGCCCCCCTCAACGTCGCCGACACCTGCCTACACTTATTAACCCCTAATCTGCCGAGCGGACCTGAGCGCTACTATAATAAAGTTATTAACCCCTAATCCGCCTCACTAACCCTATCATAAATAGTATTAACCCCTAATCTGCCCTCCCTAACATCGCCGACACCTACCTTCAATTATTAACCCCTAAACTTCCGATCGGAGCTCACCGCTATTCTAATAAATGGATTAACCCCTAAAGCTAAGTCTAACCCTAACACTAACACCCCCCTAAGTTAAATATAATTTTTATCTAACAAAATAAATTAACTCTTATTAAATAACTTATTCCTATTTAAAGCTAAATACTTACCTGTAAAATAAATCCTAATATAGCTACAATATAAATTATAATTATATTATAGCTATTTTAGGATTAATATTTATTTTACAGGCAACTTTGTAATTATTTTAACCAGGTACAATAGCTATTAAATAGTTAAGAACTATTTAATAGTTAACTAGTTAAAATAATAACAAATTTACCTGTAAAATAAATCCTAACCTAAGTTATAATTAAACCTAACACTACCCTATCAATAAAATAATTAAATAAACTACCTACAATTACCTACAATTAACCTAACACTACACTATCAATAAATTAATTAAACACAATTGCTACAAATAAATACAATTAAATAAACTAGCTAAAGTACAAAAAATAAAAAAGAACTAAGTTACAGAAAATAAAAAAATATTTACAAACATAAGAAAAATATTACAACAATTTTAAACTAATTACACCTACTCTAAGCCCCCTAATAAAATAACAAAGCCCCCCAAAATAAAAAATTCCCTACCCTATTCTAAATTAAAAAGGTTACAAGCTCTTTTACCTTACCAGCCCTGAACAGGGCCCTTTGCGGGGCATGCCCCAAGAATTTCAGCTCTTTTGCCTGTAAAAGAATAAATACAATACCCCCCCCCCCCCCAACATTACAACCCACCACCCACATACCCCTAATCTAACCCAAACCCCCCTTAAATAAACCTAACACTAAGCCCCTGAAGATCTTCCTACCTTGTCTTCACCATCCAGGTATCACCGATCCGTCCTGGCTCCAAGATCTTCATCCAACCCAAGCGGGGGTTGGCGATCCATAATCCGGTGCTCCAAAGTCTTCCTCCTATCCGGCAAGAAGAGGACATCCGGACCGGCAAACATCTTCTCCAAGCGGCATCTTCGATCTTCTTCCATCCGGTGCGGAGCGGGTCCATCTTGAAGCAGGCGACGCGGATCCATCCTCTTCTTCCGATGTCTCCCGACTAATGACGGTTCCTTTTTAGGGACGTCATCCAAGATGGCGTCCCTCGAATTCCGATTGGCTGATAGGATTCTATCAGCCAATCGGAATTAAGGTAGGAATTTTCTGATTGGCTGATGGAATCAGCCAATCAGAATCAAGTTCAATCCGATTGGCTGATCCAATCAGCCAATCAGATTGAGCTCGCATTCTATTGGCTGTTCCGATCAGCCAATAGAATGCGAGCTCAATCTGATTGGCTGATGGGATCGGCCAATCGGATTGAACTTGATTCTGATTGGCTGATTCCATCAGCCAATCAGAAAATTCCTACCTTAATTCCGATTGGCTGATAGAATCCTATCAGCCAATCGGAATTCGAGGGACGCCATCTTGGATGACGTCCCTTAAAGGAACCGTCATTAGTCGGGAGACATCGGAAGAAGAGGATGGATCCGCGTCGCCTGCTTCAAGATGGACCCGCTCCGCACCGGATGGAAGAAGATCGAAGATGCCGCTTGGAGAAGATGTTTGCCGGTCCGGATGTCCTCTTCTTGCCGGATAGGAGGAAGACTTTGGAGCACCGGATTATGGATCGCCAACCCCCGCTTGGGTTGGATTAAGATCTTGGAGCCAGGACGGATCGGTGATACCTGGATGGTGAAGACAAGGTAGGAAGATCTTCAGGGGCTTAGTGTTAGGTTTATTTAAGGGGGGTTTGGGTTAGATTAGGGGTATGTGGGTGGTGGGTTGTAATGTTGGGGGGGGGGGTATTGTATTTATTGTTTTACAGGCAAAAGAGCTGAAATTCTTGGGGCATGCCCCGCAAAGGGCCCTGTTCAGGGCTGGTAAGGTAAAAGAGCTTGTAACTTTTTTAATTTAGAATAGGGTAGGGAATTTTTTATTTTGGGGGGCTTTGTTATTTTATTAGGGGGCTTAGAGTAGGTGTAATTAGTTTAAAATTGTTGTAATATTTTTCTTATGTTTGTAAATATTTTTTTATTTTCTGTAACTTAGTTCTTTTTTATTTTTTGTACTTTAGCTAGTTTATTTAATTGTATTTATTTGTAGCAATTGTGTTTAATTAATTTATTGATAGTGTAGTGTTAGGTTAATTGTAGGTAATTGTAGGTAGTTTATTTAATTATTTTATTGATAGGGTAGTGTTAGGTTTAATTATAACTTAGGTTAGGATTTATTTTACAGGTAAATTTGTTATTATTTTAACTAGGTAACTATTAAATAGTTCTTAACTATTTAATAGCTATTGTACCTGGTTAAAATAAGTTGCCTGTAAAATAAATATTAATCCTAAAATAGCTATAATATAATTATAATTTATATTGTAGCTATATTAGGATTTATTTTACAGGTAAGTATTTAGCTTTAAATAGGAATAAGTTATTTAATAAGAGTTAATTTATTTCGTTAGATAAAAATTATATTTAACTTAGGGGGGTGTTAGTGTTAGGGTTAGACTTAGCTTTAGGGGTTAATCCATTTATTAGAATAGCGGTGAGCTCCGATCGGAAGTTTAGGGGTTAATAATTGAAGGTAGGTGTCGGCGATGTTAGGGAGGGCAGATTAGGGGTTAATACTATTTATTATAGGGTTAGTGAGGCGGATTAGGGGTTAATAACTTTATTATAGTAGCGCTCAGGTCCGCTCGGCAGATTAGGGGTTAATAAGTGTAGGTAGGTGTCGGCGACGTTGTGGGGGGCAGATTAGGGGTTAATAAATATAACATAGGGGTCGGCGATGTTAGGGCAGCAGATTAGGGGTACATAGGGATAACGTAGGTGGCGGCGTTTTACGGAGCGGCAGATTAGGGGTTAAAAGTGTAATGCAGGGGTCAGCGATAGCGTGGGCGGCAGATTAGGGGTTAATAAGTGTAAGGCTAGGGGTGTTTAGACTCGGGGTACATGTTAGAGTGTTAGGTGCAGACGTAGGAAGTGTTTCCCCATAGGAAACAATGGGGCTGCGTTAGGAGCTGAACGCTGCTTTTTTGCAGGTGTTAGGTTTTTTTTCAGCCCAAACAGCCCCATTGTTTCCTATGGGAGAATCGTGCACGAGCACGTTTTTGATGCCGGCCGCGTCCGTAAGCAGCTCTGGTATCGAGAGTTGCATTTGCGGTAAAAATGCTCTACGCTCCTTTTTTGGAGCCTAACGCAGCATTTGTTTGAACTCTCGATACCAGAGTTAAATTTATGGTGCGGCCAGAAAAAAACCCGCGGAGCGTTAACAGCCCTTTTACCGCCGAACTCTAAATCTAGGCCATAGTAAGTTATGTTACTAAAAGCAAAAACTGCAGAGCCTTTATTTGCTGCTATGCATTTTATGGCACAATGATTACTACGTAAATCTGACCTCCTGACACAGTCAGTGCAAGGTCCAGAGTCGGTAGAGCATATTTTACTTTCTGACAGGCTGTGAAAACATACATAGAAGCAGGATTACCCTTCTCTCCCGCTCACACACCCGTACTATTCCCTCTGCAACAGATGTCACATGATCAAACATAAATCAAGTTGTGCAGCGTAGCAGGGAGAGAAGAATCTCAGCTACAGTTTTAAGTGTAGTGCACTGCAGGAGCCTCTCAGGGACACCTTACCCCCTCAGATTTCTACGTGCACATAGCTATCAGGCTCCCCAGGCAAGAAATAAACTGTTTTTCTTTCACTACGCTCTTTCTGCATTGCAATTGAATTAGGAGGATGCTTGGAGGAATGGTATAGCGTGATGATGCGGTGAGTCACAAATCTGGAGCCGCTGTCATGCTGCTGCCCCCTGCTGTGTCAAGTTGCAAGTACTTCCTCCTCAAGAGGCTACAGAGTGTAGGAGCGGTATGTCTGGATCTTACAGAAGTGTCGCCCCCTGCCGAGTGCCGCCTGGGCCATTGGACCCACTTGGTCCCATGGTTGAGCCGGCCCTGGATATACTGTATGTATGTATCTCAATGTTAAATCCCTTTGCCTGCCTTTTTTTCCTAATACCTGAGACCTCATATGTTTGAGCCCTTATAACGTTTGTGTGCAATATTTTATTTTAATATTTTTTATTAGATAGTGTTATTATGAGTGTAACTATACTTTGTAACGTATTTTTTTTTTTATATATATATATATTTTTATTGTGGTTTTAAGTCAGGCATACAGATTTGAATATCATTATGATTCTAGTTACAAAATAAATTGCAAGAACAAAAGGATATTCAAAGCTAACATCATAACTAAGATAAAAAGAAGAGATATGTATATAAAACTCCTTTACATGACATAAAATAAGAGAAGTAAAAGACAGTGATTGCCAGATATTATGGTATACCTACCCCATAGGCTCATGAGGCCTCTCTTGGACCTCCCAACTTGGTGAAAACTCTAGTGTTATAGTAGGTATATCTGAAACAAGGTAGACCGCTCTTGGGTCTCCCAGGAAACCACATTTTTTGTTGTTGTTTTTTATGCACATTGAATTGTGTAAACAAGGTAACATAATACGTATAGAATATCAATATCAAGGTAGAATAGTATATTATAATATGTTCTAAACTCCCTTAATAATAATTAGAATCCAAACAAGGTAACATAATATATGTAAAATATCAAAATCAAGGTAAAATAGTGTATCATAATATGTTCTGGACTCCCTTAATAGTAAGTAGGATCCACAGTGGAGCCTACCCCCCACTACCTCAAGGCATTCACTGCTGTTGGTCTGGACTCATAAAAGCCCCTAAAATATGTTGTGGGGAGAGAGAGACTTAGTAGGAACTATTTAAGCAGACCTGCTGGTCTGAATGAAATAGATGGGACCCTTGTTGTGATGTTATATAGATATGTTGTGATGTTATGTGGAGAGGGAGAAAATACTAGTGAAGTAGTGGAAGGTGCGATATGGATAAGAAAAACCGCGTATTTAGTTCTCCTAAAACTAGGGGATACATTATAGAGAGTGGGGGGTAGGAGGTGGTATTTTGTAGATGGTAAGCAGATTTGTAGTCAGAACGCCCTGTCTATTTGAAAAGTTCTAAGGGCTCCTGGATGATCTGGAAATATATTGGAACAAGTTCTTGTAATGTATTTTGAATGTGTTTTGTGCAATATTTTTGTTTCGCAAAACATTTAACCACAGCTCTGAAGTAGCTGTAATTATTCTAGGGTAAATCGTGATTGCGTTCAAGCAATCACATTTACTTTCAACTTGTAATACTAGCACTAAGGTCGATAGACACAAACACCCGCAATAAACCCATTATCGCTTGCATGCAAATGTTTGTGCTCCACTTGTAATCTGGCCTAAGTATTGTATCTATATTTTGTTAGCATGGAAAACAAAAATATATAAAATTAAAATAATATCTAGGGTGGCATGTCTGGGCAACTGTTATGGCTGGCAACAAAATTAAAGGCAAAATAATAAATGGATGTAACTCACTTCTAACCATTGCTTCAAAATTTAGCTGCTTAATTTTGTAACCTTGAGTAACAAAGTTACTTCAGTAGTATTGACTGTGCTGAGTTAAAGTGATTGTAATGTCTGGCACTTTAAGACATAGGGGCCGATTTTTCACGGCCCGAATGGGGCCGTATATCCCTGTTTCCACCCGGAAACAGGAGTTAAGAAGCAGCGGTCTTAAGACCGCTGCTCCTTAACTTGTACGCCTCCTCTAAAGGCTGCGGACATCTATCCCCCCGATTGAATACGATCGAGTTGATTGACACCCCCTGCTAGCGGCCAATTGGCCGCAAATTTGCAGGGGGGCATTGCACAATCAGTTCACCAGAACTGCTTGTGCAATGTTAAATGCCTACATCGTATGCTGTCGGCATTCAGCGATGTCGGGCGGACATGATCCGCTACAGCAGATCATGTCCATGTGACAAATGACAAATTGGCCCCATAGTATATAAAAATCTTAAAAACAGGGGCAGTTTCATTCATTAACATTTTAAAAGATCGTTCCTTTGTAAAATAATTATGGTTTAGTTATGGCAAACATCCCACTGTTCCTTTGCCCGCATATCATACTGTATTTAGTTGATTGATGATGAATCCAGCTTCATCCAATCGTTGTGTGCCCCCTTTGGCGTCCAGCTCATGGTAATTATTTTACAAAGAAACGGTCTTTAAAAATTTTAATGTGGAAAATTGCCTTTTTCTAAGATTAATTTTTTATACTATGGGGTAGATTTATCAAGCAGCAGATGCTGCAATTTACCCCCAAAGTTTCCGGCTTGCTGGAAACTTAAGTTAAGAAACAGCGGTTGCCCTTAACTCATCCGTCACCTCTAAGGTGGCGGAAAGCAATCATCCCGATCAGATGCGATCAGGATGATTGACACATCCTGCTAGCGGCCGATTGGCCGCAAATGTGCAGAAGGGGGCATTGCACAAGCATTTCACCAGAAATGCTTCTGCAATGTTAAATGCAGACAGCGTATGCTGTCTGCATTTAGCGATGTCAGGCAGACATGATTCGCCACAGCAAATAATAATCCGTGAAAGAATGAAAAAAAGGAGAAGCGCTAATAAAAGCTAAAGGTGTTAAATTGAGAACAGATTAGAAATAATTGCTATGCAAACGAATTGAGATAAAATAAGATAAATTTACTTGCTTTGCAAATATAATTAAAACAAACAATCATAGAAATACATATCCTGCAAAAAAATGTAAAAAATGAGAAAACATAGAGAATTTAAGAATCGGACGTCTCCGATGTATAAAAAACACAGAATTAAAATAAATACTACTGTTGCCAATATAAACCTTGTCTCAGTATTATGTAGAGGAAGTCGGCATAAAAACTAAAGTCCTCAGATGATTTCAAAAGAGAACCAGAGCCGGGTAAATGCAAACCCGTTTTTACCTTCAGGTGTACCGTCCGTGTATTAAGAATCACCTCCTTCTTAATACACGGACGGTACACCTGAAGGTAAAAAAAATTCTGTGTTTTTTATACATCGGAGACGTCCGATTCTTAAATTCTCTATGTTTTCTCATTTTTTACATTTTTTTGCAGGATATATATTTCTATGATTGTTTGTTTTAATTATATTTGCAAAGCAAGTAAATTTATCTTATTTTATCTCAATTCGTTTGCATAGCAATTATTTCTAATCTGTTCTCAATTTAGCACCTTTAGCTTTTATTAGCGCTTCTCCTTTTTTTCATTCTTTCACATATCTTTTTTCCCTAATTTGAGGGACTTTAGGGTTGGAGTAGCTTGGTGCCTCTTGTGCACACTTTAACACACTTGTACACACAAATAATAATCCGGCCCCTATGTCTTAAAGTGGCAGACATTACAATCACTTTAATATAATTTATTCCAGTGTTTTCATCGTTCATATAACTTTACTGGATCAGTCTGATTGATTTCTGCAAACTAAAATGTTCTTTTTAACAAACAACCTGTTTGTTGGCTCTTGCCATTTTCCATAATGCCACAAGTAACTAAATTCTTTATGTTTTTAACCAACATTAAAAGCTTGTCGGTTTTCCTTTAAATCCCAATATAGCGATTGAGACAAAACACAAATAGCATTCAGATGGTTATGCAGTGGTGAGGATGGAAGCGGATTGCAATAGGTTCCTTTTATATTCCTTTTATATTCATGATTGCAGCAATTCCCATTTGAAAGTCAAGTCATCAAGACACCAGTAACTGTTAGTGACATTCACAATACTGCAAGTGTGACTTTGAATCAAACATTAAGAGAAAGAGATTGCTCCATGCCACTTATAGATGTTGGGATCCCGATGTGACTTTTCCTGCAGATGCTCTTAGCTGCATAGGATTTCACGTACTCATCACATATACATTTGTATATGAATCTATACAAATGTCAATGTGTGCCCTGTGCACTGTATACAACCTATTCAATAGGGATTAATGGAGGTTTAATGAATCAATACCATGTGTGCTAATACACCTCTCCAATGTCTCCTGTAGTCATTTCAGAGTGATTTGCAAATGTGCAAGACAATAGAGGGTTGCTAACTAGTCTAGGAATACTTGCAAATGTCCTAAATGCTATTTTTTATCAAGTACCTTAAAGTGAAAGTAAAGTTTGCTGTATTACTATGCAAATATCAGCAATACAGCACAAATCAATGGCACTTTCATTCATGAAAATTTAAATTTTTACCTTTATTCGTAGTTTTATCAGGTTTTAGTCGCAATCTAACAAGCTTACGATTCAACCCGTGATATATATTTTTTTTTATCCTGCTGGTCACGTTTTCAGAACAGCCAATTGACTTGCTGGCCGTTAGGCGGCCGTCATTTGACGTCACCGCTATCTTCTAAGCTCTGCGCATGCGTAAGATTCCTTCCTCTCCCTGGCGCGGCCCCGTTTAGCGCAAGTTTACTAACAAAACCATCAATACGTAGCAAGCGTGTTTATAACAAGCATTAACGCATGCGCATTGTGCACCGTCGTCGAGGATTGCCGCATGCGCACTGGTTAACTTGTCCGGGCACGAGCATTGTAGGCACGCTCTATACAAACAGACAGGAAATGGATAGTGGGCGGAGCTTTAACGGAACGGTAGGGGAGAATCAAATACATTTACTAACAAAATATGTAAGGTTAAAAAAAAAATAAGTTAGCGACAGTTTATTTTACAAGGTGATAGATTAAATAATCCTTGCAGAAAGTCAAAACTTTACCTTCACTTTAAGGTGTTGAATTTGCAAAGTCAAAACTGACCTCAAAAAAGTGTTGAAAAGTCTCTTAAAAAAAGTTTGTGATCACTGAAAAATTTTAGGGAAAAAAAGGTATTTCAGAGAGAATCTAAAAACAAGATTGTGCAGAAAATGTGCTATTATGATTCCACTGATATGAGTGAGCTTTATAAATATATAGTGCAGATGCTTTTTCCTGGTCATAACATAGATCGTCTTGCAGTGGATGTGCGAAGCATTTTTA
This sequence comes from Bombina bombina, assembly GCF_027579735.1. Lineage (NCBI taxonomy): Eukaryota > Metazoa > Chordata > Amphibia > Anura > Bombinatoridae > Bombina > Bombina bombina. Next base: position 1,250,077,246 of record NC_069500.1, read on the forward strand.
AAAGACTATCTGCTACTAGTCCAAGGTAAAAATAAAAATCAATAGCTTTCTTTAATTACCTCCTTCAATGGTGGCTCTAAATAGCAGCACTTAAAATGTATCTTCCATGTATATGAAAGAGCAGGGGCTAAATATTTTTAACCCCTGGTTGTTTAACCCTTAAGAACCAGCAACGTACCCTGTACGGCACTGATGTCCTGGACTGTCGGCATGCCCACGCTATTTCGGCATGCTTCAGGAGCGAGGAGTAATCGCAGGGACAGTATGTGTCTGTGGTCCCATACCTGTGAGTGGGGTTCCTCCATTCATGAGATTCACGCTATGATCAGCATGTAACTTATGCTGCTGCTGAAAGCCTGCATGTGAGGATAGCCAGCAACACTAAGGTAACTGTCAAAATAAGTTACTTTATATACAGTCACTGCGACAGCTAATCAAACTGATTGTATACTTTTTAAATGGAAACAGAACCCGACCTGTAAGAAATCTCAAATACACCCCAACCAAAGTGTAACTTTTAGACTTTCTATCCATACCAATGCAATCCCACCTCATGCAAGAAAAAAAATGTGTTGAATGGAAATGTTTGAAAATAATAAAAAGGCAATTGTACTGAATATTTACTTTTTATGTAAGTAAAGATATTAAGCTTTTTAAGTTTACTTGACTTTCTTTTCTATTTTTACTGAAGTTGGTTTAGGAAAAAGAATATGTAAGATTAGTGTTAGGTATATAATTAGTTAGGGTTGCCACTTTTTTTGGAAAAACAATAACTGGTTGAGCTAATTAGCATAGCTTTGCATATATAATTATACAGTATAACTTAAAAACTAAAGCTGATACAGCTGGTTTTAAATAATCATTTGTATAAAATTAGATACTTCAACACTCCTTAGTCCGACTACAACAAAACCATGAGAGACAGCCTAGAAAGCATTGCACCAACTCACATACGCACTGTCAAAACCCACAACAATGCACCATGGTTTGATAGCTCCATCAGAGAAATGAAAAGAACATGACGAAAACTTGAGAGAAAGTGGCGCAGAACACATGATCCAGAGGATAAAGCCGCTCTTACCAAACATCTAAATAAATATCAAGCCAAAATAACTATGAAAAATCTTCATTTTTATCACGCGAAATTGCACTCTCCTACAATAAACCCAGGCAACTGTTTCGCGCAGTAGAAAGGCTCTGCAAACCAGCATGCATGCTTAGCCCCACCAACTTTTCTCAGGATAAATGTGAAGCATTTGCGAACTTCTTCAGAGACAAGATTTCTTCAATCCGAAACGCTATCACAGCAGGCCAAACAGTTACACACCAGAACCACTACAATGGAATGCCAGATTGCCCCAGTTTATGGTTCACTTTTACAAATGTGGATATAAAAGGAGTTAAAAACACTATACAAAAGTTACACCCTACTACGTGTGACTAAGACCCTGCTCCAGCTCAGCTCATATCTGGTTGCATTGAAACACTCGCCCCAGCCCTCACAAAAATAGTGCAGTGTTCACTAAAAACAGGAGACTTTCCAGATCCTCCTAAAGAAACCTTTATTTAGACCCAGACTGCATGACTAATTACACACCAGTATCCAACCTCCCATTTCTGGGGGAAATAATTGAAAAAGTAGTGGCAACTCAACTGGAAGCCCATCTATCACGCCTGAACATATTCGATCCTTTCCATTTAGGATTCAGATGCCGCCACAGCAATGAAACAGCGCTAGTCCGAGTGCTAAATGATCTTAATGGCAAGAGACAAAGGTGATTACTCCATCCTAATCCTCCTGGATCTCTCAGCTGCATTTGACACCATTGACCATAGGATTCTAATACAGCACTTGCAGCACATCTGTGGTCTAGGAGGCATAGTCCTTAACTGGTTTAAATCTTTCCTTGCTGGTAGATCAAAGAGAGTAATATCAGGATCAAGCTCATCAGCACTGACAGAAATGGCCTGCGGAGTTCAACAAGGATCCATCCTGTCTCCCATGCTATTCACTATTTACTTACTACCACTGAGGGACATGATTAACTGATATGGCCTAAGGTATTATTGTTACGCTGATGACACACAACTCTACTTCTCCTTTGCTCCAGATACTACAGACCCAGCATGCCGCATAAACAGTTGCTTAACATACCTCATAGAATGGATGAATGCTAGCTGTCTCAAAGTGAACCCGGACAAAACAGAGTTACTCTTGGTGAGGGGACCTCAAGCATCATAAATATCCCATGATCATCCAACTGGCCTAGAACTTTGAGGCTCTGAACTCGTTAGTTCAGCAAAGGTACGAAATCTTGGAGTGCTGATTGATGCTGGACTATCTTTTAAACAGCAGATTTCCTTTGTAATAAAATCTGCCTACTTTCATCTGAAAAACATAGCCACCGGATGATATGCCAACATTAATCTATGCATTTATATCCTCTAGGCTAGATTACTACAATGCACTTTACTTGGGCCTTCCAAAGAAAATACTCCATCGCCTTCAGACGGTACAAATCGCAGCAGCCAGACTATTGACCAATCAAACTCCCTCCTGCCACATAACATGTGTTCTCCACTCCCTGCATTGGCTTCCAATTAAATGGCAAACATATTTTAAAATTGGCCTGCTGACCTTCAAAGCCTTAAACAACCAAGGCTCACAGTACCTGAAAGAGCTCCTGACACCCTACATCCCATCCCGCTCACTTAGGTCAGCCAACACACCCCTCCTCTCAGTGCCAAGAATAAGGACAAACTCAGGCTCCAGAGCAACGGCCACGCTGCCCCTACTTTCTGGAACTCTTTACCGTTCCCAATCAGAGAGGCACCGTCCTTACAGACTTTTAAAAAAAGCTAAAGACCCACCTCTTCCATCAGGCATTCAGTCCGCTTATCTGACCTTCAGAAACTCCTAACTTTTATGTCTTTATGTTGGTATGTTTGTAAAGTGCTTTGAGTCTCACAGGGAGAAAAGCGCTCTATAAATAGCAAATTATTATTATAATTATTATAACACATCATTTGTATCTTGTTAGGAAATAGCGATGCCACCTCAGCCTTGTTTTCCTGGACACTTATAAGTTACACATACTGCAGGGTGTGCACGGAGGAATATGAATAGTGCTGTCTAGAAACATAATAAAGGATCCTCCCTGCACACCCCTGCAACATGTGTAACTCATAAGTGTCCAGGAAAACATGGCTGAGGTAAAAACCCTATTAGGAAATTCCAGATTTTACCTAATAATAAAAGCCCCCTTTTCACTGATTTCCTACTCACTGGTAATTTTGTGTTTATTCTGTCTCCTATCAATTAAATCATCAACAAAAAATACAAATGTACTGAGCTGCAAATATGTGTTGTGTGGTTAATGAATAGGCTTCACGTTAACAAAATATACTTCAACTTTTTTTTACAGCTTATTCCTTTGTACACTACAAGCAGGCAGATGCACGAAAGCCACAGAGACTGTAAAAGCTGAAGCATGGAATGTTTTACTTTCGTTCAGACTATTCAAGCATGAAACTGTAGACTGTATGAACCGCTCCTGTTCTTCCTGTTTTTACAAGAGTTTTACAAGAACCTACAAAATATTTGCAGGAAAAAGTTTTGTACCAGAAGGGTTTTTAGCTGTGAAGTGTAAGTATTTATTTAGTTTGTATTTTCTATGTGACAAGTGATTTGCATCTGAATAGCATTAAGTTATTAGTTTCATTTTCAAATGCTGCGTAGTAACAGCTTGTTTTTTTTCACTACGCACTTCTCATTAGAACTCTTTTTCCTTTAGTATCTAGACAAGTGGTTCCTGTTATTCATTAGTTTGTTTTTCTTTTTCCTTTTGCCACTGGGTGTCCTTTTTTTTCCATTCATGTGACACCCCTAATTTATTTTAACTAGTATTTCTAACCGACAGTGGGTACATACATGTAATATACAGTTTACCTCACAGGGCCAGTAATAGGATTTAGCCGCACAACGCCCTCCCCTCCTTGGTGCAATGTCCTATTGCTTTACTTTTGTTTTGTTTGTAATGTGTAGTTTTATCATCCTAATAAATGTACAGACAGACTGGGTGCTGTAACAGAGGAGTAGTACTATTAACAATTTGTCAGTCACGCTCCTCAGACACACTCACAGATCAGAGCTTTACCTTAGGAAGAGAAAACAGTGACTGGCATTAACAGGGTAGGGTTTAAGAATAAATGTGAGCACAAACCTGTACTAAATCTGAAGTGAGGCAGGTAGTTTGATATGGAATAATGTGCCAGAAATTAAATCACCAGCCTATAGTGTTTTCCACAGGTCAATACACTGAGGGCCATGCAAATAGTCAGAGAGCTGGAACACATGCAGCATAATTACTGCCCTACAGTCAGTAAGAATTCTCGGAACCTTCAAGTTAGACACCTCTCCAGTTCCCACAGATTAGTGAGTTGGTAGCAATGACATTGTATTTGCAACGGACACTTTGGCCCTGCTCAATTGTTAATGGGGTTTTATAAATGATATGGGATTATGTGAGGTTAGTACACTCACCTGCTGCCACCACCAGCCCTCCCCTAGATGCCAGCTCCAGAGGACAACATAAGAGGACTGTCTGTCCTGTGAGTTCCCTTGTAGACTCTGCACGTGCATCATATAATCAGTTAGGTTTATGGGCTGCGAGTGCTGATAGCAGAGGCTCACTGTCAAATGACACAAACGCTGATTGGATGTTCACTAGAATTATCATTAAAAAAAAAGAGTTCATCCAAGTGGGCCGGCATAACATTGCAATAGTAGCATTACTATATGCACTAATTTAACCCTTTAACAGTTGGATTAAAAACAGAAAAGGTACAGATATATACTTTTTTAATGGCAAAGTTTAAATATATGGTTAGTTAAGGTTTACCATCACTTTAATTCGCTCAACCTAGCTCATCTAATAGCCTCATCATATGTATAAAACATACATGCCGGATCTTATACCTTAGTGGAGACGAAAAGTTATGTTACGGAAGTGGTCGCCAAGTATTTAATAATAATTTATATTAAATATTAAAGAATTTGCTTGTAAGAAAGTCAGCTCAGTTTAACAACTTTATTAGCCACAGCACCCAAAAGCTTAGATCACACGATACAAATTATATGCTTCTTTATATGGTACCATTACAATGAATTACATGTAAAACATTACATAAAACACAATAACCTAACACCAAACCCACATAAAAGCCTTATAGCTATAAAGTAAATAAGTGCATATTAATAAAGTGTATTCACCTGAGATCTCAGATCTTTTTATCTTTATGCTGTTTGTCTTGTGCTTCTCCCCTCCTAATTCTTTCCTATTCTGGTGGTCTTAGTGACTGGCCACTACTTCCCAAAATCAATAATGGTGGATTCTTGTTACTATTTGAGGGCTAAGATTGTGATTTGTAATTATGATGACTTAGAGATCTGGGATATATATTTGTCCCTAAAGTAATTTTGAAATTCGGCACTTATTCACCATCTATTTCTGACTACTATATGTTTGTGACAGCTGCTAGTTCCAAAGGTTCTAAAATAGTATGCGTTCATTGAAATTTATGGTTTTATTTCTGTACATAGGGAACATTAGCATAAGCAGGTGAATTATTGGGGAGTAGTTAACTTACTCTATATGACTTTATATCTCATACAGACTAATGTATATAAAAAATTAATGATAAGACAAAAAAGAAAAAAAATAAGTCCCTGGTTGAATCTGTTGTCTCTATAAACAGCGTGATGTAGAGGCCTAATTAACGGATTATGCAGCCCCAGAATAATTCACATAGGTGTGTAGCGTATATCCAAAACTGGGAGTAAAATGTTATAGATGTGTACTTTTTCTTCCCCCCTTAAGTAAGTACTTCCGCTTCTGCCTATGTAGTTCAATGGTTTGAGGTAGCGGACATTCCCGGTACCTGTGGAATGAGAGTTCATCGCCGTTCTGCTTTCACTTGATGCTGAGTTGTGAGTGGTAGATGGGATGCCTGGACACATGCAGAACTTCTCTTCCACACGAGCGATAAACCCCTCTGGAGCAGGTCCGGTAAGAACGTCCTGTAGCAGGCCAGCGGTCAGCGTATCTAGTGAATGCTTCCTGGTGCGTCACCAGTGAAACTCGATGGTGATAGGCTATCGGTAGCAGGGAGGGGGAAGTTTCCTTGCGTAAGGAAAAAGAGTCCCAGTAACAAATCAGTAGATAACCAAGCAGTATTTCCAACCGCCGTAGATGCAAATAGGGTTAAAACAAAGGAAAGCACACTGGAACAGCAGAGTCTAGAAGCAAAGGTGATTTATTCGTATAATCGTAAAAGGGTCACAGTCAGAAGAGTCTGACACGTTTTGCACATGTGCTTCACCCTATTTATATAAAAACATACACACACAGATATGTCCATATTGTGGCAGGGTCAGAGATCATATAAATATATGTTTGCAGGAGAATAGAATTCTCTGTGTTTCTAGAATGAGAACAGTTAATTGCACTAGCTGAGAGCACCTGAAATTTAACTAGCTAACAAAAGGCTGCTGTAAGAGCAAAGTTTTGTCTTGTGAGGAGGAATCACCTGACAAGACTGCCTGTAAGCACAGAGACAAAGCAGGTACTGTACTTTAAAACTATTGTTTCTTTTCTAAAAAGCAGTTGTTTACTGGGGACAGTTTAGATGCTCCAGTAAAATAGTTAGGAAGTTTAGTTAGCCTCCTGAGTAGGTGTTTTTGTTTTGTGAATCAAAGACTAATTATGTGAAACCTGCTGTGTAACAAATAGTTTGTTTTGAATCAAATGAACTATTGCTTCTTGTTAAAGCCAAAAGCTTGGCCACCTTGTCACAATATATACATACAATTTGAAGATATTTAGCAGGCAATTACTCATATTGTATCATTCGTCCCTTGTGGCCATGATACATTTTTGGATTGGCCTCATAAAAAACAATTGTTTGCATAATCAGTGGAGTCCCTCCGGGATCAGTACTGGGCCCTGTTCTTTTTAATATTTTTTAATTTTTTAATCTTTCTCATGGTTGGCAGCAACAACTAAACTTCTGTAGCCCTTCTCACAAATCATAAAATGACACTTTGAAAATGGAAATGTTGTCTTTCTTTTCACAAAACTTTCCTGCTTTATTTCTGTAGTGACCCAGGTCACAGAGGCTCTCGGTGATGCAGCAGCTAGATTTGAGACGTCTCTCACCTACAGTTGTTTCTGTGCTTTTCGTCTAAATCTTTTCCCAGCTAATGTGCTTCCCTCTTGGGCAGATGGTGAGAGCATTGGCTTGCAGGTAGCATCGTTTTGTAACACTCTGTTACTTTGGGCTTTGCAGTCATCCTTTTAGCAGGGCCGGATTTACATCTCAGGCGCCTGTAGGCACAAAATCTGAGGATTTTTTTTTAATTATTATTTAGGACAACTAAAAATAAATGTTATATGTAAAACATTAAAGCTTAGGGTAACGAGGTAAGCACAGTATTACTGTTCAATCTGTGCAAAATCACAATAAATAAAATAAATATGTAAGCTTACAAACATAAATTAACAGGTCATTGTAAATGACATAACCACTACAGTGTGCTTTGGTGGGCTAAATAGGTATGAGTACACCTGAGGAAAGTGCTGTAATACTTTGAAATCAGTGCAAAATCAAACTAAATCACATACCTTTAAATACAAATAAAACACAGAACTAAATAAATAAATGCAGTGTCTTGTAAGTTTTAAAACATCTACAATAATATTATGTAAACTTAAAACATAAATTAAAGGGTCATTCTAAGCAGTGTGCTGTAGCAGTTTTGATGCCAGAAGTGTCCAGTTCTCAGCCAATGAATACAGTCTATGGGCTTGATTTAATTCTTTTTTTGATATGCTTTTCAACTGATTAAAAGCTGTTACAAAAATCCCGACAACAGTGGCGTATTTAGGTTTTGTGCTGCCCTAGGCACTCAGAATTCAGCTATATATTTTTTTTTGTCAGGGTGTAACGTGATTTTTATTTTAATTTTATTTTTTCTGTGGCATTTCTAAAGTATTTTTTTGGGGGGAAAATCTACTTTTTAAGCTATTAGTCCAGGGTGCAGCTCACTTAGATATGGTAACACCATCCCTTCCTCCACACACACACATACATACCAGTGACGTGCAGTGATGTCAGAGGCTGGTGAGGCAGTGGCAGGATATGCCTTCATTCTTTAGATATCCTTTGTTGAAGAAATAGCAATGCACATGGGTGAGCCAATCACATGAGGTATCTATGTGCAGCCACCAATCAGCAGCTACTGAGCATATGTAGATATGATTTTTAACAAAGGACATCAAAAGAATGAAGAAAATTAGATATTAGATGTAAATTGGAAAGTTATTTAAATTTGCATATGGGTTTCATATGGGTTTCATGTCCCTTTAAATGGTGTCTTGGAAAACTGGTCAACTTAGTAAACATTTTATTTTAGTCTAAAAGGATTGTAACAGAAACTCTTGCCAGATAACAAAATGCTTGCTCTGATTATGAGATCTAGAAATCCATGCCCATTAAAATATGTTTAAAACATACTTTTTACTTTAATGCTGCAAATTATGCTTATAGATTCCTTCATTACATAAGGGATGAGAGTCAGAGGGGGAGGAAGAGAGACAGAGAGAGAAAGAGACCATGGGGGAGAACAACACATAAGGAGAGAGATGGCTATATATATCGAGAGAGACACACACACAAGGGGGGGACCACTGCATTTTAAGTAATAAAACAGCAGAGCTACAGAGACTATAACTAAGTGAGACTATAATTTAGTGTGAAGTACAGAGGCAAGCTGCTAAGTTAGTGGGTGTAAAGTTTGAGTAAACAAAATACAAAAACGACCTTGCTGTAAAAGAGTAAAGAAACACTAAACCACATTCATTAAATTATCATTTTCACTAACAGAATCCCTTTCTGTAAAATCTTACTTTAATAAGATGTGGGTGAAACACTGCTCTCTGTGCCTCTTTTCCTGCTCTGTAAGGATTCAGGAAGTGACAGTGGCACATTCCACTGCACTTAGAGGGGAAGAACAGAACTCTCTTTTTCACTTTAGCAAAGCTAGCAGGATCACAGGACAGCAACAAAATATATGAAAGTTGTTTTTTTCCTTTTTTGTTTTGTTTTATATGATTTAACATCCAGCCCCAACCCTATGTTCCACTTACTAATGCCTCTCGCTGGATTGGTTCAGCCCAAATAGGACTGCCTCAAATAAGCAGTTAATGGGCCATGCAATGATCTTAACCACTTGCATCCAGTAGATGGCGCAGCATGTTGTGTAATGGTGGGCAGACCTGCTTGTGCCTCTTCATTGCACAACATATAGCTGTGAGAAAAAAAAATGCTGGGGAAAAAAATTACAATTTTTTTTTAAAGCCAATAAAAAAATATATATTTTTGCCCATATGAGAGGTGAAGCACTGCCTCACCTGCCTCTAGTGACTGCACATCACTGATACATACAGACATACACACACACACACACATACATACAGACATACACACACACACATACATACAGACATGCACACACACACATATACGTACAGATACACACACACACACACACACACATATACATACACTGTACAGTTAGACATGCACACACACACATATACGTACAGATATACACACACACACACACACACACACACATATACATACACTGTACAGTTAGACATACACACACGCACATATACATATAGACATACATACAGACACATATACTTACGCACACACATATATATACATACACATGCACACATATATACATACATACATACATACACGCATATATACATAGTTATACACACACATATACTTAAACACACATACTCAGGCAAAATATATGGAAATTAGAGTTTTAGGTATAAAAATGTTTAAAAACTAGGAGAAAACAGCACACACCTTCTGAGCAATGAAAGCCCACAAAAAAAAAAATACTTGCTGCTTATTTGGCTGCAGATCTGCAAGATAGGTCTCTCATTACTTCCATATGCCTCATCGCCTCCTCAAGTTTCCCTTACATCCCCAGCATTTGTAAGGCTCCCAGCAAAGCCGTTTTTAGTTTGAGTGACCGCGCATCCCATCCTCCCCCCAAGCACTGGGCCGTGGGCTGCTGCGATGTACAGGAGAAGCAGGTCTGCTCTAAGCAGTTGGTTTTTCTGACTCGTAGGGGCGGGACGTTTTTTTACACAGTGTGAGTGCGGCAACAGAGAATGCTTTGACTGCCTGTGCGTAGCTGTAGCGTTTCCCACTCACAAAGACTCAGACAGTAAAAAAAAAATTCCCTTAGATAACACCATGTATAAATTCTAAGGGGCATTCTAAGCGGATTTTTTTTTCTGTATGAGTAGAAGCCTGAGCTAGTGGATAATCACTGGGCTTTGCCAGGGAAGCAGCACCAGCGAGACTGCACATACTGAGCCATTGAATAGTGGCAAGCTAATCTATTCCCTCAGCTGCAGCGGTCCACCGGGCACTAATAAAGGGACAGACCATGTAGACACACAAGTAAAGTGAATGCCGCCGTGCCTCCAAGCAACCCCAGCTCATTGTTTTCCCCTACTGTTGTTTAATTCAAGCCCCCTACTCTGTCGCTCTCCACAGAGCCTACAGAAAGTGCCGCCCTCTCCGATCTGCCGCCCTAGGCCTGTGCCTTGTTGGCCTAGGCCATAATACGACCCTGCCCCACATACTTTAAAGGTGACTTTTGTAGATAAATCTTTTGAAAACTTTTTCTAACAGGTTTAAATGAGTTGAAAAGCATATCCAAAAGGAATTCAATTGAGCCCTAAATCTGGTATGAATTGGCATGATCATTTGGAAGTATGAAGTTCCACTTTATCATAGCAACTTAGACGGACTGTGGGTACCAAATACAGCAAGGTATCAAACAATTTGTAAACATTTTAACAAATTACTATAGTTCAGCTCCCAGGGTGGGAGTGGGACAGCTGGTACCAAAATCACTACATCTCATTGTAGTGGTTATGGTGCTTAGATTTTACCTTTAAAGTGCTGCTACCTTTTAAATATCAACCAAAATACTATGTAAACATATAAACCAAAATTAAAGGGATTAAAACCCACAGAGTCTTAAGCTGTGAAGAGAATAGTTCATGGTTACAACACATGCTTTTTTTTCTTGATTTCTGCTCTGCAAAAGTATCAATAATATTTTCACAACCCAGATTTTTCACAAGTTCTCCTTCAATAGCTAAAAGGGAGAGTGCGTTTAACCGTTCTTGAGCCATTGAACCCCGCAGATAATTTGTTTACTCATCTTAAGGTAGAAAACAGCCTTTCCCCAGAACAATTAGTTGCAGGAGATGTCAAGAAAAGTCTTAACGCAATTTGTACGTTCGGATGTAGGTCAATAAAGTCTTCCTCATGAAACAGTCTGCATAGTCTTGACAGTGGGATAGTTTTGCACGCAGGCTCCATTAATCCCTTTAGATGCCCGCTCAGTTGGATGCACTCTTCTGTTATGTCATCTTCTAAGTCATCATTAAAAGATTAGCTGCACTTGTAGAAATTTCTGGCACAGTCAAATTGTGAACCTTTTCAAGAAAACTGAAACAATCAAAAAGTGCTGAGTATTCCTCACTTCTTCGCCCTAACTCAACAAGTATTTCATCCAGAAGAACATTAAAAGTATTTATGCGAAAAAAGTATTTTTTAGTCTCAATTACATAGTTCTCTTTACTTTCATCAAATCTGGGGTTGTGTTTCTTCTTTTGCTTTACGTCATGCTAATACTACTCAATTTCACACATTGGGGCCTATCTATCAAGCTCCGAATGGAGCTTGACGGCCCGTGTTTCTGGCGAGCCTTCAGACTTGCCAGAAACACAAGTTATGGAGCAGCGGTCTGATGAGGCGGGTAGGAATCGCCGGAATTCAACCCGATCGAGTACGATCGGGTTGATAGACACCCCCTGCTGGCGGCCCATTGGCCGCGAGTCTGCAGGGGGCGGTGTTGCACCAGCAGCTCTTGTGAGCTGCTTGTGCAATGCTGAATACGGAGAGCGTATTGCTCTCCGCATTCAGCGATGTCTTGCAGACCTGATCCGCACTGTCGGATCAGGTCCGCAAGACATTTGATAAATAGGCCCCATTGCCTTAGACAGTTGTTCATAATGTTTAAAATTTTCTCTTACGTTTCTTATTCATTCTGCCAGAGAACTGTACATTTGAACGACTGTTCCCAGGTCAATGTGGGCACTCTGCAACTTCATGCTGACTACTTTAAATCTCTTCAGTTTAATTCCCTACACATTCGTCATTATTGCATTCTCCAGACGGTTTAAAAGATTAAAAATACTTTCAGCTTCATTTCTTGTTTGTTTTTTTCCTCATAAGCATTATCTGCGATTTGTTCAAGGGCTATTAAAAAAATCCTTCTCTTAGAGCTTGGCATGCATCTTGTCTTGCTGACCAGCGTGTTTGGGATAAACTCTTAACAGGTGTTCCAGGGCTCAGACAGGACATCAACACACTCCAACGATTAGTGGAAGCTGTAAAAGTTATAAAACAGTTGCAAAGATGGAAAAAAATGTAGATGATTCATGACAGCACTCTGCAGCCACTGATGCCACAAGATTAAGAGAATGAGCTGTTCATGGCACATATTGGCTAATGAATTTATGTTCTTAATCCGGGCTTGAACACCGGAGTATGCACCTGACATGTTGCTTGCATTGTCATAAGATTGACATCAACAATCCTTTATGTCAAGGCCATATTTTTCTAAAGTGCTCAATATGATATCTTCAATTTGTTGTGATTTGTGTCCTACGTTTGCTATAAAACCCATGAACCATTCCACAGCAATACCATCAGTTCTAATGTACCTTAAGATAAAGGTCAGTTGGTCCACGTGAAATATGTCAGGTGTAGAATCAACACTTATCCCATAATATTTAGCTTTTTTTGCTTCACTCACAATTTGTGTGATCAATGCTTCACTTATTAATTGTATTATTTCTTCATAAAATGTTTTAGAGAGGTACGATTATGTCCACTCCCTACTTTTCCATATTCTTTCAGATGTTGCAGTAAAAATGGATCAAACTCTGAAACTAGTTACAATAAACCAAGGTAGTTGCCATTATGTAGACTACTTAACTGTTTATCAGTACCATGAAATGGCAATCCACATATAGCAAGAGTTTTCACTGTGGCACATACACATTTTAAAAAAATCCTTCAATAGTGCCTTTCTTCTTCCATCTGCTCCACCATTAGTCTATCAATTTGTCCTTTGGCACTTCCTCTAACTTTCAGTGCAACAACAGATGATCTGTGGTGCTTTGAAAATTCATGTTTATAAATTCTCCCAGCAGCATGTTTCCAGTCATTTAAACCAGATGAACTTGAAAATGCATTGAGTTGATCACCAAAAAGTAAACATGGTACACAATAGACACTACCATTATTTTCTGAATAAACCAACCAAGATCTCTTTTCCAACTCTCCATTTTTCATCTTTCTTTTAAAAAGGTCTTCTGTACAAAATCTAACATTATCTCCATTCATTCTTTTTGATTTGCTGAAGTCTACACTAGTATTTTGCTGTATTCCATGAAGTGCAATATGGTCTCTAATTTATTCGTTAATAATCCACATGGCTGGATCACCAGAAACTGGAGCTCGTGTACACATATCCACTTTATCCACTGGTTCAGAACTAGACTTTGCTTTGCCAGATTCAGACACAGAAGATGTAGAAAGTGTTTGAATGGAGTCATGCATTTCAACATCTTTATTAACATCACTGTGCATCACATGTTCTTCAACAGTGTCCTCATTGCATTTCTCTTGTTCTGCAATCAAAGATACATTAGAATATTTTGAACGGCTTGGACCCTCAAAATAAGACTGAATTTTCCCAACTTTTGCTAAGAGTTGATTTGTTTTTCTTCTCTCAGTCTTTTAAACTGATATCCACTCTTTTTCTTTTTTGGTTCACTCATGGCTGGCACGTGCAATCTGCCTAAAGCAACAAATACCAAATGGGTATGGTAAATAGAGGCTTTAGGCTTGGTCTCTCAATTTTTTTGTTAAAATATTTTGTAATGGTGTGACTAAAAATGAGGCACCTGCCACCCACAGCCCATCCTCATATAACATGGACACAGCTTTACTTTTGAAATTGCACCCCTAAAAATGTTGTGCCTGTCCTGGAGACCCTCAATGCTGATGATGCCATTAACCCAGTTGCAGCCAGAGCACTTCAACACAAACCCACTTTTATTATTTGTGCCTTTCATGTTGGTAGGCTAATTTAACCCTCATCTTGCAAAAAGGAAAGCAATACATATGATAGGGAATGCCTGACAGACTTTCCAGCAGTTGAAAGGTTAAAACTATAAGGTTAAACATTTTTATAGTATGCTTTATTCTCTTGGTTATTCTTTTTTGAAGGACCAGCAATGCACTACTGGGAACTAGCTGAACACATTTGTAAGCCAATCTCAAGAGGCATATATATGCAGCCACCAATCAGCAGCTAGCTCCCAGCTCCGCCCTGCACCTATCTAGATATGCTTTTCAACAAATGACACCAAGAAAATTAAGTAAATTATATAAAATAAGTAAATTGGAAAGTTGTTTAAAAATGTATTCTCTATCTAAATCATGAATGAAAAATGTTGGGATTCATGCACTCTCAGGTTTAATATAATATATATATATATATATATATATATATATATATATATATTCATTCAAAACAATGTAAAAGCCCTACATGACTGTAAAAAAATAAAAATAATAGTCTCTGAGACCCTTTATACAGAAGTTCAAAATTTCTGTGCATATAGTGAATGCACAGGAGGAATTAGTCACTATCTCATTTTATAAATCTTCCCTCACAGCCCCATGAACCAATCAGGGAGGTTGTAACATAAATAGCAGATTCAAGTACAAATGATATGCAAAATGTTATGGTTTTCAAACTGTTAAAAAAAATAGCAATTCAAATTCCAACGTAACATCTTTTTCATTTCTTGACAATATTTAAAGGGACATTAAACAATAAATAAATGCTATATATAATGATGCATTCAAAGAAAAGATTAGTCTGAGATTAACATGTAGATGTATTTTTTAAAGTTTCATTGGCTGTTTAAATGTTGACAAAATAAGTGTAAAGTTTTAGTGTCTATAAAACAATTGGAGCTGCCATGTTGTAATTTAGGTTACCTTCTCTGCTGAGGCCAATTAGGGTCAGTTATATCAAAAAATACAATTTAGAAATAAAACTGGCAGTGATAACTGGAGATTCATCTTTGGTAAAATAAACTTTCAATACAAAGTTTAATTTATATCAGAATAACTCTATTATACATGATGCACTGCAAATAGCAGTCTGAGTAATATATATATATATATATATATTTTTTTTTTATATATATATATATATATACACACACACATACACATATATATATATATATATATATACACACATATACTATATATACATATACACATATATACAGTATATATATATATATATATATATACATACATACACACGCACACACACACACACATATATATATTTACACACACACACATACATACACAAACACACATTTAGAAGTGTTTGTGTGTGTATGTATGTATGTGTCGCAACTTCCTTTTTTTTTTTTCAAAAATGATTCATGCTACTTTATATAATCAGTTAAAAGCAAAATAACCAATACATTAGATCAGCTTATCTGATTCATCAAGTACTTTAATAAAGCTGACTTCCAATTTTAAAATCAATTTGTACAAAAAAAGGCAGTGAAAGCAGTAAATAAAAAAAAAATTGCAATACAATTTAAACCACATGCCCTTTTATGGAGATACACATACACCTATTGCAATATTTGCTAAAGACCACTGCTCCATAACTGAGCCGCTGCCTCTGAGGCTGCGGTCTTCAATCCGCCCGATCCTATATGATCGGGCTGATTGACATCCTCTGCTAGCGACCGATTGGCCGCAAATCTGCAGGGGGCAGCATTGCAAAAACAGTTCACAAGAACTGCTTGTGCAATGATAAATGGCGACAGTGTATGCAGTCGGCATTTATCGATGTTCGGCGGACGTGAAACGCTACATCGTATCATGTCCGATAACACTTTCATAATTCAGCCCCAGAGACTCAGAGACATAATGTATTCAAACAATTTTCCTTCAGCAAAACAATGTGCAATTTTTTTTTTCTTCTTCCTATAGGAAACTTTGAGACCAGTGTCAGCTTCATATAGCATAGTAATTTACTCTGAGATAGGTAGTGTTGTGAGATGGTTGGATGATCATGTTTGTTCCAGACCCTAATTTTTTTCTTTACCCTCTGGAAGCCAGAGAAAGACTGTTTCGGCTTGCTGCGTCACAGACCAGTCGGCAGTCAGATAACTTTTACTGTTATTTTAAAGTACTGTCTTTTGTGTCAACTGGCTGATGTGGTCCTGTGGATGGAAAAGGAAGGCTAGGGAGCATACAATAAAATATATCAAATAGTATAGGAATGTTACTATACCCAAGCGATATTAGAGGATGTGCTCACTAAATATAATACAATACAGAATTTAATAAAACAATAGTACATAAATCAATGTGCTATGAGCAGAAATTACACAGTCCCAAGGAATAAGGACACCCAGTGAGTTGTCACTCCGATGAAGGGATCCTGAGTCCCGCAAGAGCTAAAACAGAACATTCCATTTCAGTTTGAGTTAGCTTTTTGAGATGCAGTGCATGGTCTGACGCTGAAACCAGAAGCTGACGGAACTGAATACGTGACTGTGACATCACTCGGAACCCCCACGCTACCCGGTTGAGGGAATCCACACTGTGGGGTCGGCTTGGTGTAAGCTGCTGTTCCTCACTTACCGCTGTTTAAGCCTGGGCTTGTCTCGCTGGAGGGACCGGTATGCTCCAGTCTGCCACACGCGCACTACATGTAGTGCCCTTCGAAATGTGAGTTGCCACTTGTCATCGTTTTAAGTGTTTCAGTTCCTCATCTTGATGTACTCACCCTATGAGGCACCTCTTGTTTTCTTCTGTTTTTTAAGGCTAGGGAGCACCCAGGTCCGATTCTAATCCAGAGTTAGCAAAAGTGAATGGTGGATATTAGAAGGATATTAGTGTGATCTAACAGGAGTAATGCAATGATCAGACATTCTGTCTACAGCACAGAACTAACTGTAATGTTACAGAGAGAGTCAGACTTTTTTTTTCTTGTCTGACTCGTCACTACTCACTTAGCAGCTGCAGGAGGCACTATCTGTCAGACGAGGGCACTCAGGGCAACCTACATTACGGTTATTAACCCCTAATCTGCTGACACCATTGTCGCCGCGACTATACTAAAGTTATTAACCCCTAAACCTAAGTCTAACCCTAACACCCTATAACTTAAATATAATTAATAGAAATCTAAATTAAACCTACTATTAATAACTAAATAATTCCTATTTAAAACTAAATATTTACCTGTAAAATAAACCCTAAGCTAGCTACAATATAACTAATAGTTACATTGTAGCTAGCTTATGGTTTATTTTTATTTTACAGGCAAGTTTGTATTTATTTTAACTAGGTACAATAGTTACTAAATAGTTAACTATTTACTAACTACCTAGTTAAAATAAATACAAATTTACCTGTAAAATAAAACCTAACCTGTCTTACACTAACACCTAACCTTACACTACAATTAAATACAATCATTGTTCCAATCAGCCAATAGGATTGAAGCTCAATCCTATTGGCTGATTGCATCAGCCAATAGGATTTTTTCACCTTTAATTCCGATTGGCTGATAAAATTCTATCAGCCAATCGGAATTAAAGGGACGCCATCTTGGATGACGTCATTTAAAGGAACCTTCCTTCGTCTTTAGTGTAAACATAAATTTAGTTTCCCCAGAGGAATCAATGGAGCTGCGTTACGGAGCTTTACGCTGCTTTATTGCAGGTGTTAGGCTTTTTTTCAGCCGGCTCTCCCCATTGATGTCTATGGGGAAATCGTGCACGAGCACGTAAAACCAGCTCACCGCTGACTTAAAGGGACATGAAACCCACATTTTTTCTTTCATGATTTAGAAAGAGAATGCAATTTTAAACAACTTTCGAATTTACTTCTATTATCTCATTTGTTTTATTCTCTTGATATTCTTTGCTGAAAAGCATATCTAGATATGCTCTGTAGCTGCTGATTGGTTGCTGCACATAGAAGCCTTGTGTGATTGGCTCACCCATGTGCATTGCTTTTTCTTCAACTAAGGATATCTAAAAAATGAAGCAAAATAAATAATAGAAGTAAATTGTAATGTTGTTTAAATTTGTATTCTCTATCTGAATCATGTGAATTTAGTGGCCCTTTAAGCAGCGCTGGTATTGGAGTGCGGTATGGAGCTCAATTTTGCTCTACACTCACTTCTTGCCTGTTAACGCCGGAAAGTGAGCAGTGATAATAACGTGCAAGTTAGCACCGCACCCATCATACCGCAAAACTCGTAATCTAGCCGCATATTCAGCAGTTACTGAGAAATGCAGAGTAAATAGCATAATATAACATTTAACGGGACTATAGCATTGATGATTTAGAAGGATATTCTTGAATTAAATTAGCAAGAAATAACTACCATTTTTTGAGACTATATATTTAATGAGTTTATCTTAAGACCTAGGCCTAGAAAGTTTAAAGATAAAATAATAATCTGCAAATTTAGACTATTAACTATGGGTCATATCATTCTGCTTAGTTAACCTGATTCCTGTTAAAATCTATTGTGGTTTTACATGTAATTATATGATGAACAATGTAAACCGTTGATTTACTAATTATCATAATAATTGGTTAGATACATTTATATGGATATTTTATTATTGCAAATTACATTTTCTTATAGCACTCAGCATTAATTTTGTTATTTTAAGACGTGGTAGTTTTTTTTAATTCTTTTGATTAAGGAAACACAGATACACATCGGAATACAAATTACGCTAGCATGTACCGCAAAACACAAGTTCATTAGAGTATATAAGCCCACAGCATTAACATCTTGAACTAAATGGACAGTCTAGTCAAAATGAAATGTTCATGATTCCAATAGGGCATGCAATTTTAGACAATTTTCCAAGTTACTTTTATCATCAAATTGACTTTGCTCTCTTGGTATTCTTTGTGGAAAGCTAAACCTAGGAAGTCTCATGCTAATTTCTAAGCCGTTGGACTGCATCATATCTTAGTGCATTTTGAAAATTTTTGACAGTTAGACGCTGCTCGTTCGTGTGTGTCATATAGATAACATTGTGCTCACTCCTGTGGAGTTATTAAGAGTCAGCACTAAGATAAGGGGGCAGTCTGCAGAAGCTTAGAAACAAGGTAATCACAAAGGTTAAAAGTGTATTAAGTGATGTTAAGCAAAACTGGGGAATGGGTAATAAAGGGATTATCTATCTTTTTAAACAATACAAAACCTGGAGTAGATTGTCCCTTTAAGCAGCGACACACATATGTAGCACTAGAGCTTTTTCAAAATAAACTGCGTACTATCAAATGTTGCATTTCTTATGGGATATTTCAGTGTTTTCAGTTTTTTTTTATTTTTTAGTAAAACTCTAAAACAAAAAAAATAGAACCTAATCAAAGAATGTAATAATACATAGAAGATCATCTGATATCTACGAGTTCAGTCATTCTCTAGAAATACTAAAGTATAACGTTATATCTGGTTAACATTTAAAAAACAGCGGTAGAAATATTACGACTGACATTTTATCAAACTATATGCACGAGATCTATAAGACTAGTATGCAGAATTATTTTGGAAGATTGCTACCATAGTTAGGTAGGTAAACCGGTTGCATCTGAACCCATACATTCCAGTGTTATTCTTACTTCAACATACTGTATATATGAGGATCTAATTTCAATTTAAAAAAATACAAACAACATTATAACAACTTATCACAATGAATGATCACAACAGCAGCTGAGAGACTGAGAATTTTGCATTGCAGAAGGGGTCTTAATAAATATACAAATATATTAAAGTAGGTCAATATCCCATACCACAGATCTAAATTAACTCAGTTTTTTAAATTAATTCTACTTAATAAATGAAGTTATTTTGGAGGTGTTGCACACTACTACACAATACTGTCTCTGCAAAAAGAGACCAGGAGGCGAGCTGTCGATTTTTATCACTACAGAGATACAAAATCGACAGCTCGTCTCCTGGTCTCTTTTTCCAGAGGGTAGTGGCGATCTAATGGGTTGCCTAGTTTCCATTATGGTGGTAAAGTATGGAAACCGGTGGTAGAAACATTTTATTCCATCAAAGTCTATGGAGAATTTTGATGTTACTACCACCAGTTTCCAAACTGTGCCACCTCAATGGAAACAAGGCCTGTATTGCTGTACACAAATCTTTCTCAAAGTGGGTAAGATACCTAGGTAATAAATTCCCCAGTTCCATAATTATCTGCTGATCCATGGTTACTATGGCTTTTGATTAAGTAAGCTCAAGACTGAGTAAATAGCAGCCTACATATGATTGTCCTACCTAGGTCACCTTGGGGGGCGGTGTCGAGGTCTTGTGAAAGGCTTCCGCCCAAGGCCTTGATGGCCCAGATCAAAGCTATGGATTCATGCAAACAGCAGATGATGACAATATTCAGCTCAACAGGTTATATACTGTACAATACAAAAAGAGAAAGAGCTCTTTTTGCTCAACATTTGCCTTTCTCGGAGAAGAACTTTCATGTATATCAGTCTGATCCTGACTTAACAGCGCAGTCCAGTCCTGAAATACCAGGCAATCCCTCTCTGAACAAGAGAAATTACAAAACCCCAGATGTATGTTTCGGTCTCGTCTGTGAGGTGCAGCCATATCCCTCTAGGCACACTGAGCAACAGGTCCATGTCTGGTTTTCCACATTACCCTTAGGGAGTCTACCTTTAGGGTCATAATTTGCATATACAATGTAGTAAGAGTTATGTTGTCAAAGGATGCTGTTAATTGTCAAGGATAATCGTCAGATTATTTAGATCAGTCCAAGAGCTTCTAATTGTGCTACCTTCCTGGTTGTTAACCAGATGCCCCTTTAAATATTTATTTTATGGTAATTCTTTATTAATGTAATTGTAAAGAATTCAGACGTGATACAACTAGATTTGATGACATACACAATCAATAGGATGACAATAATTCTTAAGAAAATTATTCTAATAAAAAAAATATAAATCACATACATTTATTAAACTGATACCAATACACAAATGGCTAGATTACAAGTGAAGCACTATTTAACGTGCGCCTGTAAAGGGGCAAACTTGCCCGTTTACGGGCGTACGTTAAATAACCAGCAATTACAAGTGGCTGGGTAATGCCCCACAAACTCGAGGTTTCACTCTGCGCTAAGCGCAATTAACCAGAGGTCAGACCTCTGGTTAATGATAAAAAGGCGCCCCAATTGCCCCCCAAATAAAGTGGACAGTTCTTTAAAATATATATTTTTTTAAATTAAATGTATTTTTTTAATAAAAAACTGCACAAAGCAGTTATAAGGGGTGAAAGTGAGCTGATGTGGGGTGTTAGGGGAAAAAAAACGGCACTGAAAGTGTTTTTAGATAGAGGTGAATGGGGCCTGTGTTTAACTAAATATATATTTATATGCTTTTATACATATAGATTTGTGTTAATATGTGTATATACACATATAAACACCTAGATATATATTTATATATTCATATACATATATATTTTTATTTTGCTGTGCAACGCTGCGCAAATTGCCCCCTGGACTGAGCTAGGTGGTTTGCCGTGTTTCACGGCATGAAAATGAGGCTCCCATTGGAGCTTATAGAAACACGCCTGACTTGTAATACCAGCGCACATTAACTTGCACTGGTATTACTGAGTGGAGAGCAAATATCGCACTCGTGAAAGTGCAATATTGCGCTCCACTCATATTATAGGCCAAAATTGGCAATTAGGTGGTTGTCATTTTGAAAACAATTTCAGTTTTTCTACAGAGGTTATTAGTTTTTTTTTTGTTTTGTTTTTTTTTAAACTTTAAAGGGACATTATATTTATTTATGAAAAACAAAATACCAGCGCACATTAACTTGCACTGGTATTACTGAGTGGAGAGCAAATATCGCACTCGCGAAAGTGCATTATTGCGCTCCACTCATATTATAGGCCAAAATTGGCAATTAGGTGGTTGTCATTTTGAAAACAATATCAGTTTTTCTAGAGAGGTTATTAGTTTTTTTGTTTTAAACCTTAAAGGGACATTATATTTATTTATGAAAAACAAATCATTTGAAAGATTAGTCTTTTATTAATACATTTCCAAGTCAACCAATTTTTTTTTTTTAGTATTTTTTTTTTTTTTTTTATATTTACCCTTTAATTTATGTGCTTTCCTCTTGCACCTTTAGTTCAGGCCAAAGCTTAACACCAGTGGGGTATTTATGTTTTGTGCTGCCCTAGGCACACAAAATTCTGCTTCCCCCCCCCCCCCGCAAAGGTTTTAGGCCTGTTTTTCCACTAAATATTTTGTTTGTTTGTTTTTCCATAACAATTCAAAAGAAAATGGGCTAGCAAAACACTTGCATACAGGTGGGTTAAATTGCATTCATCTCATACCATTTTCTCCCTGAGAGAAGGGAGAGAAAAGAAGGGGAGGGGAAAATGGGAGGGAAAGGAAAGCAGGGAGGGAGAGAGAGAAGAGAAAAGTGGTGAGGGAAAGAAATGAGTGAAAGAAGGGAGCAAGGGAGGGAGTTGAGAGAAAGAAGGGAGGGAAAGAATGGAGGGAGTTGAGGGAGGAAGGGAAGGAGGGATAAAGTGAAAGAAGAGAGAGAGGAAGGGAGGGAAAGATGAATACACTTTGAAACAATCACTGCCCTTTACATGCAACAACGTACAGTAATTACCATTAATCAAGTAATGAAACTTTTTAAGTGTCCATTTACTATTACTCCATGGGTTCATGAATGCAGCGAAAGCTAGCATTTAGTAGCTAACATACATTAGCACTAAAAGTTTATGATTAGACATCACAAGCTGATCTAAGCAGTGCACAGACGCATCCAGTCTTTTAGCTGCTAAGACCTGCAATAATCACTGTGCTCGCAGACCCACCACAGCTGATAAGGGGAGGCAGCATATCGGCACAAGGTCTCCTCCAGCATATCCCCGGTCAAGTTTCTCACCAAGAACGCTTCTACTGCAAAAATGCCGGGGGCTCTAAATGAAGCAACGGTTTAAAGGAGCACTGCCTGTAAAGACGACCTTAATCAGCACAGTGCCTTGTCTTCTCTGTAAAAGCCTGCACTTTATTGCTCACTGTACTGTGTGCTGGCTTTTAGAGAGAGGATAGGACAGATGTGCTACCCCTCCCAAATCTGCTGCCCTAGGCACCGGCCTTGTTGGCCCTAGGCTATAATACGCCCCTGCTTAACACTCTTTCTTTGTGCACAGCATTTTATGCAGAGTACACACCATGGGGCATATGTATCAAGCTCCGAATGGAGCTTGATGCCCTGTGTTTCTGGCGAGCCTGCAGGCCCGCCAGAAACAGCAGTTATGAAGCAGCGGTCACAAAGACCGCTGCTCCATAACCTGTCCGCCTGCTCTGAGCAGACGGACAGACATCGCCGGAAATCAACCCGATCGAGTGACACCTCCCTGCTGGCGGCCCATTGGCCGCAAGTCTGCAGGGGGCGGCGTTGCACCAGCAGCTCTTGTGAGCTGCTGGTGCAATGCTGAATACGGTGAGCGTAGTGCTCGCTGTAGTCAGCGATGTCTGTCGGACCTGATCCGCAGTGTCGGATCAGGTCCGACAGACATTGATAACTAGAGACCTTTGTGTAAAAGTACATAAAAACAAACTCACAGATAAATATTCACGCTCACACACTTTTTATGTCACACTCACACTTTAACATACACCAAAGACACGCTCTCACACACACACACACACACAGACTCAAGCACACCGAAAAAAAGCCGACAAACACAAAAACAGACTCACACAGAAAGACACCGACAAACATAAAGACAGACTCATACACGGACACACTTCCAAACAAAGGCCCAGACACAAGAGAGACATAGTTGTTGGAAGGTGCAGTTTGTTGCAAATGCGCAATGTCATCTTTTTTGGCTGTGGATGTTTCCCACCAAACTTGGACATTTGCATATTCGGGCCTGACTCGGCTTCAAACCCGGACACACAAATGAAAACCTGAACCGTCCAGGTCATTTCCAGACAGATCGCTTCCTACTGCCAGGGCCACTGAACATGCATTAGATAAGCTGACATTTGACTACATCTGAAGCTTCTAGAGCTAAGCAGTGTAGAACAATATATCTTATGCAACAAGTAAGCCTTCTTTGCCAATTTAGGAGATAAAAACCAATGCCTGTAGCTTGTAATCTTTACATAATTGCCTGTACTTGTCTGTCTCATATGTTTTTCATTTTACAGAACTACTTTGAAACAGGCACTGTGCACAGTACATATGATCATTCACACATGACTACATAAGGGATTGTTTGTTATTTGTGACAGCACTTTTATAGACCCATTTAATTCACTTTGCTGCTTGCGAAGGGTCCTCAGTTTCCAACATGGGAAGCGAAACCCCCAGGAAGATGTCATATTGTCACCCTCTGCAATGAAGGGGATAACTAGCTCAAAAACATTTTCCAGTATTTGTTAAGTTACGTACTAAATACAAGTTCTAAAAAGAATAAAGCTCACATTGATTCATGATAAATTACAAACCTGAAATCTTACCATCTAATGAAGAAATATAGTAGCATCCCTAAGTGCAACCCTCTATGGTAAAGGAGAACTCTTCTGCTTTCCAGGCCTGCTGATTTTTTTTTTTTTTTTGCTCCAGACAAATTTTGATAATCTTTGAGGTCTCTTCTGTTCATTCAAAAGTCAACTGACTCAATATAGAAAGACAATTTTTAAACTCCTGTCAGGGTAATCAGTACAAACAAACAGCCTAAACTTCAGTAAGACACAACAGCAGTTAAATAAAACATAGCCTTCTTTATATACAGTCATTTATTTTTCTTATTAGCTGCAAAGTCTATTTTAAATGTAAAGATTTTCGATGTTATTTTAGGCCTATTTCTCCAAAACAATATTAATTTTTCTCTTTTGTTTTTCCAGGGGTGTGTCAATTGAATATAGTTGCTAAGCATCCAATGAATGAATCGGAATCTTCAAAACTGTAGTAAAGTACACACTGCTTGATAAAATGGCAGCTATAGTTTTATTCATCTTTTGTTTTTTCCCCAAGATTGAGCATATGTTGTGCAATATGCATCAGTTGCATGAAACCAGCAATTCAGTTGCAAACTTTTCACATAAATCTTTGAAAAGTGTTCCAGATAATATACCACTGTCTACAACTGTGTTGGATTTGTCGTATAATTCTATAGATAACGTTTTACTTTCAGATTTTAAAAATATGGCCAATCTGCAATCTCTGAATCTTTCTAACAATCAAATAAAACACTTTGACAACAATGTTTTTGAATTCAATAAGTATTTAAGTTACTTAGATTTATCTCACAATTTACTGGAGAATATACTGGGAAACTTTCCAAAAAAATTGAATCATTTGGATATTTCTTACAATGATTTTGAAACTATGTCTGTGTGCCAAGGTTTGGGTCATCTTCTGTATCTCAAATACCTTGGACTTGGAGCTAGTCGAATTCAGAAGTCTGATTTTGAAGCTATTGTAGGTTTACATCTGCAATCTGTTTTCATTGAACTGCAAAGGATTTCAAATTATGAAAATGGCAGTCTCCTAATCCTGAACACAAGGAAACTTCATCTTTTCTTGCCAAATATTTACAAAGACCTTCTGGACAATGTGTTTTTTGATGCTGTCAAAACATCCCGGATTTTAGAATTGTCAAATATCAGAAAATGGAATCTACAAAAAGATCTAAACAAATATATTTCAGATATTGCTAGAAGTTCACAAGTAACTCATTTAATCTTAAATCAAGTTGATATGGCCTGGGGTATATTTGCTACAACTTTGCAGAATATTTGGCACTCTTCTGTTGAGATTTTGTACTTGCATAATTTAGTTGTACGTGAAAGTATTTTTAAAATAGACTTTGATTATTCAAATACATCAATGAAAGTAGTTTTTATAGACAAAGTTGAATTAACAGATTTGCTGTTTGATCAAGGTGATCTGTACATACTGTTTTCTGAAATGAATATTGAGAACTTGACAATAAATTCTGCAGAAATGCTTTATATGCTTTGCCCTTCTAGCCCTAGCACTTTACAGAGTATTACATTTTTTAACAATGCATTGACAGATGATCTTTTTCAAAACTGTGTAAATCTAACAAAGCTGAAAACATTGCAATTAGGGCAGAATAAGTTAGAAAAGTTATCTAAAGTGAGTTCCATGACAACAAATATGAGGTCTTTGACATATATAGATGTCAGCCGAAACCACATAAGTTATAATGAGGAGGAGTGCAACTGGTCTGAAAGTATTATTAGCTTGAATTTGGCATCTAATAGTTTAACTGAATCTGTTTTTAAATGTTTACCTGTAAATATTAAATCCTTGATACTAAAGAATAATGAAATATCGTCTATTCCCCAGAAAGTCTTACATGTGAGCCATTTAGAGGAGCTTAGTCTTTCAGCCAATCGTCTTATTGATCTTCCTGTGTGCACACACTTCAGCAGCCTCACACTGGTCAATGTAGAGCATAATCAAATTTTTTACCCATCCGCAGAGTCCATCCAAAGCTGCCAGGGTTTAAAAAGTATAAAAGCTGGACACAATCCATTTCAATGTAATTGTGACTTAAGGAGCTTTATCAATCTACAAAAAAAGTCACCAGAAAAAATTATTGGATGGCCAGATTCTTATGTGTGTGAAAGTCCAGAGGAGCTCAAAGGTATAAAGTTAAATACTTTGTATGTGCCAGAAATACAGTGCAATGTTTTGTTATTAATACCTATTATTGTTGTCCCAACTGTAATTTTGATTGCTGTTATTTTTGGCCTTTGTAAGTATTTTGATGTACCGTGGTTTTTAAAAATGCTTTGGCAATGGACTCGTACAAAGCACAGAATTAAAAGTTCAAATAAGTCTGATCAATTGCTCCATAAGGATTTTTTCTTTCACGCCTTTATTTCTTATAGTGAACATGATTCCTCTTGGGTTAAAAATATTTTTTTACCAACTATAGACAATGGCTCTTTACGGATTTGTCAACATGAGAGAAATTTTGTCCCCGGCAAAAGCATAATTGAAAACATTATAAACTGTATTGAAAAAAGCTATAAATCTATTTTTATTCTATCACCAAATTTTGTTCAGAGTGAGTGGTGTCATTATGAACTCTACTTCGCACATCATAAACTATACAATGAACACAATGATAACCTAATCCTTATTTTGCTTGAACCCATCCCTCAGTATCTTATCCCCTCAAGATACTATAAATTAAAAGCTCTAATGACTCAAAGAACATATCTGGAATGGCCCAAGGAGAGAAGCAAACATAGTTTGTTTTGGGCTAACCTAAAGGCAGCTATAGACGTTAAGTTACCAGATCATAATCTGGAAAGCAGCGGTTCAGAATTAAGTATTTCACAGTCATCAATTATTACAGCATAGATATATTTGAAACATAACACATATTAGTGTGAATACCTTGGGTCAGAATAATGTTTATATTGTTATTAGCAACTAGTTTTATCCATTGAAATTGAGATTAATATATTAGCTTGTTTTTTTTAGAGAGATGTAGCATGAAAATGACATGCTCTAATTCATGCGACTGCAGTTGCTGACTGGTTTAATGGCTACTACTGCGCCTACTTGGGACATGCCGTCAATGACCTTTGAAATAATGTTAGCTTAGCATATAAAGCAGGGGTAAGCAAACCTTTTCTGTAAAGTAAAACGCAAAACTTAAATTAAGAAATTCTGCTGTGATCCCATTTCATTTTTTTCAAGTTCAATAACGGTTGCTTTCCTTCAAGCTAAGCATATTATATTGACCTATATATTGTAGTGCATCAAGCATCAGTGCAAACTGTCCTCACGCCACATTCAGTCTCTGTTGCAACCATGTTGTTTTAGTTTCAAAGAGGTCATAGATAACTGATCATTGTAGCTGTATTTCCAATGAAACTTTATTTAAGAACAATGAAATTTGAATTTAATGTAATTTTCATGTAATTTTTTTTTTTTTTTTTTTTTAAATGTTAGCTTGCGGGTCCATACAAAAACAGGATTCAGGCCTTCTTTGGAGTCTGGGATATACTTTAACTACCCCTGTCCTAAATATCATATAAATAACATGCTGTCAATTCTACTTTTATTTTGTCTGTAAATTCTGTAAATGTACATATATAATGCTGCTTTTAATATATTGTCAAATTTAATTATGTAATGTCAAATGAACTATATTTTTATTAGTAGCTGTCACATAGATATCAACTTTAGTAGTACATGAGTTTTATGGACAATTTTTTGTTTATTACTCACTGGATTATTAGCTATAGTATTATTATTTTTTATTAGCTTTATTTGTATTTGAAATAATTGTCCAGTGTGTGCTTACATAACCTTGTATATTATCTAAGTTTTGCATTTTTTTATTGAATTGTAAAATCATTTTTTAATTGAATTTTGTTAACTTAATTTTCATTTGTGATTTAAAACAATAAAATAAGTTATATTACAGTGCCTGTTTCTTTTATAACTACAAGGGTGAACAGTAATTTCTTATTAAAACAAAAAAGTCATGAAAACAAATTTTTCCCATAGTGCCCAAATTGCAACATGGGTATCCAAAACACCTAGACCCTGATGATCGTAAGTGCTACAAGACAGCAAAATATTCAAAGGGATCCGCTGCTATGTTGAGTGAGGTTGTCAAAATATTCCAAGCTACCGACATAGCCGCATCACCTATAGGCGTTTACTATACATGCCATTGGTCGGCGATGCTGGCTTAGGACACACAGCATCGCTGTCCATATTGGCGATGTATAGTAAAAGAATCCCTAGAATAAAACTGCCGTCTGCCTAACCGTTAATACTAATACCCCTAAACTGAAGTACCCCACAATCGCAAACTAACACTAAACTAATAAATCTCTAACCTCCCACATATCCACTGCAAGTCGCTAAGTATAAACCTCTAAACCGCCACATACCCACCACAAGTATCTATTAACCCCCTATGCCACCATATACCCACAGCAAGTATTTAACTATTAACCCCTATGTCTCTAATTTTTACCCACTATGCTGTCACATACCCACCACAATCATCTATTAACCCCTATGCCGCCATAAACCCAAAACACAAACTAACCTAACACCTAATCCCCCCTCTAAACTAAACCCCCAAGTTAAAAATATATTTTTTAAAAATGTAAATTTAAAAAAAATCCTGAACCAAAAAACCCAAACGAAATCTAACACCTGATCCCCCTCTAAACTAACCCCCCACTCTAAACTAACCTCACTGTTACAAAAAAAAAGCTGTTAAAAAAAATAAATTCCATTATCCAAAATAAAAAAATAATTACACCCAACACTAAACTACATGCTCCATAAAATAAATCCACCCAAAATAAAAAAACTACCACAAAAATAAATTACAGTAGCCTTTAAAAGGGCCTTTTGTAGAACATTGCCCTAGAAGTGATCTTTTTTTTTTTTTAAACAGCTTTTGTTTTTTAAAATTTTGTAATTTAGATGTCTTTTATTTTTTTGTAACTTAGGGGGTTAGTTTAGAGGGGGGCTTAGTTTAAAGGGGGACTAGGAGTTAGTGTAGTTCAAGTTTGCTTTGGGAGGTGGCGGTTTAGGCCTAACCACCCCCATACCTGCATGGCGGTTGAATAGGTAAATATTGTTAGTTAGTATTTTGTAGGCCTTAATCAACTAACCACCCCCCATACATGTATGGGGTTGATTAGATGATTATTGATGGTAAGCTTTTATTAGGCCTTAAAGGACCATTATGCACTCATATTAATAGATACTGTATGAATACATTGCATGTTGTTAATGCAGTGTGTCCCAATCCAGTTTATAAACGCAACTTCAATCTTTTGTAAATTTTCCATTCTTACTCACATTTACCAAGTTTCTCCGTCGCCATAACGCTCCGCCCTCATGGAATAAAGAGCTAAATAGGAGGTTTTTTAACTACGACGCATCAGCCACAAACCAATCAGTACCTATATTTAAATTTTCATTGAGGCTTCCTCCTACAATTGCGCATGCGTTCTATTTGACGTGCACAGCTCGATCGTGCACAGCATCATTCCGCGCATGCGCATTTGTAACTACCAGCTGACACGCGCGCTCTAGGCAAAGTTGTTATTAGATTGACTGACATGCTGTGACGTGTAATACATGTGGATGAAGTGCAGCATTGTCATATGTACACGTACTTTTTAGATATACGGTATGAAAAGTAGGTGTATATATGAAAATGATGCAGTTCATTCACATGCATTACGCCCATAGATTCTGTCACAGCGTGTCAGTCAATCTGCAATTCTGCAAACAGATGAAAATGAAAGAAATGAAAGCAGAATAAAAAGATGCTGTGTGTGTCCTCCATATCACACCCCCTTGTGCAGTAACTCACCATATCCACAGGATGGGTCCTCTTAATCCACAGTGCAACCAGCTAGCCCAGGAATGGACACAGGGTGTAAATCCAAATATCCGCTTATGGAGTGATACTGCTGCATAGCTATTGACATTTTAGCCTTGTTGTAAATGCTATTACAATTCAAGTGATTTTTCATTCTTTGCATCAAAACTAGCCATCTGCTTATAAGAGAGTACAGATCATTTCACTTTTCAAGCCGAATGAAATGCTTGATGCAAGACATGCAGTTATTTCTGTCTATTGTCTCTACTATTGAACTTGAGAACATGGCCACAGCACATCTTCCCCCAGCTAGGAACTGAAGGCATTCTGCATGTCAGATCACCTTTTAGATGCAAAGTTGGGCATGATGGTTTTTCAGACTAAGAAATGGTTGAAATAATTGGTTTGACTAGAGTCTATCTGATAGAATTCTATAATAAAGTTTCTTCTGTACTGGATAGTGATACTCATGATGAAAACCATATAAGCAGTTTAAATAAATAAATAAAAATCAGTAGAGGTTAATGCCATGTCTTGTCTTCTGTTACTCAACATATCAGCTGCCAAACAATAATACTGAGTCCACTAATGGCACATGGCCCTAAAATAAATTATTTATTTTAGGGTCATTTGCCAATAGTGGACTCATAAGGGATAAACCTCCTATTACGTCTTACCTGTACCCAACTTAAATAAACTTAAATACCATATATAACGATAGATTAGAAGAAATAAGACACTTGACACATGTTAAATGGGCAAAAGACCGGCCACGGTCACATTTATTATAACATAAGCCTTTAAAACTAGGCCTATGTAAATATGCCAACTAGGCAACAAAATCCTTAAATAGGAGAACTGTAACAGTTCTTTGCTGGTGGCGGCAATAAACTAGCTAAATTAACCCCTACTAACAGACGGCCAGGGCCCTACATGGTGTGTGCAGCGTGGCACGATTGCCACGCCCAATTGGCAGAGAGAGAGAGCTGTAAGCTGAAAGAGGTATTTGCCTAAGATTCGTAGGGGGGAGTAACCCCTAGGTCAGCACCTAGTGGGTGTCACCTCCCCCATCCCATGACATCACTCATCTCTCTCCCTGCCCGCTCTCTGGGCCCTGACCGACCGCCAGCTAGGGCACATACGACCAGCTCAGTAAGGCGACCCCCCTCGGAACGAGTCGTAAAAACACGCTCCAAGCGGGTGGAAGACTAAATTACCCCCTGGACTTAATGGGCTAGTTCAATTAAACCTACCCAAGCCAGGGTGAGCCCTAGCCATTACCCTAAGCCGCCACATCTTCATCCAGGGTCGGGTGGGCGGGAAAAATTCTTCCTTGAAGTCTGGAACAGGAACAAAAGAGGGCTGGATTCCCTGCAGTCAGGACCTATAAAGGTAAGCAGAAACACCCGCCCCTCCACTTGCAACAATGTAACATCTAGTACCTTCCAGACTTCAACTCAGTTATCCCTTAATTTTGTTACATGCCCAGTAGAGGGCCCTCCACTTCCATAAGGGATAAACCTCCTATTACGTCTTACCTGTACCCAACTTAAATAAACTTAAATACCATATATAACGATAGATTAGAAGAAATAAGACACTTGACACATGTTAAATGGGCAAAAGACCGGCCACGGTCACATTTATTATAACATAAGCCTTTAAAACTAGGCCTATGTAAATATGCCAACTAGGCAACAAAATCCTTAAATAGGAGAACTGTAACAGTTCTTTGCTGGTGGCGGCAATAAACTAGCTAAATTAACCCCTACTAACAGACGGCCAGGGCCCTACACGGTGTGAACAGCGTGGCATGATTGCCACGCCCAATTGGCAGAGAGAGAGAGCTGTAAGCTGAAAGAGGTATTTGCCTAAGATTCGTAGGGGGGAGTAACCCCTAGGTCGGCACCTAGTGGGTGTCACCTCCCCCATCCCATGACATCACTCATCTCTCTCCCTGCCCGCTCTCTGGGCCCTGACCGACCGCCACAAGAGCCAACCGCCTCTTGCCGCCACAACTGACAAGCTCTACCACATATATTAAAACAATAACAATAAACTTTAACTGCTAAACAATAATTCAAACAAACCCTAACAATGCTTTTCTAATATCCCCTAGAAAAATGTCCAGACCCACCTCTGTAAGGTGAACGCCATCAGGGCGATAGAGAGCCTTGTTGTCAGCCGTCAACTCGTCATGCCTAATGGCAAAACCACCTAACGCCGTGACCGTCCGCCCCATCTCCCTATTAAGCTTCTTTCTCATTATAAGCTGCCCTCTGATTTACAATATGCCGCCAACGCAGTCGTGCAACTACGTTGGACCAACCAATCTGGACATCAGGAAGCCAAGCAGACAGCCAGCGTATGTCAGAAGCCATCCTCCGAATCAAATCCAAAACAGGAACGGACCCCATGTCGTTCCCTCCCAAGTGCAGCACAATAATGTGAGGTTTCCCCCACCTCCTGTGAGCGTCCTGAAGCAAGGTGGGTAACTCTTCCCAAGTTAACCCCCTGCGCCCTAGCCACCGTACATTAGCTCTGGATGCTGCAAAACCCAAATGCTGCCCGTCCGGCCTCTGCAACGCCCTGATGGACGCCCAGTGCACAAAGGAATGCCCCACTATCCACACCCGTTTCGTGGGAGCATTCATGCCTGAAAACATAGTATACAAAACTGAGCCAAGCATGACCTACAGTTACATATTTCCATACACCACAAATCCCCCAACAGTTTGGCCCCCTTCCTAATTCAATGAGCGGAACCCGGCCTAATGGGGTTCGTCCCCCAAAGGACGAATATATGATTTAAAACGACCTGACTTCCAGCGCCCTAATTTCTTGATACCGGACTCCGAAACACCGCTATACGCCGCGCTCGTGGCCGCCCCTATCCTAAAGGAATGGGACGCGATTTTCACAGGATCCAGCCCGGGGGCAGCCGCCGCCTTTGCTAAGACCTTTTTAAATTGAAACAACGACAACGCCGATCCGTCTTCATGAATAAATAACTGACGCAATCCCTGCGGCCTAAGCTGGCAATAATCGTGGAAACTCCTAACTGGGCAACATTCCGGGAATTCATGCCTTCCCAGCAGAAGCCAAGCTCCCTTGCCTTCGGGGTCCATCTTGGACCTAGGCACAAGCAGCAGCAGCCCATCGTCCGATGGCCGCACGTGCTCCCATTGGATCCCACCCATTTTATCCATCTTAGATGAAGCCACAATTTCACCGACCCTCAGAGCCCCAGCCAAGGCAAACGAGAAGGCCGCCCTAAACAGTGCTGCCTCAAACAATGACGAGCACACTGACTGCAGTGTGCCCACCATGTCACGCAGTCTAAGAGGTGTAATAGGTTCCCTTTGGTCTTTTTCGCGCGGGGACATCCGCCCCCAAGCCTTCATTACTTGCTTCACAAGAAATGCCCGGGAATAATCCGCAATGCCGAACGTCTTATTGAAAAACGCGACGGCCGAAAGCCTGCTCTGAGCAGACAGTCTGGATACGCCCTGACTATGTAACCACGCAAGCCAGTCAAGCACCTGTACCTGTGTCGCTGTAGGTACGGCAAACCCCTGTTGCCCGGCGAAGCAAACCCACGATCTCCAGTGTTTCTCATAAGCACACCAAGTCTTGGGAGCCAAGGACGCCCTTACTAGGGGGATGACGCTCTCCCAGCCTCCGCCATCTGCCAAAGAAAAGGAGGGCAATTTAGACCGTTTCTCGCGGCCCCTGACGCCACCCTCCTAAACTGATCCCATTGAAATCTGGACAGAGCATCTGCTATGACATTCCTAACCCCCGGCACGTGCCGAGCCGTGAAACGCACGTTCCACTGTAAGCAACGCAACACTAGGTGGCGCAGGTACGTAACCACCCTGGGTGACGACGCGGAAAGCCGGTTGATGGCATAGACAACACACATGTTGTCGCACCAAAAAACCACCGCCCGATTGGCCAGTCTCAATCCCCAGAGCTCGACCGCCACAATGATTGGGAAAAGTTCCAGCAACGTTAGGTTCCTGGTTAAACCAGCCAGAACCCAATCCCTTGGCCACGGAGCAGCGCTCCACTCGCCATCGAAGTAAGCCCCATAACCAAAGCCACCCGCTGCATCCGTGAATAGATGAAGCGAATGACTGGTCATGGGGCCCTCTCGCCAAATGCATACTCCGTTGAATTTCTTTAGAAATTCCTCCCATACCCAGAGATCCTCCCTCATCTCCGCTGACACTTCCACCCTGGAAGCCTTCCCCTTCGGGCCCTGCAATTGACCCTCCAGCCTCCTGTTGAATACCCTTCCCATAGGAATAGCCCTTCCTGCGAAGTTCAGGAGTCCCAGCAAGGACTGAAGTTCCTTAACGCAAATCGTCTTAGCACTACGCACGGACAAAACCACCTGCAACAG
Source organism: Bombina bombina (assembly GCF_027579735.1). Lineage (NCBI taxonomy): Eukaryota > Metazoa > Chordata > Amphibia > Anura > Bombinatoridae > Bombina > Bombina bombina. The sequence continues at coordinate 1,250,112,405 of NC_069500.1, forward strand.
GCGGTCGACTTTGTCCCATGGCAGCCTACAGACCGCCGCCTCGGTATCTATCTCTATACCAAGAAAAGTAAGGCAAGAACAGGGACCCTGTGTCTTATCCTCTGCCAACGGCACGCCGAATTTACCCATCATGTCTTGCATGATAACCATCATGCGTGAGCATTCATCCGAACCTGCCCTACCTACCAACAGGAAGTCGTCCAGGTAGTGGGCCATGGCTCCACCCCCAGAGGCCCTCTGCACCACCCAATGCAGAAAGGAACTAAAGCATTCGAACAGTGCACATGATAGCGAGCACCCCATGGGAAGACATTTGTCCACATAGAAGGCCCCATCCGCCTTCATGCCCATTAGCCGAAATGCAGACGGGTGCAGGGGCAGCAAACGAAACGCTGACTCTATGTCCAGTTTTGCCATTAGCGCCCCTGCTCCTTTGCCCCGGACGATACCTAGAGCATCGTCAAAGGACTGGTAGTGTACCGTGCTCATGTCCGGGTCGATGGCATCATTCACCGACCCCCCTTTCGGAAATGACAAGTGATGTATAAGCCGAAACTTGCCAGTGTCCTTTTTGGGTACCACCCCTAATGGGGATACCACTAAATCAGGCAGCGGCCTGGCCCTGAAGGGGCCGGCCACCCTGCCCAAAGCCAGCTCCTTACTCAGTTTTTCCCGCACTACCTCAGGGAATTCATATGCTGACTTAAGGTTCCTGTGTACCACGGAACCCACCACGTCTCCCCCCACCGGAATCCTAAACCCATCCCGTAACCCGGACCTAAGCAGTTGAGCCGCCTCCTGGTCTGGGTAACTCGCCAGCCATGGCTCCATGGCTGGCAACCTAAGTGGGGTTGGGGCCCTTGTACCCAGGACCGCCCCTGGATGCCGACTTGTCTGCGCCGGCATCCTTCCTTTTGACGCAATCCACCCCTGAATGTGGTCCACTGCAGAATTTGCAGATGTGACGAAAGGAACAACTAGCTCCTCTGTCACACTGTTTATCCTGGAATTTCCAGCATTCCCTGCCCCAGCGCTTTGGCCTCTGCGCCACTTTGCTGATGCCTAGCCGCGGCCCAGGGGTGCTGCCTGCACCCCCTTCAAGCCCCAGTTTGGACCATAGGTCGATATCCTTGGTTCCAAAATGCAGGAGAGGGTTACCCACCATCTTCCTGCGGAAGGCCATGTCGTACTCCCGCCACGCACCTTCCTTAAACCTCGCGCGGATATCGTCAATGGTATCCTCGTATTTAAATAGATTATGGCCCTGAGTGGGCCATTTATCTACATAACACGTGGCTAACACCCTAAAGCATTTGTGCCACTCCTCGAATGTCTCCGGCCGCTGGACCTTTTTTGGCCCCGTGCCGTCAGCCGCGCGTTCCCTAGCCCTACACGCCTCCGGTGAAAGTTCAAAGATGTTGACGTAGCGTCCATCCTGAATCTTTTTGACCACCTTAGATTTCAGGTGTCCATATAGGGAGTGCACCAAGCACGGGTAAGTGTCGCCGTGAGACGCCACATGCCGTGACATCGGGGTTGCTCCCATGTCCAGGAAACCCATGCTAGAGTCCTGAGCTAATGGAACTACATGACTACTCTCCGCTCTAGGGACCTTCCCTTTTACCTGCGCCGCTACCAGCTTCTTTATCATCTTAAACATCTCCTTCTGCCCTTTTCCAACTAAGCCTAAGTCACCCTCACTCTCAGATCCAGACCCACTAGAGGATGAACCCAGCCCTATGTGTGTAAGAGAAACTCACCGCTGGGGGCCAAAGGCGGCACAGCTCCTGCCTGCGACTGCTGGTATCTGTCCTCTGCAGCAGCTGGAGATGAAGTTGCAACCGGTATTGCTCCTTGCCTGGATGTAGAAGCCATAGCTGGAACAGACGTATCCATGGACACACCCTGAGGAAACAAAACATTTTGGGGAGTACTCCTTGCGGATGAATGGACCCCTGGGGGGTTCCCCACCTGCTCCCCAGACAGACATACCCCCAGTGCAGCCGAAACAGCCCTCCTTATCATCTCCTCAGTCCCACCGGAAATCTGTCCCTGTGAAACATTCACACTCTCATTGCCATCCCCACGAATCATACCAGGCGTTACCTGCCTACTAATGTCCCTGGCAAATATTCCCCCTGAGGCAGTCCCTGCCACATCAAGGTATTCGGTATCCCCATGTAAAGCCCCCTGCCTAGCCACAGTTATCCCCCTGTGGACCCCAGTGCCCGATCTAGCCTGAGCAGCACGACCAGGGATTACCCCTCTACCCCTCTGCCTCAACAAAGTAGCTCTCCTGCCACCAGGCGTTTTACCCAGTGCCTTGCCAGCCACACCAACAGACCGCACATTCGCACGCGCTCCCGCCACCCCAGGTGCCCTCCCCAACTCACTAGGGCTCCCTCCGTGCGGTGACCTGCTCCTGTGTGGCACGCTGCGCACTCTGCTTCTACCGCGCTCCTCCCTGTCTGAAACATCACTCAGGGAGGATGCGCGTGACGCGGCGCCGGCCCGACGCAAGCCCAGGGACATTGAGAGCCCAGACCACGTGGGCACCCTACCGCTCGGCCTGCTCCCCAGGGCCAATGACCGGACCACCAGGGGGAAAGTTCCCCACCAGGGCCTGCGCCATAGATAGAACCGAGGCCAAGGCCTCGGGTGAAAGAGCCTGGAGCTGCTGCCAGGACGCTTGCCCGGCTGCAGCATGGCCCGCTTGCCCCATGTCCCCAAGAGGGGGATCAGTATGAGACTCGCTAAGGTTAGGGTAAAGGGGAGGGGGGGAATTCGGTTGAATTAAGGGAACCCCGGGCAGTGACCCCACCCTAAGAAATGAAGGCCCAGGCCTAACTGAGTCAGAGGCCGGAACCCCCGCAGCACTGATAGCATCAGGGTGCGGGGGTTGAGTGCTTGAGGAGGGACCCTGGGACCCAGAGCGCACAGCAGTGGCTCCAGTTCCCAGCCCCCCCCCCCCTCGTTGTAGGCCTTTTCTGGACCCTGGGGGCCGACTTGGTTTTTGAAACTGGGGAAGGGGGTACCACATCCTCAGAAGCTGATCCACTTTCTCTTGCAGCTCCCCTCATGCCAGGAACCACCTTCACCACTTCACTGTACCGCTTTGGGGGCACAGACTTTCTCTTGGCCCGCTCCATCTCCACAGAAAAATTCTTCCTTGAAGTCTGGAACAGGAACAAAAGAGGGCTGGATTCCCTGCAGTCAGGACCTATAAAGGTAAGCAGAAACACCCGCCCCTCCACTTGCAACAATGTAACATCTAGTACCTTCCAGACTTCAACTCAGTTATCCCTTAATTTTGTTACATGCCCAGTAGAGGGCCCTCCACTTCCAGTATTGTGTTTGGCAGCTGATATGTTGAGTAACAGAAGACAAGACATGGCATTACCCTTTACTAATTTGTATTTAATTATTTATTTATTTATACTGCTTATATGGTTTTCATCATGAGTATCACTATCCAGTGCATAGAAGATGCATATAAAAGCCTATAGCTTCCTATCAGGGCTTACTCCTGTTCTTAGCCTTCATTGAAAATTTAAATCCCCCTTTTTATATAGTTGCCTGTTCAAATCTTTTTTTTTTTCTTCTCTTTGGTTCATTGCGCTGAGCTGCCTGTGTCCCTGGTGCTGCCCTGATATGTCATATCATCCACCAGAGTGGGTTTAGCAGTATGAGTTTTTATGTACATGTATGAGTGTGTTTGTGTATGTATGTATGTGTGTTTTTTTAAGTGTTCATGAGTGCGTTTGTGTGTATGTATGTGTGTGTGTGTGTGTGTGTGTTTTTATGTGTCACTGGCATTAGAAGGGTATCACAGAGAACACAACAAACATAAAAATGATCACTAAATATTTTTTTAGGTTTTGGTCTGAATGTGTGTGTGTGTGTGTATGAATTTGTGTATATATGTGTGTGGGTGTATGTGTTGGCGTCAATGTAATTTAAAAGTGATTACTGAGATCCCCCAAAAAAGGTTGTTCTTATAAAGTCAATTATCTATTCCTAAATAAATATGCACCTGTCAGTCAATACAGCTGTGCTAGATGTTATTGTTAGGCAGTGAGCATCAGGAATTTAATTCTCAGTTGTCCCTTGATTTTTGACCAAATCATATTTTTTCATTTATTAAAAATATTACAATTAAATGAAAGATATTGTCTCGCATTTTATTACATGTATGAGTGTGTATGTAAGTGTGTTTCTGTATGTATGTGTGCTTTTTTTAAGTGTTCATGTGTGTGTTTTTTTCATTGTTCATGAGTGTGTGTTTGTGTATGTATGAGTGTGTTTGTGTGTATTTATGTGTGTGCGTGTGTGTGTTTTTATGTGTCACTGGCATTAGAAGGGTATCACAGAATGTGTGTGTGTGTATGAATTTGTGTATATATGTATACAATTATTAGCAATAATGATGTATTTATTATAAACAGGAACACAAATAATAATGATTTATTTATTATAAATAGGTTAATTTTTTTTTTCAAAGTGGTGCAAAAAACATTATCGTTATTTAAACATATAAAAAAATACATATATAACAATCACAATAAATAAAGTACAATGAGCAATATTACTATACATATAAACGTATAGAATAACGATTTTTTAAAATATATCTATATATATATCGAATGAGAAAAAAATGAAATAAAAAAGTGCTCACAAATTTTTTAGTGCATTCAAAATAACGTGCAAATTTTCATAAATAGAAACAAAAGTTAGTGCAATACCGTGTGATACATAAATAACAAATACAAATCAAAAAAATAAAATAGAATAACTTTCATTTGTTATTCATAGAACATTTCCGACGCCGGACCATCATTGTCCCCATAGTGGAATCCAGTGTACATATGATCAGGTGCAGGGTATGCAGATCGTATAGACTTTACTACACAATTTTTTCGGCCCCAAAATACTGTGTACCACCATAGTAAATGCACGGTATGCTATGCGACGGTAGTCTCTGTAAATTACAATACATAAGTGTTACAAATCGTTTAAACAAATAAATATAACATTTGGTATATATTGGAATATGTATTGATAAATACATACATACCTCTCAATTAAATCTTCCACATTCTTTAGGTGTAGCAGTTTGTAACCATAGCTATATAAATGTAAGTATTGAAGGTTTTCGACGATTGGGAATATCATTTTTTATGTAATCTCCGTCGCAAGTACACTCGTGTATGCCTTCACACAGTGGTGAAATTTGATTAATTTCATGGCAGCATATCGATTCGGCATGCGTTGGCATGATAATGCACCTATTACATTTACACCAGTCAAGTTTTCCTGCTCGGTTTGATGACTCATCTTCATCAAGTCTGTTTTCGCTACTGCTATTTTCATTTATAATTGGATCAAACAAGTTGCTTCTGCCAGGTGGAAAGGGCAACGGCCTGTTATGCCTTTGTTCATCCAATTGTTTTCTCTAGTAAATAAAATAGAGATTTATATTCTAAAGCTCAATCACAATTGAAAAGTACATTCAAACAATTTATATATATTTAGATAACTATCTATACTATTTTTTACTGTGACAATTGAACATATTAGTATTTAAAAATGTATTGATATGTATTTTAAAAAAAAAAAAAAAAAATATGGGCTATATCAACCAAAAAGCAACAATATTTTTTAAATAAAAAAAATGAATAAACATTTTACCATCACTTCGACCTGCTTCTTCAATTTTTTATCCACCATCTTCTGTCTACGAGGGGCCATTTTTACTTTATTCGTTGTCTAAAAAATACTACAATTAATTCATGTCTTTTTAAAAATAATCCAAAGAAATTGATATATATTACGATATTTAGAGATACAAAATATTGCAATATGTGTCATGGAACAATTTGATTTGCAATATGTAATATTTGAATTAGAATTGTATAGTGCCTATTTGGATGTTTGTCAACATAACACTAATGGAAGTTATGTTGTCCCATTTTCTAAACCATGTTCGTGGGTGATGTAATGACAATTGTACATATTCATGTTAGTGAAAATTCTGACGAGGAACGGTATACGTCGATGACCACATTACTTTTGAATTGCAGTTTATGGACGTTGATTTCAATTGATAAAGTATCAATATGATAAAATCAATACAATGAATATGCTAATAGTGTATTGAGTTATTAATTACAAATGACAGTGTTATAAGCAAGATCGAAATACCAACCAACAACAAGTAAAGTGTTAGCAATAAAAGTGTCTTATTTTCTTATTTGGAAGCCGATTGCAATAAATGAGTCAGCATAAATTGTAACAAAAGTATGACACATAAAAGGTATTTAAAACATTTATTAGAAAAAATAATTTCAAACTTTAGCAAATAACAATATTAACAATACATCTAGTGTTGCCTCCAAATTCGAATGTTTATTTTTTGTACTTGAATATTTTTTACAAATCAAATTCTAGAAGGCTTCATTCTTGATCGATGCCCATCAACTAGTGAAGAAGTCGAAGGTCGTTCGATTTTAGATATGTTATTTGGCATTGTTGTATTACGTGAATGCCATTCATGCTTTATTTCACCAGCAATTAGCTTGAGAATGACATCCACCATGTCAAAGACATGTTTATGGCACATGTTTTCAAATATTGCTTTCATCTGCCATTTTTTTTGCATTTTTGAAAAAAAAGGCTTGTGACACAGTTCTCCCTTTGGTCCACTTCTTCTTGTTTGCCTTCGAATCACTGCTTGTACTCTTTGTTCATTAGCATTATGTGCAAGTATGGCCAATTTGGTCCGTGCATCCATGGCATCCATTTTGAAGTGTACTCTTTTGGGTCGGTATTTTAAGGCCATGCTATGGAACACTTCTAGTATTCCGGTATGACAAAATTGCTTCAAGTGAAATAAGTCTTTTAGGAGGGTTTTGTCCAGTACAAAATCAGAGAACTGCATCATTGTCTCTGAAGTTTTTTGAATCCATGGATAAGTCTTTGACTTCTCTTCTGTGATTGCATCATGTTGACAGGCAGAAATACGAACACCATTGTCCCATGAGTGTTGGTTTGTAATATGAAACAATATGGATTTCCATTGTTCTGTCAACAGTTCTACTTCACCTTTGCAAAAGGCACTGGAGTACCACAGATGGTTTATGATCGAGTTAATCCAGTGATTCAGTTTTTTGTTGCACTTATAATTTGATAGAACCAGAAGTTTCTTACGCAAGCTCTTTGCATAATGCCATAAATCAAACTGATGGGTTATAAGTGAGTAGTCTTCTCTTAATATTTTCCGTATTGAAACATGTCGATCTGTAGCAACATACATCACTTGCAAACCATCTTTAATAACATTTTCCAAAGTTCTGCGAAATGCCATATCTTCCATAGCCACAGAGGAAGTTGTCTCTGAAACCTGGACTGTAGTAAAATCCAAAATTCTCCGTAAACCATGAGTTGGCAACCGAGAATTTTTTTCTCTATTTGTAATACTCGGTCTTGGCAGCCTCCATGGTGATTGCAGGTAAACTTTAGAAGCAGATCATTTAGGCAAGATTCAAAAACAATGAATTTTCTTTGATGCACCAGATCTTGACTGCCATCTGTAGATTCAAAGGTGACATCAGCTGTGGACGAAGATGACTCTAGAGGAACATAAGTATTATCCGGTGTTTCATCAACCATTGTTTCCGTAGTTTTATCTTGAATCATCGAAATTCCAGAAACAGTATGATTACAATCGAAATCAAAATCATGGTCACTTTGTCTTGAAATGAGGCTAGGCAACGTTGAAATCAGAGCTATACTATTTTGAGGTGTACTAGTTAACGTTGGATGACTGCCTTTGTCTTTAATGGGAGTATTGGTAATAATTTCCAAAGTTGTCTGTGTTCTTGGAAGATTCGAGTAACTTGATTTTTGGAATTCCAGTGATAGATCTTCATAAAGTTCCGAAATTGGACCGGTCCATGTTCCTATAGACCTCGATGTAATCAGTCCATGTGTAGTAGTGTGTCTACTTTTGAGTACATATATTCTTTTTTTTTTTTGGGTGGAGAAGCAGAATTTGATGTGCTTTGTGATCCGTTGAGATTTGAAGAGTCTGGATTGGTACAACGATTGAGAAACATTGTAGGTATGGAGTCCTTTTTCAGGTATTTTCTTACTCCAATTGTTTCATAATCTGTTTCTTTGAAATGCCTAGAACACATCCGGAATAAAGAGTTTCTTTTTGTTGTAATTACTCTTTCAACAAGGTGATCCATATCCTCCACAGCTTGTCCTGTACTCTCTACCCATGCCCTTATTCTGTCTGGCACTATAGGGAAGCAATGCAGAGAGATATCTCCTGGTTTTTTTCCCTTCCTTTGTTTTGTCGGGCAGCCAATTACAAAGCAATGTGGCATCTTTAAACAAATAAAATATATAATTTAATAAAAAAGCAGTTTTACAAATACCAGTAATATTTTAAAAAAATTACAGCATGAAACCAAATTACATTAACTGTGTCTAGATAATGATTCAGAAGGAATTAGAAAATAATTATAAGATTATACTTTTATTTGTGTATTCGGGAGACTTGGACACCTATTGAAAGCAGAAAATACAGACCTTGAACTCCCTCTGCATACGAAAATACACTTTACACAAACAGGAGCAACCTTTATTATGTATACATAAGTGTCCTACAAACTATCGCTGCTAAATAAGAAATTTAAAAGGGACAGTCAACACAAGATTTTTTATTTGGAAAGTGACAGAGTGATATAGGTTGAGAGAGAGAGTGAGTGAGAGATAGTAAGAGTGAGAAAGACTGTGAGTGAGAGAATATGAAAGTCATAGAGACTGTGCGAGAGAGGGAGAGTCTGAGAGACAGAGTGTGTGATTGAGTATACATGGGTATAGCCATAAGTTGGTTATTTATAGGATCATTTGTATCTGCATCAGTATAATAACACCAAGCACAATAAAAAAACACAGTAGTGACACTGGCTCATGTGTATAGCCAGAGTAGGGCTGGTTATAGGATCAGTGTTAATCTGCATTGGTATAATAACACCAAGCACTATAAAATAATGTTTTTAAATTCAAATGTCTCTGTACTTTGGAAAATATAGAGAGCAGCCTTTGCCTGTGTCTAACCCTGCATATACAATATTTTTGTCAAGAACCCTGAAACACATAATCAAATCTTTCCTAAGGCCTATCCAGGGTTTGAGGCATTTGTGTCTCATACCCATCAGGAGTGGTTTAGGGGTAGCATTTTGATTATGTGTTTATGCAGTGAGGTAAAAAACATAATCAAACCGGTATATATATATATATATATATATATATATATATATATATAGCTTCACAGTGTTCATAAGATAGTAAAAGTAAGAGCTAGTATACACTTACTGTATACTGATGACTTGTTGTTGTTCTGAATCTTGTTCGCAGTCTAAAATTTTTTTTTAGATATTAGTATAATAATAATTATCAATTATTAAAGTAAATGTATATATGCACTTGTTGTCAATATTAGACATGTCTGACAAAATTAGGAACAAATAGATTTTGTAGCTTTCTTTGGATGAATAGACTATCTTTTGTTACTTACATCACCTACTTATTCAAAGAAACAATGAAGAAAAATAGCCTTTGAGTTACCTATTGTGGCTTTGTGTAGCTAATACCTGTCTGGATGTGAATAGAGAAATCAGGTGTCGGAAACAACCAACGAAATCCTATGACTCAAACGGTTCTTTCAAAAAATATGTTCTAAACAGACAGTCTGTCTGCCATGTGTAAACTTGAACCATTCTGAAATATCTCACATATCAAATGTATTACTAATTAATTACTGAGATTCTAATTTCAAAAACTTCAACAAGTTAACTAGCTTCTAATAAATTACTTTTAGGGGATGCATTTTTTAAAGAATCAATATGTGTTATCAAATAAAGTACAACTTATTTATTTTAAATTGATCAAATTAAAAACAGTGAATAAAGAAGAGTGTCTAAAGGAAAGCTTGCATAAATTTATACATTGTTTACTTTACATTGTTTTATAAATCTTTCCTAAGGCCTATCCAGGGTTTGAGGCATTTGTGTCTCATACCCATCAGGAGTGTTTTAGGGGTGGCATTTTGATTATGTGTTTAAACTATCTGCAGGGTTTTGTCAAGAACCCTGAAGTGAGTGTAAACACATAATCAAATCTTTCCTAAGCCCTATTCAGGGTTTGAGGTATTTATGTCTCATTTGTGTCTCATACCCATCAGGAGTAATTAGGTACTTACCCTTTTTGAAGAACACCCTTTTGTCAGATTCAAGCTGGACTTCAATGTAACAATCCTCTTGCTGCCCGTATCCATAAAAAGTTGTGCTGACAGTTGTACAGTGAGGAGAATTTGATTACACTCCTCACAATACAACTGACGTCACCACCAATGAGAAGCATGGGATCGCGGTAGCGTGCACAACAGAGCGCGATCCCATGGTGAAGACTATGTGACGTCAGAGAAAATGGCACGCATGTGCTGTACAGTTATTCCTCACAGGAGCGCGCAGACCTGAAGCGGCTGAACGTATTCAGAGAATCCATCTGGGCTTGGTAAGTATTAGCAAATGTACTGTGTTTACTTGCTAATAACTACTTTTTCCTCTAGATTTAAAACAGTCAACAGGGCTACAGTAACTGAACGTAACATGCGTTAGACAATGACACAGAGAAAATATGAGTGCATAATGTCCCTTTAATTGCCCAAACACCCCTCATACTTGCATGGGGATTGACTAGGTTGCTTATTGATGATTAACATTTCTTAGGCCTTAATTGCTTAACCACACCTCATACCTGTATTGGGGTGGATTAGGTAATTATTGAAGGTTACCATTTATTAAGCCTTAATCAACTTACCACCCCTCATACCTTTATGGGGGTTGATTAGTTGAATAGGTTAGGGCAGCTTAGGGGTTAATAGATATTTATCTTTAAGTATTAAAAAAGTATGCATTGTTATGTATGATGCATATTCTTTTAACTATTGTATATGAATTATATAATTAATATGTATTTATTATTTTCTTTTGTTTTTTTATTTTAAATATAAATATATATTTTATAATTTTCGTTACAAAAGGCATTAGTGTTACAATTGTTTTATTGCACAACAGGCATGCAGTTATGTTATACTATAATTGTAATGCAACAGATATTTGTTATAAAATACATTTTTAAAAATATTTACAATAATAAATGCATCAAAGATTGTAGACATAATATAGTCAAGCCTTGCATTGATATTCAACATTTAAACAGTTATGCATGTATATTGCATAGTAGTTTAAGTATTGCATATACATTAATATGTATTTATGTTAGCTTGTTGTGTTTATATGTGATGGCATAGCTATATATATATATGTTAATATATATTTATGTTATAGTAGTCAGTAGGTTTAAATTATATTTTTAGATAACAGGCATGCAGTTATGTAGAACTATAGTATTAATTATACTATCTTTAATTAGAAATAATAAACACAACAAGCAACATTACATTTTAATGTATATGCAAATATTCAAACATTATGCATTCTACATACCAATGCATCATTTAAATATTGAATATGTATGTGTAGGGCCTTAGCTTCTACAGTTAGTTTTAGTTTTTTTTTAGTGTTTGTAATGCGGGAGGGCCTCGGTTTAGGGGTTAATAGGTAGTTTATGGGTGTTAGTGTACTTTGTAACACTTTAGTTCTGAGTTTTATGCTACAGCTTTGTAGCGCGAAACCCATAACTACTGACTTTAGATGGCGGTACGAATCTTGTCGGTATAGGCTGTACCGCTCACTTTTTGGCCTCCCCGGCAAAACTCGTAATACCGGCGCTATGGAAGTCCCATTGAAAAATGACTTTTTGAAAGGTGCAGTAGTTAAGTTGCGTTACGGCCAAAAAAAGTGTGCGGTACAGCTATACCTGCAAGACTTGAAATAGCAGTGTTAATGAAAAAGCAGCGTTATGAACCATAACGCAAAACTCATAATCTAGACGTAAATTAATAAATACAAAAAAATGCTATTTAATAAAAATTATATGTATATTACACACACATTTGTAAAAATGATTTACATGTCTTAATTATGCAAAACTTGTTATAGAATATTTATTCTTTATTTGTTTTGTTTTTTATTCTTTTTGTTGAAAACTTGCAAAACAGACAAATAGTAACAAACAGGTATGCCACATAGATACAGAGAGCTTTATCAGGGATAAACCAGTTACACATAGTAATTATACTAAGTATGGTATTAATACAATGATATACAGAAGATTTGCATGCCACAGCCTATGATGGACCTCATTTTGAATATTTATTTAAAAGTAGATAATTCTCTAAAAACAGTTAGTGTTAATGGCCACTATTGGACCACTCCATAAAAGTATGCATAATAAGGAGGAGGCAAAGGGGAATAAAACATACATGGTCACATTTGGGTCACAATGACTATGAAAATGCTGTCAATCAACATCAAGGATATGAATAAAAAAGGAAAATATCACATAACAAGGGACCTTGGGCAATAACTAAGTAAAGTATAATGGGTTATAGAATCAGTATGCTTAGCAATTAATTATGTTGCATATGGTAATGAGGAGCAAGGGTCTCTCCAAAGGGAGACAAAAAAACATAATTTATGCTTACCTGATAAATTAATTTATTTTATGGTGGTGAGAGTCCAAGATTCATTACTTTTGGTAATTACTTTTCTCTACCACTAGGAGGGGCAAATATTCCATACCCCAAGAGCACTATACAAACCCTCCCATCTCACACATACCTCAGTCTAACGTATAGCCAAGCAAAGCAAGGTAAGACAAAGGAATAGGAGCCATAAAAGGAGCAGGGGAAACAAATGTGCTAAAGAAAAAAATTAACCCTAAAAAACACAAGGGTGGGGTCTTGTGGACTTTCACCACCATGAAAGAAAGGAATTTATCAGGTAAGCATAAATTCTTTTTTTTTTTATATTTATTTATGCAAACCGACAGTGTAATTCCACATTCCAAATAATACAGAAACATGAATACAAAACACACACCTCGCAGGGCGTTGAGCTTAATAACTTGTAGCATACCGTAACAAATAATGCCATAATCCTAAAAAACAAGTAAGCGATACTGTTCACTTTTAAAGGACTAAATAGCAGCACATAGCTTCACAAAAAGAAATGAAATATTCTCAATTTTTACACTGTGGGAGAGTTTTAACCTATTAACTAAATGAAAACAAAACAACATAGAACAAAACAAATCAGACAAAAAAAGATGGGAATAGCGTTCTCTTCTCCTGGCTCCCCTCCCCCCCGCGCTCAAGACCATCCCCCTCCCCTCCGGACGTCCGCCCCCGGGCTAGCTATGGGAAAACTGGATAGATAAAGTTCTCAGCACACTCGGTTATACCTCTCTATGCCCAGCTATCCAATCTGCTGGGAAGTCACCCGTTAACACAAGATCCATAAAACACTCAGAACTTAAAAAAGGACATAAAATCTTTTGTTCCGGTTCTGAGTATGTCTTAATAATGGGCAGCCACCCTAAAAAAAACGTCCTAATTTCTGTTTCGCTAGCTTCTCCCAATTGGCAGGATTCAAAGATTATTTGCATTTGGATTTTCTTTAATGAATACTGAGAACCCGGGAGCTCTTTTTGATTTCCAATCTTTCACAGTTAACTGTCTAATGAGTAGGACAATTGTGTTCAGAATCTTTTTTTGGGAAAAAGTTTCCGAATTGGGATTTTCCAAAAGGAAGATAATCCCTGGGTCGAAACTAATGTATACTTTGTATAATACCTTAATCAAGAAAGCAACCTTTTTCCAGAGCTGCCCAATTTTGGGACAAGCCCAAAACATATGTATTATATCAGCCTTCGCCGATCTACATCGAGGGCAAAGAAAGCTTTGCCTAGGATACATTTTAGACATTTTCAAGGGAGTACAATAAAAATTATTCATCAATTTCATGTGTCCTTCTTTCCATGATATTGGAATTCTACAATTACTTACAGCTCTACAACTAGACTTGATTTTTTCCTGATCAACACTTGGGAGTAGCGGTCTCCATTTTTCCATGATTTTTTGTAAGAAAGAGTCACTTTGTTTCGCCAACATGATACTGTATAATAATGAGATTGAAGGAGCTTTCACTCTAGCAATCGCGATATGGGCTCTAATATCCGACCATGCAGCCATCCCAACAGCACTCCATTCTTTGGACTTTATAAAATGCTGCACTTGAAGGAAGGCGTAAAAGTTATTACTAAGCAGGTCAAACTGAAGTCTTAAATCTTCGAATGGGGCTAAATGGCCAGCTTCCATAAAGAATTGAGATATATTTTTTAGGCCTTTACGTTCCCAAGACCTAAAAACTTCCTGATTATAACCTGGAGAAAATTCTGGATTGCCTATTATTGGTAAATATTCCGAAAGAGTATAATCTATTCCGATCAAAATACATAGTCTCTGCCAAGAGAAGATTATATTCTTAAATGATATTAAATTTTGAATATTACTCGGCAAATCTTTAGGCCTGATATGAAGCAGGGCTTTAAGAGAAAAAGGAGAAACACAATACCTCTCCAGCTCCTGGGTGGAAAACCAACTCGTCTCTGTCAGCCAATCTAGCGCGATTTTCCCTAAGGCTGCTAAGTTATAAAACTTAATATTAGGTAAAGCTAATCCAGCACACTCACGAGGTTGCATTAACTTTTCTAGTGCAATACGCGTTTTTTTCATCCCAGACCAAATAAAATGAGAAAAACTAGAATTTAGACTCCTCAAATCTGCGTTGTTTAGAATTACTGGTAAATTCTGGAGGACAAAAAGTAACCATGGAAATATAATCATTTTAATTAAATTGACCTTTGCCGAAATTGACAGAGGGAGTGCTATCCAAAGTTTTAAATCTGAATGAATTTTCTGCAGCAAAACATGAAAATTCAATTCATACCACTTAGATGGATTCTTATGTAGGTAAATCCCTAAATATCTAAGAGACTCTACTTCGTTAAAACCAAAATTAACTTTATTACCCAGTGTTTTATATAGCCATAATAACTTGCTTTTATTTTGGTTCACCTTATAACCGGCAAACGAGTTAAAAAAGGCCAGACAATCCATCAGCGCTGGAATAGCTTTAGTGGTGTTATATAGACAGACTAAAAGGTCGTCTGCATATAATAACGTTTTAAAAAACGACTTGGCCCAACGTAATCCCCTCAAGTACGTCTCTCAGCCGGATTGCAAGAGGTTCCAAGGCTAGATTAAAGAGAAGCGGAGACAAGGGACATCCTTGACGGGTGCCTTTTTTTAATCTTATCCCAGGTGATAATGTGTTATTAATCAACAGGAATGAAACAGGACTGTGGTATAAATTACATACAAAATCCAAAAACTGGTTTTTAAATCCAAATTTCTGTAAGGTTTGAATAAGATATTCCCATTTGATCAAATCAAAGGCCTTAACTGCATCAAGTGTTAACAGAGCGATATCATGTTCAAATTGTTTGCTGATATTTCTATTTAAGCTCCAAATGTAGTCTATAAGAGTGGTAATTTTCCGCATTTTTTTGGAAACATTTCTAGATATCATGAAGCCTGATTTGTCAGAATGGATGATTTTATCAAGACATAACATACACCTGGATGCGATAATAGTGGTTAACAACTTATAATCTACGTTGAGGACTGAAATAGGTCTATATGAAGCCGGATCTTCTCTATCTTTATCTTTTTTAAGGATCAATGAGACGTTGGCCGCCGAGAAATATTCTGAAAAGGGGTTACTATCCGAGAAGTAGTGATTAAATAAATTTACCAGGGTAGGTTTAATTTCCTCTATCAGTATTTTATAAAATTCTGCCGGGAGGCCATCTGAACCAGCAGCTTTATTTAATTTAGATTTTTCAATTGCCTTTTCTATCTCCTCTTGATATCGGGGCATTAAGTTTATCAAGTAAATCTTCAGAGACCGTAGGGAGTTCAATTTGGGTCCAGAATTTCTCTTGATTTTGTACATTATTACAGGAGTTAGTATAAAGATTTTGATAGTATGTATAGAAAGTATTACTAAGTAAAACCGGAATCTTTGTAAATATATTCACTTAGCATCTGGGTCGTTACTATGCTCCCTTATGTTTTCTCCATCCATACCTAAAGTTATACTACAAATATAAGGCTCCTTATTTTTCCTCAAACTTGTGAACTTGCACATGTTTCCCTTTTTCATTTTTTTTATGTGACATGTCATATTTTTACTGTGTGCTAAACACTAACTGTTAATTCAGCAGGTTACTGTGTGAGACGCTCTGCTGCATTATATTCAGTGTATAAATTACACATGTGGCAGCTATAGAGCACTCTTCACCTATATAACCTTAGATCAAATCCAGCTACCTGAATTAATTGTGTTTAGCAGTATCCAGGTGGATATACATGTTAAACCACATTAACTCTTTGCTACATACCAAATTTTATTAGAATATATATATATATATAATCTCAGCAGCTGTGGTCTCACTCTCACACTATGTTCTCTTATTTGAAAAGCTCAGAGCATTTGACTGAACCTGACAGAATACCAAGCCCAACTACTATGGACCCAGCTGAGATGACAACTCACATACAGACACTTAACCAGAGGGTTGATTTCCTTACAGAGGGGTTAACTTCACTTAAAGCTGAGAATGATTCCCTTAAGGCTTATATTAAGGATTATATTGATCCTAAGATACATACATCAGAACCACATGTGAGTTTACCAGAGAAGTTTTCTGGCGATAGGTCTCAGTTTAGAGATTTCAAAAATGCTTGCCTTTTGCTCTTTACATTGAGGCCCCAGTCATACCCTAATGATAGGATCCGTGTTCTCACAGTAATATCCTATTTAAGAGGGGAGCCCCGCTCATGGGCCAATAGTTTTTTTGAGACAAACGAAGCAATACTAAATTCTTTGGAGGATTTTTTACTGCTATGGGTCAATTATATGAAGACCCCTTTAAGCAATTGACTGCCGAGACAGCACTTAGAGCTTTAAAACAAAAGAAGAGAATTGTTGAAGAGTACATCACTGATTTCAAAAGGTGGGCTAAAGATTCCCAATGGAATGATGTATCTCTTAAAAATCAGTTCAGAATTGGCCTCTCTGAATCTATTAAAGATGAGTTATCCCGCATAGACTTACCCCCCACATTAGAAGGGCTCATCAACCTTAGCATTACCATTGATAGACGCCTCAGAGAACGCATGCATGAAAAATCATATCAGGACACCCACCTTAAAAAACACACCACCACTACTTCTCCTCATGTCTCTAGTAAAACATGCGCAGAACCCATGGAGATAGGTTTCTTGAAAGGGCCTCTTACACACCAAGAGAAAAACAGAAGAAGAGAAAATAATTTATGCTTATACTGTGCTTCCCAGGACCATACGGTCAGAGACTGTCCCTCTCTTCAAAGACAAAAAAAGGGTAAGGAAGTTTCTATAACATCTTGTTGTAATACCTATGATTCCACCACTACATACTGTAAACTTACTCTTTTATTACAGTGGGATCTCCTACGCGTCAACGTTCCAGCAATAATTGACTCTGGTGCTACAGCATGTTATATAGATAAGAATTTCACAGAATTAAATAAAATACCACTTATGCAGAAAAAGTCTCCTGTTCTTTTACGTGGTATTGATGGGAATGTTATTACCTCAGGGCCAGTCTTATACCAAACTATACCACTACTAGTTTCTACTAATAACCATCATAGGGAATATATATCGTTTGATGTAATAACCTCGCCAGTCTCTCCTATAATTCTAGGTTTAACTTGGTTAAGCTTACACAATCCACTTATATCTTGGACTGATCTTTCTCTTACCTTCAATTCAAAATACTGCTCTACAACATGTTTTCCCATAAATATTCTACTCACATCCCCAACTACACCTGAATTTCAAATTCCTGCGGAGTATAGCGATTTTTCAGATTTATTCAACAAAACTGAATCTGAGAGCTTGCCCCCGCACAGGAAGTATGACTGCCCTATAGACATACTTCCTGGTGCTAATATTCCTTGTGGGCACATTTTTCCCCTTTCTACAACTGAGCTTAATCATTTGAAAACTTACTTAGAGGAAAACCTCAGGAAAGGGTTTA
This sequence comes from Bombina bombina, assembly GCF_027579735.1. Lineage (NCBI taxonomy): Eukaryota > Metazoa > Chordata > Amphibia > Anura > Bombinatoridae > Bombina > Bombina bombina. The sequence goes on from NC_069500.1 coordinate 1,250,130,593, forward strand.
TACGCCCCTCTACCTCACCGGCAGGAGCCGGAATTTTCTTTGTGAAAAACAAAGACGGCTCCCTAAGGCCTATCATTGATTATAGACAACTGAATAAAATCACGGTAAAGAATAGGTATCCGTTGCCCCTAATTCCGGAACTTATTGAAAGACTGGAGGGGGCTAAATACTTTACCAAGTTGGACCTTAGGGGGGCGTATAACTTGATTAGAGTAAGAAGTGGGGATGAGTGGCTGACGGCGTTCCGGACCCGATACGGTCACTATGAATATACGGTCATGCCGTTCGGGCTCTGTAACGCCCCGGCCACTTTCCAGCATCTGATTAATGATCTATTCAGAGATATTCTGGACGTCTTCATAGTTATTTATCTAGACGATATTTTAATATACTCCAAGAATATTACAGAACACATACTTCACGTCAGACAAGTTCTTTCCAGATTAAGAGATAATCACCTTTATCTCAAACCTGAAAAGTGTATCTTTAACACACAAAGTATAGCTTTCCTAGGTTATGTAATTACCTCCTCAGGTATATCCATGGAGGAAACAAAAATACAAGCGGTAAAGGATTGGCCTAACCCTAAATCTAGAAAAGAGATCCAACGGTTTTTGGGTTTTGCGAATTTTTATCGCAAGTTTATAAAAGACTTTTCTAAACTCACCAAACCTCTTACTATTCTAACAAAAACCACATTACCATTCAAATGGAGTCAAGAAGCACAAACAGCATTTGATTTTCTGAAAATTAAATTCACCACTGCACCTATCCTCAGATTCCCTAACCCAGATCGCCAATATGTCCTGGAGGTTGATGCCTCAGATGTTGCTGTCGGTGCTGTTCTCTCACAACGTGAAGATCTTAAACAACCTTTACACCCAGTTGCTTTTTTTTCCCGTACGCTAAATTCAGCAGAACAGAACTACCCCATCGGGGATAAAGAATTATTGGCCATTAAACTTTCCCTTGAACACTGGAGGCACCTCCTGGAAGGCACTACTGTTCCTATATTGATCTATACAGATCATAGGAATTTACAATACCTCAAGTGTACAAGAACTCTTTCCGCAAGACAAGTCAGGTGGAATTTGTTTCTTTCTAGATTCGATTATCAAATAGTTTACCGCCCAGCGAATAAAAACCATAAAGCTGACGCTCTTTCCAGATTACCTATGTATACACGATTCCAGACACCAGACCAAAGCTTAATACCAAAAGAAAGATTTATATCCTTCGTTTGTGATTCTAAACCACAGCTTTTACTGGAACAAGCAAAAGATCACAGTATACCAATAGCCCTTTTGAATAAGAAAAATGATGGGCTCTACTACTATCAAGATAAGTTGTATATCCCACCTGATCGCCGACAAAAGTTGCTTCAAACCGCACATGAATCATTGTTAGCCGGACACCCAGGGGTTAAAAAGACCCAAGAACTCATCAGCAGATCTTATTGGTGGCCTACGTTGAAGGAAGATGTCAGGTCTCATGTCATCTCGTGTCATAATTGCACGGTTTCCAAATCCACAAAACAAGCACCTTATGGCCTTCTACTACCACTCAATACACCTTCTAAGCCATGGTCCCAAATCGCAATCGACTTTATTGTAGATCTACCACAATCTAATAACAAGAACACTATATTAGTTGTAGTAGACTTATTCAGCAAAATGTCTCACTTTATCGCTTATCACAAACTACCCACAGCTATGGAAACCATTCAATTACTTATCACTCATGTTTTCAGATTGCATGGTCTTCCAAACTCCATTCTTAGTGACAGAGGAACTCAATTCTCCAGCAGATTATGGACAGAATTTTGTAAAATATTCAATATTGACAAAAAACTCACTACCGCATATCATCCACAAAGTAACGGGCAGACGGAGAGATGTAATCAGTGGATCGAACAATATCTGAGACTTTACTGCTCTGCTCAACAACATCACTGGTCCACGTATCTTCTGTACGCTGAATTCTCTTTTAATAACTCTGTACACTCTACCACCAAGACCACACCGTTCTTTTCTAATTATGGTTTTCATCCCAAATTTCATCTACTACCTGATGACCATAGTCAGTTCCCCAATGTTTCAGATCTCTCCGACACCATTTCTTCTAACTTTGCTATCACCCAAGCAGCCATTGAAGACTCCAAGAGAACACAGAAGAAATATTATGACAGGAAACGGAGGACACCTCCTTCTTACACCACTGGGGACCTTGTTTGGTTGTCCACCAAGAATCTTAGACTTAACACCCCCACCAAAAAGTTTTCTCCTTTATACATAGGACCTTATCCTATTACTCAAGTCATCAACGTCAATGCTGTTAGACTTAAATTACCGGACTATATGAAAATTCATCCCACATTTCATGTGTCGCTCCTCAAGCCATATAAAGCATTGAGGAACTCTTCATCTACTAGTACTACTCCTCAAGTTTCCATAGACCCAGAGACTGAATACGAAGTTCGTGCCATTTTGGACTCCCGATATTTCCGTGGTACCGTCCAGTATCTGGTTGCTTGGAAAGGCTACTCTTCGGATCATGATTCTTGGGAACCTGCTAGTAATATCTCTGCTCCTAGGTTGCTATCCATATTCCATCGCAGGAATCCCGAACGTCCTCGTCCCTGAGCACCGGTGTTGCTCTTTGTTGGGGGGATCCTGTCAGGGTTGTTGACATAACTCCTGCTGTACCTTTAAATCCGGATCTATTATTTCCTGTCTCACTATTTAAGTCAGTCTGTACCTCCTCTCATTGCTTGGTATACGTTTGTGTTTGCTCCTGGTAGCTGAACAAAGATTTCCTAAGCCTGTTCCTTACTGCTGTCACGCAGTTTTCCCTCTACAACATACAGATTCCTGAAAGGGATTCAGGATCTATCACCATATCACTCCGCGGTGACGTCACACGCCAACCACGGAGTAACCGGAGTTCCACAATTCTTACTTGCTTTACCGGATTCTACTAAACTTCCAGGACTATCAACATACCGGATCATCCTGCTTCTGAATTAGAACTCAGCACTTCTCAGGTATACGTTTCCTCTTTAATCAAGTAAAACCGGAATCTTTGTAAATATATTCACTTAGCATCTGGGTCGTTACTATGCTCCCTTATGTTTTCTCCATCCATACCTAAAGTTATACTACAAATATAAGGCTCCTTATTTTTCCTCAAACTTGTGAACTTGCACATGTTTCCCTTTTTCATTTTTTTTATGTGACATGTCATATTTTTTCTGTGTGCTAAACACTAACTGTTAATTCAGCAGGTTACTGTGTGAGACGCTCTGCTGCATTATATTCAGTGTATAAATTACACATGTGGCAGCTATAGAGCACTCTTCACCTATATAACCTTAGATCAAATCCAGCTACCTGAATTAATTGTGTTTAGCAGTATCCAGGTGGATATACATGTTAAACCACATTAACTCTTTGCTACATACCAAATTTTATTAGAATATATATATATATAATCTCAGCAGCTGTGGTCTCACTCTCACACTATGTTCTCTTATTTGAAAAGCTCAGAGCATTTGACTGAACCTGACAGAATACCAAGCCCAACTACTATGGACCCAGCTGAGATGACAACTCACATACAGACACTTAACCAGAGGGTTGATTTCCTTACAGAGGGGTTAACTTCACTTAAAGCTGAGAATGATTCCCTTAAGGCTTATATTAAGGATTATATTGATCCTAAGATACATACATCAGAACCACATGTGAGTTTACCAGAGAAGTTTTCTGGCGATAGGTCTCAGTTTAGAGATTTCAAAAATGCTTGCCTTTTGCTCTTTACATTGAGGCCCCAGTCATACCCTAATGATAGGATCCGTGTTCTCACAGTAATATCCTATTTAAGAGGGGAGCCCCGCTCATGGGCCAATAGTTTTTTTGAGACAAACAAAGCAATACTAAATTCTTTGGATGGATTTTTTACTGCTATGGGTCAATTATATGAAGACCCCTTTAAGCAATTGACTGCCGAGACAGCACTTAGAGCTTTAAAACAAAAGAAGAGAATTGTTGAAGAGTACATCACTGATTTCAAAAGGTGGGCTAAAGATTCCCAATGGAATGATGTATCTCTTAAAAATCAGTTCAGAATTGGCCTCTCTGAATCTATTAAAGATGAGTTATCCCGCATAGACTTACCCCCCACATTAGAAGGGCTCATCAACCTTAGCATTACCATTGATAGACGCCTCAGAGAACGCATGCATGAAAAATCATATCAGGACACCCACCTTAAAAAACACACCACCACTACTTCTCCTCATGTCTCTAGTAAAACATACGCAGTACCCATGGAGATAGGTTTCTTGAAAGGGCCTCTTACACACCAAGAGAAAAACAGAAGAAGAGAAAATAATTTATGCTTATACTGTGCTTCCCAGGACCATACGGTCAGAGACTGTCCCTCTCTTCAAAGACAAAAAAAGGGTAAGGAAGTTTCTATAACATCTTGTTGTAATACCTATGATTCCACCACTACATACTGTAAACTTACTCTTTTATTACAGTGGGATCTCCTACGCGTCAACGTTCCAGCAATAATTGACTCTGGTGCTACAGCATGTTATATAGATAAGAATTTCACAGAATTAAATAAAATACCACTTATGCAGAAAAAGTCTCCTGTTCTTTTACGTGGTATTGATGGGAATGTTATTACCTCAGGGCCAGTCTTATACCAAACTATACCACTACTAGTTTCTACTAATAACCATCATAGGGAATATATATCGTTTGATGTAATAACCTCGCCAGTCTCTCCTATAATTCTAGGTTTAACTTGGTTAAGCTTACACAATCCACTTATATCTTGGACTGATCTTTGTCTTACCTTCAATTCAAAATACTGCTCTACAACATGTTTTCCCATAAATATTCTACTCACATCCCCAACTACACCTGAATTTCAAATTCCTGCGGAGTATAGCGATTTTTCAGATTTATTCAACAAAACTGAATCTGAGAGCTTGCCCCCGCACAGGAAGTATGACTGCCCTATAGACATACTTCCTGGTGCTAATATTCCTTGTGGGCACATTTTTCCCCTTTCTACAACTGAGCTTAATCATTTGAAAACTTACTTAGAGGAAAACCTCAGGAAAGGGTTTATACGCCCCTCTACCTCACCGGCAGGAGCCGGAATTTTCTTTGTGAAAAACAAAGACGGCTCCCTAAGGCCTATCATTGATTATAGACAACTGAATAAAATCACGGTAAAGAATAGGTATCCGTTGCCCCTAATTCCGGAACTTATTGAAAGACTGGAGGGGGCTAAATACTTTACCAAGTTGGACCTTAGGGGGGCGTATAACTTGATTAGAGTAAGAAGTGGGGATGAGTGGCTGACGGCGTTCCGGACCCGATACGGTCACTATGAATATACGGTCATGCCGTTCGGGCTCTGTAACGCCCCGGCCACTTTCCAGCATCTGATTAATGATCTATTCAGAGATATTCTGGACGTCTTCATAGTTATTTATCTAGACGATATTTTAATATACTCCAAGAATATTACAGAACACATACTTCACGTCAGACAAGTTCTTTCCAGATTAAGAGATAATCACCTTTATCTCAAACCTGAAAAGTGTATCTTTAACACACAAAGTATAGCTTTCCTAGGTTATGTAATTACCTCCTCAGGTATATCCATGGAGGAAACAAAAATACAAGCGGTAAAGGATTGGCCTAACCCTAAATCTAGAAAAGAGATCCAACGGTTTTTGGGTTTTGCGAATTTTTATCGCAAGTTTATAAAAGACTTTTCTAAACTCACCAAACCTCTTACTATTCTAACAAAAACCACATTACCATTCAAATGGAGTCAAGAAGCACAAACAGCATTTGATTTTCTGAAAATTAAATTCACCACTGCACCTATCCTCAGATTCCCTAACCCAGATCGCCAATATGTCCTGGAGGTTGATGCCTCAGATGTTGCTGTCGGTGCTGTTCTCTCACAACGTGAAGATCTTAAACAACCTTTACACCCAGTTGCTTTTTTTTCCCGTACGCTAAATTCAGCAGAACAGAACTACCCCATCGGGGATAAAGAATTATTGGCCATTAAACTTTCCCTTGAACACTGGAGGCACCTCCTGGAAGGCACTACTGTTCCTATATTGATCTATACAGATCATAGGAATTTACAATACCTCAAGTGTACAAGAACTCTTTCCGCAAGACAAGTCAGGTGGAATCTGTTTCTTTCTAGATTCGATTATCAAATAGTTTACCGCCCAGCGAATAAAAACCATAAAGCTGACGCTCTTTCCAGATTACCTATGTATACACGATTCCAGACACCAGACCAAAGCTTAATACCAAAAGAAAGATTTATATCCTTCGTTTGTGATTCTAAACCACAGCTTTTACTGGAACAAGCAAAAGATCACAGTATACCAATAGCCCTTTTGAATAAGAAAAATGATGGGCTCTACTACTATCAAGATAAGTTGTATATCCCACCTGATCGCCGACAAAAGTTGCTTCAAACCGCACATGAATCATTGTTAGCCGGACACCCAGGGGTTAAAAAGACCCAAGAACTCATCAGCAGATCTTATTGGTGGCCTACGTTGAAGGAAGATGTCAGGTCTCATGTCATCTCGTGTCATAATTGCACGGTTTCCAAATCCACAAAACAAGCACCTTATGGCCTTCTACTACCACTCAATACACCTTCTAAGCCATGGTCCCAAATCGCAATCGACTTTATTGTAGATCTACCACAATCTAATAACAAGAACACTATATTAGTTGTAGTAGACTTATTCAGCAAAATGTCTCACTTTATCGCTTATCACAAACTACCCACAGCTATGGAAACCATTCAATTACTTATCACTCATGTTTTCAGATTGCATGGTCTTCCAAACTCCATTCTTAGTGACAGAGGAACTCAATTCTCCAGCAGATTATGGACAGAATTTTGTAAAATATTCAATATTGACAAAAAACTCACTACCGCATATCATCCACAAAGTAACGGGCAGACGGAGAGATGTAATCAGTGGATCGAACAATATCTGAGACTTTACTGCTCTGCTCAACAACATCACTGGTCCACGTATCTTCCGTACACTGAATTCTCTTTTAATAACTCTGTACACTCTACCACCAAGACCACACCGTTCTTTTCTAATTATGGTTTTCATCTCAAATTTCATCTACTACCTGATGACCATAGTCAGTTCCCCAATGTTTCAGATCTCTCCGACACCATTTCTTCTAACTTTGCTATCACCCAAGCAGCCATTGAAGACTCCAAGAGAACACAGAAGAAATATTATGACAGGAAACGGAGGACACCTCCTTCTTACACCACTGGGGACCTTGTTTGGTTGTCCACCAAGAATCTTAGACTTAACACCCCCACCAAAAAGTTTTCTCCTTTATACATAGGACCTTATCCTATTACTCAAGTCATCAACGTCAATGCTGTTAGACTTAAATTACCGGACTATATGAAAATTCATCCCACATTTCATGTGTCGCTCCTCAAGCCATATAAAGCATTGAGGAACTCTTCATCTACTAGTACTACTCCTCAAGTTTCCATAGACCCAGAGACTGAATACGAAGTTCGTGCCATTTTGGACTCCCGATATTTCCGTGGTACCGTCCAGTATCTGGTTGCTTGGAAAGGCTACTCTTCGGATCATGATTCTTGGGAACCTGCTAGTAATATCTCTGCTCCTAGGTTGCTATCCATATTCCATCGCAGGAATCCCGAACGTCCTCGTCCCTGAGCACCGGTGTTGCTCTTTGTTGGGGGGATCCTGTCAGGGTTGTTGACATAACTCCTGCTGTACCTTTAAATCCGGATCTATTATTTCCTGTCTCACTATTTAAGTCAGTCTGTACCTCCTCTCATTGCTTGGTATACGTTTGTGTTTGCTCCTGGTAGCTGAACAAAGATTTCCTAAGCCTGTTCCTTACTGCTGTCACGCAGTTTTCCCTCTACGACATACAGATTCCTGAAAGGGATTCAGGATCTATCACCATATCACTCCGCGGTGACGTCACACGCCAACCACGGAGTAACCGGAGTTCCACAATTCTTACTTGCTTTACCGGATTCTACTAAACTTCCAGGACTATCAACATACCGGATCATCCTGCTTCTGAATTAGAACTCAGCACTTCTCAGGTATACGTTTCCTCTTTAATCAAGTAAAACCGGAATCTTTGTAAATATATTCACTTAGCATCTGGGTCGTTACTATGCTCCCTTATGTTTTCTCCATCCATACCTAAAGTTATACTACAAATATAAGGCTCCTTATTTTTCCTCAAACTTGTGAACTTGCACATGTTTCCCTTTTTCATTTTTTTTATGTGACATGTCATATTTTTTCTGTGTGCTAAACACTAACTGTTAATTCAGCAGGTTACTGTGTGAGACGCTCTGCTGCATTATATTCAGTGTATAAATTACACATGTGGCAGCTATAGAGCACTCTTCACCTATATAACCTTAGATCAAATCCAGCTACCTGAATTAATTGTGTTTAGCAGTATCCAGGTGGATATACATGTTAAACCACATTAACTCTTTGCTACATACCAAATTTTATTAGAATATATATATATATAATCTCAGCAGCTGTGGTCTCACTCTCACACTATGTTCTCTTATTTGAAAAGCTCAGAGCATTTGACTGAACCTGACAGAATACCAAGCCCAACTACTATGGACCCAGCTGAGATGACAACTCACATACAGACACTTAACCAGAGGGTTGATTTCCTTACAGAGGGGTTAACTTCACTTAAAGCTGAGAATGATTCCCTTAAGGCTTATATTAAGGATTATATTGATCCTAAGATACATACATCAGAACCACATGTGAGTTTACCAGAGAAGTTTTCTGGCGATAGGTCTCAGTTTAGAGATTTCAAAAATGCTTGCCTTTTGCTCTTTACATTGAGGCCCCAGTCATACCCTAATGATAGGATCCGTGTTCTCACAGTAATATCCTATTTAAGAGGGGAGCCCCGCTCATGGGCCAATAGTTTTTTTGAGACAAACAAAGCAATACTAAATTCTTTGGATGGATTTTTTACTGCTATGGGTCAATTATATGAAGACCCCTTTAAGCAATTGACTGCCGAGACAGCACTTAGAGCTTTAAAACAAAAGAAGAGAATTGTTGAAGAGTACATCACTGATTTCAAAAGGTGGGCTAAAGATTCCCAATGGAATGATGTATCTCTTAAAAATCAGTTCAGAATTGGCCTCTCTGAATCTATTAAAGATGAGTTATCCCGCATAGACTTACCCCCCACATTAGAAGGGCTCATCAACCTTAGCATTACCATTGATAGACGCCTCAGAGAACGCATGCATGAAAAATCATATCAGGACACCCACCTTAAAAAACACACCACCACTACTTCTCCTCATGTCTCTAGTAAAACATACGCAGTACCCATGGAGATAGGTTTCTTGAAAGGGCCTCTTACACACCAAGAGAAAAACAGAAGAAGAGAAAATAATTTATGCTTATACTGTGCTTCCCAGGACCATACGGTCAGAGACTGTCCCTCTCTTCAAAGACAAAAAAAGGGTAAGGAAGTTTCTATAACATCTTGTTGTAATACCTATGATTCCACCACTACATACTGTAAACTTACTCTTTTATTACAGTGGGATCTCCTACGCGTCAACGTTCCAGCAATAATTGACTCTGGTGCTACAGCATGTTATATAGATAAGAATTTCACAGAATTAAATAAAATACCACTTATGCAGAAAAAGTCTCCTGTTCTTTTACGTGGTATTGATGGGAATGTTATTACCTCAGGGCCAGTCTTATACCAAACTATACCACTACTAGTTTCTACTAATAACCATCATAGGGAATATATATCGTTTGATGTAATAACCTCGCCAGTCTCTCCTATAATTCTAGGTTTAACTTGGTTAAGCTTACACAATCCACTTATATCTTGGACTGATCTTTCTCTTACCTTCAATTCAAAATACTGCTCTACAACATGTTTTCCCATAAATATTCTACTCACATCCCCAACTACACCTGAATTTCAAATTCCTGCGGAGTATAGCGATTTTTCAGATTTATTCAACAAAACTGAATCTGAGAGCTTGCCCCCGCACAGGAAGTATGACTGCCCTATAGACATACTTCCTGGTGCTAATATTCCTTGTGGGCACATTTTTCCCCTTTCTACAACTGAGCTTAATCATTTGAAAACTTACTTAGAGGAAAACCTCAGGAAAGGGTTTATACGCCCCTCTACCTCACCGGCAGGAGCCGGAATTTTCTTTGTGAAAAACAAAGACGGCTCCCTAAGGCCTATCATTGATTATAGACAACTGAATAAAATCACGGTAAAGAATAGGTATCCGTTGCCCCTAATTCCGGAACTTATTGAAAGACTGGAGGGGGCTAAATACTTTACCAAGTTGGACCTTAGGGGGGCGTATAACTTGATTAGAGTAAGAAGTGGGGATGAGTGGCTGACGGCGTTCCGGACCCGATACGGTCACTATGAATATACGGTCATGCCGTTCGGGCTCTGTAACGCCCCGGCCACTTTCCAGCATCTGATTAATGATCTATTCAGAGATATTCTGGACGTCTTCATAGTTATTTATCTAGACGATATTTTAATATACTCCAAGAATATTACAGAACACATACTTCATGTCAGACAAGTTCTTTCCAGATTAAGAGATAATCACCTTTATCTCAAACCTGAAAAGTGTATCTTTAACACACAAAGTATAGCTTTCCTAGGTTATGTAATTACCTCCTCAGGTATATCCATGGAGGAAACAAAAATACAAGCGGTAAAGGATTGGCCTAACCCTAAATCTAGAAAAGAGATCCAACGGTTTTTGGGTTTTGCGAATTTTTATCGCAAGTTTATAAAAGACTTTTCTAAACTCACCAAACCTCTTACTATTCTAACAAAAACCACATTACCATTCAAATGGAGTCAAGAAGCACAAACAGCATTTGATTTTCTGAAAATTAAATTCACCACTGCACCTATCCTCAGATTCCCTAACCCAGATCGCCAATATGTCCTGGAGGTTGATGCCTCAGATGTTGCTGTCGGTGCTGTTCTCTCACAACGTGAAGATCTTAAACAACCTTTACACCCAGTTGCTTTTTTTTCCCGTACGCTAAATTCAGCAGAACAGAACTACCCCATCGGGGATAAAGAATTATTGGCCATTAAACTTTCCCTTGAACACTGGAGGCACCTCCTGGAAGGCACTACTGTTCCTATATTGATCTATACAGATCATAGGAATTTACAATACCTCAAGTGTACAAGAACTCTTTCCGCAAGACAAGTCAGGTGGAATCTGTTTCTTTCTAGATTCGATTATCAAATAGTTTACCGCCCAGCGAATAAAAACCATAAAGCTGACGCTCTTTCCAGATTACCTATGTATACACGATTCCAGACACCAGACCAAAGCTTAATACCAAAAGAAAGATTTATATCCTTCGTTTGTGATTCTAAACCACAGCTTTTACTGGAACAAGCAAAAGATCACAGTATACCAATAGCCCTTTTGAATAAGAAAAATGATGGGCTCTACTACTATCAAGATAAGTTGTATATCCCACCTGATCGCCGACAAAAGTTGCTTCAAACCGCACATGAATCATTGTTAGCCGGACACCCAGGGGTTAAAAAGACCCAAGAACTCATCAGCAGATCTTATTGGTGGCCTACGTTGAAGGAAGATGTCAGGTCTCATGTCATCTCGTGTCATAATTGCACGGTTTCCAAATCCACAAAACAAGCACCTTATGGCCTTCTACTACCACTCAATACACCTTCTAAGCCATGGTCCCAAATCGCAATCGACTTTATTGTAGATCTACCACAATCTAATAACAAGAACACTATATTAGTTGTAGTAGACTTATTCAGCAAAATGTCTCACTTTATCGCTTATCACAAACTACCCACAGCTATGGAAACCATTCAATTACTTATCACTCATGTTTTCAGATTGCATGGTCTTCCAAACTCCATTCTTAGTGACAGAGGAACTCAATTCTCCAGCAGATTATGGACAGAATTTTGTAAAATATTCAATATTGACAAAAAACTCACTACCGCATATCATCCACAAAGTAATGGGCAGACGGAGAGATGTAATCAGTGGATCGAACAATATCTGAGACTTTACTGCTCTGCTCAACAACATCACTGGTCCACGTATCTTCTGTACGCTGAATTCTCTTTTAATAACTCTGTACACTCTACCACCAAGACCACACCGTTCTTTTCTAATTATGGTTTTCATCCCAAATTTCATCTACTACCTGATGACCATAGTCAGTTCCCCAATGTTTCAGATCTCTCCGACACCATTTCTTCTAACTTTGCTATCACCCAAGCAGCCATTGAAGACTCCAAGAGAACACAGAAGAAATATTATGACAGGAAACGGAGGACACCTCCTTCTTACACCACTGGGGACCTTGTTTGGTTGTCCACCAAGAATCTTAGACTTAACACCCCCACCAAAAAGTTTTCTCCTTTATACATAGGACCTTATCCTATTACTCAAGTCATCAACGTCAATGCTGTTAGACTTAAATTACCGGACTATATGAAAATTCATCCCACATTTCATGTGTCGCTCCTCAAGCCATATAAAGCATTGAGGAACTCTTCATCTACTAGTACTACTCCTCAAGTTTCCATAGACCCAGAGACTGAATACGAAGTTCGTGCCATTTTGGACTCCCGATATTTCCGTGGTACCGTCCAGTATCTGGTTGCTTGGAAAGGCTACTCTTCGGATCATGATTCTTGGGAACCTGCTAGTAATATCTCTGCTCCTAGGTTGCTATCCATATTCCATCGCAGGAATCCCGAACGTCCTCGTCCCTGAGCACCGGTGTTGCTCTTTGTTGGGGGGATCCTGTCAGGGTTGTTGACATAACTCCTGCTGTACCTTTAAATCCGGATCTATTATTTCCTGTCTCACTATTTAAGTCAGTCTGTACCTCCTCTCATTGCTTGGTATACGTTTGTGTTTGCTCCTGGTAGCTGAACAAAGATTTCCTAAGCCTGTTCCTTACTGCTGTCACGCAGTTTTCCCTCTACAACATACAGATTCCTGAAAGGGATTCAGGATCTATCACCATATCACTCCGCGGTGACGTCACACGCCAACCACGGAGTAACCGGAGTTCCACAATTCTTACTTGCTTTACCGGATTCTACTAAACTTCCAGGACTATCAACATACCGGATCATCCTGCTTCTGAATTAGAACTCAGCACTTCTCAGGTATACGTTTCCTCTTTAATCAAGTAAAACCGGAATCTTTGTAAATATATTCACTTAGCATCTGGGTCGTTACTATGCTCCCTTATGTTTTCTCCATCCATACCTAAAGTTATACTACAAATATAAGGCTCCTTATTTTTCCTCAAACTTGTGAACTTGCACATGTTTCCCTTTTTCATTTTTTTTATGTGACATGTCATATTTTTTCTGTGTGCTAAACACTAACTGTTAATTCAGCAGGTTACTGTGTGAGACGCTCTGCTGCATTATATTCAGTGTATAAATTACACATGTGGCAGCTATAGAGCACTCTTCACCTATATAACCTTAGATCAAATCCAGCTACCTGAATTAATTGTGTTTAGCAGTATCCAGGTGGATATACATGTTAAACCACATTAACTCTTTGCTACATACCAAATTTTATTAGAATATATATATATATAATCTCAGCAGCTGTGGTCTCACTCTCACACTATGTTCTCTTATTTGAAAAGCTCAGAGCATTTGACTGAACCTGACAGAATACCAAGCCCAACTACTATGGACCCAGCTGAGATGACAACTCACATACAGACACTTAACCAGAGGGTTGATTTCCTTACAGAGGGGTTAACTTCACTTAAAGCTGAGAATGATTCCCTTAAGGCTTATATTAAGGATTATATTGATCCTAAGATACATACATCAGAACCACATGTGAGTTTACCAGAGAAGTTTTCTGGCGATAGGTCTCAGTTTAGAGATTTCAAAAATGCTTGCCTTTTGCTCTTTACATTGAGGCCCCAGTCATACCCTAATGATAGGATCCGTGTTCTCACAGTAATATCCTATTTAAGAGGGGAGCCCCGCTCATGGGCCAATAGTTTTTTTGAGACAAACAAAGCAATACTAAATTCTTTGGATGGATTTTTTACTGCTATGGGTCAATTATATGAAGACCCCTTTAAGCAATTGACTGCCGAGACAGCACTTAGAGCTTTAAAACAAAAGAAGAGAATTGTTGAAGAGTACATCACTGATTTCAAAAGGTGGGCTAAAGATTCCCAATGGAATGATGTATCTCTTAAAAATCAGTTCAGAATTGGCCTCTCTGAATCTATTAAAGATGAGTTATCCCGCATAGACTTACCCCCCACATTAGAAGGGCTCATCAACCTTAGCATTACCATTGATAGACGCCTCAGAGAACGCATGCATGAAAAATCATATCAGGACACCCACCTTAAAAAACACACCACCACTACTTCTCCTCATGTCTCTAGTAAAACATACGCAGTACCCATGGAGATAGGTTTCTTGAAAGGGCCTCTTACACACCAAGAGAAAAACAGAAGAAGAGAAAATAATTTATGCTTATACTGTGCTTCCCAGGACCATACGGTCAGAGACTGTCCCTCTCTTCAAAGACAAAAAAAGGGTAAGGAAGTTTCTATAACATCTTGTTGTAATACCTATGATTCCACCACTACATACTGTAAACTTACTCTTTTATTACAGTGGGATCTCCTACGCGTCAACGTTCCAGCAATAATTGACTCTGGTGCTACAGCATGTTATATAGATAAGAATTTCACAGAATTAAATAAAATACCACTTATGCAGAAAAAGTCTCCTGTTCTTTTACGTGGTATTGATGGGAATGTTATTACCTCAGGGCCAGTCTTATACCAAACTATACCACTACTAGTTTCTACTAATAACCATCATAGGGAATATATATCGTTTGATGTAATAACCTCGCCAGTCTCTCCTATAATTCTAGGTTTAACTTGGTTAAGCTTACACAATCCACTTATATCTTGGACTGATCTTTCTCTTACCTTCAATTCAAAATACTGCTCTACAACATGTTTTCCCATAAATATTCTACTCACATCCCCAACTACACCTGAATTTCAAATTCCTGCGGAGTATAGCGATTTTTCAGATTTATTCAACAAAACTGAATCTGAGAGCTTGCCCCCGCACAGGAAGTATGACTGCCCTATAGACATACTTCCTGGTGCTAATATTCCTTGTGGGCACATTTTTCCCCTTTCTACAACTGAGCTTAATCATTTGAAAACTTACTTAGAGGAAAACCTCAGGAAAGGGTTTATACGCCCCTCTACCTCACCGGCAGGAGCCGGAATTTTCTTTGTGAAAAACAAAGACGGCTCCCTAAGGCCTATCATTGATTATAGACAACTGAATAAAATCACGGTAAAGAATAGGTATCCGTTGCCCCTAATTCCGGAACTTATTGAAAGACTGGAGGGGGCTAAATACTTTACCAAGTTGGACCTTAGGGGGGCGTATAACTTGATTAGAGTAAGAAGTGGGGATGAGTGGCTGACGGCGTTCCGGACCCGATACGGTCACTATGAATATACGGTCATGCCGTTCGGGCTCTGTAACGCCCCGGCCACTTTCCAGCATCTGATTAATGATCTATTCAGAGATATTCTGGACGTCTTCATAGTTATTTATCTAGACGATATTTTAATATACTCCAAGAATATTACAGAACACATACTTCACGTCAGACAAGTTCTTTCCAGATTAAGAGATAATCACCTTTATCTCAAACCTGAAAAGTGTATCTTTAACACACAAAGTATAGCTTTCCTAGGTTATGTAATTACCTCCTCAGGTATATCCATGGAGGAAACAAAAATACAAGCGGTAAAGGATTGGCCTAACCCTAAATCTAGAAAAGAGATCCAACGGTTTTTGGGTTTTGCGAATTTTTATCGCAAGTTTATAAAAGACTTTTCTAAACTCACCAAACCTCTTACTATTCTAACAAAAACCACATTACCATTCAAATGGAGTCAAGAAGCACAAACAGCATTTGATTTTCTGAAAATTAAATTCACCACTGCACCTATCCTCAGATTCCCTAACCCAGATCGCCAATATGTCCTGGAGGTTGATGCCTCAGATGTTGCTGTCGGTGCTGTTCTCTCACAACGTGAAGATCTTAAACAACCTTTACACCCAGTTGCTTTTTTTCCCCGTACGCTAAATTCAGCAGAACAGAACTACCCCATCGGGGATAAAGAATTATTGGCCATTAAACTTTCCCTTGAACACTGGAGGCACCTCCTGGAAGGCACTACTGTTCCTATATTGATCTATACAGATCATAGGAATTTACAATACCTCAAGTGTACAAGAACTCTTTCCGCAAGACAAGTCAGGTGGAATCTGTTTCTTTCTAGATTCGATTATCAAATAGTTTACCGCCCAGCGAATAAAAACCATAAAGCTGACGCTCTTTCCAGATTACCTATGTATACACGATTCCAGACACCAGACCAAAGCTTAATACCAAAAGAAAGATTTATATCCTTCGTTTGTGATTCTAAACCACAGCTTTTACTGGAACAAGCAAAAGATCACAGTATACCAATAGCCCTTTTGAATAAGAAAAATGATGGGCTCTACTACTATCAAGATAAGTTGTATATCCCACCTGATCGCCGACAAAAGTTGCTTCAAACCGCACATGAATCATTGTTAGCCGGACACCCAGGGGTTAAAAAGACCCAAGAACTCATCAGCAGATCTTATTGGTGGCCTACGTTGAAGGAAGATGTCAGGTCTCATGTCATCTCGTGTCATAATTGCACGGTTTCCAAATCCACAAAACCAGCACCTTATGGCCTTCTACTACCACTCAATACACCTTCTAAGCCATGGTCCCAAATCGCAATCGACTTTATTGTAGATCTACCACAATCTAATAACAAGAACACTATATTAGTTGTAGTAGACTTATTCAGCAAAATGTCTCACTTTATCGCTTATCACAAACTACCCACAGCTATGGAAACCATTCAATTACTTATCACTCATGTTTTCAGATTGCATGGTCTTCCAAACTCCATTCTTAGTGACAGAGGAACTCAATTCTCCAGCAGATTATGGACAGAATTTTGTAAAATATTCAATATTGACAAAAAACTCACTACCGCATATCATCCACAAAGTAACGGGCAGACGGAGAGATGTAATCAGTGGATCGAACAATATCTGAGACTTTACTGCTCTGCTCAACAACATCACTGGTCCACGTATCTTCCGTACACTGAATTCTCTTTTAATAACTCTGTACACTCTACCACCAAGACCACACCGTTCTTTTCTAATTATGGTTTTCATCTCAAATTTCATCTACTACCTGATGACCATAGTCAGTTCCCCAATGTTTCAGATCTCTCCGACACCATTTCTTCTAACTTTGCTATCACCCAAGCAGCCATTGAAGACTCCAAGAGAACACAGAAGAAATATTATGACAGGAAACGGAGGACACCTCCTTCTTACACCACTGGGGACCTTGTTTGGTTGTCCACCAAGAATCTTAGACTTAACACCCCCACCAAAAAGTTTTCTCCTTTATACATAGGACCTTATCCTATTACTCAAGTCATCAACGTCAATGCTGTTAGACTTAAATTACCGGACTATATGAAAATTCATCCCACATTTCATGTGTCGCTCCTCAAGCCATATAAAGCATTGAGGAACTCTTCATCTACTAGTACTACTCCTCAAGTTTCCATAGACCCAGAGACTGAATACGAAGTTCGTGCCATTTTGGACTCCCGATATTTCCGTGGTACCGTCCAGTATCTGGTTGCTTGGAAAGGCTACTCTTCGGATCATGATTCTTGGGAACCTGCTAGTAATATCTCTGCTCCTAGGTTGCTATCCATATTCCATCGCAGGAATCCCGAACGTCCTCGTCCCTGAGCACCGGTGTTGCTCTTTGTTGGGGGGATCCTGTCAGGGTTGTTGACATAACTCCTGCTGTACCTTTAAATCCGGATCTATTATTTCCTGTCTCACTATTTAAGTCAGTCTGTACCTCCTCTCATTGCTTGGTATACGTTTGTGTTTGCTCCTGGTAGCTGAACAAAGATTTCCTAAGCCTGTTCCTTACTGCTGTCACGCAGTTTTCCCTCTACGACATACAGATTCCTGAAAGGGATTCAGGATCTATCACCATATCACTCCGCGGTGACGTCACACGCCAACCACGGAGTAACCGGAGTTCCACAATTCTTACTTGCTTTACCGGATTCTACTAAACTTCCAGGACTATCAACATACCGGATCATCCTGCTTCTGAATTAGAACTCAGCACTTCTCAGGTATACGTTTCCTCTTTAATCAAGTAAAACCGGAATCTTTGTAAATATATTCACTTAGCATCTGGGTCGTTACTATGCTCCCTTATGTTTTCTCCATCCATACCTAAAGTTATACTACAAATATAAGGCTCCTTATTTTTCCTCAAACTTGTGAACTTGCACATGTTTCCCTTTTTCATTTTTTTTAAGTGACATGTCATATTTTTACTGTGTGCTAAACACTAACTGTTAATTCAGCAGGTTACTGTGTGAGACGCTCTGCTGCATTATATTCAGTGTATAAATTACACATGTGGCAGCTATAGAGCACTCTTCACCTATATAACCTTAGATCAAATCCAGCTACCTGAATTAATTGTGTTTAGCAGTATCCAGGTGGATATACATGTTAAACCACATTAACTCTTTGCTACATACCAAATTTTATTAGAATATATATATATATAATCTCAGCAGCTGTGGTCTCACTCTCACACTATGTTCTCTTATTTGAAAAGCTCAGAGCATTTGACTGAACCTGACAGAATACCAAGCCCAACTACTATGGACCCAGCTGAGATGACAACTCACATACAGACACTTAACCAGAGGGTTGATTTCCTTACAGAGGGGTTAACTTCACTTAAAGCTGAGAATGATTCCCTTAAGGCTTATATTAAGGATTATATTGATCCTAAGATACATACATCAGAACCACATGTGAGTTTACCAGAGAAGTTTTCTGGCGATAGGTCTCAGTTTAGAGATTTCAAAAATGCTTGCCTTTTGCTCTTTACATTGAGGCCCCAGTCATACCCTAATGATAGGATCCGTGTTCTCACAGTAATATCCTATTTAAGAGGGGAGCCCCGCTCATGGGCCAATAGTTTTTTTGAGACAAACGAAGCAATACTAAATTCTTTGGATGGATTTTTTACTGCTATGGGTCAATTATATGAAGACCCCTTTAAGCAATTGACTGCCGAGACAGCACTTAGAGCTTTAAAACAAAAGAAGAGAATTGTTGAAGAGTACATCACTGATTTCAAAAGGTGGGCTAAAGATTCCCAATGGAATGATGTATCTCTTAAAAATCAGTTCAGAATTGGCCTCTCTGAATCTATTAAAGATGAGTTATCCCGCATAGACTTACCCCCCACATTAGAAGGGCTCATCAACCTTAGCATTACCATTGATAGACGCCTCAGAGAACGCATGCATGAAAAATCATATCAGGACACCCACCTTAAAAAACACACCACCACTACTTCTCCTCATGTCTCTAGTAAAACATACGCAGAACCCATGGAGATAGGTTTCTTGAAAGGGCCTCTTACACACCAAGAGAAAAACAGAAGAAGAGAAAATAATTTATGCTTATACTGTGCTTCCCAGGACCATACGGTCAGAGACTGTCCCTCTCTTCAAAGACAAAAAAAGGGTAAGGAAGTTTCTATAACATCTTGTTGTAATACCTATGATTCCACCACTACATACTGTAAACTTACTCTTTTATTACAGTGGGATCTCCTACGCGTCAACGTTCCAGCAATAATTGACTCTGGTGCTACAGCATGTTATATAGATAAGAATTTCACAGAATTAAATAAAATACCACTTATGCAGAAAAAGTCTCCTGTTCTTTTACGTGGTATTGATGGGAATGTTATTACCTCAGGGCCAGTCTTATACCAAACTATACCACTACTAGTTTCTACTAATAACCATCATAGGGAATATATATCGTTTGATGTAATAACCTCGCCAGTCTCTCCTATAATTCTAGGTTTAACTTGGTTAAGCTTACACAATCCACTTATATCTTGGACTGATCTTTCTCTTACCTTCAATTCAAAATACTGCTCTACAACATGTTTTCCCATAAATATTCTACTCACATCCCCAACTACACCTGAATTTCAAATTCCTGCGGAGTATAGCGATTTTTCAGATTTATTCAACAAAACTGAATCTGAGAGCTTGCCCCCGCACAGGAAGTATGACTGCCCTATAGACATACTTCCTGGTGCTAATATTCCTTGTGGGCACATTTTTCCCCTTTCTACAACTGAGCTTAATCATTTGAAAACTTACTTAGAGGAAAACCTCAGGAAAGGGTTTATACGCCCCTCTACCTCACCAGCAGGAGCCGGAATTTTCTTTGTGAAAAACAAAGACGGCTCCCTAAGGCCTATCATTGATTATAGACAACTGAATAAAATCACGGTAAAGAATAGGTATCCGTTGCCCCTAATTCCGGAACTTATTGAAAGACTGGAGGGGGCTAAATACTTTACCAAGTTGGACCTTAGGGGGGCGTATAACTTGATTAGAGTAAGAAGTGGGGATGAGTGGCTGACGGCGTTCCGGACCCGATACGGTCACTATGAATATACGGTCATGCCGTTCGGGCTCTGTAACGCCCCGGCCACTTTCATCTTTAACACACAAAGTATAGCTTTCCTAGGTTATGTAATTACCTCCTCAGGTATATCCATGGAGGAAACAAAAATACAAGCGGTAAAGGATTGGCCTAACCCTAAATCTAGAAAAGAGATCCAACGGTTTTTGGGTTTTGCGAATTTTTATCGCAAGTTTATAAAAGACTTTTCTAAACTCACCAAACCTCTTACTATTCTAACAAAAACCACATTACCATTCAAATGGAGTCAAGAAGCACAAACAGCATTTGATTTTCTGAAAATTAAATTCACCACTGCACCTATCCTCAGATTCCCTAACCCAGATCGCCAATATGTCCTGGAGGTTGATGCCTCAGATGTTGCTGTCGGTGCTGTTCTCTCACAACGTGAAGATCTTAAACAACCTTTACACCCAGTTGCTTTTTTTTCCCGTACGCTAAATTCAGCAGAACAGAACTACCCCATCGGGGATAAAGAATTATTGGCCATTAAACTTTCCCTTGAACACTGGAGGCACCTCCTGGAAGGCACTACTGTTCCTATATTGATCTATACAGATCATAGGAATTTACAATACCTCAAGTGTACAAGAACTCTTTCCGCAAGACAAGTCAGGTGGAATCTGTTTCTTTCTAGATTCGATTATCAAATAGTTTACCGCCCAGCGAATAAAAACCATAAAGCTGACGCTCTTTCCAGATTACCTATGTATACACGATTCCAGACACCAGACCAAAGCTTAATACCAAAAGAAAGATTTATATCCTTCGTTTGTGATTCTAAACCACAGCTTTTACTGGAACAAGCAAAAGATCACAGTATACCAATAGCCCTTTTGAATAAGAAAAATGATGGGCTCTACTACTATCAAGATAAGTTGTATATCCCACCTGATCGCCGACAAAAGTTGCTTCAAACCGCACATGAATCATTGTTAGCCGGACACCCAGGGGTTAAAAAGACCCAAGAACTCATCAGCAGATCTTATTGGTGGCCTACGTTGAAGGAAGATGTCAGGTCTCATGTCATCTCGTGTCATAATTGCACGGTTTCCAAATCCACAAAACAAGCACCTTATGGCCTTCTACTACCACTCAGTACACCTTCTAAGCCATGGTCCCAAATCGCAATCGACTTTATTGTAGATCTACCACAATCTAATAACAAGAACACTATATTAGTTGTAGTAGACTTATTCAGCAAAATGTCTCACTTTATCGCTTATCACAAACTACCCACAGCTATGGAAACCATTCAATTACTTATCACTCATGTTTTCAGATTGCATGGTCTTCCAAACTCCATTCTTAGTGACAGAGGAACTCAATTCTCCAGCAGATTATGAACAGAATTTTGTAAAATATTCAATATTGACAAAAAACTCACTACCGCATATCATCCACAAAGTAACGGGCAGACGGAGAGATGTAATCAGTGGATCGAACAATATCTGAGACTTTACTGCTCTGCTCAACAACATCACTGGTCCACGTATCTTCCGTACGCTGAATTCTCTTTTAATAACTCTGTACACTCTACCACCAAGACCACACCGTTCTTTTCTAATTATGGTTTTCATCCCAAATTTCATCTACTACCTGATGACCATAGTCAGTTCCCCAATGTTTCAGATCTCTCCGACACCATTTCTTCTAACTTTGCTATCACCCAAGCAGCCATTGAAGACTCCAAGAGAACACAGAAGAAATATTATGACAGGAAACGGATGTCACAGTTCAACCTGAATCTGCTTAATAAAAGGATCAAATATGCAGTTTAGTATTTATGTGTATCATTCTTTTTTCAGAAAATAAAGTGTTTGTACCTGAATAAATCATTAAACTAAAATTCTGTTTAGGCTTATGATTTATCTAGGATTTAATTTACCACCTTGTAGTTGTATGATGTTTATCTTTAACAATCACACAACTACTATGTGGTTTACTAATATACCTGAATAGATATATTAGATATGTTATTAAGATATATGGTATATTTGAGAGGTGTATGTTTATGCAACAAAACAGATTTTAAATACTCTCCTGGTTGATAGAAACTTTCCATATGATAATATTATCGTAAGATGATATAAACGATATAGCAAGTGATAAGATGAAAAAATAATAGAGTCTCCAGAAATGTTCCGGTATGAATAAACTCCAAGTTGCATTAAGAGAAAAAATATATACAGTATACGAGGATAGTCTTAGCAAGATCTGATGGTAAGTTCAAATATCCAAAGCGGTAAGTACTTACTCGCAGGAGAGAGAGGGAGAGGAGCCTCAGGCTGCAGCTGCGGCACTAGTGTGTTTGAGCGCGAAGTCCGTTCAGTGAAGGAGGCGGTGCTGAGGCAGAGCGGTCAGGTGTCAGCGATACCTGACAGGTTGCAGAATTCAGTAACGGCCACAAGGAGGAGGCATGTAAGAATCCCAAAACAGAATAGGTGAATCTCAATTACAAGCAATGAGAGAATGAACAAAAGGCTCCTTATAAAGGGAGCTAAGTAACCAATTAAAGGTACAGGCATGAGAGAGTCAATATATGACAGGTCCCCCACCCAAGGAAAACCTCCAGGTTTTCAAAAAGAGGGTCTATCCGGATATCGTCTATGGAAAAGTCTCACCAAGCGGGGGGCAGAGACCTGTGAAGCAAATTCCCAAGAGTCCTCATCAGGTGAATAACCCGACCAGCGGATAAGGTATTGTAAATCCCCACGAAATACTCTTGAGTCCAGTATGTCAGAAACTTCATAATCTACCTCTGATGATGAAGTATCAGGTGGCGCAGTCAAAGGGACCGGTTGCGACCGAACAGGTGTGTACGGTTTCAACAGTGAGACGTGAAATGAAGGATGTATACGGAATTTCTCAGGCAACTGCAAAGTTACTGCATTTGAATTAATAATTTTAGTAATTGGAAATGGACCAACATATAATTGGTTAAACTTTGCCTTAGTAGTCGGAATTTTCAAATGACGGGTGGATAACCATACTAAGTCACCAACTTTATAGTTAGGTGCTGGTCGCCGTCGTAAGTTGTAATAATGTTGTTGTTGGGATTGAGCTTTTTGAATATTTTCTTTTAAAAGATTAAAGGTTTGTGCAATTGAGTTGACCAAGTCGTTTACTACAGGACATGGCACATGAATGTTTTGATGAAATTCATATTCCGGATTAAATCCGTAATTTGCGTAAAACGGAGTTAACTGAGTGGAGGTATTCTTAGTATTGTTATAAGCAAATTCAGCAGTTGCTAAAAAATCTGCCCACTTCTCTTGTTGTTGAGAACAATGAATTCTTAAATATTGTTCTAATGCCTGATTGGTACGTTCGCACTGTCCATTAGTTTGCGGATGATAAGAAGTGGTTAATTTTCTTGTGATATTCAACCTTTGGCATAGTGAATGCCAGAATTTTGAGGTAAATTGACTACCACGGTCAGTTAAGACACTTGTTGGAAGACCGTGTAGTCTCACTATATGGTTCAGAAATAACTCAGCTGTTTGTGAGGCAGTAGGTAATGCTTGTATAGGTAGAAAATGTGCCATTTTAGTGAAAAGGTCAATTACCACTAAAATTGTAGTGAAACTTTTCGATGTTGGTAATTCAACAATGAAGTCCATTGCGACTTCCTTCCATGGTCGTTCCGGAATGGGTAAAGACATCAAATACCCATATGGCCTTTTATGTTCCTTTTTATGTTGAATACAAATTGTACAGGTGTGCACATAGTCCTCAACTGATTTCCACATTTTGGGCCACCAGTATTTCCTTTTTAATAAATGATAGGTATTTTGGATACCCGGATGACCATTTAGAATCGAATCATGGTTCTGTTTTAAAATACTTCCTTGTAACGATGGAGGTATGTATAATAAATTCCCGAAGTAATACAACCCATCTGAACCTTTCGTTAGGTTATATCTTTCTGGGTTGCAATTACCTCCAAGTGAATATTCTTTCTCTTGTTCAGAAGTCAAAGTACAAGATATGAAATGTCCTAGTGGTAAAATAGTACTTGGTGATGATTTTTTGTTATGTAACACCTTCTGTCTTGATAAAGCGTCTGCTTTTCCATTCCTTGAACCAGGTCGGTATTGGATATGAAAATTAAACCTGGTAAAAAACAAACTCCATCTCAGCTGTCTAGACGACAAAGTCCGATTAGTTTGTAAATATTCCAAGTTTTTATGGTCAGTAATAACCAAAATTGGTGTCTCAGTTCCTTCTAGTAAATGTCTCCAATTTTCAAAAGCAGATTTTATGGATAGGAGCTCTTTTTCTCCAATAGGATAATTAATCTCTGCTGGAGACAGAGATCTTGAAAAATATGCTACAGGATGCATTGGATCTAACAAACTCTTCCTTTGAGACAAAATAGCCCCTAAAGCAGAGTCAGAGGCATCCACCTCAAGTATAAACTGCTTATTAGGGTCTGGAAATTGGAGTATGGGTGCCGTAGTAAAACTACATTTCAAGGTATCGAATGCTTGTTGTGCTTCTGTACTCCAATTAAAAGGAATATGTTTACTTGTAAGTCTTGTCAATGGTTTGACAATATGTGAAAAATTTTTGATAAATTTTCGGTAAAAGTTTGAAAATCCCAAAAAACTCTGCAATTCCTTCACTGTGGTTGGTCTTGGCCAACCTGTTATAGCTGTTATTTTTGTATCTTCCATGTTAATACCTTCAGCGGTTATTTTGTATCCTAGGAAAGAAATATCTTGTGTGTGGAAGATACATTTTTCAGGTTTAGCGTATAGTTGATTCTCTCTAAGTCTTGTTAAAACTGTTGTAACATGTTTTATATGCTGTTCTAAGGATTCTGAATATATTAAAATATCATCCAGATAAATTATGATACAGACATCCAGTAAATCTCTAAATAGTTCATTTATAAAATACTGGAATGTCGCGGGGGCATTACAGAGCCCGAATGGCATCACAGTATATTCGTACAATCCGTACCTAGTACGGAATGCTGAGAGCCATTCGTCTCCTTTTCTAATTCGAATCAAGTTATAGGCTCCCCTTAGATCCAATTTTGTAAAAATTGTTGCATTACCCAACCTTTCTATTAATTCTGTAATTAAAGGTAGAGGGTACCGGTTCTTAACTGTAACTTTATTTAATTGTCTGTAATCAATGATTGGCCTGAGAGTACCATCTTTGTTACGGACGAAAAACATTCCAGCTGCTGCTGGAGAGGTAGATGGTCTAATGAACCCCTTTCTTAGATTTTCATCTAAATATTGTTTAAGATGTGTGAGTTCAGGCTGAGAAAGGGGATAAATATGACCATGTGGAATTGGGGAACCAGGTAACAATTCAATTGGACAGTCGAAATCCCTGTGAGGGGGCAATGATTCTGCTTCCTTCTTGTCAAAGACATCTAGGAAGGAGGAATATTCTTTTGGTATGTGGTTACATGTGTCTTCAGAATCTGCTTGTATAATACAGATCTTAGACTGACAACTATTCCTGCAATAGTCTGAGGAGAATTGAATTTTATTTGTGGACCAGTCTATAATTGGTTGATGTTGTTGTAACCACTTTAACCCCAAAATAATTGGGAATAAAGGTGAAGGTGTAATGTCAAAAGTAATATTCTCAATATGACCATCTTGTGTACTCATAACTAACCTCTGTGTTTGATGTGTAATTGAACCATGTAAAGCTTGGCTACCATCAAAAACTCTTAAAACATAAGGATGATTTATGTCTTTTATTGGTATTTCATGTTTACACACCACATGATAATCTATGAAGTTGCTTGTTGCACCTGAGTCAATGAGTGCCTTCAAAGTAATCTTTTTTGAACCCCACTGTAATGAGATAAGTAAAAAACAATAAGTTGAATTTACACTTCTCATATCAAAAGAGCTTGGTTTATTATGTATCTCACCTTTCTTTGTTTTCAAAAGGTTAGGACATTCCTTGACCTCATGTTCTTTGGCAGCACAATAAAGGCAAAGATTGTTGTCCCTTCTTCTCCTTTTCTCTTCCATAGATAGAGGACCCCTAATCACATCTATTTCCATAGGTTCATCTGGTGTTTTGTACTGTTGAGTACTAATAGGGTTACTTATTCTCTTTGATACTGTTTCCTGATTAAACCTTTCTCTCTTTCTCTCCCTTAACCTTCTATCTATATTGATGGATAGAGACATGAGATTATCTAAAGTTTCTGGTATATCAACTCGTGAGAGTTCATCCTTCAATGCATCTGACAACCCAAGTCTGAATTGATTGCGCAATGAAATATTATTCCATTGTGAGTCCTTAGACACTCTCTTAAATTCTGCTATGTAATCCTCCACGGGCCTTTTCCCTTGTCTAAGAGCTCTCATAGCATTTTCAGATGTTATCTGTTTGCATGGGTCATCATAGAGAAGTGCCATAGCTTGAAAAAAATCCTCTAAACTATCCAATAAGGGGTCATTTAGCTCAAAATAGGAGTTTGCCCATGTTCTGGGTTCTCCTCTTAGATATGATATTACTGTTAGAACTCTCTGTTTGTCTGTGGTATAAGTCTTAGGTTTTAGAGTAAAAAGTAATAAGCATGAGTTTTTAAAGTCTCTAAATTGACTTCTGTCACCAAAAAACTTTTCTGATGGTGATACATTTGGTTCATTGGTAGAATCCACAGTAAGCTGTTTAGGAGTTACTGTTTCTTTAAGAATGTCTTTTAAAGTCTGATTCTCTAATTGAAGTTGTCTTAACCCTTGTGAGAGCTGTTCAACCCTCTGGGATAAATTATAGACATGTGAAGGTAATTCTGCTTGATCCATTTTTTAGGGCTTGTAATTCTGTCACAGTTCAACCTGAATCTGCTTAATAAAAGGATCAAATATGCAGTTTAGTATTTATGTGTATCATTCTTTTTTCAGAAAATAAAGGCCTAGATTTGGAGTTTGGCGGTAAAAGGGCTGTTAACGCTCCGCAGGCTTTTTTCTGGCCGCACCATAAAATTAACTCTGGTATCGAGAGTTCAAACAAAAGCTGCGTTAGGCTCCAAAAAAGGAGCGTAGAGCATTTTTACCGCAAATGCAACTCCCGATACCAGAGTTGCTTACGGACGCGGCCGGCATCAAAAACGTGCTCGTGCACGATTCCCCCATAGGAAACAATGGGGCTGTTTGAGCTGAAAAAAAACCTAACACCTGCAAAAAAGCAGCGTTCAGCTCCTAACGCAGCCCCATTGTTTCCTATGGGGAAACACTTCCTACGTCTGCACCTAACACCCTAACATGTACCCCGAGTCTAAACACCCCTAACCTTACACTTATTAACCCCTATTCTGCCGCCCCCGCTATCACTGACCCCTGCATTACACTTTTAACCCCTAATCTGCCGCTCCGTAAACCGCCGCAACCTACGTTATCCCTATGTACCCCTAATCTGCTGCCCTAACATCGCCGACCCCTATGTTATATTTATTAACCCCTAATCTGCCCCCCACAACGTCGCCGACACCTACCTACACTTATTAACCGCTAATCTGCCGAGCGGACCTGAGCGCTACTATAATAAAGTTATTAACCCCTAATCCGCCTCACTAACCCTATCATAAATAGTATTAACCCCTAATCTGCCCTCCCTAACATCGCCGACACCTAACTTCAATTATTAACCCCTAATCTTCCGATCGGAGCTCACCGCTATTCTAATAAATGTATTAACCCCTAAAGCTAAGTCTAACCCTAACACTAACACCCCCCTAACTTAAATATAATTTACATCTAACGAAATAAATTAACTCTTATTAAATAAATTAATCCTATTTAAAGCTAAATACTTACCTGTAAAATAAACCCTAATATAGCTACAATATAAATTATAATTATATTATAGCTATTTTAGGATTAATATTTATTTTACAGGCAACTTGGTATTTATTTTAACTAGGTACAATAGCTATTAAATAGTTAAGAACTATTTAATAGTTACCTAGTTAAAATAATAACAAATTTACCTGTAAAATAAATCCTAACCTAAGATATAATTAAACCTAACACTACCCTATCAATAAAATAATTAAATAAACTACCTACAATTACCTACAATTAACCTAACACTACACTATCAATAAATTAAATAAACACAATTGCTACAAATAAATACAATTAAATAAACTAGCTAAAGTACAAAAAATAAAAAAGAACTAAGTTACAGAAAATAAAAAAATATTTACAAACATAAGAAAAATATTACAACAATTTTAAACTAATTACACCTACTCTAAGCCCCCTAATAAAATA
Source organism: Bombina bombina (assembly GCF_027579735.1). Lineage (NCBI taxonomy): Eukaryota > Metazoa > Chordata > Amphibia > Anura > Bombinatoridae > Bombina > Bombina bombina. The sequence continues at coordinate 1,250,159,730 of NC_069500.1, forward strand.
ACAAAGCCCCCCAAAATAAAAAATTCCCTACCCTATTCTAAATTAAAAAAGTTACAAGCTCTTTTACCTTACCAGCCCTGAACAGGGCCCTTTGCGGGGCATGCCCCAAGAAGTTCAGCTCTTTTGCCTGTAAAAAAAAACATACAATACCCCCCCCCCAACATTACAACCCACCACCCACATACCCCTAATCTAACCCAAACCCCCCTTAAATAAACCTAACACTAATCCCTTGAAGATCTTCCTACCTTGTCTTCACCATCCAGGTATCACCGATCGGTCCTGGCTCCGATATCTTCATCCAACCCAAGCGGGGGCTAGACATCCACTGAAGAAGTCCAGAAGAGGGTCCAAAGTCTTCCTCCTATCCGGCAAGAAGAGGACATCCGGACCGGCAAACATCTTCTCCAAGCGGCATCTTCGATCTTCTTCCATCCGGAGCGAAGCGGCAGGATCCTGAAGACCCCCAGCGCGGAACATCCATCCGGACCGACGACTGAACGACGAATGACGGTTCCTTTAAATGACGTCATCCAAGATGGCGTCCCTCGAATTCCGATTGGCTGATAGGATTCTATCAGCCAATCGGAATTAAGGTAGGAATTTTCTGATTGGCTGATGGAATCAGCCAATCAGAATCAAGTTCAATCCGATTGGCTGATCCAATCAGCCAATCAGATTGAGCTCGCATTCTATTGGCTGTTCCGAAGCTGAACTTCTTGGGGCATGCCCTGCAAAGGGCCCTGTTCAGGGCTGGTAAGGTAAAAGAGCTTGTAACTTTTTTAATTTAGAATAGGGTAGGGAATTTTTTATTTTGGGGGGCTTTGTTATTTTATTAGGGGGCTTAGAGTAGGTGTAATTAGTTTAAAATTGTTGTAATATTTTTCTTATGTTTGTAAATATTTTTTTATTTTCTGTAACTTAGTTCTTTTTTATTTTTTGTACTTTAGCTAGTTTATTTAATTGTATTTATTTGTAGCAATTGTGTTTATTTAATTTATTGATAGTGTAGTGTTAGGTTAATTGTAGGTAATTGTAGGTAGTTTATTTAATTATTTTATTGATAGGGTAGTGTTAGGTTTAATTATATCTTAGGTTAGGATTTATTTTACAGGTAAATTTGTTATTATTTTAACTAGGTAACTATTAAATAGTTATTAACTATTTAATAGCTATTGTACCTAGTTAAAATAAATACCAAGTTGCCTGTAAAATAAATATTAATCCTAAAATAGCTATAATATAATTATAATTTATATTGTAGCTATATTAGGGTTTATTTTACAGGTAAGTATTTAGCTTTAAATAGGATTAATTTATTTAATAAGAGTTAATTTATTTCGTTAGATGTAAATTATATTTAAGTTAGGGGGGTGTTAGTGTTAGGGTTAGACTTAGCTTTAGGGGTTAATACATTTATTAGAATAGCGGTGAGCTCCGATCGGAAGATTAGGGGTTAATAATTGAAGTTAGGTGTCGGCGATGTTAGGGAGGGCAGATTAGGGGGTTAATACTATTTATGATAGGGTTAGTGAGGCGGATTAGGGGCTAATAACTTTATTATAGTAGCGCTCAGGTCCGCTCGGCAGATTAGGAGTTAATAAGTGTAGGTAGGTGTCGGCGACGTTGAGGGGGGCAGATTAGGGGTTAATAAATATAATATAGGGGTCGGCGGTGTTAGGGGCAGCAGATTAGGGGTACATAGGGATAACGTAGGTGGCGGCGCTTTGCGGTCGGAAGATTAGGGGTTAATTATTTTAAGTAGCTGGCGGCGATGTTGTGGGGGGCAGATTAGGGGTTAATAAATGTAATATAGGGGTCGGCGGGGTTAGGGGCAGCAGATTAGGGGTACATAAGTATAACGTAGGTGGCGGTCGGCAGATTAGGGGTTAAAATTTTTAATCGAGTGGCGGCGATGTGGGGGGAGCTCGGTTTAGGGGTACATAGGTAGTTTATGGGTGTTAGTGTACTTTAGGGTACAGTAGTTAAGAGCTTTATAAACCGGCGTTAGCCAGAAAGCTCTTAACTCCTGCTATTTTCAGGCGGCTGGAATTTTGTCGTTAGAGCTCTAACGCTCACTGCAGAAACGACTCTAAATACCAGCGTTAGAAAGATCCCATTGAAAAGATAGGCTACGCAAATGGCGTAGGGGGATCTGCGGTATGGAAAAGTCGCGGCTGTAAAGTGAGCGTTAGACCCTTTAATCACTGACTCCAAATACCGGCGGTAGCCTAAAACCAGCGTTAGGAGCCTCTAACGCTGGTTTTGACGGCTACCGCCGAACTCTAAATCTAGGCCAAAGTGTTTGTACCTGAATAAATCATTAAACTAAAATTCTGTTTAGGCTTATGATTTATCTAGGATTTAATTTACCACCTTGTAGTTGTATGATGTTTATCTTTAACAATCACACAACTACTATGTGGTTTACTAATATACCTGAATAGATATATTAGATATGTTATTAAGATATATGGTATATTTGAGAGGTGTATGTTTATGCAACAAAACAGATTTTAAATACTCTCCTGGTTGATAGAAACTTTCCATATGATAATATTATCGTAAGATGATATAAACGATATAGCAAGTGATAAGATGAAAAAATAATAGAGTCTCCAGAAATGTTCCGGTATGAATAAACTCCAAGTTGCATTAAGAGAAAAAATATATACAGTATACGAGGATAGTCTTAGCAAGATCTGATGGTAAGTTCAAATATCCAAAGCGGTAAGTACTTACTCGCAGGAGAGAGAGGGAGAGGAGCCTCAGGCTGCAGCTGCGGCACTAGTGTGTTTGAGCGCGAAGTCCGTTCAGTGAAGGAGGCGGTGCTGAGGCAGAGCGGTCAGGTGTCAGCGATACCTGACAGGTTGCAGAATTCAGTAACGGCCACAAGGAGGAGGCATGTAAGAATCCCAAAACAGAATAGGTGAATCTCAATTACAAGCAATGAGAGAATGAACAAAAGGCTCCTTATAAAGGGAGCTAAGTAACCAATTAAAGGTACAGGCATGAGAGAGTCAATATATGACAACGGAGGACACCTCCTTCTTACACCACTGGGGACCTTGTTTGGTTGTCCACCAAGAATCTTAGACTTAACACCCCCACCAAAAAGTTTTCTCCTTTATACATAGGACCTTATCCTATTACTCAAGTCATCAACGTCAATGCTGTTAGACTTAAATTACCGGACTATATGAAAATTCATCCCACATTTCATGTGTCGCTCCTCAAGCCATATAAAGCATTGAGGAACTCTTCATCTACTAGTACTACTCCTCAAGTTTCCATAGACCCAGAGACTGAATACGAAGTTCGTGCCATTTTGGACTCCCGATATTTCCGTGGTACCCTCCAGTATCTGGTTGCTTGGAAAGGCTACTCTTCGGATCATGATTCTTGGGAACCTGCTAGTAATATCTCTGCTCCTAGGTTGCTATCCATATTCCATCGCAGGAATCCCGAACGTCCTCGTCCCTGAGCACCGGTGTTGCTCTTTGTTGGGGGGATCCTGTCAGGGTTGTTGACATAACTCTTGCTGTACCTTTAAATCCGGATCTATTATTTCCTGTCTCACTATTTAAGTCAGTCTGTACCTCCTCTCATTGCTTGGTATACGTTTGTGTTTGCTCCTGGTAGCTGAACAAAGATTTCCTAAGCCTGTTCCTTACTGCTGTCACGCAGTTTTCCCTCTACAACATACAGATTCCTGAAAGGGATTCAGGATCTATCACCATATCACTCCGCGGTGACGTCACACGCCAACCACGGAGTAACCGGAGTTCCACAATTCTTACTTGCTTTACCGGATTCTACTAAACTTCCAGGACTATCAACATACCGGATCATCCTGCTTCTGAATTAGAACTCAGCACTTCTCAGGTATACGTTTCCTCTTTAATCAAGTAAAACCGGAATCTTTGTAAATATATTCACTTAGCATCTGGGTCGTTACTATGCTCCCTTATGTTTTCTCCATCCATACCTAAAGTTATACTACAAATATAAGGCTCCTTATTTTTCCTCAAACTTGTGAACTTGCACATGTTTCCCTTTTTCATTTTTTTATGTGACATGTCATATTTTTACTGTGTGCTAAATACTAACTGTTAATTCAGCAGGTTACTGTGTGAGACGCTCTGCTGCATTATATTCAGTGTATAAATTACACATGTGGCAGCTATAGAGCACTCTTCACCTATATAACCTTAGATCAAATCCAGCTACCTGAATTAATTGTGTTTAGCAGTATCCAGGTGGATATACATGTTAAACCACATTAACTCTTTGCTACATACCAAATTTTATTAGAATATATATATATATATAATCTCAGCAGCTGTGGTCTCACTCTCACACTATGTTCTCTTATTTGAAAAGCTCAGAGCATTTGACTGAACCTGACAGCATAGGTTCCAAAGGAGAAACATGCAACACCCTTAACACAAGGTTAAGATTACATGGAGGAGAAATTAGCTTGATTACGGGTTTAATACAGACCAAAGCCTGAACAAAACCATGAATATCAGGAAGATTAGCAATCTTCCGGTGGAACAAAATTGAAATAGCAGAAATCTGCCCCTTCAAAGAACTGGCAGATAGACCCTTATCCAAACCATCATGTAAGAACTGCAAAATCCTTGGAATTCTAAAAGAATGCCAGGAAAAACCATGATCTACACACCAAGAAATAAAGGCCTTCCTTGTGATAGATTATCCTAGTTACAGATTTACAAGCCTGAATTAAAGTTTCAATCACAGAATTAGAGAAACCCCTATTAACCTGATGGCATGGAAATTGAATGTTTAGTCCTTAGACAGAGACTTGAGATCCAGATGGAAAAATGGACCTCGCGTCACAAGGTGTTACCACATAGGCCAAGGAGGACAGCTGGACATTTAAAACAGATGTGCATACCAAATCCTGTGAGGTCAAACTGGGGCAATCAGGATTATTGAAGAATTATCTAGGTTTATATTGGAAATCACTCGTGGTAGAAGCACCAGAGGAGGAAACAGATAAGCAAGCTGAATAGACCAAGGAAATACTAGAGCATCCACTAACTCTGCTAGAGGATTCTTGGACCTCGCAAAATACCTGGGAAATTTGTTGTTCAATTTATAGGCCATCAGATCTACCTCTGGTAGACCTTGAAGATCCACAATCTGATTGAACACATCCTGGTGTAGAGACTACTCTCCTACATGTAGAGATTGACGACTGAGAAAATCTGCTTCCAAGTTGTTCACCCATGGAATATGAACTGCAAAGACTAGACAGGAAATGATTTCTGAACATGAGAGAATTTGAGACACCTCTCTCATGGCTAGGAAACTGTAAGTTCCCCTGGTGCATGACATAAGTTACTGCTGTGACATTGTCTGTCTGAAAACAGAGATGAGATTTTCTTTTCAACATAGGCCAAGCGTCCTGAAAATTGCATGGAGTTCAAGCACATTTATAGGTAACCTCGCCTCCTGAGGGTGCCAAACTCCCTGTGCTCTCAGAGACCCCCAAACAACTTCCCAATCTGAAAGACTTGCATCTGTAGTGATCACAGACCAGGTAGGATGAGCAAAAGAAGCCCCCTGGATAATTAACTGATGATCCAGCCACCATTTCAGAGACACTAACTTGTACTGGGATCCAAAAATATATTTTGAGACAGCTGAGTATAGTCTCTGCACCAGTGACAAAGCATACACAGCTGCAGAAGTCTCATGTGAAAATTAGCAACTGACATTCAAAAGACCTATAACTTTCATATAAAGAGCAACCGAGGGAAGAGAGAGGGAGACTGAATGTTCAGACAAGCTGACACCAATTTTAACCTTCTCTGCCCTGTTAGACTCATGGAGACTGAATCTATTTGAAATCCCCAAAAAGTTACCATTGTTTGAGAAATCAAAGAACTTTTTGGAAAATTGATCAGCAAATCATGTTGTTGAAGAATCAACAAGAGTCGGTTGGTGTGAGATTCTGCTAAAGGTAAAGACGAATCTTAAAAAACAATTTCATCCAGGTATGGAAACACTGCAATACCCTGAGTTCTGATCACAGACAAACGGGCACCCAGAACCTTTGTCAAAATGCTTGGAGCTGTAGCCAGATCAAATGGTAGAGCAACAAACTGAAAATGCTTGTGCAGAAAGGCAAACCTCAGAAAGTGGAAATGTTCTATGTGAATTGCAACATGAAGTTAAGCATCCTTTAAATCTATTGTGGACATAAACTGACCTTGCTAAACAAAAGGCAGAATTGTCTGAATAGTTTCAATTTTGAAAGATGGAATCCTTACAAACTTGTTTAGAGCTTTCAGATCTAGAACTGGTCTGAAAGTACCTTCCTTCTTTGGAACAATGAATAGATTTTAATAAAATCCCATCCCCAGTTACTGCAAAGGAACTGGAACAATCACTACCATAACTTCCAGACCTGAAACAGATTGGAAAAAGCTTGAGCATTTACAAAATTTCTTGGAACATTGGACAGAAAAACCTTCCTCTGGGAGACCTTGTTCTGAATCCTATTCGATATCCCTGAAAAACTATATTCAGAACCCAGGTATCTGGAACAGACTGAAACCAAGCCTCCTGAAAGAGGCTTAATCTGCCCCCTACCAGAACTTCTTGATCAGGGGCCACACCTTCATTCAGATTTGGTAGTATGGATAGATGTCTTAACCTGCTTTGACTTGTTCCAGTTAGCACTAGGTCTCCGGACTGATTTAGAGGAGTCAAACTTTTGTTCCTTATTTTGACGAAAGGAAAACAAACTATTAGAAGCTTTACATTTCCCTCTGGACTATTTTGTCCTGGGGAAGAAAAGCTGCTTTACTTTCAGTAACAGATATATAAGCTAAATTAGAACCAAACAACTTCTTTCCCTGAAAGGAAAGAGATAATAATCTAGATTATGACAACATATCAGCAGACCAGGTTTTAAGACATAAAATATCAGCATATGTAAACCTTTTACACACTCTAGGTGTAAGTACTCAAGTCTAATAACATCTCTTATGGGTATAGCAACTTAAAAAAGAGAAAATAATCCCATCAAAGTAATATAGCACATCACTATTAGAGATTGTCTCCAATTAAGGTAAGTAACACTGATTCATATGTTTGAAATGTAGTCCTGGCAGAAAAACATAGATATATGAAATATACAGGCTGGTGTTTAACATTCAAGTAGAATCAAATCCTAAACAGACTTAGTACATTTATAACTATAGGGTGTAATACTGTTCAGACTTATCCTTTAGATAAAGTATAACGGATGTACATTAACCTCAACAAACATCACTAGCAAACAGTCAGAGCTACATAAGTGTCTAACGCCAGAAATAATTTTCCATAAAAATATCATTAATTCCAGCAGATAAACACATCCACATTGAGAGCATAAAAAGTCTCAAATGTGATCAAGGTGACTGGTACAGTCCTTCACCAATATGAGCACATGTAGAATATTTTCAGCCAATTCCAGACTTATACCATTAGGACTAAATAACCGCAGCTCTGGGCAGAATGTAAAGGTTAAAGTTCTGTTAATAGGCGTGAGATCTTTCAAGTGTATGTAGCAGATCAAAATCACATGCCAACATCATTGTAGAAGATAAAGCCCTTTGAAGAAAGCCAGAGCCAACTGACAACTTTGTCTGGCATATCTCCTCAAAATTGGTTATTATTTGACGCACATTGAGAGCCACACTCCCATAATCAGGATCATCTTGGTCAAATATTGCTGCTCCTTCTTCCTGACTAGGTAAAAGCTGAGCCTGGCGCATGGAAAGATGTGTTATGAGGAACGCTGTATCCCAGATACTATCAATCGGTTTGTGATTAGGCACATCTAGCTGAATTCTATGTACGAGAAACACTGGTTTCTCACCTGGGTTAGTAAAACTCTCAATAGTTTGGTAAAGTTGCTGATCCAACCAATAAAAAAAAATGTCAGTGAATGAGACTTAATAATTCAGCTTCCCACTTGTCTAATGCCTCTATTTTGTCTGGAAAAATGTAATGATCCTGACGCTGGCAAAGTCACGTCTGTGAACTAAGGTCAGATGATATAAATGACATAGGATTTCTTAAAGCAGTGTAGGTCCCTTTAGAGAAACCATTAACTATAAATCTCATAACAGGATTACATAACCCTAGTACTTGGGGGGCTTAAAGGACCAGTAAACTTTTAACTTAACGGTTGTTATTTTTTTTAATATACATTAGAGCATCTACTATTGAAGGTTAAATATAACTTACATTAAAACCCCTCATTTCTTTAATCATACCGTAGCATTTGAAAGTTTCTTTCAACACCTCTAAAACTCAAGCCCATTAAAAAATGCAAACTCCCTCATTTAAAATGTAGTCAATCATCAGGCATGATTTGTGTATACATAATTAGCTGAAGCGCACTCCCGAGAACATGCACAGTGCTGTAAACCGCTATATGCTTGTGCAACTTTATTAAACATCGGCACTTCCTTTTGTGACATGTTAATTATACACTGCAATGTGCGCACGGCCATAATCTAGAAAGTTGCCGCACTAGGAGGGCTTGGAAATGAAAATATTATTAAATCGATTTCTGTGAAGAAGGTATGCAAAAACATTTCTTAAAACATTTGCAAATATATAGTTCAGTACAATTTGCACTCAATGTAAGAAAGAAAATGTAAACGTTTACTGTCCCTTTAATGTGCGACAGCCCCAATCCTACGATCTACCACTTACACAGGGCACACTTCCAGAGCCACACCATCGATAGATCATGATAGGTTACTAGATGGCTCCCAGGCCTGTGAAGTAATTTGCCACGTAGTTGTCTCAAAGAACATAGGAATATCATCCACTCCTTGAATGTACCAAAACTCGGCAGCATGAACTGCTAACAGAGGTATAAAGTAGTATGAGTTAGCTGTAGATATCTTCAGAGAATAGCTAAAAAAACTTACACCAACTCTGGGAGCTTCACTAAAACGCATCTTGCCGCTTTGAGAGCAGGCTCCACTCCCTATTTTTTATGGCATTTTATTAAGAACTTTGAGTGCCTTTTTAATCCTGCAAATATTATATATGTTATTTAAATTGGGAACTTCTAAGCAATGAGTGCATGGAACATTGTGGTGTATGTTTGTATGTATGTATCTATATATGCATATATTTCCCTCTTCTCTCTCTCTCCTCTTTATATATATACTGTGTGTATGTGTATATATATATATATATATATATATATATCTCAAGTCACAGACAGAAGTTCATAACCCCTCGCTGGCAAACAGATTTCATGCATTTGAGCTATGTCCACCTGCTACATATTAAAGGGAGCCCACAGGAGGAATACAAAAAGCATTAGCATTAAGGATTTTTTTTTTTACTAATTATTATTAATAATATGCTGAGATTTGTAAGTGGTGAGCAATGTGAAAGAAAACCACAGCCCAGACCCCATACATTATAAAAATATATTTGCCTCTACATATGTCTGTCTGAATGCCAGGGGTCTAGCAATAGTTTAGCTAACAAAATATGATAGAACATATATTAAGCATTATAATAAAGGGACATAATACCATAATATTAATTCGCTTAAAGTGATGCAGCTTAAAGGGACACTAAACCCAATTTTTTTCTTTCATGATTCAGATAGAGCATGCAATTTTAAGCAACTTTCTAATTTACTCCTATTATCATTCTCTTGCTATCTTTTTTTTTTTTTTTTTTTTTATACTTATTTCTTTATTGAACATTTTACAACATACAACTATTAGACATTATATGCTCTTTCCATATTTACTTTACAGCAAAAGGTTCAGATTGACTCTCTCAGTTTACATAGTAACATGGAAATAGGCTAAAAATTACAAGCACTTATGGATCGTCCAAAAACAAATAGGATCAATAAAAAGTAAACGAAAACGAAATAACCTAAAAAAAATTAAAAATTAAAAAAGAATTAAGCAGAAAACATTACATCATTGGCACTGAAACTATTGTGTCATACTCAGCAGATTATTTCCATTTAACACATCCACTGACTAATGTAACTTAGTTCAGTCTCATCACTAAGCTAAACCAAAAGAATCTGAACATATAACCTATAGATGTCAACATATTCCATTATTTCTGCGTGATAAGTCCTCTATATGAGTCCCAGAAGAATAACATATCATTATATAGCTGCATTCTATTACTTCTAAGAAAATAGTACCTTTCTAGGTTAATTAAATTGTTGACTTTATCTCTCCAAGAGTCTAAAGAAGGGGCTATATTAGATTTCCAGTGAGAGGCTATCAGCATTTTTGCTGCATTAAACATTATCTGTGTTAGGTTTCTTTTTATTACACATTTTATTTCATCATATGAGTTAAATAGACAAACCCTAGGTGACAGTGATAGACTGCTGGTGGTTGCTAAATTGATCTCCTTCACCACTCGATTCCAAAAATCTTGTATTATGTGACAAGACCACCAAATGTGTCCCAAATCTCCCACCTCACCTTTGCATCTCCAACATTTATTAGAGGCTTTTGGGAACATGTGTTTAAGCCTGTGTGGGGTAAGATACCATCTCAGCATGATTTTGTAATTAGTTTCCAAGCCTTGGGTAGAGTGTGCCGAATGGGCTGTTCTTTGGAAAATATCTGTCCACTCTTTGTCGTTAAACTGTAAGTTTAATTCCCTTTCCCAATTTTTGGTAAAATTATGCGGCTTTGGGGTATTTGTTTTCAGTAGCATTTTATATAGTTGTGATGTTAGCCCTCTTAGCGGAAGACCAGTATGGCACATGTTTTCAAACATAGTTAGGGGTCTAAGAAAGTTGTGTCTTTCTCTGTGTGTGTTAATATAATGATTAACCTGGTGATAACTTAGCCAGGATGTGAAAAGGCCCCTGCCCACTTGTTCTATTTCGGGCTTAGGTTTTACTTTATTCAAGTGAGTCACTAAAACTATAGGCACTAATCTATTGCTGGTTTTATCAGAGTCTAGTATAAAAGATTTGTTGATTGGGAGATCTGGGTTTGATAGAATGGGGGTTAAGGGGGAGAATCCGCTGGATATCTCTTTGTTTTTAGAGCATATTGATCTCCAGTCTGAGAATGTGTTGTTGATAGTCTGTAATGGATCCCCATGTGTGAAATAGGGTATATTAGGAGTCCAACTTGCACCCCCAAGTTGCTGACTTCCCGAAACATCATGCTCAATCTGTATCCAGTGTTTAAAATTTACCTCGCTAAATCTACACCACTCTATTATCTTATGTAAAGAGATTGCTTTCTTGTATAGCATAAGATTTGGGACACCCAAGCCCCCCAGATCTTTAGATGCATACATGGTTGATCTGCTAATTCTGGAAGGCTTGTTCCCCCATATATATCGATTAATTATTTTTTGTAGTTTATGAATATAAGTCTCTGTGTGGGGAAGTGGTATTGTCTGTAGGAAGTATAATATCTTTGGCAGAATTATCATTTTAGTGGAGTGGATCCTGCCTACCCATGACGTATGCTTAGCCTTCCATGAGGACGTTAACCTATTAATGTCTGCAGTAAGTTTTGAGAAATTTGTTGTGCGTGTAATTTCATTTTTGGGAGTGATACTAATTCCTAAGTATTTGATTGAACCCGATTGGATGTTGAATTTACTGCTTTCCTTAATTTTATTTAATTCACTAAGGGGAATATTAATGGGGAGAATATCCGATTTGGACATGTTAACCGAAAAATTTTAAACCTTCCCGTATTCCTTTAGGATTTTTTGGACTTTTAAAATAGACTCCTGAGGGGATGTTAGTGACATAAGGATGTCATCTGCGAACATGGACAATTTATATGTTTTGTTTTTAATCGTTATTCCTTTGATGGAAGAGCTATGTCTAATCTTGGATGCCAAAATTTCCAGGGATAGAACAAATAAAAGGGGGGACAAAGGGCAGCCCTGTCTCGTTCCATTTCTGATTTCAAACTGCTCTGATAAGGTACCATTTATGCGAATTCGTGCCGAGGGGAACGTATACAAAGCCATAACCTGTTTTATAAATAAGGGTGGAAAATTAAATTTATATAAGACTGATTCCAGGAACGACCAATCCAGCCTATCAAAAGCTTTTTCTGCATCTGTGGATAACAGAATTGTCGGGATATTATTTTTATTTACATATTCTATTAGGTCTAGTATTTTTATGGTGTTGTCTCTTGCTTCCCTTTTTGGCACGAATCCCACTTGGTCAGGGGAGATCAATTTGGGAAGGAGTCTGTTCAATCTGGTGGCCAATATTTTGGCGTATATTTTTAAGTCTAGATTCAGAAGGGAAATGGGTCTATAATTAGCAGGTTGATCACTTTTTTTCCCTGGTTTGGGTAATATAGTAATGAAAGCCTGTAGCATTTCATCTGGGAATAACCCCCTTTCCTCAACTTCATGAAACATATTCAACATATGTGGTAATAGCTCCTTTTGATGTAATTTATAATATAGGCCTGAGAACCCATCTGGGCCAGGGGCTTTATCTATTTTAATTGTTTTGATTGCTTCTAGTATCTCCTGTGTCTGGATAGGAGAATTCAATGAATCCCTCTCATCCTCTGATATTGAGGTTGTGTGGATTCCGTCCAGGTACGTAACACATTGCGGAGAGTGTTGTTCTTGCGTTCTATTTGGGAATAAATTGTAAAGGGTATGAAAATAATTTTTAAAGGTATCAGCAATTTGTTTGGTGTCTTCTACTGTATTACCGTCTGGTTGTTTTATTGAGTGAATATATGTTTTAGCTTGTTTGGTCTTTAGAGACCTTGCCAGAAGCCTACCTGGTTTGTTGGCCTCTGCGTAGAATTTCTGTTTTAGTTTAAGGGCTATAGTTTGTGCTTTAATGTGTAAATGCGTTGTCATTTTATCCCTATAAAAATAAAGTTGCTCTTGTATGTTTTTGTCTTGTGGGTGTAATATTCTCTTGCTATCTTTATATAAAAAGCAGGAATGTGATGTATAGGAGCCGGCCCATTTTTGGTTGAGAATCTCGATTATGATTGCATATTGCTGGGTAAATGTAAGCCTCCAATAAGCAAGCGCTATCCATGGTGCTAAACCTAAAATGGTCTGGCTGCTAAGATTTACATTCCTGCTTTTAAAATAAAGATAGCAAGAGAACAAAGACAAATTGATAATAGGAGTAAATCGGAAAGTTGCTTAAACTTTCATGCTCTACCTGAATCATGAAAGAAAAAAATTTGGGTTCAGTATCCCTTTAACTGTAAAAAGCTGATCAGATGAACATCTCTTTGTAAAAAAAAAAACATAATTTATGCTTACCTGATAAATGTATTTCTCTTGTAGTGTATCCAGTCCATGGATCATCCATTACTTATGGAATATATTCTCCTTCCCAACAGGAAGTTGCAAGAGTCCACCCACAGCAAAGCTGCTATATAGCTCCTCCCCTAACTGCCATACTCAGTCATTCGACCGAAAACATGCAGAGAAAGGAAAAACCATAGGGTGCAGTGGTGACTGTAGTTCAAATGAAAAAATTACCTGCCTTAAAGTGACAGGGCGGGCCGTGGACTGGATACACTACAAGAGAAATAAATTTATCAGGTAAGCATAAATTATGTTTTCTCTTGTTAAGTGTATCCAGTCCACGGATCATCCATTACTTATGGAATACCAATACCAAAGCTAAAGTACACGGATGATGGGAGGGACAAGGCAGGTACTTAAACGGAAGTTACCACTGCCTGTAAGAAACCCTTTCTCCCAAAAATAGCCTCCGAAGAAGCAAGGTATCAAATTTGTTAAATTTGAAAAAGTATGAAGCGCAGACCAAGACTCCGTCTTGTAAATCTGTTCAACAGAAGCCACATTTAAAAAAGGCCCAAGTGAAAACCACAGCTCTAGTAGAATGAGCTGTAATCTCTTCAGGAGGCTGCTGTCCAGCAGTCTCATAAGCTAAATGAATTATGCTTTTTAACCAAAAAGACAGAGAGGCTGCCAAAGTCTTTTGACCTCTCCTCTGTCCAGAATAGACAACAAACAAGGTGAACGTTTGATGAAAACTGTAGTAGCTTGTAAGTAAAACTTTAAAGCACAAACCACGTCCAATATTGTGTAATAGACGTTCCTTCTTTGAGGAAGGATTAGGATACAAGCATGGAACAACTATCTCTTGAGTGATGTTCTTGTTAGATACCACCTTAGGAAAAAACCCAGGTTGGTACGCAGGACTACCTTATCCGTACGAAGGACCAGATAAGGAGAATCACATTGTAACACAGATAACTTGGAGACTCTACGAGTCGAGGAAATAGCTACCCAAAAGGAACTTTCCAAGATAAAGATTGATATCTATGGAACAAAAAAGGTTCAAACGGAACTTCTTGAAGAACCTTAAGAACCAGGTTTAAGCTCCATGGTGGAGCAACAGTTTTAAACACAGGCTTGGATCTAACCAAAGCCTGACCAAATGCCTGAACGTCTAGAATACCTGCCAGACGCTTGTGCAAAAAAATAGACAGAGTAAAAATCTGTCCCTTTTAAGGAATTAGCTGACAACCCTTTTCTCCAAAACATCTTGGAGAAAAGATAATATCCTGGGAATCCAGACTTTACTCCATGAGTAACCCTTGGATTCATAACAATCAGATATTTACACCATATCTATGTTCAATTTTCCTAGAGACAGGCTTTCATGTCTGTATTAAGGTATCAATGACTGACTCGGAGAAGCCATGCTTTGATGACATCAAGCGTTCAGTCTCCAGGCAGTCCATCTCAGATTGATTCTATTTAGATGGTTGAAAGGACCCTGAGGTAGAGGGACCTGTCTCAGAAGCAGAGACCGTGATGGAAAGGATGACATGTCCACCAGATCTGCATACCAGGTCCTGCGTGGCTACGCAGGCGCTGACAAAAACACCAAAGCCCTCTCCTGCTTGGTCTTGACCTCCGGAGGAAATCCCACTCCCCCAGAAGAAAAGTCTGACGACTTAGAAAAACCACCTCCCAGTTCTCAACACCTGGGATATGGATAGCTGATAGACAAGAGTGAGTCTCTGTCCAGTGAATTATTGTAAGACTTCTAACATCGCTAGGGAACTTCTGTTCCCCCTTGATGGCTGATGTAAACCACAGTCGTGTATATTGTCCGACTGAATATGATGTACCTCAGAGTTGCTAACTGAGGCCAAGTCTGAAGAGCATGGAATATCACTCCCAGTTCCAGAATATTTATTAGAAGGAGGGTCTCCTCCTAAGTCCACTATCCCTGAGCCTTCAGGGAGTTCCAGACTGCATCCCAACCTAAAAGGCTGGTATCTATTGTAAACAAACAAACAAAGGGTGGTGTGAGTGCTAATCAGGAAAAGGTTTCTGTGCTTGAATCCCTAATATGGTCTGATAAAATCTCCAATTACAGACTATACGATAAAGAGGTGAGAGTGGTGTGGGATAAGCGCTCCAGATAAGTAGAGCCAACCAGATTATTATGAAAAAATAAAATGAAATAACAAGAGGAACTAATGATAGTAAAAAAGAATTTTTATAGTGATTTAGGTAGATAACTAGTTAATGCATACAGAATATGTTAGCATATACTCAATTACATAAGATGCCGGCATCAGTAACAATCAAACATATTAATCATATTAAAAACAGAAAAATACAGCCGATATAAAATTTCTAAAAGATTCCCTAAGTGTTTCTTAAAAATATATACGAATATGAATAAACTTGATAAAGGTTAATAACTCTTAGCACAGTAAAATTGGCTCGGCTAAATGTTACCAGTATTATTTTTAAGCAATGGAATATTTGGTCACAGTATTCAGTGGAGGCGTCTGATCTGTTCAGCCGTTAGGAGTAACTGTGAGTGATGGATCGGGAGGTGTGACGTCACGTCACCTGACTATTGTATTCCTCCAATCTCTGTGATATGCTTAAACATAAAAAATTTTTGAAATTTGTATCCAATTCTCAATCGTAACAAAGTATACTTGTTTATGTGATGGTTAGTATCAATACTTGCAAGTGTCCAATGTCCAAAGAATCTGTCCAAATTTGAAAAAAAAAACGGTTTGTTTTATCAGCAGCTCTGAATCCTATGGAGTGTTGATCCGTTTGGTTTTATGTCCGTTCTGAAATGTGAAACTTGTCCTTATCCGAAGAAGCTCCTAAGCACTTGGTTTTTAGTGTATATTAGGGCTATGATGGGAGCAAAGGAAGAAACAAGGGGGCACACAGGAATTATTCATACATCGATCTCAGTGTTGATTCAAGGAGATAGAAATGAACCTGTTTTTGTGCCAGTGAAACAGTTTAGCAGTTCAATAGCCTTAGTATGTAATTGGTTACACACAGGAATTACTCATATGTCCTCCCTCTATATTAATCATAGAGATAGGGATGAACCTGTGGAGTGTAACACTACCAGTACCAGTAATAAAATTCTGAATTGACAGGAGTAAGCAAATCTACGCGTTTCGGCAGTGTTAGCTGCCTTTATCAAGATGCTTACTATATGGAATTACTGCCTTTTTATAAGGAGTGTTTGATTCAGGACAGGTGTGGTTAGAGGATAGTCTAAATTAACCCTTAAGTGCTTTTAAAGTGAATGTGTTGAAGTCAGTTTCATAGATAGATGAGGTATATCTTATTAAAAAATTTTTCAAAGACAATTTCACTCATTAAGTGTTTTTGAAATGATTGCATTAGGATTAAATACATGAACAAAATACATAACCAGAATTGGAATGTTGAATTAATATTTAAATTTATGAGAAATCCCATCATTTCAGAATGTGAAATTAAGTGTAAAGATATAGTCGCCCATATCTCAACATTATACTATAACCAGTTTTTCTTTAATACAGTTTTTGTTGAAAGTGATTTTTATATATGTAAATATACATTGCTCCAAAGGTTTTTTTTCATTTTATTATAATAATCTTGCAAAATTGCAATATCAGGTTGTTCTTTGATAAGCGCTAAATCAACTTCTCTATATGCTAAGGGGTTAGGGGAGGATTTGATACAAAGTAAAAGTTTTGTAGATATAGCTTCGAGACGGCTATTGTACAGTCTCGTTTATGTTTATTTCGATAGTGTATGAGTTCAATTTTTAGTGAAATAATATTTTATATGATAGATGTAATTTGGAATATGTGTTCAACTATTTTGTTTGTCTAGTGATTGTTTATAAGATAGAATTAAGATCAAAGGAACTATTAAGTCCCAATGGATGTACTGTTTTATATTCAAATATGAGTTCTGCTTCTTTTTTTAGGAGTACCTTTTCTATATTTCCCCCTCTCTTGTTCGGTCTAATTTTTTTCATTCCCCAACATTGAAAACATTTAAGGTCTCCATGGTGTATTTCATTGAAATGTTTGTAAAGTATGGTTTTTGTGGTTTTATGTTCTATGTTCCAAATATGTTCTCTCATTCTATCTTTGAATGTGCGACTGGTTTGACCTATATAGAATAAATTACACGAACATCTTATGCAGTAAATTATATTTGAGTCGTTACATGTTATGGTGTCCTTGATTGTAAATGTAACCTGTTGGTTGATAAATGTTATCTTTTTAGTTTTATTACTATATCTACAGGATTTACACTTGTGACATGGATAGAATCCAAAAATTTCTTCTTTCTTTAAGTTCACATCTTTTGAATAATCATTTTTTGTTTTGAATTCACTTGGTGACAGATAGCTTTTGAGATTTTTAGCTTTTTTGAAAATGAGATCTGGATGATTTTTAACTGTAGTTCCTAATATAGGATCCTTTTTGATATAGTGCCAGTGTTTTTGAAGGATGGTTTTTATTTCTTTGTGGTTTGAGTTATATTCAGTTATAAATGGAATAAAATTATTGACATTAGAAGGCATTGAATTATTTATATATAAATTTTTTCTTTTGTTAGGTTGCTTTTGTAATAAGTTGGATCTATCAGTTTTTCTTACAGAAGTTATGGTTTCTTGGATTTTTTTCTGATTGTAACCTTTATCTGCAAATCTATTTAGTAGAATGTTGCATTGTGAGTCATAAGATTCTATGTCTGAGCAGTTTTTTCTGACTCTTAGCATCTGACTTTTTGGGATGTTATCCTTCCACCTATTCAGATGGCAGCTTTGATAATGTATAAAATTATTTGAGTCTATAGTTTTGAAGTAGGTTTTGGTTTTGATTAAATTCTCTACTATCTCTACCTCAATGTCCAGGAAATGTATTGAACTGGTGCTGTGTTCATAAGTGAAAGTGAGGCCTACATCATTAGTATTCATGTCCTCAAGGAATAATTCTAGAATTTCGTAGTCACCCCTCCAGACTAGGAAGATATCGTCAATAAATCTTTTATAGAGCACAAGGTTCGCTCCCCACACATCATTGGATAGAAAAGTTTCTTCAAAGAATCCCATAAATAGATTCGCATAGCTGGGAGCGAACCTTGTGCCCATAGCGGTACCCCTAGTCTGGAGGTAAAATTTGTCATTGAACATGAAACTATTGTTTTTTAGAATAAACTCAATACTATCTAGAATAAATTTGTTTTGTTCTTGTAATAGATTGGGATCGTTATTTAAATAGTGTGCAATTGCTTCTAACCCTAAATTGTGATTAATGTTTGTATATAATGAATTAACGTCACAAGTGACCATTATATAATTGTTTTGCCATTTAATTTCATTTAATACATTTAAAAAATGAGTGGAATCTTTTAAATGTGATGGTAGCTGTGTAACATAATTTTGAAGGTAATGATCAACATATTGGGAAAGATTGGAGGATATTGATTCTATTCCTGATATAATGGGACGTCCAGGGGGTTTGGTGAGATGTTTATGAATTTTTGGCAGAAAATAAAATGTTGGATTTTTTGGAAAATTAACTTTAAGGAAATTGTATTCTGAATCTGTAATTACTCCTGATATTTTTGCCTTATCCAATAACAGATTGAGTTTCTTTTTCTGAGTTTCTATTGGATTGTTTTTAAGACTGGTATACGTCGTGTTGTCATGTAGAAGCCTATATGATTCTTCCAGGTAGTATTGTACATCCATAATTACAATACCCCCGCCTTTATCGGCGGGTTTTATTATAATCTCTTTATTATTTTGTAATGATTTTAATGTTTTACGTTCATTTGGTTTGAGATTATCTTTTATTTTGTTGTTGATTTCTAATTTCTCTAGATCTTCTTTAACATTTATTTCAAAATTTTTGATAAAGTCTCCCTTTTCTTGCATAGGGTAGAAAGTTGATTTCTCTTTTAGGTTTGAATGTATATATTTACTAGGTGTGTTTTGTGTTCTAGTGAGTGGAGTAGTTAAAAAATATTTTTTCAAAGTTAGTTTACGAACAAACTGGTTTACGTTTATTAGTGTTTCGAATTTGTTCATTTTGCACATTGGTGCAAAGGTTAGACCTTTTTTTAAAACTCTTTCTTCATCTATATTTAGTTTATATTTACTCAAGTTGAATATACCAGTGTTCTGATCAGTTTTTGAGGTGATTATCTTAGTCTTTTTTGTGGGTTTTCTCCCTCTTCTCCCTCTCTTTCTCTTTTTCCTTTTGGTGTTCCCCAAATGGAATTTTGTGTTTTTGAAGTATTTTTTTGGTATCCTGTATGTTGTGAAGTTTGTCCTAAAAAATGACTGTTGGTTTTTTGAAAAGGAACATTCTCAAAATTATCATGGGTGTCTGACAAAGGTTCAAAACTATTAGATAAAGGAATTCTCCAATTGTGAGTATTTGTTCTTTCTCTATAATTATTGGAAGATGAGTTTCCTGAGTCACGATATCTATTGTGATAGGATCTATAGTGCATATTTTGATATGATCTATTGTGATGGGATCTATCCTGGTATTGATTATTTTTATCATAATATTGCTGATTTGATCTATAATCATAATCATTTCTCTCATTGTAATAATTTCTATTTGGTATATAGAAGTTATTATTCGTGCCTCTATTACCAGATATGGATTGATTCCTTTGATAGTGAGGTTTGTTTTGAAAGTTATGAAAATTGTGATTTCTGTTGTGATTATAATTATTATCATTGTGTGTATTAGTGTTTTCTTTATTAGATGTTGTTTTATTTTCTTTTATAGTTTTGTGTTTACTAAAGATGGATGCATTGATTTGGATGTTTTGTGGGTCTTTATTAGTGTGCGGTTTTGTTGTTTGATCTATTGTGGATGATGAACATGGAATAATGTCATTATCTTCTTCTTCTATTTCTGTGGTTATTTGACTATTCTCAGATTTATTAGCAATTTTATGATCATCCATATCTCTTTTGAATTTATTGTTTTTACCTATTTGTAACATTTGTTTAAATTCCATGATATTTTTAATCATGATTTGTTGTTTATTTATATATTCTTTATCGTTAGTGAACGGTTTTAATTTATCTTTAAATGTATCAATATCATTTTTTATTTGAGTTAGAGAACGATTTCTGGATTTAATTAATATTTTTAACAGATCTAGTGATGCATTTTCTAAGGTGCTGTACCACTCAGTTGCTAGGTCTTCATTCAGTTCGAAAGTACAATCTTTTTTTAGTCTTAGTCCTCTAGGAACCATTTTTGACTCTATATATTTCTGGGTATATGATAATTCAACTGAATATTTAATCTCCTTTAGGAGTGTATCTTCTAATTCCTTACAAGTGTTGTGTAAATTAATATCATCCAGTGGTAGCGATTCCATTGTTTCAAAATTATTGGTTTGGATTTCTGATAACATATTTTCTCTAAAAGAAAATAGTTCCATTATGTGTGCGAAAAAAGTATCTACCGATACAGTGGTTTAGAAGTTATATGTGAAAACAGTGTGTATTTTTTAGAAGAAATATCTATTATGAACAAATTTCTCAAACTATAGAACTTATTGTGTTTGGAATATTTTTCTTAGTGAGTGACAAGCTACTACAAACACCTGGACTAAAAAAAGATTGTACTTTCGAACTGAATGAAGACCTAGCAACTGAGTGGTACAGCACCTTAGAAAATGCATCACTAGATCTGTTAAAAATATTAATTAAATCCAGAAATCGTTCTCTAACTCAAATAAAAAATGATATTGATACATTTAAAGATAAATTAAAACCGTTCACTAACGATAAAGAATATATAAATAAACAACAAATCATGATTAAAAATATCATGGAATTTAAACAAATGTTACAAATAGGTAAAAACAATAAATTCAAAAGAGATATGGATGATTATAAAATTGCTAATAAATCTGAGAATAGTCAAATAACCACAGAAATAGAAGAAGAAGATAATGACATTATTCCATGTTCATCATCCACAATAGATCAAACAACAAAACCGCACACTAATAAAGACCCACAAAACATCCAAATCAATGCATCCATCTTTAGTAAACACAAAACTATAAAAGAAAATAAAACAACATCTAATAAAGAAAACATTAATACACACAATGATAATAATTATAATCACAACAGAAATCACAATTTTCATAACTTTCAAAACAAACCTCACTATCAAAGGAATCAATCCATATCTGGTAATAGAGGCACGAATAATAACTTCTATATACCAAATAGAAATTATTACAATGAGAGAAATGATTATGATTATAGATCAAATCAGCAATATTATGATAAAAATAATCAATACCAGGATAGATCCCATCACAATAGATCATATCAAAATATGCACTATAGATCCTATCACAATAGATATCGTGACTCAGGAAACTCATCTTCCAATAATTATAGAGAAAGAACAAATACTCACAATTGGAGAATTCCTTTATCTAATAGTTTTGAACCTTTGTCAGACACCCATGATAATTTTGAGAATGTTCCTTTTCAAAAAACCAACAGTCATTTTTTAGGACAAACTTCACAACATACAGGATACCAAAAAAATACTTCAAAAACACAAAATTCCATTTGGGGAACACCAAAAGGAAAAAGAGAAAGAGAGGGAGAAGAGGGAGAAAACCCACAAAAAAGACTAAGATAATCACCTCAAAAACTGATCAGAACACTGGTATATTCAACTTGAGTAAATATAAACTAAATATAGATGAAGAAAGAGTTTTAAAAAAAGGTCTAACCTTTGCACCAATGTGCAAAATGAACAAATTCGAAACACTAATAAACGTAAACCAGTTTGTTCGTAAACTAACTTTGAAAAAATATTTTTTAACTACTCCACTCACTAGAACACAAAACACACCTAGTAAATATATACATTCAAACCTAAAAGAGAAATCAACTTTCTACCCTATGCAAGAAAAGGGAGACTTTATCAAAAATTTTGAAATAAATGTTAAAGAAGATCTAGAGAAATTAGAAATCAACAACAAAATAAAAGATAATCTCAAACCAAATGAACGTAAAACATTAAAATCATTACAAAATAATAAAGAGATTATAATAAAACCCGCCGATAAAGGCGGGGGTATTGTAATTATGGATGTACAATACTACCTGGAAGAATCATATAGGCTTCTACATGACAACACGACGTATACCAGTCTTAAAAACAATCCAATAGAAACTCAGAAAAAGAAACTCAATCTGTTATTGGATAAGGCAAAAATATCAGGAGTAATTACAGATTCAGAATACAATTTCCTTAAAGTTAATTTTCCAAAAAATCCAACATTTTATTTTCTGCCAAAAATTCATAAACATCTCACCAAACCCCCTGGACGTCCCATTATATCAGGAATAGAATCAATATCCTCCAATCTTTCCCAATATGTTGATCATTACCTTCAAAATTATGTTACACAGCTACCATCACATTTAAAAGATTCCACTCATTTTTTAAATGTATTAAATGAAATTAAATGGCAAAACAATTATATAATGGTCACTTGTGACGTTAATTCATTATATACAAACATTAATCACAATTTAGGGTTAGAAGCAATTGCACACTATTTAAATAACGATCCCAATCTATTACAAGAACAAAACAAATTTATTCTAGATAGTATTGAGTTTATTCTAAAAAACAATAGTTTCATGTTCAATGACAAATTTTACCTCCAGACTAGGGGTACCGCTATGGGCACAAGGTTCGCTCCCAGCTATGCGAATCTATTTATGGGATTCTTTGAAGAAACTTTTCTATCCAATGATGTGTGGGGAGCGAACCTTGTGCTCTATAAAAGATTTATTGACGATATCTTCCTAGTCTGGAGGGGTGACTACGAAATTCTAGAATTATTCCTTGAGGACATGAATACTAATGATGTAGGCCTCACTTTCACTTATGAACACAGCACCAGTTCAATACATTTCCTGGACATTGAGGTAGAGATAGTAGAGAATTTAATCAAAACCAAAACCTACTTCAAAACTATAGACTCAAATAATTTTATACATTATCAAAGCTGCCATCTGAATAGGTGGAAGGATAACATCCCAAAAAGTCAGATGCTAAGAGTCAGAAAAAACTGCTCAGACATAGAATCTTATGACTCACAATGCAACATTCTACTAAATAGATTTGCAGATAAAGGTTACAATCAGAAAAAAATCCAAGAAACCATAACTTCTGTAAGAAAAACTGATAGATCCAACTTATTACAAAAGCAACCTAACAAAAGAAAAAATTTATATATAAATAATTCAATGCCTTCTAATGTCAATAATTTTATTCCATTTATAACTGAATATAACTCAAACCACAAAGAAATAAAAACCATCCTTCAAAAACACTGGCACTATATCAAAAAGGATCCTATATTAGGAACTACAGTTAAAAATCATCCAGATCTCATTTTCAAAAAAGCTAAAAATCTCAAAAGCTATCTGTCACCAAGTGAATTCAAAACAAAAAATGATTATTCAAAAGATGTGAACTTAAAGAAAGAAGAAATTTTTGGATTCTATCCATGTCACAAGTGTAAATCCTGTAGATATAGTAATAAAACTAAAAAGATAACATTTATCAACCAACAGGTTACATTTACAATCAAGGACACCATAACATGTAACGACTCAAATATAATTTACTGCATAAGATGTTCGTGTAATTTATTCTATATAGGTCAAACCAGTCGCACATTCAAAGATAGAATGAGAGAACATATTTGGAACATAGAACATAAAACCACAAAAACCATACTTTACAAACATTTCAATGAAATACACCATGGAGACCTTAAATGTTTTCAATGTTGGGGAATGAAAAAAATTAGACCGAACAAGAGAGGGGGAAATATAGAAAAGGTACTCCTAAAAAAAGAAGCAGAACTCATATTTGAATATAAAACAGTACATCCATTGGGACTTAATAGTTCCTTTGATCTTAATTCTATCTTATAAACAATCACTAGACAAACAAAATAGTTGAACACATATTCCAAATTACATCTATCATATAAAATATTATTTCACTAAAAATTGAACTCATACACTATCGAAATAAACATAAACGAGACTGTACAATAGCCGTCTCGAAGCTATATCTACAAAACTTTTACTTTGTATCAAATCCTCCCCTAATCCCTTAGCATATAGAGAAGTTGATTTAGCGCTTATCAAAGAACAACCTGATATTGCAATTTTGCAAGATTATTATAATAAAATGAAAAAAAACCTTTGGAGCAATGTATATTTACATATATAAAAATCACTTTCAACAAAAACTGTATTAAAGAAAAACTGGTTATAGTATAATGTTGAGATATGGGCGACTATATCTTTACACTTAATTTCACATTCTGAAATGATGGGATTTCTCATAAATTTAAATATTAATTCAACATTCCAATTCTGGTTATGTATTTTGTTCATGTATTTAATCCTAATGCAATCATTTCAAAAACACTTAATGAGTGAAATTGTCTTTGAAAATTTTTTTAATAAGATATACCTCATCTATCTATGAAACTGACTTCAACACATTCACTTTAAAAGCACTTAAGGGTTAATTTAGACTATCCTCTAACCACACCTGTCCTGAATCAAACACTCCTTATAAAAAGGCAGTAATTCCATATAGTAAGCATCTTGATAAAGGCAGCTAACACTGCCGAAACGCGTAGATTTGCTTACTCCTGTCAATTCAGAATTTTATTACTGGTACTGGTAGTGTTACACTCCACAGGTTCATCCCTATCTCTATGATTAATATAGAGGGAGGACATATGAGTAATTCCTGTGTGTAACCAATTACATACTAAGGCTATTGAACTGCTAAACTGTTTCACTGGCACAAAAACAGGTTCATTTCTATCTCCTTGAATCAACACTGAGATCGATGTATGAATAATTCCTGTGTGCCCCCTTGTTTCTTCCTTTGCTCCCATCATAGCCCTAATATACACTAAAAACCAAGTGCTTAGGAGCTTCTTCGGATAAGGACAAGTTTCACATTTCAGAACGGACATAAAACCAAACGGATCAACACTCCATAGGATTCAGAGCTGCTGATAAAACAAACCGTTTTTTTTTTCAAATTTGGACAGATTCTTTGGACATTGGACACTTGCAAGTATTGATACTAACCATCACATAAACAAGTATACTTTGTTACGATTGAGAATTGGATACAAATTTCAAAAAATTTTTATGTTTAAGCATATCACAGAGATTGGAGGAATACAATAGTCAGGTGACGTGACGTCACACCTCCCGATCCATCACTCACAGTTACTCCTAACGGCTGAACAGATCAGACGCCTCCACTGAATACTGTGACCAAATATTCCATTGCTTAAAAATAATACTGGTAACATTTAGCCGAGCCAATTTTACTGTGCTAAGAGTTATTAACCTTTATCAAGTTTATTCATATTCGTATATATTTTTAAGAAACACTTAGGGAATCTTTTAGAAATTTTATATCGGCTGTATTTTTCTGTTTTTAATATGATTAATATGTTTGATTGTTACTGATGCCGGCATCTTATGTAATTGAGTATATGCTAACATATTCTGTATGCATTAACTAGTTATCTACCTAAATCACTATAAAAATTCTTTTTTACTATCATTAGTTCCTCTTGTTATTTCATTTTATTTTTTCATAATAATCTGGTTGGCTCTACTTATCTGGAGCGCTTATCCCACACCACTCTCACCTCTTTATGGTATCTATTGTAACAATTGTCCCATCTGACCTGCAGAAGGTCATACCCTTGGACAGATGGACCCGACATAGTCACCAGAGAATCTCTGGTCTCTTGGTCCAGGTTTAACAGGGGGACAAACCTGTGTAATCCCCGTTCCTCTGACTGAGCATGCATAGTTGCAGCGTTCTGAAATGTAGACGTGCAAACGGTACTATGTCCCTTGCCGCTACCATTAAGCCGATTTCATTCATGTACTGAGCCACCGAAGGGCGCGGATGGAATGAAAAACACGGCAGAAATTTAGAAACTTTGACAACCTGGACTCCGTCAGGTAAATTTTCATTTCTACAGAATCTATCAGAGTCCCTAAGAGGGAAACTCTTGAGATTGGGGATAGAGAACTCTTTCCTTGTTCACTTTCCACCCATGTGATCTCAGAAATGCCAGTACTACGTCCGTATGAGACTTGGCAATTTGGATGTTTGACGCCTGTATCAGGATGTCGTCTAAATAAGGGGCCACTTCTATGCCCCGCGGCCTAAGGACCGCCAAAGTGACCCCAGAACCTCCATAAAGATTCTTGGGGCTGTAGATATCCCAACGGAAAGAGCTACAAACTGGCAATGCCTGTCTAGAAAGGCAAACCTGAAAAACGATGGTGATCTTTATGCATCACAATGTGAGGATAAACATCCTTCAAATCCATTGTAGTCCTCTATTGACTCTCCTGGATCATAGTTAAGATGGTACGAATAGTTTCCATCTTAAAAGACGGAATTCTGAGTAATTTGTTTAAGATCTTTAGATCCAAAATAGGTCTGAAGGTTCCCTCTCCTTGGGAACCACAAACAGATTTGAGTAAAAACTCTGTCCCTGTTCCTCTCTTGGAACTGGATGGATCTCGTACACAATGTAAGAATGCCTCCTTCTTTATCTGGTTTGCAGATAATTGGAAAGGCGAAATCTCCCCTTTTTTGGGGGGGAATCTTTGAAAATCCAGAAGATATCTCTGGGGTATAAATTCCAATGCCTAGGGATCCTGGGAATCTCTTGCCCACGCCTGGGCGAAGAATGAAAATCTGCCCCCTATAGGATCCGTTACCGGATAGGGGTCCGTTCCTTCATGCTGCCTTAGAGGCAGCAGCAGGCTCCTTGGCCTGCTTATCTTTGTTCCAGGTCCGATTGTCTCCAGACCGCCTTGGACTGAGCAAAAATTCCCTCTTGTTTTGCCTTAGAGGAAGTGGATGCCACACCTGCCCTGAAGTTTTAAAAGGCACGAAAATTAGACCTTTCTTGGCCCTCGATTTGGACCTATCCTGAGGAAGGGCATGACCTTTTCCTCCAGTGATATAAGCAATAATCTCCTTCAAACCAGGCCCGAATAGGGTCTGCCCCTTGAAGGGAAGTTAAGTAGCTTATTTATTAAAGTCACGACAGCTGACCATGATATAAGCCATAGCGCTCTGCGCGCCAGTATAGTAAAAAACAGTATTCTTAGCCGTTAGTCTAGTCAAATGAACAAAGGCATCAGAAAACAAAGGAATTGGCTAGCATAAGCTTGTCAAATATATTCATCCAATGGAGTCGCTAACTGTAAAGCCTCATCAAGAGAATCAACCCAGAACGCCGCAGCAACAGTGACAGAAGCAATGTATGCAAGGGGCTGCAGGATAAAACCCTGTTGAATAAACATTTTTTATCCATTGGATCTAAAAAGCACAACTGTCCTCGCCAGAGGTAGTGGTACGCCTAGCTAGAGTAGAAACTCTTCTCTCCACCTTAGGAACTGTCTGCCAGAATTCCCGTGTGGTCGTAACTATTAGAAAATATTCTTCTAAAAAATAGGAGGGGAAGAGAACACCTGGTCTATCCCATTCCTTATTAAAAAATTTTTAATAAACCTCTTTAGGTATTGGAAGAACATCAGTACACACCGGCACTGCATATTATTTATCCAGTCTACACAATTTCTCTGGCCCTGCGATTGTACACATTCATTCAGGGCAGCCAAAGCCTCCCTGAGCAACAAGTGGAGGTTCTCAAGCATAAATTTTAAATGTAGAAATATCAGAATCAGGTTAAATCATCTTCCCTGAGTCAAAAAAAAAAAAAAAAAAATCACCCACAGACTAAGCATATTGTGAGGTAGTATCATACATGGTTCTTAAAGCGTCTGTATGCTCTGTATCTACCCCCAGAGCTATCTGCTTTCCTTTAATTTCAGGTAGTCTGACTAATACTGCTGCCAGAGTATTATTCACCACCTTTGCCATGTCTTGTAAAATAAACGCTATGGACGCCCTTGATGTACTTGGCGCCATTTGAGCGTGAGTCCCTGAAGCGGGAGTCGAAGGGTCTGACACGTGGGGAGAGTTAGTCGGCATAACTTTCCCCTCGACAGAATCCCCTGGTAAAATAAACGCTATGGGTGCCCTTGATGTACTTGGCGCCATTTGAGCGTGAGTCCCTAAAGCGGGAGTCAAAAGGTCTGACACGTGGGGAGAGTTAGTCGGCATAACTACCCCCACGACAGAATCCTCTGGTGATAATGTTTTTAAAGACAACAAATGATCTTTATTGTTTAACATGAAATCAGTACATCTGGTACACATTCTAAGATGGGGTTCCACCATGGCTTTAAAACATAATGAACACAGAGCTTCCTCTATGTCAGACATGTTAGAACAGACTAATAATGAGACTAGTAAGCTTGGAAAACACTTTAAATCAAGTTAACAAGCAAATATATAAAACGTTACTGTGCCTTTAAGAGAAACAAATTTTGTCAAAATTTGAAAAACAGTGAAAAAAGGCAGTAAAACAAACGAAATTTTTACAGTACATGTAATAAGGTAACAGAGCATTGCACCCACTTGCAAATGGATGATTAACCCCTTAATGCAAAAAACAGATCAAAAAAACGACAGACGTTTTTAAAAACAGACACAACAAACTGCCACAGCAGAGCTGTGGATTACCTTCCCTATGAACGATTTTGGAAGTCTTTTTAGCCCTTTAGAAATGTCCTGTAGTATTCATGGGACTGCTGAGGGAATCTGGATGATTCATTTTGTAAATTAGACCCTTCGCACTAATATTACAACAGTGGGAAGCTTCAGTTAACTGTTTCTATGCAAAATTTAAGCCAGCCATGTGGAAAAAACTTAGGCCCCAATAAGTTTTATCACCAAACATATGTTAAAAAACGATTAAACATGCCAGCAAATAGCTCATCCACCACAAATAGAGCCTTAAAACATGTAACCAAATGCCTAGGGAAGTTAATGAGAGACCACAATCTGTACGACGTCTGGAGGTTTATAAACCCTTCCAAGAGAGATTACACCTTTTTCTCATCACCGCACCATACTTATAGTCGAATAGACTACATCATGACTAACCAATGCGGCTTAGCCACCATACGGACATCAAAAATCTCACACACTACATGGTCAGATCACTCTGCGGTGATAACACAGTTTCACTGGCCTAACATACCGATACACCCCTATATTTGGAAACTAGATGACTCAATACTAAACACGCCTAGATACACTGAGGGACTGGTCAAATCACTGAATGAATACTTCACGATAAACGCGCAGGCAGATAGTGATCCGTTCATAGTCTGGGAGGCACACAAATGCTATATGAGAGGAGAATTTATTAAAATCAAATCACAGATGAAGAAAGCATCTAGACAGCACTATACAGATCTCTCAAACTCTCTATCCCAAATAGAATACCAACACAAACAAGACCCACTAAATACTGAAGTGCTCAAAGAATTACAGAAAGCTAGAGAAGCCCTTAGGGACCTCCTAACTAGGGAATATAACCTTACGACAATAAAACTCAAGCAACGCTACTACTATGAAAGTAATAGAAGTGGCAAACTGCTAGCGCGGGCGCTGAAACTTAAAAAGCTCAAAACTTATATCCATAAACTGGACACACACGATAAACGTAAAGCAAAGGCAACACCAGATATCCTATCCCAGTTTGAAACATACTATACAAAATTGTATAATATACAAAACAAAGACACTGATAGCCCCACACTACCAAATATATCATCATATTTAGAAAAGTGCCAATTACCCCAATTATCGGAGGAACAAACTAATGAGTTAGAAAACCCACTAACTACTGAAGAGATAGCAATGGCAATCTCCAATCTGAATACAGGAAAAAGTCCCGGGCCGGATGGCTATTCTGTCCAATATTATAAAAAATTCTCCTCTATTTTAATACCACATTTACAGAAGATATTTAACCAAATATCGGAAAACACGTCATTCCCCCCAAATATGCTAGAAGCGCACATCACGGTGCTCCCAAAACCTGGGAAGCCAGCCACTACTCCCTCAAATTTTAGGCCCATATCCCTGCTAAACGTGGATGTAAAAATCTATGCGAAAGCGCTGGCAGCAAGACTCAACAGGTATTTACCTGAACTGGTTCATATTAACCAGGTTGGATTCGTGCCTCGTAGAGAGGCACGGGATAATACGATAAAAGCTATAGACCTTATAGAATATGTCCAAAAAGAAAAGATCCCCACCATTTTCTTGGGAATAGATGCTGAAAAGGCCTTTGACAGGCTCAATTGGTCTTTTCTACGCTACACCCTTATTAAATTCGGAATAGGACCCCACATGATAGGAAAAAATTTTGCATTATATTCCGACCCTTCAGCCAAAATCAGACTAAATAACTCACTCTCAAACACTATCACTTTAAGGAATGGAACCCGACAGGGATGCCCATTATCCCCCTTATTATTTGTGTTGGCCATGGAAGTGCTAGCTAGTAATATACGTAATAATAACGCCATTACAGGGGTTAGAGTGGGGGACAGGCATTATAAATTGTCGCTGTATGCGGATGACCTTATGTTAACACTGACTAATCCACTATCCTCCCTAACAGCGTTACAGAAGGAGTTCGACCTGTATAGCTCTTACTCCTTCTTCAAAATTAATACAACCAAATCGGAGATTTTAGGTGTAGCAGTGCCCGGAACATTACTGCAACAAATTAGCAACCAGTTTCAATTTTCGATACAAGAAAACTCCTTGAAATACCTAGGGATATATATATAGCAAAAACCAAAGAGGAACTATTCACATTAAATTATACGAAACTACTACAAGAGCTACAGATAGAAATAAATAGGTGGAGAAGCAAATATCTCTCTTGGCTAGGTAGAATCCATGCTTTTAAAATGTCATTTTTGCCGCGAATACTATACATGTTTCAAACAATACCCATACAGCTTTCGAAATTGTATTTAAATAGGCTCCAAAACAATGTTAACACATTCATATGGCAGAACAAAATGCCTAGGGTCTCTAAGAAGACTATGTATAGAGATAGACACAATGGGGGCCTAGGTGTCCCCAACCTAACATATTATAAACAGGCATCTATTATGACTAGAATAATAGACTGGAGTAAACATTTCAAAGATAAGGAATGGGTACTATTAGAACACGAACTAGCAGACACTTCAAGTCTGAGTGGCCAATGTTGGCTACGCAAGTCACAGAGGAAGCTATGTAGCTTAACGCCAAGATCAGTATTGGAAACTCTAGAGGTATGGGATTCAATACTAAAGAACACAAACGACATATCCTCTGTTCCGTCTCCCCTGACTCCTTTACTGGCAAACAACGACTCCCCAATGGCCCATAGTATCATAAAGGGCGATGCCATGAACTTACACTGTTGGGTACCAACACACTCAGTATTAGATAACGGTAAAATGCTCACAAAAACAGAAATAATGGACAAACACATATTTACCTGTCTGAACTGGTATGAGTATTTGCAACTCACATACTACATTAACCATAATAAAAATAGATCGAGTTTGTTGAGGAAACTTACTACATTTGAATCTATATGTTATTCAGAAGGCACCTCAAGGAAGGGGCTATCACAGTCTTATGGACTTTTGCTAGCAGCACATTCGAAACAGCTGCCTTCATACACTAAAATGTGGGAGGAGGAACTACACAAATCCTTAACGCCAAATGAGTGGCAGCTGATTTTCTACCAGATGGGCAGAGCCCCATCTTCTATGAATGTCACAGAGACAAATATGAAGCTACTTACCAGATGGTATCTTACCCCAAAAAGACTATCTAATATATACCCAAATACCAGCAAACTCTGTTGGAGAGGGTGTGGACAGGAAGGAACTCTCTCCCATATATGGTGGGAGTGCCCCCTATTACAAACATACTGGACGAACATACACACAGAGATAGGGAAAATAATAACAATACCACTAGGAAAAGACCCATTTGTGCTTCTATTCAATAAAGTACCTAAAATACAGTGTAAATTAAGGTCAATGCTATTATACATTATGCTGAATTGCGCCAAACAATTAATCCCAAGGCTATGGAAAAACACAAAAACCCCTACAGTACAGGAGTGGAGGGAACATGTAACGAGATTATTATCCCTTGAAAAATATCATTACCAACAAACTAATAGAATAGAAGAATATCACTCCATACTGTTTCTATGGGAGGACTATTTAGGAACATTGCAAAGACACCCTAATTGACCAAGATGTACTCTCAGGAATATGTATAACAACAAATGCATATGGCATATGAGACCATAGGTAAGAGTAATCTAAACTGAAGCAGATGTAATAGGATAGAGAGTGTAAAGTGGTGCAACAGCGAGTTGACAGGTTTATGTTATTTATTGCTACGGAACAACGTGTTGTGAAGTTGTCCCTGCTTGTTTTTGTTTGCGATGTATCTAAATATATGTTCATATATGATGTATGATGTAAAATGAATAAATATCAATAAAAAAAAAAAAAAAAAAAACTTAAAAAAAAAAAAAAAAAAACATGCCAGCAAATGTTTTAAAACACATTTTTACAAGAGTATGTATCTCTATTAATAAGCCTGATACCAGTCGCTTTTACTGCATTTAAGGCTATACCAACATTACAGTGTTATCACCAATGTACGTTAAAAAACGATTAAACATGCCAGCAAACGTTTTAAAACACATTTTTATAAGAGTATGTATCTCTATTAATAAGCCTGATACCAGTCGCTATCGCTGCATTTAAGGCTTTACTTACATTACTTCGGTATCAGCAGTATTTTCTTAGTCAATTCCATTCCTAGAAAAATATTTTACTGCACATACCTTATCTGCAGGAAAACCTGCACGCCATTCCCCCTCTGAAGTACCTCACTCCTCAGAATGTGTGAGAACAGCAAATGGATCTTAGTTACGTCTGCTAAGATCATAGAAAAACGCAGGCAGATTCTTCTTCCAAATACTGCCTGAGATAAACAGCACACTCCGGTGCCATTTAAAAATAACAAACTTTTGATTGAAGAATAAACTAAGTATAAAAAAACACAGACTCTCACGACCTCCTATCTATGTTGAGGCTTGCAAGAGAATGACTGAGTATGGCAGTTAGGGGAGGAGCTATATAGCAGCTTTGCTGTGGGTGGACTCTTGCAACTTCCTGTTGGGAAGGAGAATATATTCCATAAGTAATGGATGATCCATGGACTGGATACACTTAACAAGAGAAAAGGAAGATATTTTACATTACATTTTATTCAGCTTACCAGAGTAAGTTCTCTGTGGTCTAGAATAACTATTTTTGTTGTCATCTGTATGATGAAAAAAAAACAGTGCACAATTTACTTTATTTCCCTTCTCAGTTTAAAGGGATCTGAAACCCCAATTTTTTTTCAATCTCTTCGTATCTTCATTTGAAAAGCAGAGATGTAAGCTTAGGAGCCGGCCCATTTTTAGTTCAGAACCTGGGTAGCGCTTGCTGATTAGTGGGTAAATGTAGACATTTTAAAGTCCACATTTATTTCCCTAAACTCTGTTTCCCACAAAGGCCACTACCTTGTTTTGTGTGTAGTGAATTTCTTTTGATTGATACTGAAGTACCTGAAATAACCTTAATTAAATATAGAGAAAAGCACATAAATAAATGCAAAAGTAGAATGATGTAGTGATAGAGCACATCAAAGGGTGTAAGGCGCCTAGTAGGCTCATTTTTTCTGCTATATTATTCAGCCCCTCTCTTTACCAAAATTCCAGCCTAAGTAACCCAGACAATTGTTTTCTTCCTCCTTAGGATTTCAGAGGTTGGATAAGAGTGATTGTGCTCTTTATTTGAATATCCCTAGTACATTTTAAAGGAACATGAAAAACAAAATGTTTATTTCACGATTCAGATAGAGAATACAATTTTTGAAAAGTTTCTAATTTACTTCTATTATCACATTTGCTTAGTTCTCATGGTATTCTTTGTTGAAGTCATATATAGCTAGGTAATGTGCAAATGTCTGAAGCGCTATATGACAGGAAATAGCGCTGTCATCTAGTGCTATTGTTAATCTATAACATTGTTGCAAAACTTCTTTTATTTGGTACTGCAGACACGTGCACACTCCTGAACTTACCTTCCTGCAACAAAGGATAACAAGAAAACAATTGTATTTTATATAGAAAATTGGAAACTTCTTTAAAATTGTATGGTCTATCAGAACCATGAAATAAAAGATTTTTGGGGTTTTATGTCCCTTTAAATATATCTAAATAAAGCAAGTTTTAGGTTTTTAGTGCACCACAATCCTCTTTATATGTTTGCTTCTTTTTAGTTAATCACATTAATCACTAGATTCAGAGACTTGGGAAATGCTAGGTAAGGCATGAAAATTCCCTTCTCAGAAACTCTACTTATTCATACTTTAATAAACAAACCTCTTAAAGTTATTATA
Organism: Bombina bombina; assembly: GCF_027579735.1. NCBI lineage: Eukaryota > Metazoa > Chordata > Amphibia > Anura > Bombinatoridae > Bombina > Bombina bombina. The sequence goes on from NC_069500.1 coordinate 1,250,194,610, forward strand.
TTCTGGTACTGATAAACCTTTCTACTGAGGCATGGGCAGAAAGAATAGAGATTGCTGAAAGCTAGTTAAATACAGTTTGTGTTGTGTTTTCTTAGATGCTAGGACATTTTATGGCTGTTAGGTTTATTTTTTGTTGGACATTTTGTTTTTAATTGGGTGTCATAGGGTGTGTGTCTGGATTACTGATAGACATATTGTGGGTGCCAAGGTGGTCTTTTGGATGGTATGGGGGTTAGTATTTAAAGTGCCTCCACATATGACCCCCCCCCCCCCATGCAAATGAAGGTTGCATTGGGAGGGTCAGGGGTCAAGGCTGATGGAGTTAGTTTATTGCTGTGGGAGGAAGTCGAAGTGAGGGTCTATCATGGTGGGATTTTTTGGAGTTAAAATGTTAATTTATTGCAATTTAGTGGGTCATAGGGTTTATTAAGGAAAGGGTGGTCAAGTGGATTAGTTGAGCCTACAATATACAGGAATACCAACAGTGCCTATATAACATTATTTTGACGGGGGTCAGATTACATTTTTTAACATTGGGCAGGGGGGGGGGGCAAAATTAGTTGACAAAATAGTAACTTTATAAGGGTAACTGTAAAGAACATGAAAGAGTCAGTAAAATTTAGTGACACACAAATGTCACAAACATGCTGCTTAAATTGTAATACTACATTTTTAAATTTATTTGTAATTTTTGTTTATATAACAGCTTATTTTTTGGTGGCTTGACTGAGATCGGGTCTTTTATTTTGGCAGCAACTTTCCTGGTTAGATATGTTTTAATAGGTGGTGCATTTTTAGTATTAGTTCTTTCTGTTTAGCTAGAAATATGTTTATTTTGATCTAATCTCACATGACCAATATAATAAAGTTCACATGACCAATATAATAAAGTTCTCTCTGAAGTTCTGCTTTTTCATGTGGATTTGTATTGGGGGTTTTTTAATGAAAAATACACAACACATTTTCAAGTTGTGTGGTTAAAAATAAAGAAGTGAAAGCGAGTGTTGCCTGGGTAGTATTTCATTTTCTCTGAGCAACTTTTTTATGGTGCAAGCAAAACATCTTCATACATTGGGGCCGATTTATCAATGTCTGTACGACATGATAGGCTGTAGCATTTAACATTGCACAAGCCGTTCTAGTGAACTGCTTGTGCAATGCCTCCCCCTGCAGATTCACGGCCAGTCAATCAACCCGATCGTATAGGATCGGGCGGATTGATGTCCGCAGCCTCAGAGACGGCGGACCAGTTAAGGAGCTCCTCTGTGTGTTTGTGTCTAAAAAGGAGAGTTGTTTAAAGGGACATCCTGTTTCAATGTGAAATTCAAATCAGGTGTATTTTGTTAAAAACTGTTTTGCCATAGATTTCTAAGACGTATCCAACTTATAAAAACACTTATTTCTAAAAAATCTAAATTACAATCCCTGATCTTGAAGAAATGACTGGATATAGATGAGAAAGTGACAAGACATATTACTTGGGCTCAGGTTAGATGCTACAACAATGAAGCATATAAGGTGTCCCTGTTGTGGTACAGGTGGGTAGGTAGATGTCTGGATTATACTTAGGACAGAGTGGAGTGAAAAGAGTTTAGCAATGTACAGTATCCCACCAGGCTCATGAAAACATAGTGGGCAATAGTAAGTGGTGCACATATCCAAACTGTGCCCCCATGTCTATAGTAATCTTTAGACACATATGCATTTCCCTTATATTTGTTCATCTTTATTGAACAATTAATATTTGCTCAAATGCCATTAATATGGATTAATTTATAGGCAACGTTGTATATGTAAACTTAAAAAAAAATCCCAAACATTTAAAAGTTAATGTATTTGTACATTAACAACTGTGATTGCATAGATACTTTATTACATTTTACCTCAAATTTAAAGGAGCATAAAGACCATTTATTCAGATAGAGAATACAATTTTAAACACCTTTCCAATTTATTTCTTTTATCAAATATGCTTTATTCTCTTGGAATCCCTTGTTGAAGGAGCAGCTTTGCACTACTGGGAGCTACCTGGACACATAAGGTGAGCCAATGACAAGAGGCATATACATTTACCAGCCACTTTATTAGGTACACCTTGCTAGTACTGGGTTGGACCCCCTTTTGCCTTCAGAACTGCCTTATGTGGCATAAATTCAACAAAGTGTTGGAAACATTCCTCAGAGATTTTGGTTCATATTGACATGATAGCATCACGCAGTTGCTGCAGATTTTTCGGCTGCACATCCATGATGCAAATTTCCCATTCCACTGCATCCCGAAGGTGCTCTATTGGATTGAGATCTGGTGACTGTGGAGGCCATTGGAGTACAGTGAACTCATTGTCATGTTCAAGAAACCAGTTTGAGATGATTTGAGCTTTGTGACAAGGTGCATTATTCTGCTGGAAGTAGCCATCAGAAGGTAGGCACACTGTAGTCATAAATGGATGGCCATGGTCAGCAACAATACTCAGCATTTAAACAATGCTCAGTTGGTACTAAGGGGCCCAAAGTGTGCCAAGAAAATATCTCCCACACCATTACACCACCACCAGCCTGAACCATTGATACAAAGCAGGATGGATCCATGCTTTCATGTTGTTTATGCCAAATTCTGACCCTACCATCTGAATGTAGCAGCTGAAATTAAGGCTCATCAGACCAGGCAACATTTTTCTATTGTCCAATTATGGTGAGCCTGTGCAAATTGTAGCCTCAGTTTCCTGTTCTTAGCTGACAGGAGTGGCACCCGGTGTGGTCTTCTGCTGCTGTAGCCCATCTACTTCAAGGTTCGATGTGTTGTGCATTCAGAGATGGTATTCTGCATACCTTGGTTGTAACGAGTGGTTATTTGAGTTACTGTTGCCTTTCTATCATCTCAAACCAGTCTGTCCATTCTCTTCTGACATCAACAAGGCATATTCGTCCACACAACTTCCGCGGATATTTTCCCTTTTTTGGACCATTCTTTGTAAACCCTAGAGATGGTTGTGTGTGAAAATCCCAGTAGATCAGCAGTTTTTTAAATACTCAGACCAGCCCGTCTGGCACCAACAACCATGCCACTTTCAAAGCCACTTAAAGGGACATAATACTCATATGCTAAATCACTTGAAACTGATGCAGTATAACTGTAAAAAGCTGACAGGAAAATATCACCTGAGCATCTCTATGTAAAAAAGGAAGATATTTTACCTCACAATCTCCTCAGCTCAGCAGAGTAAGTTCTGTGTAAAAAATACACTTCAGCTGTTGCTCAGCTGCATATAAAAAAAATAAATGAAGAAATGAACTGCAGCCAATCAGCATCAACAGTGCTGAGGTCATGAACTATTTTACTGTGATGATTGACTTTACTCTCATGAGATTTAATAGTAAACTTCCTTTAAACTGAATAAGGAAATAACATGAGAGTGCACGAGGCTCAACCCCTTAGCTGTCTCGGGACAAACATACTGATTTGCTGCTTAGAAGTCCTTTACAATGGGATGTGGCTACTGAGGAACTTTTGAGGTAAAATATCTTTCTTTTTTACATAGAGATGTTCAGGTGATATTTTCTAGTCAGCGTTTTACAGCTATGCTGCATCACTTTCAAATGTTTCAACATTTGGGTATTATGGCTCTTTAATTCCCTTTCTTCCCCATTCTGTTGCCCGGTTTGAATTTAAGCAAGTTTTCTTCACCACGTCTAGATGCCTAAATGCATTGAGTTGCTGCCATGTGATTGGCTGATTAGCAATTTGTGTTACCAAGCAATTGAACAGGTGTACAGTGGGGGAAAAAAGTATTTAGTCAGCCACCAATTGTGCAAGTTCTCCCACTTAAGAAGATGAGAGAGGCCTGTAATTTTCATCATAGGTATACCTCAACTATGAGAGACAAAATCTGGAAACAAATCCAGACAATCACATTGTCTGATTTGGAAAGAATTTATTTGCAAATGATGGTGGAAAATAAGTATTTGGTCACCTACAAACAAGCAAGATTTCTGGCTCTCACATACCTGTATCTTCTTCTTTAAGAGGCTCCTCTGTCCTCCACTCATTACCTGTATTAATGGCAACTGTTTGAACTTGTTATCAGTATAAAAGACACCTGTCCACAACCTCAAACAGTCACACTCCAAACTCCACTATGGTGAAGACCAAAGAGCAGTCGAAGGACACCAGAAACAAAATTGTAGACCTGCACCAGGCTGGGAAGACTGAATCTGCAATAGGCAAGCAGCTTGGTGTGAAGAAATCAACTGTGGGAGCAATAATTAGAAAATGGAAGATATACAAGACCACTGATAATCTCCCTCGATCTGGGGCTCCACGCAAGATCTCACCCCATGGGGTCAAAATGATCACAAGGACGGTGAGCAAATATCCCAGAACCACATGGGGGGACCTAGTGAATGACCTGCAGAGAGCTGGACCAACGTAACAGAGGCTACCATCAGTAACACACTATGCTGCCAGGGACTCAGATCCTGCAGTGCCAGACGTGTCCCCCTGCTTAAGCCAGTACATGTCCGGGCCCGTCTGAAGTATGCTAGAGAGCATTTGGATGATCCAGAAGCGGATTGGGAGAATGTCATATGGTCAGATGAAACCAAAGTAGAACTGTTTGGTAGAAACTACTGTGCACCATAGTACAGACCAGTTCCTTATGAAACAAATTTTCACACATTTGTTTGTTTCAAATTTTGAATGTTTGTACAACATTCTAACATTTGTTTAATGAAATAGTATTTCTAATGCTTTAGTTAAATGTAATAGTCGAGCAGACATGGATAGCTACAGTGAATCGTGTCCGCCCGCCACATAATAATTCTACCCCTAGGTATCAATTTACTAAATTCCCTACCACATGATGAACTATTGAACTTCTGAATAGTATTTGTTAAATCAAATGTTACATTCCAAATTTCGAATGTGGACATTCAATCTAATTATAAACATTCGAAAGTGACATTCGAAAATGTAAATAGCATTCGATTATAGAATTTTTAAGAATACTTGTTCTTATCAACATTCGATTATGTAAATCGAATTTCGACAATAACATTCGTTCTAACATTCTAATTTGAATATAAACACATTCGCCCACCCCTCGTGTCTCCAACTGACACTAAAACAAAGTAATAAAGGGCACACTTGTAGATTACATGCAATTTATTTTATTTATATTATTTATTTTATTTATATATAGTAGCAACTGAATCTGCACTCACAGTTACTATTGTCAGGGTGCTGGAAAAAGGAGAAAGAGTTCAAATTAAATCTGCAGTTTCTGGATTTTCAAACAAATATATAGTCATTTTTTTAATAATGATTTTCAGACCAAACCCAAGTGTTACAAGTGCATCAGTAACTAATTTAAACTTTCATGCAACCCAAAATTTTTCTTTCATGATTCAGATAAAGCTTACAATTTTAAACAACTTTCTGATTTACTTGCATTATCAAATTTTCTGAAGGAGCAGCAATGCACTACTGGGAGCTAGCTGAACACATCAGCCTGTTACGGAAACCTTAGGACAGGTTTGAAAACCAGTGACATAGGGTGAGCCAATGATGAGGCATATATGTGCAGTCACTAATTAGCAGCTATCTTCCAGTAGTGCACTGCTGCTCCTACGCCAACCTAGGAAGGCTTTCAACAAATGCTACCAAAAGCAATTTAGATAATAGAAGTAAATTGAAAAGTTGTTTAAATTTGTGCTCTACCTGGATCATGAAAGAAAATTGTTGGGTTACATGTTCCTTTAAGTCTCACCTTCTGTGCAAAAAGTACTCAAATTGTTGCCATGGTGATGGGAAAACACCAAATAACTTTATTCACCAATTCTTATATATAGGATTGAGCTTGCATTCTATTGGCTGATTGGATCAGCCAATAGGATTGAACTTCAATCCTATTGGATGATTGCATAAGCCAATACTATGGATTTTTCCTACCTTAAAGGGACAGTCTAGGCCAAAATAAACTTTCATGATTCAGATAGAGCATGTAATTTTGAACAATTTTCCAATTTACTTTTATCACCAATTTTGCTTTGTTCTCTTGGTATTCTTAGTTGAAAGCTTAACCTAGGAGGTTCATATGCTAATTTCTTAGACCTTGAAGCCCACCTCTTTCAGATTGCATTTTAACAGTTTTTCACCACTTGAGGGTGTTAGTTCACATATTTCATATAGATAACACTGTGCTCGTGCACGTGAAGTAATCTGTGAGCAGGCACTGATTGGCTAGACTGCAAGTCTGTCAAAAGAACTGAAAAAAGGGGCAGTTTGCAGAGGCTTAGATACAAGATAATCACAGAGGTTAAAAGTATATTATTATAACTGTGTTGGTTATGCAAAACTGGGAAATGGGTAATAAAGGGATTATCTATCTTTTAAAACAATAATAATTCTGGTGTAGACTGTCCCTTTAATTCTGATTGGCTGATAGAATTCTATCAGCCAATCGGAATGGAAGGGACACCATCTTGGATGATGTCATTTAAAGGAACCTTCATTCTTCAGTCGCCGTCGGATAGAAGAGGATGCTCCGCGTCGGATGTCTTCAAGATGGACCCACTCCGCTCCGGATGGAAGAAGATAGAAGATGCCGCCCGGATGAAGACTTCTGCCTGTCTGGATGTCCTCTTCTGGCTGGATCGGATGAAGACTTCTGCCCCTCTGGAGGTCCACTTGTGCCCGGCAGGGTGAAGACGGCTCAAGGTAGGGAGATCTTCAAGGGGGTAGTGTTAGGTTTTTTAAGGGGGGATTGGGTGGGTTTTAGAGTAGGGTTGGGTGTGTGGGTGGTGGGTTTTAATGTTGAGGGGGTTGTATTTCTTTTTTTACAGGTAAAAGAGCTGATTACTATGGCGCAATGCCCCGCAAAAAGCCCTTTTAAGGGCTATTTGTAATTTAGTGTAGGGTAGGGAATTTTATTATTTTGGGGGGCTTTTTTATTTTATTAGGGGGCTTAGATTAGGTGTAATTAGTTTAAACATCTTGTAATTTTTTTTATTTTCTGTAGTTTAGTGTTTGTTTGTTTTTGTACTTTAGTTTATTTTATTTTATTGTATTTAATTTTAGGTAATTGTAGTTAATTAATTTAATTTATTTAATGATAGTGTAGTGTTAGGTGTAATTGTAACTTAGGTTAGTATTTATTTTAACTAGGTAGCTACTAAATAGTTAATAACTATTTAATAACTATTGTACCTAGTTAAAATAAATACAAAGTTGCCTGTAAAATAAAAATAAATCCTAAAATAGCTACAATGTAATTATTAATTATATTGTAGCTATCTTAGGGTTTATTTTATAGGTAAGTATTTAGTTTTAAATAGGAATAATTTAGTTAATAATAGTAAATTTATTTAGATTTATTTAAATAATATTTAAGTTGGGGGGGTGTTAGGTTTAGGGGTTAATAACTTTATTATAGTGGCGGCGGCATTGGCGGCGGCAGATTAGGGGTTAATACATTTAATAGGCTATGGCGGTTTAGGGGTTAATACTTGAATAGGTTAATTGTGTTGTCGGCTATGGCGGATTAGGGGTTAATAATTTAGTTATTACTTGCGGTGTGGGTTTGATGGCGGATATAAGGGTTAATAGTTTAAATAGGCATATTGCCTTGTGGGGGGTGGTCGGTCTAGGGGTTAATACATTTAATATTAGTAATGAGAGGGGAGGATTAGGGGCGCGATCCGATATACTGCATAGTTTGCGGCGCAAGCGAGGGAACCCGCGTCGCCCACAGTTTCAGCTCGCATCTCGAGCTATCCAATATACGGCGCCGTCAGTTGCTAACGTGCCGTAAGTTGGATAAACCAGCGATGTCCAGAAATCTGCGCAAGTACAAATTTCTTGCGTCGCCAGTGACTTACGCCACGTTAGAAACTGCCGGCGCCTACAAAACCTGACTAAAGTATGAAATCACCCGCACTGTCTAACACGCCTCCCTAACATAGCCCGACAGGTCTAACCCTCTATCCCCCTCACTATCCTAACAATAAAATATGTATTAACTCCTAAACCGCCGCTCCCGGACCCCGCCGCAACCTAATAAAGTTATTAACCCCTAAACCGCCGCTCCCAGACCCCGCCACCAGCTATATTAAATCTATAACCCCCTAAAGTGAGCCCCTACCCCGCCGCCATCTATATTAAATTATTTAACCCCTAAAATACTAAACTATCCCTACCACTAAACCTAAGTCTAACCCTACAAATAGCCCTGAAAAGGGCTTTTTGCGTGGCATTACCCCCAAAGTAAACTGCTCTTTTGCCAGCCCTTAAAAGGGCTTTTGGCGGGGCTTTGTCACAAAGTAATCATCTCTTTTGCCTACAATCTAAAACCCCCTACACCGCTGCCACCTATAATAAATGTATTAACCCCTAATCTAATCCCCCTACACCGCCGCCAGCTATATTAACTATATTAACCCTAATTATATTAGGGTTAATATAGTTAATATAATTATTATATTATATATATTAACTATATTAACCCTAATTATATTAGGGTTAATATAAATACTTACCTATAAAATAAACCCTAAGATAGCTACAATATAATTAATAATTACATTGTAGCTATGTTAGGGTTTATATTTATTTTACAGGTAAATTGTTAATTATTTTAACTAGGTATAATAGCTGTTAAATAGTTATTAACTATTTAATAGCTACCTAGTTAACATAATTACCCAATTTACCTGTAAAATAAGCTATCTTAGGGTTTATTTTATAGGTAAGTATTTAGATTTAAATAGGAATATTTTTGTTTATAATATGAATTAGATTTATTTAATAAGAATTTAGTTAGGGGTGTTAGGGTTAGATAGAGTTAATATAGTTAATATAAATACTATAGTAACTATATTAACTATATTAACCCTAATATAATTAGGGTTAATATAGTTAATATATATATAATGTAATAACTATATTAACTATAATATACTTAGGGTTAATATAGATAATATAGCTGGCGGCGGGGTAGGTAGATTAAATTAGGGGTTAATAATTTTAATATAGATGGCGGCGGTGTAAGGGGCTTACATTAGGGGTTAATACTATTGGTGTAGGGAGGGCAGGTTATAGGGCAAAAGAGCTGTTTACTTTGGGGCAAAGCCCCGCCAAAGGCCCTTTTAAGGGCTGGTAATAGAGATAATTATTTTAGGGGGATTAGATTAGGGGTTAATAATATTAATATAGCTTGCGGCGGTATAGGGGGATTAGATTAGGGGTTAATAATTTTTATATAGGTGGCGGCGGTGTAAGGGGTCAGATTAGGGGACAGATAAGGTAGATGGCGGCGGTGTAAGGGGTTCACATTAGGGGATAGATCAGGTAGATGGCGGCGGTTTTAGGGGTTCACATTAGGGGATAGATCAGTTAGATGGTGGCGGTTTTAGGGGCTCACAGTAGGGGGTTAGTTTATGTAGATGGTGGCGGTTTAGGGGTTACTTACTTTATTAGGGATTGCGGCGGGTGATCGCGGTTGACAGGTAGATAGACATTGCGCATGCGTTAGGTGTTAGGTTTTATTTAGCAGATTGCGGTTGATAGGTAGATAGACATTGCGCATGCGTTAGGGTTTATTTAGCAGCTAGTTTAGAGAGTTACAGGGCTCCAATAGTTAGCGTAAGGCTTCTTACGGCTGCTTTTTGTGGCGAGGTGAAAATGGAGTAAGATTTCTCCATTTTCACCACGTAAGTCCTTACGCTGTATATTGGATACCAAACTGCGCTGGTTTGGTATACCTGCCTATGGCCCAAAAAACTACGGGCGACGGCAGAAATATACGCGCGTAACTTCTAGGTTAAGCCGTATATGTGATACCAAACCAGCGCAAATATTGGCGTCGCCAGCTTTTGCAGGTGACGATTTTTATCAGATCGAGCCCCAGAACTCTTAGGAGCTGGGTGTACGGAGGGAACCGCAATTTCCTGATCATATAGTATCTGCAGATACCCCTTTTGGAAGACAGGAAAAACTTGTCCGTAGCACAGCCTAATATAAAATCAAGAAATGGGAAAATAACCTTCCAGGACAAAAGCTGATGGTCCAAGCCATGTATATTTTCAAATGGAGAAGCTTGAAGTACCTTCAAAATCAGATTTTAAATTAATTCTAATCAAGGCCTGAACAAAAATCTAAACATCAAGAATTTTTTTAGATTTTCTTCTAATACAGAACAGATAAGAAATCTGACACTTTAAGAGCTGGCTGATAAGCCCTTCTCCCACCTGCTCTGTAGAAACGGAAGAACTTGAGGAATTTAAAGGGATACTTTTTTGGTAAACCAAGCCAGAAAGGTTTTCCATATCTTGTGGTAGATATACCTGGTAACAGGCTTTCTGGCCTAAATTAAGGTATCAATGATCTTTACTTCTGTTAGATAAATGTAGGTGTTCAATCACAAAGCTGTCAAAGCCAGTTTAAAGAGTACTAGATGAAATAATGGACCTTGAAAAAGAAAATCTTTTCTGAAAGGAGGCTGCCAAGGTGGACGACGGACATTTGAACTCACCTCACTAAATCTTGGAGGCAAAAATTTGACTGAGGAATTTAGAGAGAGACGGGAAGGGATTAAAACTCTAGTATGTAAGGTTGATTTTTCCTCCACCTAGTAAGCTAGAGTATAATCCCAAGTGATGATCTCATGGACTCTCACCATCTTATAAAATAAATATATCTGATACCAATGTGTCACATTTTGGGGTATGCATGCTTGTCTAATTTTGTTTTTTAACCTAAGAATAGTGTTGCAGTTGGGAGAACTTAGCACAAGAATGTATGCCTGTAGACGTACATGGTACAAAAAAAAGTTAAAATACATTTGTGTGTGTGTTTATATACACAAAGACAATGAAGTAGCATCTCACAAATAACATTTAGATGTGATTAGACCAAATGACGTGAAAATAAACTAGATAATTGGACCAATGACTGGGAGCTAAAGTTTACTATTTTAAAGTGTAAAATTGTGCATTTAAGAAAGAAAAATCCAAACTTTAATTACAGACTAAATTACACTTTACTGACTGGTACAAAAGAGGAAAGGACTTGGAAATTATTATTTCAGATTATTTGAAATTGTGACAGTAGAACCTTAGTTTTATAATGGTAGCTCCCTTACAAATTCTCAGTGCGCCCACCGCCTTTAGTGAGATAAGTGCTAATTTTGTAAGAAAACAAGCAAGTTGTTTGTTGTTTTTAACACAATCTATCTTGTTTATGTTTTGTATCATTGTAAGGTGCTCCTTCATATCTACAATGGTCATTGAAGTTACAGGTTATATGTTTTTTATTTTAGGGTGGGGTTTTAGAATAGGCTTAACTGTTTTTTTATTTTTGGCAAAAAAAAATTTGTAATGGTAGTTTTTTTTATTTTCTGTAATGGTCGGCTTTTGTTTTTTTTCTGTAATGTTAGGTAATTTTATTTTTCAGGTAAGGTTAGGTTTTTTTTAGGTTGGGTTTTTTATTTTTTAAGGTAAGGTTAGTTTTTTGGATGGGTAACTTAGGGGGTGTAATGTTAGGGGGCTTAAATGGTTAGGGGGTTTAGATGTTATTAGGTATTTTGCGGTGGGAGTTATGGCAGTTTAGGGGTTAATAGAGTAGTATTGTAGTTTGCGATGTGGGGGTGTAACAGTTTAGGGGTTAATAGTGTAGAGGGGTAGTTTGCAGTGGAGGTTGTGGTGGTTTAGGTGTTAATAATGTAGAGCGGCAGTTTAGATGTGGGTGTGTGGTGGTTTAGGGGTTAATAGAGTAGAGGGGTAGTTTTGGATGTGGGGGTGTGGCGGTTTAGGGGTTAATATAGTCATTTAGTGCAACTGTTTCCTCCAGCCAAACTCTTTACACATCCTTTCAGGTCGTGTAAGAAGTTTGAACATTAAATGTGATTGCGTTTGAGCGATTGCATTTACTTTCAACTTGTAATACGAGCGGGCATTGCTGCTCAACGCCGCCCATAGAAAATATAGGGAGCGTAAATTACCGTGAGTTTGCGCAAACGAATTCACGGTAATTTAAACAGCCTGCCACTTGTAATATGGGTTTGAGTGTAAAGAATTCCTCATGATAATGATAGCAATCCACTTGTAATCTGGCCCCTATGTGGGGACAATTACCACTACAATACAAAACTGGAAAATCTGATCAGCACATCAGACATAATTCTCTGTATATTATTCCTGTGATGATATTAGTTCCTCTGTGGTTTCTGCCATCTGGTGATTCTTACACTCTGAATTTAAAAACCTGATGGATTCATCTGCTGTATGAAGGTTGATGTTAATTGCTTCCCGTAGATTTGCAAAGAAAAGTCCATGTTTGCTTTTCTCTTTAGGCCATTCAACATACGTTCTGTGTTTCATTATCGCCTTTAACTTATAATACTTGTTAGGAATGACATATTGTGGAATGGGTTCCAATAAAATTAGTATTAAATTATTGGACTGCTTACCAAATAATTTATGCTCTGCGAAATACAGTTCATAATGACACCATTCACTTTGGATGAAATTTGGAGACAAAACAAATATTGACTTAAAACTTTTCTCAATGCAGTGAACAATATTTTCAATGATTGCTTTACCTGGAATGAAATCTCTTTTATGGTGGCATAATTTTATGGACTCATTTTTTTCAAGGTTTGGTATTAAATGTTCATGTACCCAAGCAGAATCTTGATGGTTGTAGGAGATGAAAGCATGAAACAGTATATGATCTTTTGTTTCATGAAGATTGATATTTCTGACTCTGTGTTTTGTTTGAATCCATTTGTACATCATGTAAAAATACCAAGGCAAATCAAAATATATACAAAAGAATATCATGCATAGACAAAAAATTAACATAGTACCCAAGACTGTACCAAGCAATATGTAGATATTACATGATATTTCAGAAATATAAAAGTTTTGTAGAAGAATTCCTCTATATTCATCTGGATATTCACAGATATAAGATTCTGGCCATCCAACCAACTTTCCTGGTGACTGCTTTTCTGTCAAAATAAACTCTCTGAGTTCACAATTACATTGAAATGGATTTTTACCTGCACTTACGCTTTTAAAGCATATGGTTCTATTGAGAAAGTTAATAGACGATGAGTCAATAACATTTTCTTCAATCCTCAGGATGTTCAAGCTACCCCAAAAGTTTTGGCAATCAGGGAAATGTCTTAGCTTATTTAAAGCCAAATTTATTTCTTTTAAATATTTTAATGTTTTCACTTCTTCTGGAACCCTTGTAATTTGATTTTTGTAAAGATCCAGTATTTGAATGTTGATAGGAATGCAAGAGAAAACCAAATCTGATAAACTGTTTTCAGATAAATTTAGGAAAATTAGAGATTCAGTCCAATTGCAGTTCTCTCCTTGATTGTAAGATAGGTGATTTTTACTTAGATCTAGATAACTTAAAGATTTCATAGTGGACGTCATAACACTTAGTTTCAATAAACTTTCTAGTTTGTTATTCCGTAATATAAATATTTCTAGAGATGTTAATGTTTTGCATTTCTGAAAAATCTCATCCGTTATCCCATTGTTGTGAAAGCTTAAAAAACGAAAAATATTCTGCTTCTCAGGACAAAAAAAGTGTATGACATCTGCATTTGAATATGTGAAGTTCTCTACAAGCATTTCTGCCCACATTTTGGCAGGATGAGGCAGTTTGTAGAAGAAGATCTCTGTTGTGACATGATCTATAGCTAAAGATTTCAGAGAACCAATAATAAAGTTAATTTGGACATATATATTATCTTGTACACGATTGTAATTGTGGATGGAAAAACTTTCTATGGATGAATTCCAAACTGATGCAAGAATCCTGCAAATTTTTGTCCATGACGTTGTAATATTGCTCACAATTAGACTTAGAACCTTCGACCTTTTATTGACATTTGCTAAAGATTCAATTGAAAAATCATAGATTTTATCACGTCCAATTTTTGATACTTCCAGCGTTCTTGAAGTGTTTAATGCATCATTCAAAAGAAATTGATTTACTAAATGTTCTGGTATGCTGATATGTAGTTTGCCTGTATTTAATAATTGTAGACTTCCGGCCTCATATTCCTGTAAAGCTTCAAGTCCCAAAAACACGTACTTAAATTCCATTTGTGCTATATTAATAAAATCATATCTTCTTATCTTTGTTGCACTCAATCCAAGGTAACTGAGTTTTTCCAAAGTGTTAAATTCTTTGCATAGTTCCATAGTTTCAAAGTTATTGTAAGAAAGATTCAGATGGGTAACACTTTTCATAAAATACAAAGAACTACATTTAATAATCTTTAAATTATTGTAAGACAGATCCAAATGTTTTAAAGCAATATTTTTTTTAAACACATGGCCATCTAGTTCTTCAATCAAATTATATGAGAGATTCAAAAATTTCAAGTTTAATAAGTGATGAAAATTTGTTTCTTGTAGGTATTGTATAATATTTTGAGATAAATCCAGTTCTAAAGCATTGAAAGGCACATTTGAAGGCACTTTATCAAGTTGTTTCTTAAAGAACAAACCCTCTATTTCATTCTCAGTGCTTATTGGCATAAGGATATAGATGATAATAAAATGCATCAGAGAATGTTTATTCACTTGATCAGCTTTGTTTTTCATAATGATGACAGACACATCCAAACCTAGAAGGGAAGAAAAAGCATTGTAAATTAAATAACTTGTTATATTGTATTATTACTACTTATATATATTTGATGTAGTATTGTTTGTTTGCTTTTTCTCTTGAGAACTGATTGTCATTTTAGAGCCTTGCGTACAGTTTATTGAATTATTTTTTCATTATATATTGCAGTTTTTAGTTTTTAAAAAAAAACAGATGTCCCTGTGCTAAAAAATAAATTGTTTCTATATTTCTATATACGAAGGAGAGTCAAGCCCAGTACAATATAGCACTGCATGATCTGGGAGTTTTGTTACACTTTTGAATAACTTTAACAAATTAGGATCAAACTTTGTATATTTCTGTTTCTACACACATATTACATTGCACCTTGAATGTGCTGCATTGCAAACTAAAACTGACTTTCAGAAAGTTGGAGGGAGAGGGCAGTTCCCTAAGCTGAACAATGTATTTTGAACAAGCTGGTCCACTGATTTGTCTTGCCAGCTGTATGCAGGTGAAGTTTGCTCAAAATTCACAATAGACTTATTTTAACTAACAGAAAAGTAATAGATATTAAAATATAGAAAAGAACAAGTTTAATTGTAGTGAAAACATTTTAGTTTAATTTGTAATTGATGCAAACTGAGCCTTTTTTTAATCAGCCCCAGGGGTTCTCCAGCTACCTTCTCTCTCCCATGTGAAATTTTATATCCCAAAGAGCTTCATTACTTTCTATGGAAGGCATCTCTCATCTCTCTGGGATTTCCAGGTTCCTCCCCTTTTCTTAGAAAATTCAGTGAGTTCTGCCTCTGTGAAGTCTGCTCTATAATCAGGATTTGTAAAATCACAATCCTAAATTCACACTGCTGTACACTAAATAAAATACAAAATGCACTGTATGCACAATTATTAGGCGAGTTGTATTTTTGAGGATTCATTTCATTATTGAACAACGTCAGTGCTCTCGGTCAATCCAAAATGTTAATAAACCTCAAACCTGATTATTTAAGAAAGTAAAAGTGAGGTTTTGGCTTTCTTAGGAGAATATCTATGTGTGTACAATTATTATGCAACTAAATGAAAAACAAAAAATTCCCATCTCATTTGTTTATTTTCATCTGTTAAAGTGAGAATAACAAACAACTCAAAATTTACAAATAAACATTACAGACATTTCCAAAAACAAATCAGTGACCAATATAGCCACCCTTTTCAATAAAAGTCATAAGCCTTCCATCCATGGCATCTGTAAGTTTCTTGAAATACTTTTTGTTCAGCAGCAACCACAGCCTCCCAGACACTGTTCAGAGAAGTGTACGGTTTTCCTTCACTGTAAATCTCCCATTTAAGAAGGGCCCACAAGTTCTCAATAGGGTTTAGGTTAGGTGAGGAAGGGGGCCATGTCATTATTCTTTCATCTTTAAGGCCTTTACTGGCTAGCCATGCAGTGGAGTACGTTGATGCATGCGACGGAGCATTGTTCTGCATAAAAATCATGGCCTTCTTGAAAGATGCAGACTTTTTCCTGTACTACTGCTTAAAGAAAGTGTCTTCTAAAAACTGGCAGTAGGTTTGGGAGTTGATTTTGTGTCTATCCTCAACCTGAAAAGGTCCAACTAGCTCATTTTTAATAATACCAGCCCATACCAGTACCCCATCTCCGCCTTGATGGTGTCTGAGTCAAAGTGGAGCTCTGTGCCCGTTACTGATCCAGCCACTGGCCCATCCATCTGGTCCGTCAAAAGTCACTCATCTCATTAGTCCATAAAATCTTTAAACAATCTGTCTTCAGATATTTCTTGGTCCAGTCTTGACTTTTCAATTTATGTGTCTTGTTCAGTGGTGGTCGGATTTCAGACTTCCTTTCCTTAGCCATGTCTCTGAGCACTGACCACATTGTACTTCTGGGCACTCCAGGTAGGTTGCAGTTCTGGAATATGACAGCACTGGAGGATAATAGGTTCCTGGTAGCTTCACGTTTTATTCTTCTCAAATCTTTGGCATTTAATTTGCTTTTTTTTTTTCTCAACCCTGTTGACTATTTGCAACAAAACGTTTGATGGTTCTGTGATCACACCCCAATATCTTAGCAATTTTAAGAGTGTTGCATCCCTCTGAAAGACTTTTTACAATTTTTGACTTTTCAGAGTCAGTTAAATCTTTTATGGCCCATTTTGCCTGAGGAAAAGAAGCTGCCTAATAATTATGCACACCTTGATATAGAGTGTTGATCTCCTAAGGCCACACCCTCCCTCATTACACAAATACACATCAATTAAAAGAGAGAAGCGCTCAAACTGGGAACAAACAATAGCATAATAGCTTGTTCTATGGCTAGTTACCACCCAAGAAGCAGCTTCTTTTTTTGCTCATCAAAAAGAACTTTCCTGTAGCATATCAGTCTGATCCTGAATTAATAGTACAGTCCACCCCCGAAATACCAGGCAATCCCTCTCTGAACAAGGTAAACGGCAAAACCCCAGACGTACGTTTCAGCCTATTGTAGGCCTTGTCAGTGAGGTGCAGCCATATCCCTCTAGGCACACTGAGCAACGGGTCCACGTCTGGATTCCCGCATCACACTTAGCGAGACTTCTCTAAGAGTCATACTTTGCATAAATTAAAAGAGAGAAGCGCTCAATCTAGGAACGAACAATAGCATAATAGCTTGTTCTATGGGTAGTTACTACCCAAGAAGCAGTCTCTCTTTTTTTGATCAACATGTGCCTTTCACAGAGAACTTTCCTGTAGCATATCAGTCTGATCCTGACTTAACAGTACAGTCCAGCCCTGAAATACCAGGCAATCCCTCTCTGAACAAGGGAAACGGCAAAACCACAGACGAACAATAGCATAATAGCTTTTTCTATGGCTAGTTACAACCCAACAAGCAGCCTTTTTTTGCTTAACATGTGTCTTTCACAGAGAAGAACTTTCCTGTAGCATTTCAGTCGTATCCTGACTTAAACAATACAGTCCAGCCCTAAAATACCAGGCAATCCCTTTCTGAACAAGGGAAACTGCAAAACCCCAGATGTACGTTTCAGCCTAGTGTGGGCCTCGTTAGTGAGGTGTAGCCATATCCCTCTAGGCACACTGAGTAACAGGTCCACATCTGGATTCCTGCATCACACTTAGGGAGACTTTCCTAAGAGTCATAATTTGTATAAATTAAAAGAGAAGCGCTCAACCTGAGAACGAAAAATAGCATAATAGCTTGTTCTATGGCTAGTTACCACCCAAGAAGCAGACTCTTTTTTTGCTCAACATGTGCCTTTCACCTGATATGCTTAAATCCAATAAGCATTTAAGTTTATAAAGCTTTGAGTTGGACAATATGCATAGAAATGATGATTTGGTCAAAATACTCACTTGCCTAATAATTGTGCACACAGTGTAGAAAGTGCAAAGTTTAAATGTAATACAATTTAATCTGAAGTGCAAAGTGATGTAAAATAGAAGGCACAATGTGTAAATGCAGCAGAACTCTCATGTCATGCAGTGCTATATTGCTCTTGGCTTGTCTCTCCTTCACATACAGAAAACGCTTCTTGGAGAAGAAAAGCAAAATCTGCATTTTGAAATTTTTTTGGGGATCTCGCAATGTTGGAGGATCATTTTAGAATATCTCACCTGAGCAGGTTTTAAATAGTAGGGCCCTAGTGAGCTTCTATCCCACAGAACAGCTGTGTACAGATATGCGTAGTCACATTCCATATCAAAATAAACAACTTCAACTTAACCTTTTTTAATGCAAAGAAATATTTAACACGTTAATTTTTTGTTTATATACTGTACATGATATAAATGTGTTGAATCTAACTAAAATATATACCTCTATTTTAACTTTAAATGAGCTATTCTTAAGCATAATCAATGCCACAAACTAATATAAACAGAAAAATAAAGTATATTCATTTAATAAATATGAGGAAATCAGTCTGTGTTTTGCAAGGGATATGCTGGGTGTGGAATAATGCTCTTTTGTTTCATTACAAAGTTACTCAACCACTTGAAACCACTTTGCTGTGATATACAGTGATTGTAAAATTGCTCCAAAATAATTTAAGAAATAAAAATATCTGGGACACATGGAAAGTACTGGTGAACAGCATTATTGCAGTGGGTCTTAGCTTGGGCATAAATATTAATTACATTTTTAGAATGTTTTGTTTTTCCAGATGAGCATTTCCCTGTTTATCCTTCAAAAGCGGAACTCCTGTCATAATAGTTTTTAATTTGTTCTTGGGAAAACTTTATTACACACAACCGGTGTGCCTAAAGTCAGTTTATGATCCCAAGATGTCAACAACAGAGCAACAGAACACAGTGTCTTTATCAAGGCACAGGCCCTAGGTCAATTAAAGGTAACACAATATGATATCTTAAGACATATTTTAATCACATATATGTTACTGGGTGAAAAAAATATGACAGGCATGTCATGTTTGGTATCAAAAGTCTCATGATATCACAAGGGGATTGCCTATAAGGATATATGTACTGGAAATACATTATTAGAAGTTATTGGTTTATGGCGTGCCATAAAGAAGGTTGGCTACTGTCAGGGTTCTGTGACTGTTTCTTTAAGATTCAGCTCACCGCCTCCTTGTCATGATTGGTTGCTCCTCCTTTATTACAGGTGAACAGACAGAAGACATTGCTTGGTATTGTGGATACATATCCTGAGTTTATTGGGATACAAAAGCCTTGGATTACAAGTATAAGATAATATCTGCTAATATATTTTTTTACATTTACACAGGATTCTTTCTGCTTTCTCAGAGCTGTGAACTCTATTCCTAACATCACTACTCCGGATTGAAAGTGTGAAACAAGGAGTATAAACTCTTCAGTGGGGTAAAGATTTTGCTAACTGCTGACTTTAACTTAGAAACTGGTGTCTATATTTCTCTTTAGCACTGTAACAGGTCTGTCAGTAAACCGGATCCCTTAGCAACCTGTGACGTAACTTCCTCCTCTTTCCGCATTCGGAACGCTTCCTCTGTCTGTGTTGACTCTCTGCAGAGCAAGACGCCTCGCTACAACCTGCTGCCATACGAAAACAAGGTATTTGCTAGTAAGCACATTTAAACTTAAACGCAACCACATTGTGATATTAAGGAGAATTACTCAGGCTCACAAGTTTGTATCTTCATACGTTACAGTTATTGGAACTCTGGTGATTAACCCCAGCTTTGTCAGGGATTCTCTCATGCTAACTGAGTGCCTATACCCGTCACACAACTTAGTGCTAAGAGTGTTACCCCTCCTCATACAGTTAGTACTTATCTGTGTTAACATTAAATACAGACCATTTAAACTAACTGATTAACATTCACTTTATACTATGAATCTACTTTTCAGTAGTGGATCCTTTTAATTAAGTGAAACAAACCAATTTTACTTTACATTATACTCTTCAGTTGTGTTCCACATACCCAACCTTACAGTGTTCTGATAGCTACCTTCCTTGCCCACTCTGGAAGGGGCCTGGTGAGAAACCTGACCACAGGAACAAATGTTTTTAACTGCAATTTAATCAAAATAATATTCATTCTACATGGGAGGCTGCGTGGAACAACATAAGTGACCTTTTTACCTTGTCAACTCCCTTGGCAAAGATATCTAAACTAGTACAGTAGTAGGCAATTGTTTAAATAACTCTTTTGTATATAAATGCACCATGACTCCTTTTTGTTCATAGTAAATGTTCCTTTATTAAGTTTTTACCTTTGTCTAAACTTTGAACCATGTTACCGAAGAGACTGGTAATAACAGTATTGTGTTTTTAGATTGATTTTTGCTAATTTGGGATTTTTCATTTCTTTGTTGTCTGTGTTTTTCCTTAGGATTCCCCATATAATAATATTAAGGTGGTGGCAGCAGATAGTAGATAGTTTAGAGTGGGTGGCATAAAAGTACAGTATGGACATTTTTCTAGGTCAAATAGACTAGAGTGTGTTTGTTAACCCTTGCACCCACTGAACTAAATCACAAGCTTGCCTGGAATGACTAGACTGTAAACTGGTTAAGGTTGAAAGGTTTGGTTAATCCTTTTTGTGCCAAACTGGGGACTGTGGCAGGGTTGGTTAACCCTGTATATCGCATATCCTTATCACACTTATAAATGTCTGCAATATTTAGAAATTCCATTTAATTGTACATTTAATATAGATTGTGCTAACATAAACAATGTGATAGTACATTAATACAGAAATAATACCATTGCAAGGACCCATTTTAATTTGCCTGTGCATATAAAAATGTCTTCATAATAATATATTGCTTATCTACTAAATGGAGTCTATATTTAAAATCCTGTTCCTCATTTACTATGACTACATATATCCCCTTTTCTTGGGCCATGGTAGCAATAGCCATTTATTTGGTGGTGCTACTCTCTGGTCAGGGTGTTGTAGATCCTGTGAATGAGGTAATTGTGGAGTCTAATATGCAGAATTTACACTATACAAAGTGACTTTAGTTGAGACAATGGGGCATATTTATCAAGCTCCGTATGAAGCTTGATGCCCCGTGTTTCTGGCGAGTCTTCAGGCCTGCTCTGAGGCGGCGGACAGACATCGCCAGAAATCAACCCGATTGAATACAATCGGGTTTATTGAAACCAACGCGAATCTGCAGGGGGCAGCATTGCAAAAGCAGTTCACAAGAACTACTGGTGCAATGCTGTCTGCATTTATCAATGTGCAGCGGACATGATCCACAATATCGGTTCATGTCCGCTCGCACAATGATAATTCGTCCCCAATAAGTTCATTATCACTAAATTCGTGTTTACATGTTTTGTAAAATGTATTGATGTGGTTTTTATAATAAATATTGTTTTTTTTATTTATTAAATTAATATTAAAGTAAGAGTGCTGTATTCCCTAGCTTTTTTGAAAGTAACAAATTTTGGTTCTGCATTTCTTTCTAATTTTTGTTTGACTAAAGAGAACATAGAAACTCAAAAGTTGTTTTTATGATTAAGACCAAGCATACAATTTTAAACAACTTTTCAATTTACCCCAATTATCAAGTTAACTTGATTCTCTCCGTATCCTTTTTTGAAGGAGGAACAATTCACTACTAGGAGCTAGCTGAACACATTGAGCGAGGCAATGACAAGGGTATATATGTGCAGTCACCTTTCAGCAGCTGGCTCCCAGTAGCCCACTGTTGATCCTGAGCCTATCAAAGTATGATTTTTATCAAAGATGCCAAATCAATACAGTACACTGTCTCCTAACAATGTGTGTTGCATGAAATTTGAGCATTGCATAACTGGACTGTGTAATGTACTTGATTACAAGTACAGATTACTGGCATTAATTGCTCAGGTATGAGAAATATAAATGTGATAAACATTAAATCAAACTGGGCAGCTGCTGATTTCAGTGTGTATATGATCTCAAAAAAACTATATATGCTGCTGACTGAATGTAAAAGAACATACATGTATTCATAAAGTTATTTAAAAAAAAAATCTTAGCTGCACTAAACACTTTTTAGAGCTACATTCTCAGTAAATTAACCTTTTTAAAAAAAATAAAATGTTAATTCTATAAAATATACTTTGCCCGAACATATTACAAATTACAGTGAATTTGCCTTTGCAAAAGGTTCTGCTTTTTAAATAATGTAAAGTTAAATAAACTTTGGTATATGCAAATAAAACAATCATTCACTGGAAAGGGTAAAGATTAATTCATTTTACCAAGTCTTTTTCTGTTCCACTCTCCTTTTAGAGCCAACCAGACTGAAGCCGGAACATGTTTTTTCAAAGCTTTGCAGGCTTAGTGAAAACCTCAATACGGCTTCTCACTGAACTTGTAATATTGTCATTATCCACTTAGCTGCAAACAGACTTTCCTCCCTCCCTCTTCCTCTCTCTCTTTCGTTTTTCATTTAAACCACACCCTGCAGTTTTTACATAGGAATATTTTGTTATGTGTTTTACAGGAAAATAGGGCAGACTATTCCTTTTCATTCACTGACAAAAATAGTAAGTCAGTTGGATTTTGCCTCGATTCTTTCTGAGCATAGGTAAATTAACCCCTTGCGCCTTTTAGACGTAGGTACTACATCACACAAAACTTTGCCCAGCATACAGTTGATGTAGTACCTACGTCCAACACTGTGATGCATGCTACAGGCCCCGCTTAGACAGCAGAGACTGCTGCTGGGGCTGAATACATCTGCCTTCATGTACTATATAAAGCCAGTTTGTCAGATTGTTACACTATAGAAAAATAATTTGGCAGAGGGAGGGATGGGGACCTGCACTAAAAAAAATCAATGTTTGTAGGGGGAGGTGAGAACATACAATAATCACTTTAAGGGGAGAGGTGGGGAGGATGAGGGGGCCCCTACATTAAAGAAAAAAATAAATAAAGAAAAATAAAATAAAGTTTAAAAACTAACAATTTTTGGTACTGGCAGACTAGCTGCCAGTAACAAACATGACAGCTAGCAGTGGGATGGGGTTTAGAGAGTTGTTTGGGGGGATTAGGGAGGCGAGAAGGTGAAGAGAGATCTATACTACAGAAATATAAAAACATATTTAAAAAATTGATAATAATAATAAATCAAAGCCCTAAGCTAGATACTGGCAAGCCTGTCTACCAGTACCAAAGATGGTGATGACTAGTAGGGGGGAGAGGAAAGAGAGCTGTTTGGGAGGGTTCAGGTAGGACTCAGGGATTGAGAGGTGCCAGGTGGGAGGGTAATCTCTACACTACAGCAAAAATGAACCTTACAAGCTAACTGGTTATCCCCCTTGCTGCCAGGAATATCAAATGTGGTACGCAGCTGCATTAGCGGCCTTCTAATTGCCAAAAAAAACAATGGCAAAGCCATGCAAATCAGCTGTTTCTTAACAATGGGGAACCCAGAGAAGCCTTACCAACCATTTGTCTTATGATCGTTAACTTTTACGTAAACTTTGGGTTTCTCACTGAAATTATTTACACACAACTATTGCAATTTTTTCGCATTCCATGGCTAAATAGTAGTATCAGATATACCAAAATGGGCCTAGATCAATACCTTGGGTTGTCTACTTTAAAAATATATACTATATATAGTTTTCATAGGTAAATAAAAAGAAAAACAAAGGCTCTATTTCTGTTTTAATCGAGTGATAGCAAAAATGCTAAAACTTTGGGCAAGTTTTTCTCTGAAATGTTTGGTAGTGAAGGGATTAAAACATAAAGGATTCCTAGAATTAAAAAAGATCTGCACACAAAATACATGGTTTGAAAACTATTTGAAACTGTCATTTTTTTTAGTAAAATGTGCACTCTTTTGCAGGCCTGGGACTAGGGTTGCCAGATGTCCACTACAAAAGTACTGGAAATCTGTAGGTGATTGAACAAAAAAGCTCAACATTAGTCCCCATTCTTGATCCCACTAAGCATATTATTCACAGCCGAGCACTCATTTTACCCATTGGCTGCCAATGACATACAAATAAATAGTTTGACCCCTTTAACTGACAGTAACATATGCAAATAGAAGATATTTTACCCTTCTGACTGCCCCACACTTCTTTCTGCCCTATATTTGTAACGAGACATAGGAGGCCTTTTATATTTAGCTAACACTCAGAGATTTCTAAAAACTGGACATTTATTTTTGTGAAGATTTTACTGAACAGCCTGGTAAAATACTGGACTATGCTGTTAAATACTGGACACCTGGTAATCCCCACCTAGGGCACACCCTTGAAAAGCTTATTGAATGTTGTTTATATTAATTCATTTTCTTTGGCCATAAACAAACATTTGTACAGATCAAATAATCACTGTGCAGCATGTAGGAAAGTCAGGGTTCTGCATTCTACAGAATGTACCACAGCCTTCTCGGGGGAGAATAGGAACACTACACGTTTCAGAAATAAATTACACAAATAGCAAGCAAGAATAATGAAAGTATTTCAAAATTATTTATAATTATTCTTAAACATTTTGGTCTAAATTACAAATGGAGTGCAGTTTATAGTGTAGGGTGCATTAGCTTTTGCGCAATCTCAGACAAAGAATAAAGAACAATCTGGTATTATAAATAGATTTATTTATTTTTTAAATTCCAAAGCATCTTAAAGACACCTTTAATTTTCCCTATTTTTTTAATGAATAGCAAAGAGAGCGCTATTAGCACTCACTTAACTAGTATTAACTCTCAGTGTAGTCACTGTAATACTAAACCAGCTCAGGTTACTCTAGAAGTTTTATGACATAAAGCAACAAATGCCTTCCTGTAGAAGCCCCAGCCTCCTTTTAGGGCTGTGACAGGAAGTAATGGACAATAAATAAAAGGTAAAATACATTTAAAATTATATATACTAAGAATAAGCCGCTACTTAGTGCTTTTTTATTACAACAATGAAACATATTTAAGTCACACTGGCCAGGGTTGCACCAAATTCAAACTGTAAATGTCAACAACTGATTGTTAAACTCTGTTATACCAGTATGTTCACCACCACTTGTATTACATGACATTCCAGCTGTGGTCAACATATTATGGCCAAAAACTTCTGAAAGAAAATTGTCCTGCAGAAGGGAACATACCATACACAGGCCACATGTTGAAATTCATGCCAATAACAAGAATTCTACGCCCTCTGCAAGCCTTGATGGGGCAGAGGGCTCCATGGGTCTCCTAAGGGTGTCTTAGGATGGGTAAGAGATTGTTTTTGGGTACTAAATACCCATGTTGTTTTAATGAGACGCATTGCCAGTAACCCCAAAGGCCAATGTTATGTTTGTGCCCAAGTCCCTACGCATCATAATGGGGGAATCTCTCTTACAGCTGCTGAAATTAATTTGGTACTTTTTAATACTTCTATCCTTAAAAAGGCAGGCTCATTTTTGTTTAACCTCACATGAAACTTCCTTTCTTTAGGTGGCTTTTCTATCCATCATCCGTGTGAGACAGGTTGCAGTCTCAGAATTGTGATGTCATCACTTATTATTTAAAGGGCCTCTGTTCAGTATGCTTTGCCCTTGCGCTGTCTCAGACCTGTTTGTGAGTTCCTGTGTTCCAGTTCCTGTGTATTACCTGGCTAGTCTGACGTCTCTACTGGTTCCTGAACCCTGGCTTGTTCCTGACTCTGCTGTTCTCCTTGTTCCTGATTCCGGCTCGTCTGACTACTTGCTTTGGCTCCTGACTCGGCTCGTCTTACTACCAGCTCTGGTTTTGACTCTTGGCTTGTTATTTGACTTGTGGACATTTTATTATTTTTGTTATTAATAATGGTGTGATTATTTTTTCACTTCTCGTCTCAGTCTGATTCCTGGCACCCTGACATTATGCAAGGGCCATGAATCCTGATGATGCTAATAATCCACCTTTACCTACCATCATTTCCAGGATCACCGCTTGGATCAATTTGCACTAGCCCTGCAAACCCTGCTGACTCGCACTGCACATTTGGACCTGAGTGTCCCACAAGTTATGGCTGCTCCTGTTTCCGTTGCTGCACCTAGTCCTACCAGGAGCATGTCCGGTTCTGCACCTCTACCTTAGCGTTATAGAGGCGATCCTAATCAGTGCAGAGGGTTTTTGAACCAGGTGGGCATTTACTTTGAGATGTTACCTCAGGCGTTTCCCTCTGACAGAGCTAAGGTGGGATCTCTCATCTCTTTACTCTCTGACGCGGCCCTTGCCTGGGCTAATCCCTTGTGGGAGACTAATAAACCTGTGATTTCTAATCACCCTGAATTTGTGACCTCCTTTCGAAGGATATTTGATGTTCCGGCTCGCTCCTCCTCTGCTGCCAAATGACTTATGTCCATTCAGTAAGGTACGAGATCTGTTGCTCAGTATGCCATTGAGTTCCGTACACTTTCCGCAGAGGTTGGTTGGAACAATAAAGCCCTTGTTGCCACCTTCTTTCATGGGCTTTCTGATGCGATTAAAGATGAAGTTGCTGCCACAGATTTACCAGAGGCTCTCGAGGCTTTGGTGTCTTTTTTAATCCTAATTGACATCAGACACAGAATGAGGCCCTCTTTCAAGGAGCGCTTGCGGAAGCCTCCTGTTCCGTTGTCTCCTACGTTCTCGTTCCCACTCATGCCTCCCTCTCCTCCCATGTCTCCTGGTCCCGAGTCTCCAAGTACTGCAGTGCCAATGTAGTTGGGATTCACGCGTCTCTCCACGGCGGAGAGGGCCTTTAGAAGGAGGGAGGGGCTCTGCTTCTGTTGTGGTTTACAGGGCCACCTTTTAAAGTCTTGTCCTACACGGCTGGTTAAACGCTCGCACCTAGGGTCCTGTTGGGGGCATACCTTGGGTGGTTTATCCTCGTCCCCGGAACCACTAAAGGAGAAACCTTTGTTCACGGTTGTCCTTTCCTGGGTGGGCTCCTCCATAGTCACCCAGGCTCTTGTTGACTCCGGTGCTGCGGGCTATTTCATTGACAGTGCTTTTGTATCACAGCACACCATTCCTGTATTGCCTCGGTCCGTTCTGCTTGCTATTCAGGCCATTGATGACAGGCCTCTTCAGCCTGCACTCGTTACTCACAAATCCACTCCGTTATCCAATGGGGCTCTCCATTTTAAAACCCTCCCGTTCCAGGTTATCCCTGGCTCCAAAACCACAATCCCAGTCTAGACTGGCGTAGGTCCAAAATGTTGTCATAGTCTCCGCAATGTATTTCCACTTGTTTTCAGAAACCAGTCAAAGTCCTGTGCACTTCTTCTGTATCTCAATTGCCTAAGGAGTACCGAGAGTTCCAAGATGTTTTTGACAAGGTGCATGCCGGTACATTGCCTCCTCACCGGTCTTACGATTGTGCCATAGACCTGCAACCCAGAGCCATTCCTCCTCGGGGCCAGGTTTACCTTCTCTCAGTTGCAGAGAAAAACAACAATTTCAGTGACCACTGCATAGTGTACTGCATGTGCAAAATAAAGGCAACTAAATCCCCTCCCAAGGTTAAAATCTCCAGGTCCTTCAAAAAATGTAATATTCAATCATTTCTAAATGACATCAAGAACCTCCCCTGGCACAGATTAAACCTAATCCCAGATCTAGACTCTGCAGTTGAATTCTTTCAGTCTGAACTCCTACTAGTTTGGCATTTACATGCTCCGCTGCGTAAGGTGAGAGTAAAAGGAGCACACTTAAATTGGATCACAGCTGACCTCATTCAAATGTACCAGTTTCGGGATTCATTGTGGTCAAAGTTCAAGCATACTGGCTCTATGAACGATCACTGTGTATATAGACAATGGCGAAATATATGCACTAAACAAACAAAATTGGCCAAGGCCCAATATTTCTGTGAAAATCTGAACAATAACATATCTAACCCTAGAAAGTTTTGGAAACTCATAAATAACTTACAAAATCCACCAATCCACTCCCAACCCTCCACTGTCAATGTGGATAACCAAACCCTGCAACTCCCCTTAGAAGTAGCAAATGCCTTTAAGAATTATTTTGTCGGATGCTCCACCACCCTGATTGACAAACTAATAAATGGCATGCATCTTGAAACTAGAAATGTAGATCAGGCCCCACTAAAACAGCAAAGACCAAATATAGAGAAGTTAAATTTTAGACCTGTACCCATAAATGTCGTTAAGAAACACCTTAATAATCTAAAAATGAAAAACCAGTCTGGACCTGATTAAATCCCAGCAATGCTTTTGAAGCTCAGTGCGCCGGCAATTGCTAAGCCTTTCACAACCCTAATTAATGAATCTTTGATGTCTGGATACATAACCAAACTCTGGAAAACTGCAAGAGTAGTGCCTATTCATAAAAGTGGGGAGTTAACCTTGGTTTCTAACTTTGCCCTTTATCATTGCTCCCAGTATTGTCAAAAATTTTAGAAAAATGCGTCCATATGCAATTATGCGAGTATTACCAACTTTCTAACTATCTGACCCCTGATCAATCAGGTTTTCGCCTGAATCACTCCACTACAACTGCCCTCCTAAAAGTTTGCAACGACATCCAAACTGGCATGGAACAAGGAGAACTAACTGGAGCTATTTTCCTTGATTTTGCAAAGGCCTTTGACACAGTAGACCATGACATACTACTGCTCAAACTAAAAAACTCTGGTATTGCTGATCGTCCGTTAACCTGGTTTCAATCATATGTATCGGATCGATTACAATATGTCTCCATTTCTAACAGTGACTCCCTCCCTCTCCCAGTCACGTGTGGTGTTCCCAAAGGTTCCATTCTCGGCCCCCTACTATTCACATTATTTATAAATGATCTGCCTAATGTCTGCAAATCCTCAACTGTACACATGTATGCAGATGACACGGTAATCTATGCAAACTGAAACAACATAGAAAAGGAAGTGGGGATTTCACAATAAGAAATTCCCAAAAGTCTAGGTAAATCCAGCACGACTGTAAAATTGAATAAAAGCACTACAAAAAGCTTGTATGTCAAAAACAATATAAATATTTATTAACCAAATGCACAATACTCACATTCACATTCATACAGTGGATCCCACACAAAGCAGTGTTATAAAGTACTGGCCAAAAAGTTATTATCTGGTGCACCAGGGGAAATAGACCAAAAACAGTCTGTTTAAGACTTGCAGGTATTTGTAATCCAATAAGTGTAGCGTTAATGCAAGAAATGGATGCAGTTATACAGTCCCCGGTGTATAAAGACAAGTTACTTCAGACTTGAACCCCGATAGTTATTGAGTCGATTGGTGCTTTAAAGGCATAGCATAGGAGGAGCAATAGAAACACGCGTCTTTACTCACAGGTGCTGTATTCTTTTAAGACAGTAATGTTCGGTGTACAGATGCGTATAACATATTCTACCTGTATTTGTTCACGCGGTCGCTCCTCCTAGCTGCCTCGTTCATAGAGTGTCCAGACATCAGGGGTAAGTCACGATGAGCAGGGGATCTGCTGTAAGGGCTGCCAAGCACGACGAGTCCAAACGCTCGTTTCGCTCCTTCAGTCAGTGCAGCATGGAGCTTCTTCCAGGTGCTAACGACACCTTGATTACCAGCCTTTTTATTGGATGCCGGTTTCCAGAATCTTTTTCATTTGATGAAATTTATGTCAATCACAATTAGCCGCTGTTACAATGTCTTTACAATTGTTACTTTTAAATACAGCTAAATTCAGGGCTTCTCAAGTGACCAAGGTGAAGTATTCCATAGCAGAAATTGATTAGATACACTTCAATGATTCAGATACTCACTCACACACATATCCGCAACAAATCATATATACAAAATATACTAAAAACAATTTTATTTTAATACACCATTGTGCAATATTTAAAAGACAATACTTAATTATAATGTTATGTGTGTCAAATTACTCTAACAGCAAATATGTGCAATTTAGCTCATCATAGTAGTATATATTTACAATTTTGATTTATTTTGTTACTTTTGAGATCCCATATTCTCTACATATATGGAAATAAATGGAGATGTGCAGACAAAGTAAGGTATAAGGAATTAGCCTAAAAAGGAAGCAAATTCCAATTTTTCCTTTAAGCCATTGGGAGATAGGGTGTTTAGTTTGTACATCCATCTTGTTTCTTTTTGTAAAAGAATTCTATCAATGTCCCCCCCCCGCGCATGCTTAGTTTGACTGATTCTATTCCAGTGAAGTGAAGTTCATCAATTTTTGATTTGTGAAATTGAGCAAAATGTCTCGCCACTGGGCTGTCAATATTGAATTCCTGAAAAGAAGATTTGGCATATTGTGTTTCATCAAGTAATTGCCGCATTGCTTCTTTAATGTAGTATTCTTGAGTAAGGATGACAACATTACCCCCCTTGTCGGATTATCCCCTAATGACAGCAAGGAGACCTAACAATTTGAAAGATCTCCTTGTCAAGAGCGAATTTAACAAAGTGCCTACATCTAACTGGTTAGAACGCAATGCCCAAAAAATATGTCGGCAGTTCCCCCTGTAATCACTGTGTCTGCTGTCAATTCGTGCAGAAAACTAAGACTTTTAGCACGAATACAGGAGTCACATATAAAATCAATTCTTTCATTAATTGTTCCACAAAAGGAGTCATATATCTTCTCTATTGCTCGTGTAAATGTTTTTATGTGGGTAAAACTTTTAGAGAATTACGCTCCCGCATTACAGAACATAGAGACGATATAAAGGACTTCAATATTGACAGCCCAGTGGCGAGACATTTTGCTCAATTTCACAAATCAAAAATTGATGAACTTCACTTCATTGGAATAGAATCAGTCAAACTGAGCATGCGCGGGGGGGACATTGATAGAATTCTTTTACAAAAAGAAAACAAGATGGATGTACAAACTAAACACCCTATCTCCCAATGGCTTAAATGAAAAATTGGAATTTGCTTCCTTTTTAGGCTAATTCCTTATACCTTACTTTGTCTGCACATCTCCATTTATTTCCATATATGTAGAGAATATGGGATCTCAAAAGTAACAAAATAAATCAAAATTGTAAATATATACTACTATGATGAGCTAAATTGCACATATTTGCTGTTAGAGTAATTTGACACACATAACATTATAATTAAGTATTGTCTTTTAAATATTGCACAATGGTGTATTAAAATAAAATTGTTTTTAGTATATTTTGTATATATGATTTGTTGCGGATATGTGTGTGAGTGAGTATCTGAATCATTGAAGTGTATCTAATCAATTTCTGCTATGGAATACTTCACCTTGGTCACTTGAGAAGCCCTGAATTTAGCTGTATTTAAAAGTAACAATTGTAAAGACATTGTAACAGCGGCTAATTGTGATTGACATAAATTTCATCAAATGAAAAAGATTCTGGAAACCGGCATCCAATAAAAAGGCTGGTAATCAAGGTGTCGTTAGCACCTGGAAGAAGCTCCATGCTGCACTGACTGAAGGAGCGAAACGAGCGTTTGGACTCGTCGTGCTTGGCAGCCCTTACAGCAGATCCCCTGCTCATCGTGACTTACCCCTGATGTCTGGACACTCTATGAATGAGGCAGCTAGGAGGAGCGACCGCGTGAACAAATACAGGTAGAATATGTTATACGCATCTGTACACCGAATATTACTGTCTTAAAAGAATACAGCACCTGTGAATAAAGACGCGTGTTTCTATTGCTCCTCCTATGCTATGCCTTTAAAGCACCAATCGACTCAGTAACTATCGGGGTTCAAGTCTGAAGTAACTGGTCTTTATACACCGGGGACTGTATAACTGCATCCATTTCTTGCATTAACGCTACACTTATTGGATTACAAATACCTGCAAGTCTTAAACGGACTGTTTTTGGTCTATTTCCCCTGGTGCACCAGATAATAACTATTTGGCCAGTACTTTATAACACTGCTTTGTGTGGGATCCACTGTATGAATGTGAATGTGTGTATTGTGCATTTGGTTAATAAATATTTATATTGTTTTTGACATACAAGCTTTTTGTAGTGCTTTTATTCAATTTTACAGTCGTGCTGGATTTACCTAGACTTTTGGGAATTTCTTATTGTGAAATCCCCACTTCCTTTTCTATGTTGTTTCATATGTATCTTTCGAGGAAGCACCTGTTCTCTAGTGAATTACTTATTAGTGTGCAACTCTCACTTTTTGTGTCTTTTTTGTTTAATCTATGCAAACTATTCCGATCTGCAGCAGCTTGAAGCAGTGCTCCAAGACCAGTTCACAGAGGTAGAAAAGTGGATCTCAAAAAAATAAACTCTTCGTAAACACTGACAAAACAGTCACAATGATCTTTGGAACGAGACCTAAATTACACAAATTACAAAATGCCTACGCATCAAAACAAAATCCAATTGCACGCTGACTGCAGTCCACTCTTTCAAATACTTGGGTATGTTGTTAGACCCTAATCTATCTTTTGGCCTCCACATAGAAAAACTTGCATCTAAACTTTATCCAAAACTAGGTGCCCTGTACAGAAACAAATCTTGCCTCAGCCCTACAGTAAAAGAAAAGATTGTACAGCAAATGCTGATGCCTATCATGGATTATGGGGACATAGTATACGCACCTGCACCGCAAACTCACCTTAATAAACTTAATACATTGTATAACTCGTTCTGCCGCTTTGTGCTACAATGTAACTACAGGACCCACCATTGTGACATGCTAAAAGAACTAAAATGGCTGACGCTGGAATCCAGACGCACCCTCCATCTTTCCTGCCTTGTGTTTAAGAGCCTTTCTGGGAAGCTCCCACCCTACCTGAGCAGAATGCTCTCCCCGGCTATTCCCACCTCCTATAACCTCCGATCCAGTACCAGCACATTATTTAGCTTGACTCAATACAAAAAGAAAGCAGCTCAATCCTCCTTTTCCTACAGAGCGCCACAGTTATGGAATGACCTCCCGCACACTTTCAAACCTTCCTCAAGCCTAATATCCTTTAAGAGATCCCTCTCTACATATCTCAAAACAGAATGCACCTGTCATGGTTGATTATATATTTCCTACCTGTTCTATGTTACATTTTTGCATATATTGTGTATTATTATTGTTTTTGTATTTTATTGTACCCTATTGTATCAATTGCAATGTTTTGATCCCAGGACATACTTGAAAATGAGAGAAATCTCAATGTATCCTTCCTGGTAACAATATTTTATAAAGAAATAAATTGTGCTATGGAGAAGTATGTTGCCGATGCTCTGTCACAGGGGATCATCCGAAAATCCTGCTCTCCTGCAGGGGCTGGCTTCTTCTTTGTGAAGAAAAAGGGTGTCGAGTTAAGATCATGCATCGATTATAGGGTCTTAATCGTTTAACTTTAAGAATGCTTATCCTATTCCGCTCATTATGGAACTCTTTGACCGCCTCAAGATAGCTACGGTCTTTTCTAAACTTGATTTGAGAGGAGCATACAATCTCGTTAGGATTAAGGAGAGCCACGAATCGAAAACAGCATTTAACACCAGGAGTGGGCATTATGAGTATCTTGTGATGCCCTTTGGCGTATGTAATGCTCCAGCTGTTTTCCAGGAATTTATTAATGATGTTCTACTAAATATGTTTAAATATAATACAAAATATAAGTGCGCAAAGTGGATGCTAAAGTATACAATTAAAAAGGTTTTTTTTAATTAAACTCAGAATTCTGAATGTTTGACCATGTGCAAAAATTCAAATCTAGTATATTCAAAATGCAGAGAGGCTTTTATGGGTCCTCACACCAAAGGGTTAAAATTAATTCCCATATACTTCGATTAAATTAAATTAATGGTGAATACAAACATGAAACAAACCACATATGATTAAAATATATATTGTATTTTATAATGCTTAAAAATGAAATGAACAATTTGAAAATACTCTTTCTAAAATTATGAATCTAACATTTATTTATTTAATACAATTGATAGTGACCGGCCCTAACTTAAAAAACACATCTAAATTAATAACACATCTAAATTAATACCACATAAATTGATAAAAGGACAAATATGATCACAAAATAAAGTGTAAATTTTTAGGACTCAGATGGAAACTTTGTAATTAGTCCCAAAAGGAAAGTCCCAAACAATGTCCTTCCCAAGCTTTCCACAAAAGCACAATGCACGATGATAGGCAAGAAAAAACTTCTGATTCCTCCCAGCTGGTCCTGAGCAGCGTCTAGGTGGGAGACAGAAGCGTCCACTTGAAATTGGTGTATATAGTTTATACAACAAGCAAATATCAGTACTTACACATAGGTACCGAAAGATCAGCGCCGCGCCCGGCTCTCATCAAACACAGGTGTCCCGGTGTGTATAGGATCCACACAGGCTCTTCTCACAGCCTTAACACCAGCTCACTACAGAGAGTAGCCCAGAATGATGTAAAAATCAAGGCGCCAAACAGGATACACCTGTGAAAGGTGGATAAAAACTACAAGAAAGCAGCAAAAAAGTTGTTTTAAAATTCAAATACAAGTTCAGAAATTCAAATTCTTAGAGTGACCAATGTTCAATATTAATATAGTTCAACTGAGCAACGCGTTTCAATTCCTTTTTCAAGCTCAGTTTGTGAGTCTCAGATGCCGGCTTTTGATACCCTCAGGAAATCTTCAAATTCTTAAAGGCATAGCCATTCCATTTGTTTTTGTCTCAGAAGTGCACAATTTCTTATTTCTGCATCAACAGTCTTACTTGATACCTCTCTATAATGATTGTCCTTATATATAAACTTATATTCATGACTAAAAACCCCCCAAAAAATTAAAGTTAAAAAGAGCACATTACAAGAAACCTTTTTAAAAAAATTGAGGGAATAGAGAAATAAATAAAGAAATAAATAACAGAACAACTGTATATCTACTGAGTAAAAACAGTATCTGAAAATTGAATGATAAATAATAATTCATTAATTCATAAAAATATTTCTAAGAATATTTAAAACCACATTTAAAATGTAATTTACATATTTTTTGTTTCATGCTCATATTCACCCTCAATATCTATAGGAATGAATAAAAGAAACCTCCCCAAAGTATGAAACCCCAAAAAACCTTTCTCTCAATTACTAAATAAATTAAAAATTAATGCACATAAACAATCCATTCAAAAATCAGTAATAATATATTAAAAAAATACTAAAAAGTATTTCTTGAAAAGCTATAAAATTTATTATAGAGATTCATAAAACTTATAAAAATTATTTCATAAAAACACCCAAATCGAAATCTAAGTTCAATCCATCTGGGTGTAGAGTTCAGGCATTGAATCTATCACCTCTAATTTGTCTGAATACATAGATTTTTATTTACAAAGTTATGTAAGGAATTTACCTAGTTTCCTTAAAGACTCTACAGATGTCTTAAGAATTTTTAAAGATCTGACATGGGAGGATAATATGCTTTTAGCCACCTGTGACGTCTCTGCCCTATACACCAGCATTAGGCATGAAGACGGTTTAGAGGCAGTGAAGTTCTTTTTAGACTCAGATTCCAAACTTGAAGTAGTACAGAAACAGTTTATTTTAGATGGGATAAAATTTATCCTTAATCATAATTATTTCTACTATGAAAGCAAATTTTATTTGCAAAAATGTGGAACGGCAATGGGGACCAGATTTGCCCCCAGTTATGCAAACCTTTTTATGGGTTTATGGGAAAGGATCTTTTTAGATTCTACAGATCTGGGGGCAAATCTGGTCCTCTTTAAACGTCATATAGATGATATTATAATTGTTTGGCGAGGGTCAGTTGAAGATTTAGAATGGTTTTTCTCCAGGATGAACAATAATGAGAAAAACTTAAAGTTTACATATGATATAAGTAAAGAAAAAATTATATTCTTAGATTTGGAAATTAAGGTAAAAGATGGCAATTTTATTAGTAAAACCAATTTTAAAGAAGTGGATGCTAACAGCTACATCCACGCCACTAGTTGCCATCATAATACATGGAAAACAAATATTCCAAGGAATCAGTTTAAAAGAATAAGAAAAAATTGTCAAGAAGAGGTTGATTTCTTATGTCAATCAGAAATTTGGGAAAATAAGTTTTTAGAAAGAGGATATAGTACTGACCTCATCAATCAATCTAAGAAAGAGGCCCTAGAAACAAGTAGAGATAATCTATTAGCTGTGAAACCCAAAAAGAGAGTTACTAATGTAGAAAATAAAGATGTTTTTATTCCATTTATCACTAAATATAACAGTGAAGTTCATAATATTGAGAAAATTCTATATAGGCACTGGCCGATCCTATTAGAAGATGAAGTTCTAGGTTCTGTTCTACCAAAAAAAACACAATTTGTATATAAGAAAAATAAAAATTTGAAGAATATTTTAGCCCCCACAGATTTGAAGAGGAAGAAAAATACTGCCTCAAAGACAGATTTAGATCTAAGAGGGAATAGCCTCAATGGATTTTATCCGTGTTTAAAATGTAAGTCCTGTCAACATGCTAATAAAAGAAAAAGTTTTATTTCTACTAGAACAAAAAAAAGAGTATAAAATCAATGGGGTTTTTAGATGTACAGACACCAATATTATTTATCTGATAGAATGTTCGTGTGGGGCCCAATACATTGGTGAGTCCGAAAGGACTGCAAAAGACAGAATAAGAGAGCATTTAAATTCAATCGAAAATATGAATAATATAAGGAATCAGGACTTACCAGTTCCTAAACATTTTAAAACATGCAAAGGAGGAAACCTAAATCATTTTAAATATACTATCATAGATAAAGTGAGGCCAAACTGGAGAGGGGGCAATGTGAGGGATGAGCTTTTAAAATTAGAGGCCAAATGGATTTTTGACTTAAAAACTCTACACCCAGATGGATTGAACTTAGATTTCGATTTGGGTGTTTTTATGAAATAATTTTTAATTAATAAGTTTTATGAATCTCTATAATAATAATAAATTTTATAGCTTTTCAAGAAATACTTTTTAGTATTTTTTAAATATATTATTACTGATTTTTGAATGGATTGTTTATGTGCATTAATTTTTAATTTTTAATATATTTAGTAATTGAGAGAGAGGTTTTTTGGGGTTTCATACTTTGGGGAGGTTTCTTTTATTCATTCCTATAGATATTGAGGGTGAATATGAGCATGAAACAAAAAATATGTAAATGACATTTTAAATGTGGTTTTAAATATTCTTAGAAATATTTTTATGAATTAATGAATTATTATTTATCATTCAATTTTCAGATACTGTTTTTACTCAGTAGATATACAGTTGTTCTGTTATTTATTTCTTTATTTATTTCTCTATTCCCTCAATTTTTTGAAAAAGGTTTCTTGTAATGTGCTCTTTTTTAACTTAAATTTTTTGGGGGGTTTTTAGTCATGAATATAAGTTTATATATAAGGACAATCATTATAGAGAGGTATCAAGTAAGACTGTTGATGCAGAAATAAGAAATTGTGCACTTCTGAGACAAAAACAAATGGAATGGCTATGCCTTTAAGAATTTGAAGATTTCCTGAGGGTATAAAAAGCCGGCATCTGAGACTCACAAACTGAGCTTGAAAAAGGAATTGAAACGCGTTGCTCAGTTGAACTATATTAATATTGAACATTGGTCACTCTAAGAATTTGAATTTCTGAACTTGTATTTGAATTTTAAAACAACTTTTTTGCTGCTTTCTTGTAGTTTTTATCCACCTTTCACAGGTGTATCCTGTTTGGCGCCTTGATTTTTACATCATTCTGGGCTACTCTCTGTAGTGAGCTGGTGTTAAGGCTGTGAGAAGAGCCTGTGTGGATCCTATACACACCGGGACACCTGTGTTTGATGAGAGCCGGGCGTGGCGCTGATCTTTCGGTACCTATGTGTAAGTACTGATATTTGTTTCTTGTATAAACTATATACACCAATTTCAAGTGGACGCTTCTGTCTCCCACCTAGACGCTGCTCAGGACCAGCTGGGAGGAATCAGAAGTTTTTTCTTGCCTATCATCGTGCATTGTGCTTTTGTGGAAAGCTTGGGAAGGACATTGTTTGGGACTTTCCTTTTGGGACTAATTACAAAGTTTCCATCTGAGTCCTAAAAATTTACACTTTATTTTGTGATCATATTTGTCCTTTTATCAATTTATGTGGTATTAATTTAGATGTGTTTTTTAAGTTAGGGCCGGTCACTATCAATTGTATTAAATAAATAAATGTTAGATTCATAATTTTAGAAAGAGTATTTTCAAATTGTTCATTTCATTTTTAAGCATTATAAAATACAATATATATTTTAATCATATGTGGTTTGTTTCATGTTTGTATTCACCATTAATTTTTAATCGAAGTATATGGGAATTAATTTTAACCCTTTGGTGTGAGGACCCATAAAAGCCTCTCTGCGTTTTAAATATACTAGATTTGAATTTTTGCACATGGTCAAACATTCAGAATTCTGAGTTTAATTAAAAAAAAAATTTTAATTGTATACTTTAGCATCCACTTTGCGCACTTATATTTTGTATTATATTTAAATTTTTTGTCCTTTTGGAAGTAATATTGGGAATCTTCCTTATATATAGGTGTTTGTATTCAATTCATTTTGCGCTGGTCTCTAATTGTTTTATTTTCTACTAGATATGTTGCAACAGTGTGTTGTGGTATACTTAGATGATATCCTCATACACTCACGCACTCTTGAGGCTCATCGTTCTGATGTCACACGGGTAATTCAGAGACTACGTGAGAACGGCCTGTTTTGTAAACTCGAGAAATGTGAGTTCCATCAGACTCAAGTAACCTTCCTAGGTTATGTAATCTCTGTTGCAGGGTTCTCCATGTATCCTGACAAGTTGTCTGCAGTCCTGCAGTGGCCTCGCCCATTTGGTCTTCGCTCTATTCAACGTTTTTTTTGGGCTTTGCTAATTACTATAGGAAGTTTATTAAAAACTTTTCTTCCTTAGCCAAACCTATCACTGACATGACCCGTAAGGAGAATGATCCACTCCATTGGTCACTTACTGCCAATAAGGATTTTGAGAGTCTTAAGACTGCCTTTGCTGCCATTCCAGTTCTGGCTCATCCTAACCCTGTCCTGCCTTTCGTTCTTGAGGTCGATGCATCTGGGACTGGAGTAGGTGCCCTCTTGTCTCAACGTCCTACGCCTGATGGTTTCTTGCATCCGTCCAGTTTCTTCTCCAAGAAATTGTCTCCAGCAGAGTGCAATTATGAAATTGGCAACAGGGAATTACTGGCCATAATTTTGGCACTCAAGGAATGGAGGCACCTTCTCGAGGGTACTAGCGTACCAGTGCTCATTCTTACTGACCACAAGAATTTGATTTATCTATCCTAGGCAAAACGTTTTTTGCCCCGACAGGCCAGATGGGCTCTATTTTTGTCTTGGTTTAATTATGTGGTCTCCTACCTGCCTGGTATTAAGAATGTTAGGGCTGATGCCCTCTCTCGACAATTTTTGCCTCTCCAAGGAGGAGTCTGTACCTACTCCAGTTATACCTCCTGACCATATTTTGGCTACCATACGTACTAATTTGACTTCTCCCTTGGGGGAGGAGATCCTGGCTGCACAAACCAATGCACCTCCTGAGAAACCTAGTGGTAAGTGCTTTGTTCCAGAGAATCTTCAAACTAAACTTTTGCACACTTACCACTATCCTAAGGCCGCAGGTCACCCAGGCAAGAACCAAATTATTTGGTCGGTCACTCGACAATTCTGGTGGCCAGGTCTTCGTTCTGATGTTGCTGCGAATGTTGCCTCCTGCTCAGTTTGTGCACAGAATAAGACTCCTCAACGTTTTCCTGTGGGTCTTCTTCAACCTATTGCTAATGGTGAGTGTCCTTGGACACATCTTTCCATGGACTTCAATGTCAAGCTCCCTGTTTCCAATGGCAATACTGTTATCCTAATGGTGGTTGACCATTTTTCTAAAATGTCACATTGCATTCCCTTGAATAAGCTGCCTACCGCTCAGGAGCTTGCTTCAATTTTTGCCCGGGAGGTCTTCCATTTACATGGGTTACCCAAGGAGATAGTCTCGGACCGGGGTAGCCAGTTTGTCTCCAGATTTTGGCGTTCCTTTTGTGCTCAAATGGGGATCCAGCTTTCCTTCTCCTCGGCATATCACCCTCAATCCAATGGGGCTGCAGAACGGTCTATTCAAGCTCTGGAACAGTTCCTCCGTTGCTATGTCTCAGATCACCACAATAATTGGTCTAAACTATTACCTTGGGCAGAGTTCGCTCATAATAGTGCTATTAATGCTTCCTCCCAGTTATCCCCATTCATGGCGAATTTTGGGTTTCAAGCATCCTTGTTGCCCGATTCATTCATGTCTCAGGGTATTCCGGCTTTGGAGGAGCATCTCCAGCAACTCCGTTCCACTTGGATTCAGATTCAGGATTGCCTTGATCGTTCTATGTAGCGCCAAAAGTTCCAGGCTGATTGTAGGCGTCTGCCCACCCGCCTTCCTACCAGGTTGGTGAAAGGGTTTGGCTGCCCTCCCGCAACTTGAACCTTCGTGTGCCTTCCAATAAACTGGGGGGTTCTTTTCGGATACTCCGACGGGTCAATCCTGTGGCATACGCTCTTGACCTTTTTCATGCAATGTGCATCTCCAATGTTTTTCATGTCTCCCTCTTGAAACCATTGGTTTGTAATCGGTTTACCATTGTGTTGCCTCGTTCCCGTTCTATATCTGTTGACAAACATGAAGAATATGAGGTCAGCAGCATTATTGACTCTTGTATGTCCAGGGGCCACGTACAGTATTTAGTTCACTGGAGGGGCTACGGTCCGGAGGAGCGTTCATGGGTTCCCTCATCTGATGTTCATGCTCCCGCCCTCCTCCGTGCCTTCCATGCCCGTTTCCCCAATAAGCCTTTTGTCCTCCCGTTGGGGAGGGGTCGTTGTGGAGTGAGTACTATCAGGGTTTTTTCTCTGCTTTGTTTGCCCTGTGCTGCTGGCAGCAATTTTAATCACCTTTCTTACTGAATCTGGTACAGAGTGTGTGATGCTGCTCATTTCCTGCATGCCCTCCTAAGGCCAAACTGTTGTACATCATCCGTGTGAGAGAAGTTGCAGTCTCAGAATTGTGATGTCATCACTTATTATTTAAAGGGTCTCTGTTCAGTATTCTTTGCCCTTGCGTTGTCTCAGACCTGTTTGTGAGTTCCTGTGTTCCAGTTCCTGTGTATTACCTGGCTAATCTGACGTCTCTTCTGGTTCCAGATCCCTGGTTTGTTCCTGACTTTGCTGTTCTCCTTGTTCCTGATTCCGACTCGTCTGATTACTCGCTTTGGCTCCTGACTCGGCTCGTCTGGCTACCAGCTCTGGTTTTGACTCCTGGCTTGTTATTTGACTTGTGGACTTTTTATTATTTTTGTTATTACTAAAGGTGTGATTATTTTTGCACTTCTCATCTCAGTCTGATTCCTGGCACCCTGACACTCTCCTTTATATACAAAACCCTGCATAGTGAGATAAATATCTTTCAAATTAAAATGTATGTTTCTATCATTTTTTTTAGGAACCTCTCAATACTGACGAGATGTCTTAGATCATCTCACCTGAGTGGCGAGCTTTTGAATATCAGACCTAAACCTCCCTTAGGACTGTTCTGGATATGTGGCCATAAACCTATCTCAGCTATACCCTGTAACATGACTGCTATTTTTTTTTATTGGTATTGTAGTGCCAGGCATTCAGATCACTAATACCCACCCCCAGATACTATTTGTAATACATTTATGGACTTGGACTACCTACTGGCTGCCCAAGGGGGGGGGGGGGGTCTGCAGTCTCACTGGGATTGTTTGTTATAGTTGTGTTGTGATGTTTAGAAAGCATGTAGAAAACAGGGAAAACGGAGCACCAGCCGGTGGTATTAAAAAGTTCCAAATTGTATTTATTATAATTTAAAAAATCGTATACCAGAGGTATATTGTACAAACGTAAAAATATTATAAATAGGACATCAGCCAAATGCAGCTGACACGTTCGGCTCTAGGCCGTAGTCAAAGCTGTTAGATCGGGAGAGGTTTCCGGTTAGGGGGAGGAGTGTAACAGCTGCACACTCCATGTCGGTGTGCTGGTCCGACTAAGGAAAAACTTTACCCCACTCATAGCCTCATAGCCCCGGCTCCAACGGGGTTCAGCTGGCTGAAGCGTGGCCCTGGGCCAGCGTGAGAAGGAAACCCACATTGCGGGTGAAGCCGCAGCGGCTAGACCGCTTACTACTTTTAACTTTTGTGACCAGTTATTGGAATGCTGAGTGAGCACCTAAGACCCTAATTCCTTGGATTACAAGTACCGGTGAGATTACCTGTCGATGGCAGCATAGACCGCACAGAATACGCAAGGAGGCTCGGCTACGCTGCAGTGGGGGGCGCTGCTGACGTGCGGAGGGATCCGAGCGTCACGCTTCTCCCCAGCAGCGATTAGAAGCAGTGTGTCGTCGTCAAATCAGAGACCAGTGACCGGCTGTGCAGAAGCTGCATGAGGGATGCTCGGAGTATCCGTAAAAAGTGCCTAAGTGAATCTGCAGAGTAGCGGCTGGTGACAGCAGGGTGAGATCGCTAGTGTGCATTCCGACTGGAGAATCAGATGAACTACAGAGGTCCCGCATTTTCACCCCAGTTAAAGCAGTAGCGGGTCCAAGCAACAGGAGCGGCTGAGTATACCATTCATTGGGGTTTAAATAGTCCACGGGTAGTTGGCCCTTCACAGGTACTTGTGATTATTTGGTGGCACGGAGCTGTTAGTTATTGGGCCTTAGGGGGCTGAAATAAGCATACAAAGTTTTCTTTGCCGGTGAACTGGCTACAGAACTCTGTTATTCTAAATTACAAGTTTTGGGCTAAGAACTTAAGCTCTTATTGGGAACTTAAAGGTCATCAGATTAATGGCTCCAGAGGATTGTTTTTTTTCTCCTTAATTAAAGTGGACTTTGCTAATTAATTGTCCTGAATAGGAGGAACTCTTTTGTGATTTGCTTTTTTTTTGTTTTTTTGCTTCTCTTTTTTTCTTTGATAATATTATTATGGTAAAAACTCTGACTGCAGGATAGTAGCAGTATTGAAAAAGTATTAAGGGCTATTTTTTGGCAATAACGTTGAAAAGGGAATCCTACATCTTGGTTTATTATTCATTCCTTGTGTCGCCTGCATATATCTTGTCTTAATCTTGCTCCACTAAGTAAGATAGTTAAAAGATAGTTCTGTGTGCCTTTTTGCTAAAGAGTAAAATATATTTTTCTGTTTCTCAGCAGGAATTAATTTTCTAGTTTCAAAAAGCAACAAATTTCAGGCATCAGTAGAAATCAGCAGAGGGCAGACTCACCCCTCTATCACTTTTAAGGTTAATATTTGATAGGTTAGCTGTTATAAGCACGCGTAAAAGAAATAAGTATACACACTCATATACACAATTATGATAATTATTGGGAGCAGATCATAATTTTTGATCTGTATAAGGTCCCATTTTTTTTTTCTCAAGGATTAAAGGGAATTACTTTAGTTCTAATTTGTTATTTCACAACAATCACCATTTCACATGATAGCCAGACCCGGAGTATAAAGAAGGTGCTGGCTGGTTAATTGTTTTTTGCTTTTTCTTTTTATCTATCTATTTGCTGGAAAATTGGGATTTGTTTTTCTTTTCTTTTTTTTGGGTCTTTTTTATTTTTATCACATTGTATGGATAAGTTTGTTTCACAGGTTAGAATCATTTCTCCAAAGATGCCTGTAAAGCTCAAGGAGAAAAAAGCCTAATGGCTGACACTAGTATAGAGGCAGTCTCAGATGTTAGTCCTGCAGGTTCTGATACGCAAGCCCTGATGGGACAACTAAGTGCCCTTTTTTCCCCTCAGTTTGAGATGATTAAGAAGGAGCTAGGAGTGATAGCAACAGAAATAGGGGTACTCTCTTCTGAAGTTAAGCAATTTTCAGCAAGGATGTTAGAAGCAGAAAACAGAATCTCGCTATTAGAAGATCAGGTAAATTCTCAAGAGATTACATCCCAGAATCAGGAGGCCAGGATTAGTAGTATGCAATTGCGTCTGGAGGATCTTGAAGATCGCTCCAGACGCAATAACATCAGGGTAATTGGCCTTCCGGAGTCCTCTGAGTTTGAGGATATTGGTAAATTTATGTCTATTACTCTACCACAAGCCCTGAGTATGCCACCCCAGTCCCTACCATTAGTAGTTGAAAGGGCACATAGAGTTGGTTATAAGAGAACGGTAGAGTCTGGATCTGTTCGACCTAGAATGGTAATTTGTAAATTCTTGAAATTTCAGGATAAAGTGGAAATGTTAAAAAGGTATAAAAACTCTAGCCCCTTATTATGTGGCAATAACAAGATTCTCTTATTTCAGGATTATTCTGCGGAAACATCCTCTAAGAGGAAAGGGATGGCGCCATATTGTACACAGTTAATAAATAGGGGGTTAAAGGCACGTTTGCTCTATCCGGCCAGAATTGTAGTTGAAGATGGTGGAACAAGGCATACTTTTAGTCATATAGATGAAGTTAAAAGTTTCATTAAAACATATAATGGTAATCTAGAGCAGTTAGCCAACCCAGCTATGAGTACGTAGTCAAATGGATGGTTGTGGTTAGTAGGGTTATGTAAGGTTAAGGAATTATGGCAAAGCCCAAATTACCTGTTCATTTATATGGTTTTGTTTTTAATTTTTCTTTTTCTGCTATATTGACGTTTTATTGAATGTTAATTTTCGCTTCCAATTAATATGCTTCTGTGTTTGTTTATTTCCCCCCCCCTTTTTTTTGTTTTGTTTTTTTGTTCTTGTTGTTGTATTGTCCTGTGTTATTCTGTGCTGTTTGTCATTTATTTTGTTTTCGTACTGTCTGGTCTTTGTTTCTTGCAAATCAAAGAAGGGTAAGGAATGATAGCTGAAGGTTTTA
Source organism: Bombina bombina (assembly GCF_027579735.1). Lineage (NCBI taxonomy): Eukaryota > Metazoa > Chordata > Amphibia > Anura > Bombinatoridae > Bombina > Bombina bombina. The sequence goes on from NC_069500.1 coordinate 1,250,239,563, forward strand.
AAATGGTATCATGGAATGTGGGGGGGATTTCCTCCCCTGCAAAGCGTAAGGCGATTATTAAGATCTTGGCCAAGCAAAAACCCGATTTAGTTTGCTTGCAGGAAACACATCTGAATAAGCAGGAAGCTGATAAGCTTAAGGGTAAATGGGTAGGGGAGGTAATTTCAACATCTGGGTCCACCAAGAAAGCAGGTGTAGCAATCTTAATTCACAAAAATTTGGAGTATAAAATTGTCAAGACAGAAATAGATATAGCAGCCAGATTTATTTTCCTTCAGATTAGTATTGAGGGGACGGTATTTTCACTTTGCAATGTTTACGGTCCCAATAAATTTTCCTCTGAATTTTGGGGGAAAATCAAAACAAAAATATTCCCATTTAAAGCTGAGAACTTAGTGCTATGTGGTGATTTTAACATGACTTTACATCCAATATTAGACCGTTTTTTTTTCTAAAAAAAATATGGCAGTTTATAAAAAAGAAGCCAAATATTTAAAAAAATGTTGTCAAAAGTTAAATCTGGTTGATATATGGAGGATACAAAATCCTGATATCCAGAAATTCACGTGCAAATCTAAGGCTCACAGAACCTTCTCAAGAATCGACCTGTTTTTGGTCTCTGAGGCGGTATCTATCTGGAAACTGGTAACAGAAATTGGTCAAATTCTGATTTCAGATCATGCCACTATTTCACTATCCTTCCCTCCTTGTGGGAGGAGCAAAGCTGGCAATTCAGTCTTTTTTTTCCCCAGGCATTTATATTCAGATGCTAGATTTTGCTCTTGGATGAGGCAAAAGTGGTTAGAATTTAGGAGGTTTAATGACAGTTATAGAAACAAGACAGAAATTTTCTGGGAGGCGCTAAAAGCCGTGTTGCTGGGAGAGATTACAGCCTATGTTAAAAAGCGGGACAAAATGATGAAGGCAAGAGAAACCCAATAATCCAATAAGGTAAAGAATGCATACAGAAATCTTCAGTCAGATCCCTCTATGTCTAATTGGGATGTATATTCAGAATGGAGAAGGGAGAGAGATATCTTTTTAAAACAAAGATCACAGGAGGAAGAAATAAGAATAAATAGACATTATAGGGGAATTAATGGGAGCTCGGCTAAATATCTAGCTAAACTGACCAAAAGTAGAAAGAAAAAAAATCTTATTACAGCTATAAAGTATAAGGGTTTAAGATATATGGATACTAAAGAAATAGGTGAGGCCTTTTTTAATTATTATCAACAACTATATGCTTCGGTTGATATAAATTATTCTAATCAAGAGCAATTTTGGTCTAGGATTCAGACTCCCAAGGTACAATCAGAAGAATTGGTTTCACTGAATGATCCTATTACAATTTTAGAAATCAGCAAGGCAATTGATCAGTTAAAATTGAACAAAGCAGCAGGCCCGGATGGGTTCCCTGCAGAATTCTATAAAGCTTTAAAGGATGATCTGCTTGAAATACTACAGGATTTATTTAACATGTATTATACTATGGGAGACTCTATCTCAGGGTATTTTTCCGCGGCGAATATCTCCCTTATCCATAAAAACGTAAAGATCCAGAGGATCCTGCCTCCTACAGACCAATATCGGTATTAAACACAGATTATAAGATATTAACGGCTATTATTTCTGCTAGATTGTCGCAGTGTTTACAGGATCTGATACATCCGGATTAATCGGGTTTTATGACTTCTAGAAATCCAATAAAGAATTTTCGTAAAGTTGTGGTTTTTCTAGATTATGCATGGAATATATTTCAAAATGATAGGAGACAGGATTCACTGGATAGGGCGGTGCTTACATTAGATGCAACCAAAGCATTTGATTCTATTGTTTGGGTCCATTTATTTTGCTCCCTTGAGAGATTTGGGTTTAAGGGAAATTTTGTCCAGTTTGTCAAAAAAATTTATACTATACCTGTTTCATATTTATTGGTTAATAGAGTGTGTTCTCAACCTATAATTTTGCAGCGAGGGACCAGACAGGGATGTCCGTTATCCCCATTATTATTTAATGTCGCTCTGGAACCGTTTGCAATTGGGCTTAGGGAGAGTTTATCTGGTATCTCATTGAGCTCTCAGAGGTTAAAAGTATTGTTGTACGCTGATGACATACTTATCTTTATGGAGAATCTTCATCAATCTATCCCAATTTTGTTGTCACTCCTTGAGGAATTTGGCTCATTTTCAGGGTACAGAATCAATGCGGATAAAAGTGAATGAATGTTGGTAGGTAAATCGGTTATCCCTGGGGTTAAAATTCCTTTTAAGAAGGTTGATGCTATTAAATATCTTGGATTAGTATTACATATGAATCCTAAGTGGTGGTACTTTGATAATTACATTCCTTTATTGCAAAAAATTAAATGCGATTTACAATTATGGGGTTCTTTTCCACTTGCGATTACCGCAAGGGTGAATTTAATTAAAACGATAATTTTCCCTCGCCTTCTTTACCCACTTCAAAATTTGCCAGTATTTATACCCAACAAAGATATCAAGGAATTATATGGGTATATCTCTAAATTTCTTTGGAAAGACAAAAAACCCTGTATAGCTCTTAAGAAATTAATGCAGAAGTCTTCCTCAGGTGGTATGGCATTACCGTATATTAAGATATACAATATAGTTACATTGATAAAATTCGCCTTTGATTGGATTTCGGAGGTCAATACAGTTGCTGCTCTTGCCGAGGAGTCGGCAATAATATATCCCTTTGTTCTAAAGGCAATCCTTCATTGTAAGCCGAGACAATTACCACTCAATGTTTTTTCGCTTATTTCATTTAAGAATATAGTAATAGCTTGGCATAAGTTCTGTACCCTGCTGGGCATAGATCCAACATATTCAGATTTCTTACCTATTAAGGGTAATCCTCAATTCATTCCAGGTATTTCTCAGAGGGTATTTGACCTTTGGGTGGAAAAAGGGTTAAAGTTGATTAAACAACTTTTTGATAGTAATTATCGAGTGTTAGATGTGGAATCCTTCTTCAATTTGTTTGAGTTGCCAAGGGCTAACCTGTTTGCATACTTTCAGATTCGGCATTTCTTTGTCTTTGTCAGCTGTATGGTCAGAAGTCAGAGTCATCATTCAGAAATTTTCGAGGCGGGATACTTCGGTCTCATTGATCTATGACATTATGTTATCTAAACAAAGTCAAGTATATGTAGATAAGATTTCTAGTTTTTGGTCTACTTTGTTTTCTGATATAGATAATGAGACCATAGAACAGAGTTTTTCTAGGTTAAAGAAATGTAAAGTTCCTGTTAGCTGGAAAGAATCGCACATGAAGTTAATTAATAATTTTTATTTTTATCCCTTGAAGATAGCTAAATTTTATCCAGCGAGGTCAAGCAGATGCCCTAAATGTTCTCAGATGGGTGCAAATTTATTGCATATGTTTTGGTTTTGTCCCAAAGTTAATCAATTCTGGCTGAAGATTGCCTATTGGTTTAATACACACCTTAAGATCTCGGTTAAATTGAAACCTTGAGATATCGTGTTTTTAATTCCTATGTTAAATGTGAGTGATAACTATTAGGTTAGTACTGTTAATACTATTATTTTGACTGTTAGGTATCTGATATTAAAATATTGGATATCAAACAGAGTTCCGGGGTTTAATGAGGCTATGAAAGTTATCCAAGAACAGATAATTTTTTAAGCTTATCATTTGCAAGATGCCACAGATAGGAGAGTTAAAAGTTTTCTGGTAGCTTGGTGCCCATTTATAAAGTCCTATCCCCTTTCTATACAGAAACAGATTTGTTCTCCGTTCCTTCCATCCATAAGTTTTATAGAACTAGTATTACTAGGTGTATTCCCTTCTTCATGGATTGATACCAGATAGGCTAATATAGTATTAACTAGGCATTGTTGTGTGTTTTTTTTCTTTTTTTTCTTCTTCTTTCTTTTCCTTTTCCCTTTGGCTTTGCGTTTTTCTTTTTTTGGTATCACGTAGTATTACGTGAATTGTAAAATATTTCTAAAAAGCTCACCATGGAGATGAAGCTAGCTTATGTATAAGCAATAGTTTTATGTCAACTAAGAAGGAAATCTTGTTGTCAAGAGGATCTGCTTTTCTTTTGTTTTATTTCTGGTTGATCTATGACTATGATGTATTGTATTATTTGGTGTGAATTAAATAAATGTTTAAAAAAAAAAAGCTGTTAGATCGTAGAAACTAAAACCCCCATTTAAAGGTATAAACTGATTCCTATTGGATAATTGATTCCAATTATCTATCCCCTACTTAGGTTCACAGTGTATTAACCCTATACTACTGAATGATTATTTAAACACAAAAAAGAAACTTCTATTATGGGTATTGAATATCAAAAATAATGCATAAACATTTGTCTGATGATAGATTGTATGAAAAACATTTTGTTACACTTATATTCTATTTCAAATATAAGCTATATATATTCTTTTATTAATGTTATTACTTGCCTATTGAAAATTTGATATTGGACCTAACACAAAATATATCAATCCGTATAGATACAAAGTATATACCAAAGCCTATGTTCATACTCAGATGATTCTTAAATACTTTTTTTATTGCATTTAATGTGCCATTAACTTTTTTTGTATCCAAATTGCACAAAATGAAGTAATATGCCGATATTCGTGTGTGTCATATATAGTGATGAACTAACATAATCTATGGTTTCTAAGATATAATAAAAACCTTATTTGTGTGAACTCTGACACATTTTTTACTAAATATAGAGGGGGTGAGAGGGTCTGAGAAAACTACTTCCAGAAATTTATCAGGTCATAATCTGAATTTAGACCTTCTGGGTATCTGTTTTTTTATTTAAAAATACAGAATACCTACTGCCTGGCTAGTAGTTTCTCCCTATCAGCTCCTCTATGTGGAGTTGCTACCTTCTCAATACAAGTCCACCTGAAGAACTCTGGGCTTTTTTCATGAGTCTGGGTAAAATGTTGTACTAGGGGGGGTACTCGCAGTGCCACTCTTTATACTAGACAAGTGTTCTCTTACCCTAGATTTCACCTCGCGTGTAGTGAGGCCCACATACTGTTTGTCACACAATATACAAGTTATTAAGTAAATGACAAATGTGGACCTATAGTTCAAACAGGACCGTTCCATCAGACTCAAGTAACCTTCCTAGGTTATGTAATCTCTGTTGCAGGGTTCTCCATGTATTCTGACAAGTTGTCTGCAGTCCTGCAGTGGCCTCGCCCATTTAGTCTTTGCTCTATTCAACGTTTTTTTGGGCTTTGCTAATTACTATATGAAGTTTATTAAAAACTTTTCTTCCTTGGCCAAACCTATCACTGACATGACCCGTAAGGAGAATGATCCAGTTTTTTGTAGTCAATTACATTAGTTTATCATCCTCCCTTAGAACAGGGAGATGTTTTCTTATCACATCACAGATTTGGTTATACTGCTCGGAATAATCTGTAATAAACAGAATGTTATCCTTACCAAATGTTTTTGTTTTTAGCCATTAGATCTTTGGGCTTTAATAAGTCCACTCTGTTTAGTTTATCAACAGATTTAGCGGCTGTGCCTATAGTTTTCCTACAGTATCCCCTTTCTTCAAGGCATTTGGTTAATTTCTCTGATTCTTCTCAAAATTTTGTCTCCTTTATGTGTATAAACTGTCCTTTTGCTATACCCCTGAACACGCTTCTTGGATGACAACTTGAAGCGTGCAAAAGGGTTTTGCCAGAGATGGGCTTTTTGTACACTGTGGTGGAAATTGTCTCACCACTTGTACCTGTCAGAGTAAGGTCCAGGTAATTGATGCTGGTTCGGTTCCACTCGAAAGTGAACCCAATGCCCAGATCATTAGAATTCAGTTATTGTATGAACTGATAAATATCTGATTCATCATTCTTCCAGATGAACAGAAGTTAGTCTATATATAGTCTATATATCTCTTGTAAACAACCACCTCTGAGCCAAAAGGTTTTTCACCTCCAAAACTGTGGGACCACTCCCACCAACCCATAAAAAGGTTGGCATACGAGGGGGCAAATTTGGCCCCCATAGCGGTCCCACAGATCTGGAGATATAAAAAAACCTTTGAACTCGAAGTAATTGTGTTGCAGCAAAAACTCAGTTACTCTATATACAAAATCACAGAGTTGGTAAACATTCATGAAGTATGCTATACCCAGAAGCCCTTTTTCATGCGGTATGGAAGAGTATAAGGCTTTAACATCCACAGTTAGCCATTTAAATTCCTCTTTCTATTCCACATTAGAAACAAAGGTCAAAATATGTTTTGAATCTTTGACATAACTCCATAGATCTAATACCATCGGTTGAAGGATATGATCTAACCATTCCGATAGATGCTCCAGTAAGGACACAATACCACTGACAATTGGTCTCCCCATTACATTTACCAAAGACTTGTGGACTTTGGGGAGATGGTTAAATACTGGTATAATTGGATATGAAGGGATCAAGTAAACCCCTGTGTCTTTGTCTATGAGGCCTTGATGTATTCCATCATCGACCAAATCCTTTAATTTTCCACTTAAAAGTTTTGTAGGGTCAGAGTTGAGAACCCTATAATCATGTGGATTGGATAATTGTCTTAGGGCTTCTTCCACAAAGTTGGCTCTATCCATCACCACCACTGATCCGCCCTTGTCAGTGGCGCGAATTACAAGTTCTGAATAAGAGCCAAGTTTGTCCAATGCCTCCCTTTCCTTTTTATTTATGTTTTTCTGAGTTTTCTTTTATTTGATCATTCTCCACCCTTTTTTGAAATTTTTCAATAAATTGACCCCTGCTCTGAATTGGATATAAATTGGATGAACATTTTTATCTCGGTGTCTGATGTTGTTTGATCTGTTGGACTCCTTCACCCTCTCTCTCCAATGATTCCAATACAGCAAGCCCACACTGATCCTGGAAATCTAGATTTTTTGTATTTAAGTCAGTAGTTTCCAGCTGGGCTATATTTTCTGAATAGACTGTATTGGTTTCAGTGGCAGAGCTGGAGAAATGTTTTTTTAATGGTAATTTTTCTAATAAATTTGTTAACATCGAGGAGAGTGTTAAATAGATTAAAGGAGTTAGTTGGCACAAAACCTAGGCCTAGATCTAGGACCCTTAACTCAATAGCACTTAATTGATGACTTGATAGATTAATGATACTATTCATTGGTAACGTGTCTGTCGTGTCCTTAGTAGGTAACCCCCTTTGTATACCTCTTTTCAACCTTGACCCCACCACCATCTTTTGTCGGGGGGGGGGAGGGAAGGGAAAAAACCTGATTTAATTCTAAGTGCAGCTTGAGCTTCATATCTTGACAACGGGGGAGGGGTTTTTAAGATTGAAACAGGAGCTTTGGAGGTATCTTTTGGTCTTACCACCTGGGGGCCTGATTACAGTTCTTGTTTTTCGTAGTGTGGGATTGTGTATCTAATTTAAATGACTATTCATCTCCTGAAGCTGAACTTCACTATCGGAGAAATGTATCCTCCTATTAGGTCTCCCTCTTCTTCTCCATCTGCCCCTAAATCCCCTACCTCGCCTTTCATAATCATTTATTTGATTATACTCTCTTCTTTTTTGGAATCTCTCCTTTCTGTTCCAAATATAAATTGTATTATTTGTGTAGTCCGATTGGTCTCTGACAAATTGTTACATGATGCTGTTACTGAGGCTAAAAAATTACTTCTAGAAATAAAACACAATACATTTTTAAAACTTTGGATATTCAGCATTCTCACATCTTTTGTTCAACTCTTCCTGCACTAATACAATTTTAGTAGAAACCTCTTTTTTTTTCTGGGTCATTTTAAACTCTATTAACAAATTCATCAATTTGAATGAGCACTCTGACAATGTGTTATTCCATGCATCAATAAACATTTTGTCCTCAATTGTAAATGTGGGAAATGTATTTAGTCTTAATCCCCTGGGAATCAATTTAAGTTTCAAGTAATTCTCCAGTGTCCAGACATCCCATTTGAGTTTGTTTTCTTTGAGTATAAAATGTTCCATTTCAATCAATTGCTGATAATGCAAATTTTGATCTGTCCAAAGTAAACACAATGTCCACATCCTGGTTGAACACATCCCTTTCTTGAGCATTTCTTAAAGAGAAATAATGTGTAGAGGGTCTGATAACTGTGGTATCCTCTGTATCCATGTTCCCTTTTATGACCCTGATCCTTAAATAACCTAAACAAATATAATCCACCAGAAAGGGGAGGCTTGACCTACGCCTCAGTATATAAATACACACCACCACAAAAAGTCAATCCCTTGCTATACGTTATATTGTTAGGTGAGGGATCAGATGTAGTACAAACTTCCTAATGAGTACGGTTTACAGTACGGACCTATGCAAGTCATAAATTCACAAAGTGAGTGCCCATGAAAAAAAGGTTGACACAGAGTATATACGGCTTGTCTCACCTGATACTTCCTGGAGGTATGGAGCAGAGGAACTAGCAGGGCTCACTCGACTTTCATGACCATTTCTGGCAACGAGTGCCTTGAATGCGCTGTATCGGTCTCACTCTACGGCGTATCCTGAGCCGCCTCCTCAGTATACTTACATGGTGAGTATGTTTAGCGCGCTCCTCCGTGTTTCCTGGCCTTCATGGGAATGTGGCTCCACCCCTTCTCTCTTCACGCCGACCAGTAGTTGCAATACCCAAATGATGACACTAGCCAAACGATGATGCTGCTATCCAATGTGGATAAACCTGTGTCAGACGTCCGCGGGGGGGGGGGGGGGGGGGGGTTTGTGGAGCCAATCTGTGATTGGTCAGTTACTGGGTTGGCTCCTGGCAATAGTATCTCTGGAGCTGGATGTGGGAACAAAGTGATTGATCACACACCAGCTGTGCTGCACTGTCTGGGGTGAATCATTAAAGGGACAGTAAACACCAGAATTTTTGTTATTTAAAAATGTAGATAATCCCTTTATTACCCATTCCCCAATTTTGCATAACCAACACAGTTATAATAATATACTTTTTACCTCTGTGAATACCTTGTATCTAAGCCTCTGCAGACTGCCCCCTTATTTCAGTTCTTTTGACAGACTTGCATTTTTAGACAATCAGTGCTGACTCCTAGGAGCTTCACGTGCGTCAATGTTATCTATGTGAAACACATGAACTAACGCCTCAATGTTATCTATGTGAAACACATGAACTAACGCCCTCTAGTGTTGAAAAACTGTCAAAATGTTTTCAGATTAGAGGCAGTCTTCAAGGTCTAACAAATTAGCATATGAACCTCCTAGGTTTAGCTTTCAACTAAGAATACCAAGAGAACAAAGCAAAATTTGTAATACAAGTAAATTGGAAAGTTGTTTAAAATTACATGCCCTATTTAAATCATGAAAGTTTTTTTTTTACTTGACTGTCCCTTTAAGCATGTAGAAAACAGGGAAAAAAACGGAGCACCAGCCGGTGGTATTAAAAAGTTCCAAATTTTATTTATTATATTTTAAAAAAATCGGATACCAGAGGTATATTGTACAAACATAAAAATAAATATAGGACATCAGCCAAATGCAGCTGATGCTTTTCGGCTCTAGGCCGTAGTTAAAGCTGTTAGATCTTAGAAACTAAAACCGCCATTTAAAGGTATAAACTGATTCCTATTGGATAATTGATTTCAATTATTTATCCCCTACTTAGGTTCACAGTGTATTAACCCTATACTACTGAATGATTATTTAAACACAAAAAAGAAACTTCTATTATGGGTATTGAATATCAAAAACAATGCATAAACATTTGTCTGATGATAGATTGTATGAAAAACATTTTGTTACACTTATATACTCTTTCAAATATAGGCTATATATATTCTTCTATATAGATTATTATTTGTCTATTGAAAATTTGATATTGGACCTAACACAATATATATCAATCAGTATATGTCAGGATAATGGCATACTTATTCTCTGCACTGTCCCTTTAAATCATCCTGCTCCCATTAACATCAGCCTATTTAAGGCCCCTCCCAGCATTTTCACATTGCTTAGTATTGAAGTTTGTCTTAAACCTTAACCTGAGCCTGCTCTCTGTGAGATTTATCATACTACTTCTGTTTGTTGGATTCCTATACTCCATCTAACTGGATTTCTGTTGTCATCCTCTCCTTCCTGCCTGCTTCTCCCTCAGAAGATACAGCTATTTCAAAAGCCTCATTCCTACCTTTACCTCTAACTCAGTTTCCCCTGCAGCTCACCGGCCTTGGGATTCACCTTTCACAGAGCTCCGCTTCCTCATGCTGAGACGTCATCAGCCAGCTGCTACTGAGCTTCCCTGCTCCCTCTGGCAAGTCGCCATTACAACCCGGTGTTTGCAACTATCATTATAACAGTCCTGTTAGGGGTAAGCCAGTCTCTGAATTTTTACTTTGCTGCTATACTCTAAGATTAGTATCTCAGTTGCTGCTGTTATTTTCTGTGACTTTTAGTTCATTCCCTCATATCCTGCTGTTTTACCGTAACTCTGTTCACAATAGCAATTGCTTATTTTTTCTATGATCATAGTACCATTTTTTCCTTGCTTATTTATTTTTTACCTTTATTAATGTTAAAATCTCAGGTTTATCTGAGCATACCCCTGCTGCATTTACTTTCTCACAGTGACCACCCAGACACATGTGGCAGCCATAGGGAATATGCTCAATTACTGCCTGTATACTAAAACTTTGCAATAAGGAATAAGGTTTTACATAGCTGCCTAATTCCTAAATTTTGTTTTACCTTTTCACTCTGTTGCAAACAACCATACAATTTTTATTGTTTTTTCATTCCAGCAGTTGTGGTCCAAATAACTAAGCTGCACACATTTTTTCTTTCTTAGTTGTGCCTGACATAATACTAAGCCCAAACTATGGACCCAGCTGGAATGAACGCACATGTGCAAAATATCACACAGAGGGTTGATTTATTAACTGAAGCTGTTAATACTTTGAAAACAGAAAATGATACTTTAAAAGCTTATATCAGGGATGTGGTTGATAAGAGGGTACCTATATTAGAACCACAGGTTAGTACACCAGAAAAATTTAGTGGTGAGAGATCTGAGTATAGAGATTTCAAGAATGCTTGTTTGCTTATGTTCTCCCTTAAACCTCATACCTATCCCACTGATAGAGCAAGGGTACTCACAGTTATTTCCTATTTGAGAGGTGAGCCCCGCACATGGGCCAACACTTACTTTGAGAATAACGATGATATACTTAATTCGTTGGAAAGTTTTTTTTCTGCTATGGGTCAGCTATATGAGGATCCATATAAACAGCTTACTGCTGAAACTGCAATGCGAGGCTTGAAACAAAAGAAAAGAGTAGTTGAGGATTACATTGCCGAATTTAAAAAATGGGCGAAAGACACTCAATGGAATGACCTTTCACTGAGAAATCAGTTTAGATTAGGCCTTTCAGAAAGAATTAAGGATGAGTTGTCTAGATCTGAACTACCACATACTCTTGAGGCTTTAATGTCACTTAGCATAACTATAGACAGAAGACTGAGAGAGAGACAGCAGGAGAGATCATTTCATGAATATCCTGCAAAGAAACAAAATACACCCAGCCCCAGCAAATCAACTGCTGAACCTATGGATATAGGTTTTATAAAGGGACTATTAACCCCTGAGGAGAAGATCCGACGAAGGGCTAATAACCTCTGCTTATACTGTGCTTCAGACAAACACACTGTCAGGGACTGTCCTTCCCTCCTGAAACAAAACAAGGGTAAGATGTATAAAGAACCTTTTTGTTGTACCACTCAGGATCATGCTCTCCCTTACCTAAATTTATCTCTTCTTTTACAGTGGGAGTCACATCGAATCAACGCTCCCGCGATTATTGACTCAGGAGCTACAGCTCCTACATAGATACTGTATTCACTAAATTCAATAAAATTCCACTTGTGCAAAAAAGGTCTCCTGTGTTATTACGTGGAATAGATGGTAATCCAATCACATCAGGTCCAGTTAAATATCAAACAATACCCTTACTTGTTGTTACCCCAGACCACCACCAGCAGTTGTGGTCCAAATAACTAAGCTGCACACATTTTTTTCTTTCTTAGTTGTGCCTGACATAATACTAAGCCCAAACTATGGACCCAGCTGGAATGAACGCACATGTGCAAAATATCACACAGAGGGTTGATTTATTAACTGAAGCTGTTAATACTTTGAAAACAGAAAATGATACTTTAAAAGCTTATATCAGGGATGTGGTTGATAAGAGGGTACCTATATTAGAACCACAGGTTAGTACACCAGAAAAATTTAGTGGTGAGAGATCTGAGTATAGAGATTTCAAGAATGCTTGTTTGCTTATGTTCTCCCTTAAACCTCATACCTATCCCACTGATAGAGCAAGGGTACTCACAGTTATTTCCTATTTGAGAGGTGAGCCCCGCACATGGGCCAACACTTACTTTGAGAATAACGATGATATACTTAATTCGTTGGAAAGTTTTTTTTTCTGCTATGGGTCAGCTATATGAGGATCCATATAAACAGCTTACTGCTGAAACTGCAATGCAAGGCTTGAAACAAAAGAAAAGAGTAGTTGAGGATTACATTGCCGAATTTAAAAAATGGGCGAAAGACACTCAATGGAATGACCTTTCACTGAGAAATCAGTTTAGATTAGGCCTTTCAGAAGGAATTAAGGATGAGTTGTCTAGATCTGAACTACCACATACTCTTGAGGCTTTAATGTCACTTAGCATAACTATAGACAGAAGACTGAGAGAGAGACAGCAGGAGAGATCATTTCATGAATATCCTGCAAAGAAACAAAATACACCCAGCCCCAGCAAATCAACTGCTGAACCTATGGATATAGGTTTTATAAAGGGACCATTAACCCCTGAGGAGAAGATCCGACGAAGGGCTAATAACCTCTGCTTATACTGTGCTTCAGACAAACACACTGTCAGGGACTGTCCTTCCCTCCTGAAACAAAACAAGGGTAAGATGTATAAAGAACCTTTTTGTTGTACCACTCAGGATCATGCTCTCCCTTACCTAAATTTATCTCTTCTTTTACAGTGGGAGTCACATCGAATCAACGCTCCCGCGATTATGACTCAGGAGCTACAGCCTCCTACATAGATACTGTATTCACTAATTCAATAAATTTCCACTTGTGCAAAAAAGGTCTCCTGTGTTATTACGTGGAATAGATGGTAATCCAATCACATCAGGTCCAGTTAAATATCAAACAATACCCTTACTTGTTGTTACCCCAGACCACCATAGGGAGTATATGTCATTTGATGTAATATCATCCCCTATTTCACCCATAGTTCTCGGTATAAACTGGCTCCGAATTCATAATCCTGAAGTAAATTGGTCTACCTCAACAGTCACATTTAATTCTACATTCTGCTCTACTACTTGTTTCCCAGCTACTATTTTGCAAACCACTGAATCCAATGAGACAATTCAAATTCCTGAGGTTTATAAGGATTATGCAGATGTATTCAGCAAAACCCAGTGCGACAATCTTCCTCCTCACAGGAAGTATGATTGTCCTATTGAGATCATACCTGGCTCTGAGATCCCCACGGGTCATATTTACCCACTCTCAAACCCTGAGTTAACACACCTTAAATCTAACTTAGATGAAAATCTAAGGAAAGGTTTCATCCGTCCCTCCACCTCTCCAGCTAGTGCTGGGATTTTTTTTGTTAAAAATAAGGATGGCTCATTGAGGCCAATCGTAGACTACAGACAACTAAATAAAATTACAGTAAAAAACAGATATCCTTTACCCCTCATCCCGGAGTTAATTGAAAGGTTGGAGGGAGCAAAATTTTTCACAAAATTGGACTTAAGAGGAGCCTATAATCTCATCCGAATTAGATCTGGAGATGAGTGGCTCAAGATACGGATTGTTCGAATACGTCGTGATGCCTTTTGGGCTCTGCAACGCGCCCGCAACTTTCCAGCACTTAATTAATGACATTTTTAGGGACATATTAGATGTCTTTATTGTCATCTATCTGGATGATATTTTAATTTATTCCAAGACCTATCAGGAACACATTTCCCATGTTAGACAAGTTTTATCAAGGCTCAGAGGTAACCACTTGTATGCTAAGGCTGAGAAATGCCTGTTCAATTCACAGACCATATCCTTTCTGGGATATGAAATTTCTCCTTCAGGTATCCATATGGAACAAAAAAAGGTTGATGCAGTTTTAAATTGGCCCATACCAACAACTAAACGTCAAGTTCAGTCCTTCATGGGTTTTGCGAATTTCTACCGCAAATTTATTAAACATTTCTCCAAACTTGCTCTTCCTTTAACTGTTCTAACAAAAAATAATTCACATTTCAGGTGGACTAAAGAAGCACAATCGCTTTTGATTTGTTCAAACAAAAGTTCACTTCAGCACCAATACTCCGTTTTCCTGACCCTAATCTACAATTTGTTCTTGAGGTGGACGCCTCAAATTCTGCTATTGGCGCTGTTCTCTCCCAAAGAGAAAACTTGTCAAAACCGTTACATCCTGTGGCTTTTTTTACTCCAAGACTTTGAATAGTGCGGAACAAAACTATCCTATTGGTGGACAAAGAACTCCTTAGCCATAAAACTCTCCCTGGAACACTGGCGACACTCCTTGAAGGTACTTCCATTCCTACACTCATCTATACAGATCATAGGAACCTGCAGTACTTGAAGGCCACTAGAACCTTGTCAGCAAGACAGGTTCGCTGGAATCTCTTTTTTCTCTCGTTTTAATTTCCTCATCACATACCATCCTGCTGGAAAGAAACCAAAAAGCTGACGCACTATCCGGTTACCCCAAGTCTTCCACATCAAAACGAGCCGACCCAATCCATCATACCAAAAGAAAACTTCATTTCTTTTACTCTCGAAGTCTCAATCTAACCTTAAAAAGGAACAGTTGGCCGACTCTACAAAGCCATCACCACCTTCTTCAACTTAATACTCAAGGACTTTTTCTCATGATTCAAAGATATATGTTCACCTTCCCTCAGACTCATTCTCCTTCCAATCTGTACATGATTCACCTCTAGCTGGTCATCCAGGTATCCATAAAACTCTCGATCTAGTAAAAAGAGATTACTGGTGGCCTCATATGGCAACTCAAGTTAAGGACTATGTAAACTCTTGTCTTAATTGTACCATTTCAAAAAGGGATAAACACTCTCCCTATGGGTTGCCTTTTGCCTTTGCCTACCTCAAAGAATCATGGTCTGAGATTGCTTTAGACTTTATTGTAGATTTGCAGTCTCTTCAAAGGAATACCACCATCCTTGTCGTTGTAGATCTTCTTCACAGAAGATGTCATTTCATCCCCTTCTCCAAACTTCTACCGCTTTGGAGACAGTACATTTGCTTCTCAAACATATTGTTAGTATCATGGACTTCCCACTTCAATCCTCAGTGATCGTGGCAGTCAATTTTCTAGCAGACTATGGTACCATTTCTGTAAAAACGTTATCTGTGAGAGAAAGTTAACTACTGCTTACCACCCGCAATGTATTGGTCAAACTGAACGTGTAACCAGTGGTTGGAACAATTTTTAAGACTCTTCTGTTCCTCTCAACAACATCTTTGGAGTGACTTCCCTGCATTACGCTGAATTTTGTTACAACAACACTATTCATTCCACTACTGGTCAACTCCCTTCTTCGCAAACTACGGTTTTTCACCCCAAGTTTCACAACCTACCATCTTCTACCGTTCCAGTAGCCTAGTATATAGATTTGTCTGATTCCATCTCTTCCAACTTTAAAACCATCAAGTCCAACATCACAGCAGCAAAAACAACTCCAGAAACAGTATTTATGATCGCCGCAGAACTCGCCTCCTGTCTACACAAAAGGTGATCTCGTCTGGCTATCCACCAAACACCTAAGTTTGAAAACCCCCTTCGAAAAAAACTTTCTCCGTTGTTCATTGGTCCATACCCTGTTGAACTCGTCATTAATGCCAATGCTGTCCGGCTTAAATTACCGATAAATTTAAGGGTTCATCCCACATTCCATGTATCCCTTCTCAAACCCTATAAGAATCTCAGGGATTTCTCTTTACAAACGTCTCTTCCACCTATTTCTCCTCGACCCCTGAAATGGAGTATGAAAGTTCACTCAATCCTGGATTCCCGTTTCCGCACGGACGTATTGAATATCTTGTTCGTTGGAAGGGTTCTCTACAGATGATGATTCCTGGGAACCAGCTACCAACCATATCCGCTCCTCGTATTGATATCTCATTCCACCAGAGACATCCTGATCGTCCTGGGCCTTGAGCCTCTGGAGTGGCTCCTTGGAGGGGGGATTCTGTCAGGATAATGGCATACTTATTCTCTGCACTGTCCCTTTAAAGCATCTGCTCCCATTAACATCAGCCTATTTAAGGCCCCTCCCAGCATTTTCACATTGCTTAGTATTGAAGTTTGTCTTAAACCTTAACCTGAGCCTGCTCTCTGTGAGATTTATCATACTACTTCTGTTTGTTGGATTCCTCTACCTCCATCTAACTGGATTCTGTTAGTCATCCTCTCCTTCCTGCCTGCTTCTCCCACAGAAGATTCAGCTATTCAAAAGCCTCATTCCTACCTTTACCTCTAACTCAGTTTCCCCTGCAGCTCACCGGCCTTGGGATTCACCTTTCACAGAGCTCCGCTTCCTCATGCTGAGACGTCATCAGCCAGCTGCTACTGAGCTTCCCCTGCTCCCTCTGGCAAGTCGCCATTACAACCCGGTGTTTGCAACTATCATTATAAACAGTTCTGTTAGCGGTAAGCCGAGTCTCTGAATTTTTACTTTGCTGCTATACTCTACAGATTAGTATCTCAGTTGCTGCTGTTATTTTCTGTGACTTTTTAGTTCATTCCCTCATATCCTGCTGTTTTACCGTAACTCTGTTCACAATAGCAATTGCTTATTTTTTCTATGATCATAGTACCAATTTTTTCCTTGCTTATTATTTTCTACCTTTATTATGTTAAAATCTCAGGGTTTATGCTGAGCATACCCCCTGCTGCATTTACTTTCCTCACAGTGACCACACCAGACACATGTGGCAGCCATAGGGAATATGCTCAATTACTGCCTGTATACTAAAACTTTGCAATAAGGAATAAGGTTTTACATAGCTGCCTAATTCCTAAATTTTGTTTTACCTTTTCACTCTGTTGCAAACAACCATAACAATTTTTATTGTTTTTTCATTCCAGCAGTTGTGGTCCAAATAACTAAGCTGCACACCATTTTTTCTTTCTTAGTTGTGCCTGACAGTATATCATACAAAGTATATACCAAAGCCTATGCTCAAACTCAGATGATTCTTGAATAATTACTTTTTTTATTGCATTTAATGTGCCATTAACTTTTTTTTGTATCCAAATTGCACAAAATGAAGTAATATGCCGATATTTGTGTGTAGCATATATAGGGATGAACTAACATAATCTATTCATAAGGAATGGTTTGTCCTACATCCTTCCCTAACAATATAACCGTATACCAAGGGATTGACATTTTGTGGGTGGTGTGTTATGTTTAGAGCCTGGACAGAATATATCACAAACGTAAATAAACTTAAAGGGTATCTGCAAAAGGATAATTGGTAGTACTGGATTTGGAAGTCTTTGAATTCCTTTTCAAGTGTGTGCCTTATCTGTATTTGTTGTTGCAAATTATGTATCCCTGGCCTAATGGCATAATAAGGACACATAACATTACCTGCTAAAATGACTCCTTTGTTATATAGTGGAAGGTATCTTTCTGAGACAGCCTTAGTGCTAGAGGCCTGCCTTTGATACACCATCTGTGGGTCACCATCTTTCACCTCATTCTTCCCTTCAACCCCTTACCCTAGCCAATTACCCTTAGGGCAAACTATCACCTACCTTGATGGCCCAACCGGTCATAACACCCCATAATTCCTTAAACCACTTTCCTTCCCTATTCCTCTGATAACCAATACATATGAAATGTTAAAAGTAGTTGTAGAGTATTCTATCTAGAAATATAATGTATTTTTGTTTTGCTTTCTATGGAAGTATTAATAGAAGGATGATTGACAATGTTTTAAATTATTTTGTATTAATTCCTTTTTGTTTTATCCCTCCTCGGGTGCAGAGGATTTCCCACCTCTCTATGACTCCTGCTGACAGATTGCTGCAGCACCCTACATACTACTGAAATTGGTTTCTCTATGCAAGATGGACGGTGGTTCAAAATTTCTGTTATCCATAAGGGGAGGTGGTTTACTCTGTACCCCAGGGGCTTATTACTGCATAGGCAAACAAGGCACGTGCCTAGGGCGACAGTTTGACAGGGGGCGACATTTTTTCTATCCTCTAAAGGAGCCGTAGCTGATTGAAGTTTCTAGTATCACAACTACAAAAAAGTTATTTGGCTGCCCCCTTCAGAGGTTGGTTTTAAGCAGCATGTATTCCACGACTGAGGAATTAGCCCCCACCGGCACAGGAGCAGTCACAGCAATTAGCTTCCACCTCTGCTCCTGAAGTTCTCACTTAGTGCCCTAACCTCTTAAAAGTTCAAGTTTCTTTGATGTGCTCCTGTAGTGGTCAAGGGCTCCCAGCCCCCCTCCCTGCAGCTCACAGAATGTCTCAAACTTTTTAACCTCCTTTGCTCCTGCTAGCAACTTTCATTATAATTAATTCAACTGTTGTTAGAAGCTGAGTGTCTTAGTGTTGAGCCAATTTCGTGTTTCAAACAGGCGTTTGTTTGCCACTCCCTCTTAAAACAAATAAATATAACATATATTAAAGAAAATATATAAGCATTTATATTCATCTCTTTAAATAGTTAAATAGTTGTCTTTTTTATTTTCTCCTGCTTATATATTATTTATTTTCTTAAAGGGATACTAAACCCATTTTTTTTTCTTTAATGATTCAGATAGAGCATTTAATTTTAAGCAACTCTTTCTAATTTACTCCTATTATCACTTTTTCTTCGTTCTCTTGCTATCTTTATTTAAAAAGCAGGAATATAAAGCAAGAAGCCGGCCCATTTTTGGTACAGAACCTGAGTTATGCTTGCTTATTGGTGGCTAAATTTATATGGACTTACATAATTTTGACACAAGATTTATTTATAGAAGAGAGATGTTTATTGTGCTTTAAAGACTCTGGGAAAAGGGCTCTCTCTTTTCTGAACACTCGTTGGTCTCATTAGAAAATATCTATAAATGTTTTACACTTAAATGTTATAATTACTGTGGAATCACACAACCCGGTCACAAGGAATGTCCTATATAGGAATGCTATATTGAATAGATTGAAATACTTATTTAGTATTAAGTTTAAAGAGAATTATCTTTTTTTTTTTCTCTCTTCTTCTTCTCTCTTCTTCTTTTCCATTCCTCTCCGGCCCCACCCTCCACACATAAAGTTCCAATAGACTATTTAGACAATTAGGATACTTACATGGAATGTAGGAGGTATACATTCTCCAATTAAAAGAAAGGCTGTAGCAAACTTTTTGAAATAAACGGGCTATGGATATAATATGTCTTCAAGAAACGCATCTATACCTGATCATGAACATACTAATTTAAAGTCGAGGGCTATGTGGGAAACTTTCTTCTCTTCCTATAAAAAGGCGACTAGAGGATTTATGACTTTAATTCATAAAAATTTTGAACATGAGGTACTAAAGTAATAAAAGATAAAGAAGCAAGATACTTGCTCCTTAGAATTAAGGTTCAACAACAAAACTATCTAATATTAAACTTGTATGGTCCTAATAACCCAAATGAAACATTTTGGAACCATTTAGTGAAGATTTTACTTAAATATGCACAAGATAATTTAATAATTACTGGTGACTTTAATGTCACACCAAATTCATTTCTAGATAGAAATAAAATAAGAGAACAAACATCAAATCCTAAGTATACCAAATATCATCTTAAATTCGAGAAAAAAATATTCAAAATGCTTTCGGAGACAATAAATGTGGTTGATATCTGGAGGAATTTAAACCCCAATTCTAGGGAATTTACTTGTTATTCCAAAACCCATAACACCTTCTCTAGATTAGATATATTCTTAATATCCGAAACACTAGTATCTAGAGTTACTAAAACACTTATCTTGGAACCCACTTTGTCAGATCATGCTCCAGTAACCCTAACAATTCAGTTAAAAAAGACAAGAACATCTAACTCTTTTTTTTTTCCCACATACTTAATGAATTCTGCTAAATTTAAAGTATTTTTAACTAAATTAAGAGTGAGAAAGAGGGCGCCACATAGCGTGATACTGTTGATACAGATTCAGAAGGCAAGGAATTCAAAAAGGCTTACCGAACAGCTCGGCACCGTTCTGTGACCGGTGCTATCAGGCAGACTAACACTCTCAGTGGTTAGCACACTGGGTGGCCTCGGATGGAATGCAGGCGGGTGGGTCTCAGCGTTGAGAATTAGCACACTGGGTGGCCTCAGATGTAATGGAAACAGGTGGATTTCAGCGTTGCTTAATTAGAGCAAATCCGCGTCTCTGCAACACCTATACTGCAGCCTCCAATGGATTATAAACATAAGATACCTCTCCAAGTAAGGTAAATGATTGTGAGCGACAACTTCCGTGTGATAAAGTTAAAATCTTTAATCAAACCAGGTTTTTGCTACGCGTTTCTAGACCAATGGTCTTTTCCTTGTTTTTATGCCTGAGGAAAAGACCATTGGTCTAGAAACGCGTAGCAAAAACCTGGTTTGATTAAAGATTTTAACTTTATCACACGGAAGTTGTCGCTCACAATCATTTACCTTACTTGGAGAGGTATCTTATGTTTATAATCCATTGGAGGCTGCAGTATAGGTGTTGCAGAGACGCGGATTTGCTCTAATTAAGCAACGCTGAAATCCACCTGTTTCCATTACATCTGAGGCCACCCAGTGTGCTAATTCTCAACGCTGAGACCCACCCGCCTGCATTCCATCCGAGGCCACCCAGTGTGCTAACCACTGAGAGTGTTAGTCTGCCTGATAGCACCGGTCACAGAACGGTGCCGAGCTGTTCGGTAAGCCTTTTTGAATTCCTTGCCTTCTGAATCTGTATCAACAGTATCACGCTATGTGGCGCCCTCTTTCTCACTCTTAATTTTCAGAAATCTTCACGCCGAAGACCAGAGGAGCTTTGCCGCCGACTTCTTTTTGTCTTACACTGGTATTGACTTTCTACCCTATTTCACGGGAGCCATATTGCTTGTGCATAAATTCACATTTCACATTCACCCAGCGCACCCCGCCTTAGGTTCCCCTCGGGGTTCCTTGTTTGACTTCATTTTTAACTAAAGCATGGCAAGACTTCTGCAATTTTAATAAACATAGTAGAAATAATGTCCCCATTTTTTGGGAAACAGCTAAACTATACCTCAAAGCAGAAATGATCTCTTATATGGCAAACCTGAAAAAACAGCAAGCAAAAGATTTAATGAGTTATCAAATAACTTAAAAAATGATTATGCATGCTATTTAAGTAAACCAAATAGAATTAATAGAAATAAATATTTCGCAAGTAAAAAAGAAAGAGATCAACATCTCCTGGTAAACGCACAAGACTCACTATATAAAAGAGCAGCAAAATTTAAGAGGTACGGAAACAAAACAGGGAAATTACTGGCCTCTATTTTTAAAAGGCAAGACCAAAAGAAATCAATAGTAGCTATTAAAAATAATAATATCATAACCCTGGATCAAAAACAAATAGCTAGTACTTTTCAAAACTATTACTCTGAACTTTACTCTTCACAAAATCCCCAAATAAAAGATATTGATACTTTCCTCAAAGACACGGCTTTCCCTAAGATCTTAGATGAAGAAAGCGAGAATTTAAATGCACCTATTACGACTCAGGAAATACTTAAGGTTATTACTGCAATGTCTAAAGGTAAGGCTCCGGGTCCAGATAACTTGCCACTAGAGTTCTATTGGATATTAAAGGATGAGATTGTTCCAGTTCTAAAAGATCTTTTTAACTCTTATTTTGATGACAATGTTAAGATTACAGAAGATTTTAAAAGAGCTAACATAGTACTAATTCCTAAACCGAATAAAGATCTTTTGGAAGTAACTGCATATAGGCCTATATCGCTACTGAATCTTGATTACAAGATCTTAATGAAGATAGTGGCAGAGCGATTAAAATTAATACTACCAAAGTTAATCCACTCTGACCAAGTCGGCTTTGTAGTTGGTAGAACATCTGAGAAAAATATAAGGAAAATTCTCCAGGTAATTTCTTATTATAAGACCACTAATTCCGCTCTGCTCGAGGCCTTCCTGCTATCCTTGGATGCAGAGAAGGCATTCGACAGAGTGGAATGGCCTTTTCTGATCCGGGCCCTAAGGAGCTATGGATTTAGAGATAACTTTGTCAATTTCATTGACAGGATATACTCTGATTCCAGGGCATCGCTTTTAATCAATGGCGACACTACAGAATCTTTTACACTCTCAAGAGGCACCCGTCAAGGGTGTCCACTTTCCCCATTGCTCTTTAATTTAGTATTGGAACCTTTGGCCATTAGATTGAGAGACACACTTCCAGGAATAAACATAGGCAACTCGGTACTAAAAATCTCTTTATTTGCAGATGATCTTCTTCTCTCTGTCTCTAATCCAAGAGAATCTATTGATGGGGTAACAAATCTCTTAAATGTATATAGTGCTATATCAGGATATAAGACTAACTTTTCCAAATCAAAAGTTATCTGGTTAAATAAGAAAAATGTACAAACCAATTATCAATTCCTTGATTCAGAGGTGCTGGAGTATTTGGGATTGAGACTCTCTATGGATCCTGTTCGTTGGTACCAAGATAATATTCTCCCAGCTCTGCAGGAATCTAAGGAAAAACTGAGGAGCTGGGCATTCTTTCCGGTTACACTCTCGGGTAAGATAAACCTGTTTAAAATGTTCATAATTCCAAAAATTTTATACCCATGTAGAATGCTTCCTTTACTAATTAAGAAGAGAGATCTGTGGAGATTTAATCAGGCTTTGAGATACTTTCTTTGGAGTGGACGAAAACCAAGAATAAAACTAGACGTATTATATCAGAAATATTCAAAGGGAGGTCTAGACTTACCAAGTCTGGAAAAATATAACTTAGCTACTATTCTTCGAACTCCAATTGACTGGTTATTTCAATCATTTAAACTATCGGATAAAGAAATCGAGGAACATATATGTTTTCCTCATGCCCCAGGATTTACAGTCCATGCTCCAAATAAACTCTTAGGGAAAGGAATCTCCAACCATATTTTATATAAAGATATCTTAAGGAAAGTGATGAAATCCTTAGGCCAATCAACTAGTTTTTCTAGTTTTTCTAAGTGGTTACCTGTTCAAGGGAACCTTTTCTTTCCGCTAGGCAACTCAGTTAATATTTATAGAAAATGGTCTCCATTTAAAGATCTTACTCTTAATGGTTTTTTTGTCCCTAACTCAAAGAGATTATATAATTTTTTTGAGTTTCAGCAAAAGAATCCAGTGGTTCAAAATAAACATGGATTCTATTTTCTTCAAGTTAAACATTATGCCTATAGAACTCTAAAACTGGCTCCACATAGCTTTTTGGAACATCCTTTATTAGATTTTATTAAACCAGAAAAACCATCACTTTCTAATATTTATAAAATATTGAAAACAACAGAGAGAAAAGATAAAATATTTCAGGTAGTCCTTCACTGGAAGGAGATTCTAAATATTACGGATCCCTTTGACGAATTTTCTTGGAGCTTAAAAAGAGTGCAATCATTAACACAATCAATTTATCTAAGGGAAACCCAGTTTAGGTTATTTAATAAAGATTACCTAACACCACAACGGGTGGCCAAATGGAACCCCAAAGTGAAGAATCAGTGTGTTAAATGTTCTTATATTGACCCAAACCTAGCCCATTTACTATGGGACTGTCCCAAGGTGAACCAGTTTTGGCTAAAAGTAGCCCATTATCTGTCTCTTGTGGTTGGATTTAGAGTAACTTTTTCGATTAAATCTATAATTCTTCTACTAGGTAATAAGGAATGGGGAAATAAGGAAAAATCTATCCTAACGGCTATATTAGTGCTTAGGAAACTTTTGTTTAATAATTGGATTACTCCCAAAATACCTTCTATTAAGGAAGTAATAAACCTGCTAAAAAATGAGGTAATTCTAGTAGCCTATGACTATAGAATGGAAAATAAGAAGAACAATAACTTTATAAAAACGTGGAAAGACTTCATTCTTTATCAAGATATTAGTTTTGTAGAATATATACAAAAAATTAGTTGCGTAAAAATGTGAGGGGGGGGGGGGAGGCGGAGAGGGGGGACTTCCTTTTAATATTTTTTTTTTTTTTTTTTTTTTCTTTCTTTTTTCCTCCATTAAGCTGAATTGTTCTTGGCACTTGTGCCTCTTTTAAATTAAATTAACCTTGGTGTTAAAGACTCAGAAGAAAAATATAGACCCTTAGTTATCTTAGTGACAATATTTCATGTAATGTTTTTTCTTTTTCTTTCATTGTCTGCAACTTATTATTCACTGTTGTATCATGTTTTTCTACATTAATAAAAATAAAAAAAATAAAAATTTCAGCCACCAATAAGCAAGCGCTATCTATGGGGCTGAACCTAAAATGGGCCGGCTCCTTAGCTTTAAATTTCTGCTTCTAAATAAAGATAGCAAGAGAACAAAGAAAAATTAATAATAGGAGTAAATTAGAAAGTTGCTTAAAATTGCAGGCTCTATCTGAATCATGAAAGAGAAAAAAAATTGGGTTTAGTATCCCTGCTGTGTACTGTGCTGTACTATAGGGAGAAGAAGCACACCAGCACTATTTACTGTTTTTACTGCAAAAACAAATATAACAAAAAAAACCTAAAACCTAAATACGCCACTGCTTTACTCTATATGTAAGCAGTATTTACTTGTCGCTTAGTTGAGGCCTTGATCACCTGGAATACCGCTGAGGACTCTATAGGTACTTTATGTATTTTCAGAGAACGTTTAAAGGGGCGGATGTTATATAGTATGTGTTATTAGCCTACTTTGGCCTACTCTAGCTACTGATTTATGAGACTCTATTTGCTAAAATGCTTATGTCACATAGTCTTGTGTGCAGAGGACCCATGTGACATGAAATCTGGCAGAAGCAAAACTTAGTTTTGCCTTGAGAAATGAGACTCTCCATTGTTCTTTGTTTACTGCTATCTGTCTTTTGTCCAGCCTCTTCTAGTGTCGCAGTGCGATGTGATTAATAATGGGCAATTGCATATATTTCTCTTATCTTGGAATGTTACTAGTATATAAGCTGTCTCATGTAGTGAGAGCTCACTTCTCTTTTGTCTGTCTGTCTATATAGGGAAGTCCTGCTAGCAGTTATAAAGATCAGCCTGTAAACAGGTTACCCTTTGGATATAGTCTGGACGGTAGGGTATAAATATGTGCATGCCTTTTCACATAAAAATGTATATAGGTGTTGAACACATGCTTTTGTAACTGAAAACATTCTAGGATTGTATAGCATATATGTATTGAAACATATGGTGCACTGGAATCATGAAATGTTCGTGCCAGGTGGAGATATAATAGAGATCAATCTGTAACATCACTAACTTTGGCCTAATAAACACACTTCTTGTTCTTGATCGTAGAATTGTGCCTTGATATAATTGCACTGATTTTAGATTTCTGAACTCAGAACAATCTTAACTTCCAACAAGAACTAGTTCTTAAACTTTGCTTACAACTTCAAAGTTAAAGGGAAAGTCTAGTAAAAATTAAACTTTCGTTATTCAGATAGGGCATGTAATTTTAAACAACATTCCAATTGACTTTTATCCTCAAATTTGATTTTTTCTCTTGGTATTCTTTGGTGTAAGCTAAACTTATGTAGGCTCAAATGCTAATGTATAGGTCCTTGAAGTCCGACTCTTATCTCAGTGCATTTTAACAGGTTTTCACAGTTTGGCTTGCATTTTAGCCAATCAGTGCCGACTCATAAATAACTCCACAGGAGTGAGCACAATGTTATCTATATGGCAGACATAACTTGCACTGTCTGACAAAAGAACTTAAATAAAAGGGCAGTCTGCAGAGGCTCAGATACAAGGTAATCACAGAAGTAAAAAGTATATTAATATAACTATTGGTTATGCAAAACTAGGGAATAGGTATTAAAGGGATTATCTATCTTTTTAAACAATACACATTCTGAAGTAGATTGTCCCTTTAAGACAACCTTTATGGTGCACAAAAACAATAGTAAGTAGGTCCCTGGGAGAAGCGGAGCTTACATGGAGGCGACTTTGACCTGGGGAGGAAGAGGCCCTTAGTTGGTGGGAGAAAGGAGGAAAGGGGTGAAGCTTGAAGAGGCCATACTTAAGGGGCTGAGCAGGCACAGCAGCTGACAGCAGCTGTCATCTGTGGGTGCATGCTTTTCCCGCTCAGTTCTTTGAGATGGCAGCTCTTGAGGCTATGTTTGCTCAACTGAGAGATTCGCCCGAACAGAGGGCCCTACCTGGAGCAAGGTGAAGAGGCGATTCGGTTGTGGTGAGGACCTGCCCAGTCCGCCGGTCAAGACCCCCTGTTCGCCTGAGTCCGGATGGTGTTTGGAGCTCTTGGGGTAGGAGGAGATGCATCCCTAGTCCTGGACGTCAATCGTGAGGAATGAAGTCGGGAGGTCACGTGGACACGGAGGTTCCGGCGTCAACGGAGATGCAGGTCAGTGGTGAGCTGGACCTCAGGGCCCACTCTATTCTGGTCGGGATAGCTTAACTAGGGGCAAGAGTTCTGCACATGGCCTGGAGGGGCCTGAACATAGCCAGGAGATGATCCAAGGACGGTGGAGGTTGGGACCAAGGTGATGGCCCGGTTGGGCCTGAGGTGTTAGGGGATGTGGGAGGCTTGGCCCATTAGGCCTCCAGCACCATCCATGCAGGAAAGGTTTAATTTTGAGGGGATAGGCTAACAAGTTGGGGATATAAATGTTCTAGGTCAGGAGGTTGAAGACCAGGTTAGGGGGTGGGGGGTTCCTCTCCATCTTATGTGGTTTGTGGGGTGGATGGGAATCCCCCTGGTTCCCCAGGGAGGCTTGATACATGGGAGGATTTGGGGATATGTCCCTTTATTTAGATTACTTTGGGGATGAAGTGATTCCTCCTACACCCAGTCAGAGGAGACCACATGGCCGACCCAGGGTAGAGAATGTTGCTGGTGAAGGTACCTCTACAAGTGGGGAGCGGTCCATTGGTGTGAGGGTGGAGAGATTTGGGCCTGTTCATAGGGGGAGGGACACTAGTCTTGATTTATTACTTATGGGCCTTTATGCTTCAGATGAAAGGGGAGAGGAGTCACGGCCTGAGGCTCCTTGTGGCCTTCGTATTCCAAGGGGTGAGGAACGGTTGAGGGATTAATTTGGCCTGCAGGACTCCTGGACTAAGACCATCAGGCTGGCCAGCTCTCCGGGGGGGGGGGGGCAGGGGAAATTTAAATCTGACTAGGGGCGCTGCTTGTAATATTTGACAGCCTGTGAGGCCTGGATGGCTTGGGTTGCCATCAAGAGACAGGCAACGCAGAAAATATGGGGCAGACGAAGTTGGGCCGGGAGAAGCAGGTGCTACAGAGCCAAAGAGGTGAAGGGGAGTTGCTACAGCCAGTTTGCTCGGCCTTTTCATGGTGCAGACTTCGGCGGCCATGGAAAGGAGGTTGTCCACTCTGGCTTTTAGGTTTAAGCTGTTGGGTTTATGTGATGTGGCAAAAGTGTTCTGGGTAAGGCAGGTCCTAAAGGGCCTTAAGAAAAAGGAAAAAAGTGTAGATCATAGAAGGCCCATTACTTCCTCTCTGTTGGGGAGGATTTGGGAAGTTTTGCCTGAGATTTGTTCATCCCCTTTTGAGGCTAGTTTGTTTTGTACGGCCTTCATATTGCCATTTTTTGGGGCTTTCCGCATTTTGGAACTGGTTAGACAGAACAGGTGGTTGCCGGTAAGTTTGCAGGCAGATGATGTGATCGTGTCTAATTCCAGGGTTGATATATTTTTGAGAAAAAGTAAAACTGATCAGTGTGGTAAAGGGAGGAGTATTGTGCTCTTTCCTAGTGGTAGGGAGGTTTGACCCTGTAGATGTTTAGGGCAATTCCTGAGCTTACTGCCACGGCAAGATGACCCTTTATTGATTCGTCGGGATGAGTCTTTCCTGTCTCAGTTTCAGTTTTCCGAGTTTGGATCCCATTCTTTTAGGATTGGGGCTGCTACTGAAGCGTCTGTGTTAGGTTTAAATAACTCGGTGGTTAAAAACATTGGGAGATGGGAATCTGACAAATATCGTTTGTACATTCGCCCTGATTTGAGAGTGTGATGCTGTTTGTGCTACTTATGTTTTCTGTTTTGTGTTTTTAGGTACGAAGAGCATTTTGGTGATGGGGCATTCCTTCATATATTGGGCCAGGAATGTGGCAAAGCGAAAAGTTGACGGCCTGCAGTTGGGGTGTCCTGCTACTCATTGTGAGGTAAAATGGTTCGGAGTCACGGGTCTCCCATGGGAACGTCTGTTGCCAATGTTCATTGATTATTGTAAGCAATTTCCTCCCCCAGAAGATAGTGCATGCAAGAGGAAATTACTTAGGTTTTATGTCACCGAGGGAATTGGTGAGGAGAATTAAAAGGGACTTGGGAGGCTGCAGGATCTGCACCCGACTATGAAAATTGTTTGTTCTTCCGAGGTTGGTTTGGAGGGCGGCATGGGATCAAGTAAGGTTGGAAAAAAGCAGGAAGAAGGTTAATAAGTTGCTAGGGTCTTTTATCAGGCTGATTGGGGCTGCTGTTGCACATCATCCTGATTTGGAGGAGGTGGGACAAGGGGGGGTTTATTTGGAGGATTAAGTTCACCTTAATGAGTTTGGTTTGCAGCTATTTTTACTGAACTTTAAGGAGACTTTGAGAGAGTTGTTGGGGTTGGTGGGACTGGGCTTATGGAATCAGGCCATTTGTTGGCAGGGGTGCTAGTTCGTTCCCAGTCATAAAAGGAATATGGCCAAGTGAGTGAGGTTTTAACAATTTGCCTCTCCATGAGGTGGGAGTGCAGGTGGTGGATTTCTAGGGACAAGGAGTTCCCTAGTGACAAGTGGAAGTAAGGTTTTTAATGGGCTCAACAAGTATTAGCTTGGGTCCAGAGGAATAACGGCCATGTTACTAAAAAGGGAACTAGCACCGCTTGATGGTCCAATTATGGTATTGTGATATTTGATTATGTTAAAGTTTTAATCACAATCGCCTAGATTACGAGTTTTGCGCTAAACAGGGTGCGAAACAAACGCAACAAAAAGTTGCGTTATTTTACCCCCATAGCGCTGACACTACGAGTTTCTGAAAAGCCTTCTTGTGCGTGTGATATGGTTGCGTTAAGCTCCATACCGCACAAAAGCCAAGGACTGAGAATACTGCTCGGGCACGCTTTCCCCCATAGACATCAATGGGGAGAGAGTGTTAGAAAAAAATCTAACACCTGCTATCCGGGAATGGAGATCACCGTATCGCAACCCCATTGATATCTTTTGGGGGGAAAAAGTTACGTTTAAACCTAACATAAACCCCAAGTCTAAACACCCCATATCCACCACTCCCGACATTGCCGACACCGAAATAAAGTTATTAACCCCTAATCTGCCGCTCCTGACATCGCCGCCACTAATAAAAGTTAACCCCTATTCCGCCGCTCCCTGACATTGCCGCAACTATAATAAAGCTATTAACCCCTACTCCACCACTAAATAAACTTATTAACCCCTAAACCGCCGGCCCCCCACATTACAAAAACACTAAATTAAATTATTAATCCTTAAACCTAACACCCCCCACTAACTTTAAATTAAAATTACAATATAACCATCTTTAAATAAATAAAAAACTGGGGGCGGAGTTTGCTACAACCAAGATGGAAGCTTTTCCATAGAGCTCCGCAAACCAGACCTGAGGAGATTTGCCACCACCCCGCACAAACAGACCTTAGAGGCTATAATGTGGTCACCTAGCACCATGAACATACGGTGCTCGGGGAATGCATTTTTTTATACCCCAGTTCTACAACTATAGCTCCCTTTCAGAAGCGCAAACATCCGGCCATAGCCGCCATCTTCCCTCAGCCCACAAGCTGCTCCAGTGCTTCAGCGCGACGACACAGACAATCAACGCTGGGAAGCAACTTAAAAGACTGCAGAGAGACACTATTACCTTGGGAGCGTGAGTAATGTAACTTGGCACCGCTCCATACACCCGCCACACTAACAGCTCCTAGATCAATTTATTAGGAGACGCACAGTCAGCAGGGCTATGATGGGCACAGGGGATATAACGGCCATATGCTAAGATACCCAAACTCATTCTCAGTATAGCCCTAAAGGGAACAAGTGTAACCCAGGGACAAAGCGCTATATAGGGGAAGCCACAAATCCACAACACACCTTATTAGGTTCAGAAAGCATATTATTGGTCACTTTAGCAGCTCATGGAAATATAACATTCTCCACGTGGCAACTCTTACAAAAACCGTTACTTATACACCTCTACCTTCTGGATTTAGCCCTCGGACTAAATCCTCTCCAGCACCCCAAAGCATTTATTAAAAGTCAGCTACCATCATCTTGAACCCAACATAAATTCTACCACATTACTAGATCCTGAAATAGTCACAGAATAGTGCAAACTTTAAGGGGAACACCACAACGTATTAACATCTTTTGAAAGTTTTGTGTTTTCTCTACAATCAGCCATGCTTGTTTTTTTCAGCACAACAGTTTATCTATAACACATGACTGCCATCTTGTGGCCAACCAGAGATATAACATACAGAAAGATTTAATTATCAATCAGCACCTTTTCATTTCTTATACAAGCTTGCCATCTAGTGGTTTAAAGGTGTTATTGTATACAGAGGACTTTGGATCTCTCAGCAACTATTCATTCTAATGCAAGGCTGACATCTAGTGGGCTATGGTTATCATCGCACAAAGTTGTTTTTCACTACATAATTTAAACCCAAGAGAATTAAAGAATTATAACTATTCTGATATCAACCCTCTTATATCTTCCAAAGTTCAACCTCATACCAGGAATATCTAGTCAAGAACATCAAACATGGCGGCAAGGAGGCTGAACAAACCAGAGAAGGTAGGAGGGGGAAAAAACACTCCCAGTTACATCATTACTTCAAGAACACGCAGAGTGACAACACAGCTGAACAAAGCACTGAGACCCAGGGCATCTACTGAAGCCACTTCCACCAGAGGCTAACCATATAGATGATAACACGCCTCTGACTAGAGCTGATTTACACCTACTGGTGTCCCAAACAGGATATCACCAGCAGCTTTGACAAATTATGGGCTTAAAATGGACGCCATGGCACACCTCTATGAATGAGAGCCTAAATGATATCCAAGAAAGATATGTCAGATCTGGGCAGCAAGGGTCGAATCTCTGGAGGAAAACAACGACAACATCATAGAAGATGTAGAGATGGCAGTCCAGCAGACATCCCAACAACAGCAGGTAGTCAATGAACTACTAGACAAGTTGGAGGATATGGAGAATTAGGAGTAGACGTTGCAACATCCGTCTCAAAGGCATTCCAGAATCTGTAACACCATCAGACCTACCCTCATACCTTCACCAACTGTTTTGTGCAATTACAGGAATGGACACGTCCACCTGAAATCGAAGTAGAAAGGGCTCACAGAGTCACTCAAGCCTAAGCCTAGAGCTGATCTCCCAACCAGGGATGTAATTGTGGCCTCTTCCTAAGATTTCCTGAAAAAGACAAGATCTCAGGGACGCAGCAAAACAACCTACCTTCAATTTTAGGGGCCAATGTAGTACACCTTTTTCCCGGATCTCAGATAACAGAACTTTACAAAGAAGGGGAGAGCTCTGGAGACCTCTCACGACTCTCTTAAGGAAAAATCAGATCCAATACAGGTGGGATATCCATTCGCTCTCCACATTTCAAAGGACAATAAGCTACTGACAATCAGAGACGCTGAGGGGATCCCAGATATTTGTGAAAGCACTAGATCTAGAAATACCCCCTATTCAGGGTCCCTCATCATCCACGGAAATGCCGAAACCACAGAGGATACCCATGAAGTCACAGAGATCTCAGTGGGCAAGAATCCCTACAAAGAAATCTAAAAAACTCTTGACGGGGCTTCAGCAATGAACAATTGGGAACTGGCTTCCTCTGTCTCATCTGTGAAATCCTAGATTGTGGGGCGTGATGATTAACCTCACATGCTCCCCAACTAAAACCCGTGGCTGCCTCACATCAGCAATGTTATGGTTTTAAAGACACTTTCTTGTTTACTGTTAGGCCGGAACCTAGTATAGTCTATAGGGGCCAAATCTCATTAAGGTTCTTTAGGGGTCAAGGCACTGGAGACGGGAAGGCCGGAACTTATGTTTTATGTTTATACTGTTAGCACTATATTTTTCAGGGAAACCTCTTTTGATATGTTTACTTTAGATACTAAGAGGGTGGATAGGTGACGCCTCCTCGGACTCAAGGTCCCCCGAAAGAGTTTTTCATGTTTAGTCAAGTAATTAATTTTTTGTTATTTATTCAGGTTTAAACAATAAGGGCTAAAAAATGTACCATTTAATATGATTAACCTGTTGTATTTTTTTTTCCTTTCTCTGTCAGAATTTCTCCTCTTCCACCTCCCTTTTCTTCTCTCACCCTCACTACCAAAAAACGACCACAGATGCTCCGATCAAGTAGAAGCAGGGTAGCCATCGTATAGGAATTCCTGGACCTATCAATTCAGATAGGTCTCACATGAAGGGTAGGTAATTGCAAATGCACCAATACATAATAATTATAGGACAGCCAATCAAACAATTAGATGGCTTAGTACCAACATTACACTAGTCCTCACCACAATGTTGAGAGGCCCTAAAATTCAGACATGAAGAGAAGGAAGTCTATGTCACAATACAAAACTCTAGGGGCTAGTGTCATATTTTTGCAAGAGACCCACTTCATGACCTCTCAGATCCCGAAATATTGGGAGAAACAATTCCCTTTACATTACCATTCGACGGTTAATAAAAAAAAAAGAGGGGTATCTATACTCCTTCACTCCTCCCTAAACTTTCACCACACTGATTCCATTATAGACAAGGAAGGTAGATTCCTCATCATCAAAGGCACTATCAATGAAACAGAAATAATCTTCTGTAATGTGTACGCCCCCAAATGAGCATCAAGAGCAGTTCTTCAACTAATTCTATCCTACCTCCTCACTAGCTGGAATGCAACTAGAAATTTTCTTGGCAGGTGACTTTAACGTCTCTGTACACACACAGACCCAAACTTCAAACACCCCCTCTCACAACTGCCCAACACAGAATGAATAAAAAGACTCTCTCAATCCTTAACACCTTGGCAGGGCACAACTTACTAGATACATGGAAGGCCCTTTATGGCATCACAGATGACCACACATTTTATTCCACAGCACACCACAAATACTTCCGCTTAGACTATATTTTTTCAAGTCAGATACTGACAGCAAATTTAGTGTCTTCCTCTATTCACCCATGTGTGTGGTCCGACCACTCAATAGTCTCTCTAAAAATGAAAGGGATTCTCCCATTCAATAATACTAAAAGCTGGTCATTTGACCCCTTATCATTAAAATACCCAAACCATAAAGAGACAGTTCTTAAAACACATGGAGGAATACTGGAACCTCAACCTGAACACAATAAACAACCCCATACAGGTGTGGGGCAGCGCATAAATAAGTTATAAGAGGAGTATTGATTCAAATGAAGTCACATGCTAAACGTAAAGCGAAAACTCTTTTTGACTCACTACAACGGGACATAGCTAACCTAGAAAAACGTCACAAACTATCTGGCTCACCTAGCCTTTATAAATCACTTCTAGACAAAAGACAAGCACTCGACAAACTGCTTTCTAACCGATCATCTAGAGCAGGGCTTCGACTTCAATCTAAATATTTTCTTTACGCAAACAAACCAGACAAATTCATGGCCTATAAAATCAGAAATAGAACTAGAGACATGTCAATCCCTGCCCTATATAACTCTCAGGGGGTTCTAACGTCACAAACCCCAAAGACATAGTTGCCTCATTCGCGAACATACTATGGATCCCTGTATGACGGTCAGAAAGTAACTAAAACAGAAACCACACGGAACTCCCTGGACACCTTCCTAGAGGAGGCTGCTTTGCCCAAGATAAGCAAACAAGAACTAGACTCCTTGAACGCAGACATTTACTGACAGAGAGGTCCTCGGGGTTCTTAAAGATTTAAAACCAGGCAAGGCAGCTAGCCCTGATGGGTTCCCAGGGGACTATTACAAACAATTCAAACCAACTCTCACCAAACACATCGTACAATTCTGTAACTCTATCCTAAAAGGCCATAGGATCCCATCTGAATTGTTAAATGCTAAAATTGTAGTACTTCCGAAACCAGGTAAAGATAAGACATTGTGTCAAAACTATAGGCCAATATCCCTCATAAACCAGGACCTCAAGATTTTCACAAAAATTCTAGCTAATAGAATCAAACCCCTACTTCCCAAGCTGGTCCACCCCGGACCAGGTTGGCTTCATTCAAAATAGAGAAGCACCAGACAACGTCAGGAGAATGGGTGTCCCCTAATTGACTATATACATGAAACAAAAACGCCTTCTCTGCTCCTCTCTTTGGATGCGGAGAAGGCGTTTGACAGAGTTGATTGGACATATTTGCAGGCAGTATTAACTAAAATAGGCATATCTGGAGAATTCATGAGCGCAATTCAAAATATATATTCCACTCCCTCAGCAAGCGTGAGAGCTATGGGCCACCAATCCGAAAATTTCGCAGTCCTTAATGGGACCCGTCAGGGCTGTCCTTCTGTCTCCATTACTGTTTGCTCTGTGCATAGAACCCCCTGGCCCAACACATTAGAAGATCTCCCGATATAACCGGTATTAAAATAAAGCAGAAGGAGTATAAACTCACACTTTTCGCAGACGATGTCCTCCTCTTTCTGTCACGACCAATGATAACACTCCCGAACCTCTACCAAACCCTTGATTCCTTCTCCTCCATATCAGGCTATAAAATTAACCTTGAGAAGTGTGAAGCATTACCTATACATCTACCGGAACACACCAAAAAGCTAATAGAAGCTAACTTTGAATTTAAATGGGCCAAACACCTTCTCAGATATTTGGGGATTAATCTAACTACAAGCTCAAAGACTCTATATAACGCAAATTACCCCCCTTTGTACAAATCTATTAAACAAGATCTAAATAGATGGAGTAAGCTACGATTTTCATGGTTTGGTAGACTGTCGGCAATCAAAATGATGATATTACCAAGGATCCTATATTTATTTCGCA
Organism: Bombina bombina; assembly: GCF_027579735.1. NCBI lineage: Eukaryota > Metazoa > Chordata > Amphibia > Anura > Bombinatoridae > Bombina > Bombina bombina. The sequence goes on from NC_069500.1 coordinate 1,250,274,991, forward strand.
CCCTGCCAATCAGAATACCAGCCCCAGACTTAGACAACCTCCAAAGACATATAATCAATTTCATTAGGGGAAACAAAAAAGCTAGGATCCCTTCGGCAGTCCTCTCCAGAAACAGACAGTTAGGGGGGGTGGGGGCACCAAATCTTAAGCACTATTTTCAAGCAGCTAGACTAGCGCAGACAGCTCTTCTTAATGACCCAGACAAGGACATTGTTTGGACGCAGCTAGAGTCAGATATTGCAGGACTTATCCCACAAGACTTGATTCTTTGGGACCCTAAACGGTGCCTTAGCAGGACACAACACGAACACCCAATAATAGATTTTATGATCAAGCAATGGTCCAGGCTAACCACCTCCCTGGCTCTACTCCCTTTGCACTCAGTTAAAGCCACACTCACTAGCCTAGTTAGGCATGAACTGGTTCCCATCATCAAAAAATGGGAAAACAGAGGACTTTATAGAATCGCTGACATTATAGTAGGAGGCAAAATGATGAGCTACACACAACTACAAGAAAAATTACAGCCAATCAAACTAGAATGGTTCCTTTACCTGCAGCTAACCTCCATAATCACCACCCTCTTACCACTCATAACTAAAAAACTTACCCTCTACATTAGAAAACATATGCAGCTCCTCATCCAGACCCAAGAACACTATCTCCAGGGCTTTACCAGGCAATTCAGCTAGCTTCAGACAACTCCAAATCCCCTTTACAAACTAAATGGGAAAAGGATATAAACAAGGAAATGGAGGGTCCAAGTTTGTTATATAACTCTCTCTAGTGCAGGAAAGGGATTGTTGAGTGCAGGACATGTGGGGAAAACTGCATTAAAACCAACTTCGTTGGTATCTAACACCGCTGATAACCTCACACTCTACCAAAGATAGATCCAGACTTTGTTATAGAGGCTGTGGGGAGGTGGGGGGACTATAGACACATGTGGTGGGACTGCACCTATTCACATAGGGTGTGGAACCCGACTATCTCGGTACTTAAGCTCTACTCTAGACAGCCCCCATTAGACTTACCATGGAACAAGCACTGCTCCATGTCAGGCTTAAAGAATTTAACAAATATATTAATTTGTTTATCAGGATAACATGCACCGCCACGAGGATCTGTATAGCCCGTCACTGGAGGGAGGGTGCACCTTCCTGGGAAGAAATCCAACACAAAATTAAATTCTATTATAATATGTCAGAACAGGCAGCATTTCTCCTGGATACCCAAGAAACCTTCCAAAAAGTATGGTATTACTGGATATTACATAATGGGTCTTAACACATTAGTCTAATAGGATAGAACCCCTCATTTAGGGGGCCCCACCCTCTGGCACATAGAGTCCCCAGAAAAGATAGGTATAACACAGATAAATAGGAGTCATATTAACCCCACATAAAATAAATCTTTACACAAACTGGAGCAGAATGGTCAGGAGTTGTTCCCCTCTCTACACCCCATCTCTCTTTCTCCCTTTGCTTTACCTTACTATTTTCCTCTTTCACTAATACTTTATCTAGATGACCTTTACCTTGGTAATATGCAACTAATGTGGGCCTTACAGCTTCATAAAAATGCACTAAACAACTTGAATTATAGCTCAAACGTGAGAATTTATATTAAAAGGACTATTGTCCCACTACGCATGACGCTATTAAAATTCTCCTGTAAGAGCGACCCTACATGCTATAACTCAGTAATTGAACGATTTATTGATTTGTATTTTGCATTGTTTTTATTACTATGTAACTTTAGAGAACCAAGATTTTTGTTCTCTTGATTTATTTTGATTCATCTTTCTTTCACACTTTGTCTGTTATTATGCCTTTGTTACAAAATAATAAAAATTACTTTATCATAAATAAATAAAAACTTACCTGTGAAATAAATAAAACCTAAATAAATAAAACCTAACATTAAACCATAAATTAACCTAACCTTACTATTCTAATAAAGAAAAAAAAACTACCAATTAAAATATATAAATTACAAATTAAAAAAAACCTAATACTTCGAAAAAAATTCAAACATCTAAATTACAACTAAAAAACAAACAAATCCTACGAAAACTTTTAAAAATCTTAGTTTACCAAAAATAATTAACACTAAAATAACAAAAAATAAAAAAATACTAAGATTACAAATTTTTTTAAAAGGGCCTTTTGTAGGGCATTGCCCTAAAGAAATCAGCTCTTTTACCTGTAAAAAAATACAAAATCCCCCCAACAGTAAAACCCATCACCCAACCAAACCCCCAAAATAAAAAAACTAACTCTAAAAAAAACATATGCTACCCATTGCCCCTAAAGGGGCAATCCTATTGGCTGTTTTGAACATCCAATAGGATTTCAGAAGCTCTCATCCTATTGGCTGATTTGAATTTGAAGAATCAAATCAGCCAATAGGAATGCAAGGGGCGCCATTTTGAAACGGCTACTTTGTATTTAACTTCAGTGTACGGCAGTGACCTTATGAAGAGGACGCTCCGCACAGGATGGGATCAGCTTCCAGGATGGCTCTGCGCCGCTGGTATGAAGATAGAAGACGCGCCCGGGATGAATGAAGACCTCGCCGCCTGGATGGAGATGGATGTTGGAACTTCAGAAACCATGAGTAGATCTTCTGTCGTTAGTGGGTTTTTTTTTTTTTTTTTTTAGATTAGGGCTTTGGGCTTGGAAATTAGGGGCAATGGGTAGCTTAAGGTTTTTTTTAGAGTTATGTTTTTTATTTTGGGGGGGTTGATTGGGTGGTGGGTTTTACTGTTGGGGGGACTTTGTATTTTTTTACAGGTAAAAGAGCTGATTTCTTTAGGGCAATGCCCTACAAAATGCTATTGGTAATTTATTGTAGGCTAAGGGGCTTTTTTTATATAGGGCTATTAGATTAGGTGCTTGCGGTATAGCTATGCCGACACGACTCGTAATATGCGTTCCTGGCCATTACGCTGAAATTGCCATTTTTCAGCGTTAAAAGCCGCAATGCAAAATTTGTAATCTAGGTGAATGTTATTTATGGTTATTTATAAAGTGATTATTTATAGGTTGTTTAAAGGTTTTATATATTTAATAAAGGTGCTGCGGCCAATATATACCAAGGTGTCTTTATTATATGAACGGTAATGGGTGTGATTGGATGAGTACGAAGGTTAAAAGGGGGCCGGAACTTGACGACGTAGAAGGTCAATACATCACAATTAGTAGAATCCTTTCTTAACCGCCAAACAAAGGGGAACTGCAAAGCTGGACTCTTAGCATCTAACCACTAAGTGAATACCATAACAGCACACAATATGGCCATATGGGATCTTAGTCACACAATATGGCCATATTTTGCTTAGCCAGTCACCACTTACAAGGTGCCCCAATATAGACTGGTCCTAACACTACAGTCCTTTGCCTCAGAGGGCTGAATCATTCCTGCTTTTACTTTTCATAATATAATGAGACTCCCTGGCTTAATATTCACATACACTGTCATGAGCACACCTGAGCTTGGATGGGGTGCTTTAACCAATGTTGATGTTGTTTGCAGGCAATTTTTTGCAGCAGTTCAAAAAATATGTTGTGCTTTTGAAAATGGATATGCGCCAATACCTTTTTGTTTGTGTAATTACTGGGTCATATTGGCAGCACTCCCAAAGATGTGTATATAAACTTTTTGCAAGGTGTGCTAAACCAAATTTTGCATTTGTATGTATATATATATATATATATATATATATATATATATATACTGTATATACAGTGGATATAAAAAGTCTACACACCCCTGTTAAAATGTCAGGTTTCTGTGATGTAAAAAGATAAATCATTTCAGAACTTTTTCCACCTTTAATGTGACCTATAAACTACACAACTCAATAGAAAAACAAACTGAAATCTTTAAGGTGGAGGGAAGTAAACAAAAAAAACTAAAATAATGTGGTTGCATAAGTGTGCACATAACTGGGGATGTAGCTGTGTTCAGAATTAAGCAATCACATTCAAAACCATGTTAAATAAGAGTCATCACACACCTGCCATCATTTAAAGTGCCTCTGATTAACCCCGAATAAAGTTCAGCTGTTCTAGTAGGTCTTTCCTGACATTTTCTTAGTCGCGTCCTTCACAAAAGCCATGGTCCGCAGAGAGCTTCCAAAGCATCAGAGGGATCTCATTGTTAAAAGGTATCAGTCAGGAGAAGGGTACAAAAGAATTTCCAAGGCATTAGATATACCATGGAACACAGTGAAGACAGTGATCATCAAGTGGAGAACATATGGCACAACAATGACATTACCAAAAACTGGATGTCCCTCCAAAATTGATGAAAAGACAAGAAGAAAACTGGTCTGGGAGGCTACCAAGAGGCCTACAGCAACATTAAAGGAGTTGCAGGAATATCTGGCAAGTACTGGCTGTGTGGTACATGTGACAACAATCTCCCGTATTCTTCATATGTTTGGGCTTTGGGGTAGACGGCAAGACGGAAGCCTTTTCTTTAGAGGAAAAACATCCAAGCCCAGCTAAATTTAGCAAAAACACATATGAAGTGTCCCAAAAGCATGTGAGAAAAGGTGTTATGGTCTGATGAAACCAAGGTTGAACTTTTTGGCCATAATTCCAAAAGATATGTTTGGCGCAAAAACAACACTGCATATCACCAAAAGAACACCATACCCAGAGTGAAACATGGTGATGGCAGCATCATGCTTTGGGGCTGTTTTTCTTCAGCTGGAACTGGGGCCTTATTCAAGGTAGAGGGAAATATGAACAGTTCCAAATACCAGTCAATATTGGCACAAAACCGTCAGGCTTCTGCTAGAAAGCTGAACATGAAGAGGAACTTCATCTTTCAGCATGAAAATGACCCAAAGCATACATCCAAATCAACAAAGGAATGGCTTCACCAGAAGAGGGCTGTGCACAGGAGATGCCCTCGCATTCTGACAGATTTAGAGTGTTTTTGCAAAGAAGAGTGGGCAAATCTTGCCAAGACTCATACCCCAAAAGTCTGAGTGCTGTAATAAAATCAAAAGTTGCTTCAACAAAGTATTAGTTATGCAACCATATTATTTTATTTTTTTATTTCTACTTCCCTTCACCTAAAAGATTTCAGTTTGTTTTTCAATTGAGTTGTACAGTTTATAGGTCACATTAAAGGTGGAAAAAGTTCTGAAATGATTTATCTTTGTCTCATTTTTACATCACAGAAACTTGCCATTTTAACAGGGGTGTGTAGACTTTTTATATCCACTGTATATATAGTTTATCTTTTTTGTATTACCATCTCAAAGTGTTTAATTTTACTTTTCATTGATCTTAAAAACTACTTAGTATGTAAAAACACTCATGCCAATGTGTTGTGTTTTTTGTATATATATATATATATATTCTTATAAAATGGAAACCTAGAGCAGTTGGGGTTAGCATCAATATTACTAACCTATTTAATAAGGGCAAGTTCATATTTCCTTTTGTTCCAAACAAGTTACCAATAAAGTATTGTTTTTAAAGTTACATTACATTTATCTACATTTCCTTTGTCGTTTTTGCCATTAAATTAATCACTAGGCATGTGCAAAAATGTAGAATATGGTTGCAGGAATCAGCATTCTATTTTTAGCTCCAGATATTTGTGTGTCGCACTTTTACACTAATAAATCTGCTGCTGAAAGTAGCTGAATGCCTCTGCCTGCGGCCATATTTGGCATTTGATTCTGTAATTAATGCTGAATAACAAAATTCTTAACATGCCTATTGATAATCATTATAGTCTGTATGCCATAAAGTAAACATGGTACCTCCAGCCGGAATGCTAAAATGGCACACTGGAAAAGAACACTGAGAGTGATAAAAAAATAGAATAATAGTTTGGCGTACACATTATTGCTGTGACTGATTATAATGTACATATCAGAGCTATAGGGGCCTATTTACTATGCAGTCCTAAGACCGCTGCTCCTTAACACGTCCACCACTTCTGAGGCAGCGAATGTGCAGGGGGCGGCATTGCACAAGCATTTCACAAGAAATGCTTGTGCAATAATAAATGCAGACACCGTATGCTGTCTGCATTTATCGATGTGGGGCGGACATGATCCGCTACAGCGGATCATATCCGCCCACACATTCATAAATCGGCCCCTAGTGTCAATGATGGGCCGATAAAAAATGTGAGTACACACTCAAACCAGTTAGATACAAGCAGAAATGACTGATAGCTGTGGACAGCAAGAAACACAGTAAACATATGTTGTATTGTAGTAAATAAGTAATAAGCACCTGATTTAAATCCCAGCAGAAGGTTTGGTGACAGCTCTGGGGCACTATGAAAAACTATGGGGCTGATTTATCATATGTCTGTCTGACATGATCTGCTCAGCGGATCATGTCCGACAGACATCGCTGGTGAACTGGCCGCTAGCAGGGGGTGTCAATCAACCCTATCGTATCTGATCGGGTTGATTGCTGTCTGCCGCTCAGAGGGGGCGGATCAGTTAAGGAACAGGGGTCTTAATACCGCTGCTTCTTAACTGCTGTTTCCTCCGAGCCTGAAGGCTTGTGCAGAAAAAGATGTATTGAGCGCTATACGGTGCTTAATAATTCGTCCCCTATGAGTGTATTGCATCCTGATGCACCTCTCTTACACATTCATTACATCCAGCCTCAATGGCTCCTCTTACTAAACCACAAGTAGAGATAAAGGAAGATTAAACTAGCTGTGGATTTAAAGGGACTCTCTAGTTCCTATGTCATTCAGCTGCATTTTAAAGACCACTATTTTAAGCTTAAAGGGACAGTAAAGCCATAATTTATACATTCATGATTTAGACAGACCATACAATTTTAAACAACTTTCCAAGTTACTTTTATTATTTAATTAGCTTCCTTCTCTTGTTATCCTTTGCTGAAAGGTTTATCTAGGTAAACTCAGGAGCAGCAAAAAACCTAGGTTCTAGCTGCTGATTGGTCGCTGCATATATATACTGATTGTCATTGGCTCACCCATGTGTTCACTTAGAAACCAGTAGTGCATTGCTGCTCCTTCAAAAATGATACTTGGTGGTCTATTTATCAAGCTCCGAATGGAGCTTGATGCCCCGTGTTTCTGGCGAGCCTTCAGGCTCGCCGGAAACACAAGTTATGAAGCAGCGGTCTAAAGAATGCTGCTCCATAACCTGTCTGCCTGCTCTGAAGCGGCGGACAGAAATCGCCACAAATCAATCCGATCAACTACGATCGGGTTGATTGACACCCCCTGCTAGCGGCCGATTGGCCGCAAATCTGCAGGGGGCGGTTTTGCACCAGCAGTTCACAAGAACTGCTGGTGCAATGATAAATGCAGAGAGTGTATGCTGTCAGCATTTATCGATGTGCGGTGGACATGGTTCACTATAGCGGATCATGTCCATCCGCACAATGATAAATGGACCCCCAAGAGAATGAAGCATATTTGATAATAGAAGTAAACTGGAAAGTTGTTTAAAATTGTATGTTCTACCTTAATCATGAAATAAAATGTTTGGGTTTCATGTCCCTTTAAGGGGAAATTATAGTCAGAATTGAAATACACTTAGGGAGAACACAGAAAGCATTGGTAATTTTCACTGCCCTGCAAATGCTCACCTGTGTTATTTATGTGTCAGATCCAGGTGCGTTCAACTATACCATAGCAGATATGATCCATGAATGCACAATTGAAGAACAGTAGAAAGTACCGTAGAAAGAAATGTCTTTGTCTCTTTCAGAAGAAAAAGGAATGTAATTTTCAATACTAAATAAGCTTGTAAAAAATATCTCAAATGTCCTTTTACAAAACAGAACTCAGTGTTTTGTATTATGTAGCTGAGCATTACTTTCACTTCCTGATTTTGCAGAATCATTTCAAAAACAAAATCAGTGTTGCAGACCTCCCTACTATCCTTATTTGAGTTGAACAGTCCCTAATTCTGAGCTCTGTCTCACTGTCCCTCCTGAGACAACCATGAGGCCCATTTATCAAGATAAAGACAGCTGCTCCATAAATCTGTCTGCCTGCTCTGACACATTATGTAACATTTATATAAACAAAATTTCTCTGAAAAAAACTAATATATACTGTATATTTATATATATATATAAATCAATGTAAATATTTGCATAGGAAATTAGTACATCTAAGCAAGTATCCCCGCTTGCCCCCAGAAATTCTTAATATGCAATGTTTCCAATGCACAAGAGAATTGTGGGTAAGATATGCAAATTAGGTATGCAAATTCTCAGTTTTTTTGCTTCAAAATACTGTTTTAACACAGCGATCCTTTTAAACAGGAATATGACAGCAAACCAGAAATCACTCACTATACAAGCCTGTTTCGTTCTTTTTAGAACTCATCAGTAGGAGATAGATTTCTGATTGCTGCATTGGAAAAGCTATTTTCATGGTTAAACCAAGATTCATTAAAATTATGGGGGGGGGAGATAAAAAACTGAAATTAAAATCCTCCATGTCTCAAAATTAAATCAATGTAAATATTTGCATAGGAAATTAGTACATCTAAGCAAGTATCCCCGCTTGCCCCCAGAAATTCTTAATATGCAATGTTTCCAATGCACAAGAGAATTGTGGGTAAGATATGCAAATTAGGTATGCAAAAAAACTGAGAATTTGCATACCTAATTTGCATATCTTACCCACAATTCTCTTGTGCATTGGAAACATTGCATATTAAGAATTTCTGGGGGCAAGCGGGGATACTTGCTTAGATGTACTAATTTCCTATGCAAATATTTACATTGATTTAATTTTGAGACATGGAGGATTTTAATTTCAGTTTTTTATCTCCCCCCCCATAATTTTAATGAATCTATATATATATATATATATATATATATATATATATATATATATATATATACACACACACGGCTTGAAATTTCCAGTGGTCGTGGATGACTTACAAAATTGCAGTGGACGACTTAGAAATTTTACTTTTTTCCTATTGCTAACATTGAGTGGACTAGTAACTTTTTCTCTCTAGGCTAGTAGCTTTTAACCCCTGACTAGTGAAATTTTTCCACCCTTGTGTATATATATATATATATATATATATATATATATATATATATATATATATATATATACACACACAAGGACTTTAAGATAAGATATGGAACATGTAAATTTATGCACCATGGAAAAGATAGGGAATCAAGCACGCTTTTAATATTAAAGTAGAACAATTCTGCATGCAGTATAAGTAGTAAATCTCTGACCAGTATAATCATGAACAAAATGCAATTTATTGAACACAAATAAAAGAAAAAATTAAACAAATTATTTGTTCCTTTCTAAACCAAACAAATCACCAAGGTGTAATTCTAACACAGTCAATATGTGATAAATAGGCATATGACAATGTATTACCCTGAAAGATGTGCACATCTATGAGCAAGAAAATATATAAGTCATTCTAAAGTACCCTCCACATACTACGCCCAAGCTGAACACGGTACCCAAGTATATTCAAGGGATATTACCGGACAGGTGAGTATCTGGGTTCTAAGTATTGAGAGGTACTAAGAGCGAACTGAATATCTTGTCAAATTATACAAATATAATGCAGCAACCCAAATATGTATAGGTTAATATGTAACGGAAATGACAATCCATGAATATGCTAAATGAAATGCAATGCAGGCATCTCTATTTCATGCAAAATAGTACAAGCAAACAAAGTGAAATAGATGTTAGTAGCAATGTAGGTAGTTCTTATTCACCATAGTTAGCGTAGTATGCAAACAGAGTCAGACCAGGCTGGCCCTCCACTGTATGCGGTATTGCAGATACAGTTCAGTATGAATTCATGGAATGCAAAGAAGCAAGCAGATGGAATGAATAAAGATAGCAGAACTACCAGATATTGGTTCAACAAGTAGCGTGGTGTGCAAACAAAGTCAGGCCGGGCTGACCCTCCACTTAATGCGGTATTGCTATAGCAGTTCAGTCACTATCCGTGTAGTGTGTTAAACAATGAACACTTATCTGAAATCAGAAGTCCATCTGCTGAAAGGTATTGAGCTTCTGACATGAAGATTTTCCGTTGCTGCTCATTCTGTGCTACTACACATCACTGTGCTCAACACGCCGAATAGACCTGGCGTGGATCAGCTGCATCTGTACTTCCGGGTGTGTCACGATCCAATCGTCTTGTGCATGTTAAAACACAAAAGTAATTTTAAAACACAAAAGTAATTTTCGAAGTTCTTTATGAAAATATCAGAATAAAAGCATACAAACAGCAAAGAAAGGACAATTTTAGTTATAGACACATTATTTGACAAGGAGTGACGGACACAACTGAGGGGATAGCATAATGAATTAAGGCAGGGATTTGAAGGACATGACCTAAATAATATGCAAGCTTTCCTAACTACCGATTAAAATATACACACTTAATGTAATTGGTATAAGATTCAGATCGGCACGATAGCAGACTACATATCCCAGAGGACAATATTACAACCGCCATCGTCACATCCGGTTAGATCTGGGATTTAGCCGCAACCCGCTTCAGTCACACTCATACGGGTTTACTAGTGGACTACATGTCCCAGAGGTCAAAGCGGAAGTCGGCATTACCATATCCGGTCACATCCGATCTATAACCGCAACTTGTTTTAATAACAAAGATCGAGACTGAAATTAAAGGTTATTCCCCACCATATGATCAGTAATAAGGGATCGCAATACACACAGTCCATGAGGAGCAATAGGTTATGAAGATCCCAAGTGGATCGTGTTACTTAGATTTACAACAGAGCCATAATATGAGCTTTAATATGGGACTATATAAATTTACCGCAAACATAACAAAAAGAGGCAAAGATACAGGTTTTTTTAAAAAAGTAACTAAATTTAAGAAAACAATTCAGGCTTAGAATTAAAAGTTCGATTTTTGGATTCAGGATGGTGTAAATAACAAATAACATAAGACAGAAAATATTACTAGGGAATTTCCCAGAGATGCACTGGGCCAAACAGGAAGAGGAGGGCCTTCCAACTTTTGACGCCAAAACATCACCAATCATCTTCATACTTACCCTATATAAGCTCCCAGACTCAAATATACAGTATAGTCTTGCGAAAGGCCTAATCTAGGCCGAAACGCGTTGGTATACTGGTGAGCTTGTTTTTAATTATCAGCTTTGTTTATTGTATACAGTGTTGCACTATTTGTTTTTCTCTTTTTTTCCCCTTTAGGATTTTTACGTTCTGAGGATTTTTTATATGAGTATTTGACTTTAGACATCCAGTCTTTACTCTTGCATTTGTGACTCTGCCATTTTTTATAGGTTTCGTTCTATATTTTTCACACTATATTTTCCACAATATTTTTCTAATTTTTTTCACCCACATTTGATGTTTTTAGTTTTTGGATTCTTCGGATTTGGCATTTTGTATAAGTTCATCTATTATTTTCAGGAGTTCCACACACCGCCTTTGTTTTACACTGTGTTTTGGATTTGAAGTTTGGAATTTTTGTAACACTTTTTATCCTTATCAACACATCTTCACGACACCTGGAGGACACTTCAATAGACTTATATGGGCCTATCGTTATTGTGACTTTATTGCTAATTTAGCGTTATTGTACTTATTTAGAGGACACACACTCCTCACTAATATATTTTTCCTAGTTTGCTGAACGAAGGTTTCTTTGGTTTTTGATTAATTTTTGGTTCTATTTTGCACATATTTACATTGGGAGTTCAGTTTGACATATTGTTTTGACTCACCATGGTTGATACATATTTTCTACACGGTAGAGCCTTTTACTTAATACTGTAGCAGCATTAGAGATATCTCTCATTTTATCTTTTTGATTTGTTATATCTATGCTAGACTGTATTCCTGTGTTTTTATTATTCGTCAGACATGGATCCATGCAATTTGTTTTAGCATTTTTACTGTATTAAATTGTATTAAATTGTACTGATTTAGCCTTTTAAGCTTTTCTAGCGCTTACTTTCACCCTATCTTATTGTTCTTTTTCTACTAGCCTACTAGGAGGCTAGTTTGTTAGTAAGCATAAGGCCCTTTCCTCTAGCGCTCTGTCCACTCACCCCTTTATTCCTTATCTTTTCCATGGTGCATAAATTTACATGTTCCATATTTTATCTTAAAGTCCTTGTGTATATACAATTTTTTATAGGGTCTGCACCACCTAACTCAGTTATTTTTGCAACGCCAATACTAAATAATTTATGTTGATCTTGACACACAATATATTAACCATTTGTCCTAAGTCCCCATTGGTTTCATATATATATATACAGGGAGTGCAGAATTATTAGGCAAATGAGTATTTTGACCACATCATCCTCTTTATGCATGTTGTCTTACTCCAAGCTGTATAGGCTCGAAAGCCTACTGCCAATTAAGCATATTAGGTGATGTGCATCTTTGTAATGAGAAGGGGTGTGGTCTAATGACATCAACACCCTATATCAGGTGTGCATAATTATTAGGCAACTTCCTTTCCTTTGGCAAAATGGGTCAAAAGAAGGACTTGACAGGCTCAGAAAAGTCAAAAATAGTGAGATATCTTGCAGAGGGATGCAGCACTCTTGAAATTGCAAAGCTTCTGAAGCGTGATCATCGAACAATCAAGCGTTTCATTCAAAATAGTCAACAGGGTTGCAAGAAGCGTGTGGAAAAACCAAGGCGCAAAATAACTGCCCATGAACTGAGAAAAGTCAAGCGTGCAGCTGCCAAGATGCCACTTGCCACCAGTTTGGCCATATTTCAGAGCTGCAACATCACTGGAGTGCCCAAAAGTACAAGGTGTGCAATACTCAGAGACATGGCCAAGGTAAGAAAGGCTGAAAGACGACCACCACTGAACAAGACACACAAGCTGAAACGTCAAGACTGGGCCAAGAAATATCTCAAGACTGATTTTTCTAAGGTTTTATGGACTGATGAAATGAGAGTGAGTCTTGATGGGCCAGATGGATGGGCCCGTGGCTGGATTGGTAAAGGGCAGAGAGCTCCAGTCCGACTCAGACGCCAGCAAGGTGGAGGTGGAGTACTGGTTTGGGCTGCTATCATCAAAGATGAGCTTGTGGGGCCTTTTCGGGTTGAGGATGGAGTCAAGCTCAACTCCCAGTCCTACTGCCAGTTTCTGGAAGACACCTTCTTCAAGCAGTGGTACAGGAAGAAGTCTGCATCCTTCAAGAAAAACATGATTTTCATGCAGGACAATGCTCCATCACATGTGTCCAAGTACTCCACAGCGTGGCTGGCAAGAAAGGGTATAAAAGAAGAAAATCTAATGACATGGCCTCCTTGTTCACCTGATCTGAATCCCATTGAGAACCTGTGGTCCATCATCACATGTGAGATTTACAAGGAGGGAAAACAGTACACCTCTCTGAACAGTGTCTGGGAGGCTGTGGTTGCTGCTGCACGCAATGTTGATGGTGAACAGATCAAAACACTAACAGAATCCATGGATGGCAGGCTTTTGAGTGTCCTTGCAAAGAAAGGTGGCTATATTGGTCACTGATTTGTTTTTGTTTTGTTTTTGAATGTCAGAAATGTATATTTGTGAATGTTGAGATGTTATATTGGTTTCACTGGTAAAAATAAATAATTGAAATGGGTATATATTTGTTTTTTGTTAAGTTGCCTAATAATTATGCACAGTAATAGTCACCTGCACACACAGATATCCCCCTAAAATAGCTATAACTAAAAACAAACTAAAAACTACTTCCAAAACTATTCAGCTTTTCAGTTTTTTGGGTTCATTGAGAACATGGTTGTTGTTCAATAATAAAATTAATCCTCAAAAATACAACTTGCCTAATAATTCTGCACTCCCTGTATATATATATATATATATATATATATATATATATATATATATATATATATATATATACATACAGTATACACACACACATACTGTATGTAAGCTAATATTTAATATTTGAGTAAGTTAATATTTCCTAATTGTCAGAGTTACTGCTGAAAGTAAGGAGGCTATTTATAATATAGATGTCCTTGTTGCTGTTTGTCATAATTATGGTTATGTACCATATATTCTGAAACACAAATATATATGTACGGTCTAGGACATGAAATGTCTGAATATCCTGTAAAAGTTAGTTATGCCATAATAGTGGTTTATCAGTAGGCTTAAAGGGTATCCAGTATTTCAACTATCTGTCCAGTAAAATGTAACAAAAAAACTGGACGATTGAATGTCCAGTTTTTAAATCCCCTAAGAGGCAATAAAATGTTCAAAAACTGCCTATGGGCCTGATTACAATTGGAGTGCTAATTAACGCTACCGGTCACGCTAACCAGGGGAACACAAAAAGCCGAAGTTAGAATATCGCGTGCATGCTTGCGTATTCCTCCATAGAAGTCGATGGGAAAAAAAAGTCTTGCGCAAACACGATCGCATATTCTCATGAGCGCTAACCCGACATGAAAATATAAATATGTCACATTTCAATGTTTTTCACATAGCAGAATATGTTCTATTTATTTATAAATACATATTTCTGGTATATCTGATAGTATTTTGGTACAATATATATCTAAACTTAGATCTATACATGATTATACAGTATATAGATAGATAGATGTATACAGTATATGAATACCTATTTAAAAATACTTAGAACATATTCTGCTTTGTGCAGAACATTGGAATATGAAATATTTACAGTAAATACATAAAATACATAGTAAAAATTAATATTGCATAAATATTCTTTTACAGGATTTTATCTACTTAACTGCAAAGGGCTTCAATGCACTTGTATATACGTCTATATATGTGTACATATGTATTTATCTGATATATACTTGTCTGCAAATTCATTTATATATACACATACAAATACATGCTTAGAAATGTATATGTATGCATCTCTGTGTTAAGCCATTTGCCTGCCTTTTTTTTAACACCTGAGACCTCATATGTTTGAGCCATTATAACTTTTGTGTGCAATATTTTTTTTAAATAATGTTATTATGAGTGTAAGTGTACTTGTAATGTATTTTTTATGTGTTTTGCGCAACTTTTTAGTTTTGCAAAACAGTTAACCAGAGCTCTAAAGTCGCAGTAATCATTCGAGCGTAAATCACGATTGCGCTCAAGCGATCACGTTTACTTTCAACTCGTAATACCATCAGTAAACTCAATGTGCTCAAAAAAACATGATGACTCCACTCGTAAACTGATCCTATATCTTTTATACTGTTGTCATTGCTATTTAAAGTATAGGATAACTGAATATATAAAATAACTTTTTATATATATATATATTTTATATATATATTTATGCTTACTAGATAATTTCCTTTCCTTCTGTACAGGGAGAGTCCACAGCTGCATTCCTTACCTGTGGGAAATACTGAACCTGGCCACCAGGAGGAGGCAAAGATACCCCAGCCAAAGGCTTAAATACCTCTCCTAGTCATTCTGCCGAGGGAACAAGGAACAGTAAGAGAAATATCAGGGTGAAAAAGGTGCCAGAAGAACACATTAAAATTTAGGGCCGCCCATCGGAGAACACGGGCATGAGCTGTGGACTCTTCCTGTACAGAAGGAAAGGAAATGATCTGGTAAGCATAATTTATGTTTTTCGTCTTAATACAGGGAGAGTCCACAGCTGCATTCCTTACTTGTGAGATTATACCCAAGCTCTAGAGGACACTCAATGCTAATGGGAGGGCAAAAGAAGAAGAAAACCCTTTCTCCCGAAGGCTGCTTCAACAGAATCAAAAACTTGTTAGAAATTTAGGAAAAAGAATGTAAGGCGAACCAAGTAGCCACCCTAGCAAACTGATCCACAGGCCTTATCTTAGGGACCCAATAGGACGTCACTGCTCCCATAGAATGAGCTGTAATCCTCTGAAGAGGCTTGTGTCCCGTTGTCTCATATGCCAAGCAGATGACACTCCTCAACTAAAGATAATAAACAGAGAAAATCTGTCTATCCCTATGTAGCCTGAAGATAGAACTCCAAGGCACAACTCTATACTCTGTAGTAAACTATCCTTCGAGAAGAAGGAATAGGACATAAGAAATGGACCACAAGTTCTCGATTCAAGTTCTCGATTGACACAACCTTAGGAGGAAAACCTAACTAGGTTCATAGAACAACCATATTATCGAGGAACACCCGATAAGGATGGTCTCATGGCAAGGCCGCAATCTCAACCTAATTAGACAGAAAGGATCTCTAAGAAAAAAACTTGATGTCAACCTCATGTATAGGCACAAAAGTAGTCCCATGCAAAACCTTAAAAAGAAGATCTAAGCTCCAAGGGGGAGCATCACATCAACCCACCGGCCTGATCGCAGTCAGAGCAATAAAAAACAAACAACAGGGCCAAACTTGTCCCAACAAGGAACTAGCTAAGAGACCCTTCTCCAGACCATCCTGGAGGAAGGAAAGAGTTCTTGCGAACTTGAATAGTGTGCCAGGACAAACCACGCTCTTTACAGCAGAAGGGGTCCTCTCCGCTATGTGATAGATGACAAGGGACCAGCTTACACACTTGAAAGAGAGGACCATAACCTCTCAGAAAAACGCCTCTTGGCTAGGACCAAGTGTCATCTCGTAGTCCGCCTCAGAGAAAAAATAATAAGCAAAAGGGCCTTGTTCCATCAGATTCCTGCGACAAGGTAACCTTCCTGGAGGCGAAGACGACATCCCCATTAAATCGCGACCCCAAATTTGCAATGCAACGGACCAATCCGTATCCCTGATGCCTGCTCCTGATAGGTTCGAGCCATCACTTGAGGAAAGAGTGATATGGCAGAAGAGGAAGAATTGTATTGAACCTCCAAGACACCGCTAAAGCATCCATTAGCTCCGTGAACCACGACCAATCTGTGGGTAAACTTGGTATAGAGGCGGGATGTCCTGAGATTCCCATCTGTTGTCCCCTACCAGATACAAATATCCGAAAACCCCTCAGATGGATTCCTTATCCCCAATAAAGGGAAAGACTGTAGAGAGCATCCGACCCGGATGACCACACCCGGAGAGTGGATCGCTGACAGCGAGCAGTAGTGGGCCTCAGCCCACTACCAAACCTGAGATACTACCCTCCATAGGGATCCTCTCATTCTCCGATGGAGATCTAAGTCACCGAGAGTAAGACTGACTAGAATCTATAAAATGGGACAAACCCAGTAGACTAAATCCTCAGAGCAAAGAGATTGCCTGAAGATCCAAAAGTTACTCGGGAGAAAAACCTCCTGAGCCGACGGGCCCCCTCTTGGCATGCCCTCACCACCCAGATGGACTTGCAGCCGTAGTCAAAAGCCCCCCGAGTGACTTAAGAAATATGTCCCTCAGGACAAGGAGATCTGGACACAAAGACACCAGAGAACGATTCTCTCAACTAATAGTCTTGGTCGAGATGAGACCTGGCAAAAGGAATGAAGGTGGACCCCGTGACAAGTCATCATCACCTAACATAGAGCCAGCAATAGCCTGAAGGAGACCTGGAGGGCACGACCTGATGAAGCTAACTCATAACTTCACAAGTTCGATAGTCATGTCTTCTTGTCTTATGAAGACTAAATCAGCATCCAGGATCCACCTTGGTGCCTACACCAGAGAACTCTGGTCTAAGTATTCTTCCCTCTCTGATCGAGGAAGACAGATGAAATCCCTAAAGGACTTATATCAGAAGAGATGATGGAAATTAAACCAGAATCGTCAAGACAAGGGAAGCTACTGTTAGATCTGGACTCTGACCACTGCCAAAAGAAACTCTATATTCCTCCAAGGCTCTAGAAGCAGTATCAAGACCAAAATGACAAAAGCAATGCACTGGAAGTGCTGGTCCAGAAAAGACAACCATAAACCAAACTGAAATGTTCCCTGAAGAGAAAAGAAAAGGTATGATATCCTTCCTCAACAGTGGTCCTGCACTGCTCCTCCCGTACCAAGGGTAGAGTGGACCTTATAGTCACCCAACGAGGAGATATGATAAGGTTGCTTAAGTACTTTAGGGCCCAAATAGGACGGAAGTTCCCTTACTCTATGGGACCATGAAACAAAAAGAAAAAATGGTTTGAATGATCTCCCAAACCTCACTCTGCGATAGGCACTGGTACAATGACTCCAAAGGAGAACAAAATCCTGAAAGGCTTCCCTCTCTCTGTCTGAAAGACAGGATCAATAGAAGGAAAACTGCCCTGGAAGGCTGAGATTTGAAGTCTAGCTATAACCTCCTTAATCAAGTGTCCGACAAGAGCGATAGTCAGTTCCCAACGCGATCCAAGATAAGACCTGGAACTGACCCTTCTGCCAACCTAGGTTAGGTGGGCCTCTGGACTTATTCCAGGACTGAGTCGGCTTCCAAAAACTCTTGGATAGCTAAGGCTTAGCTGATGCAGGGTCTTAACCGCACTAAAAATAACAAGAGAAAAAGAATCTGTCTCTCAAATTCGCTTTCTCATCCAACTGTGAAAACCGCAGAATAGTGGAACCAAATAAAATCTTTATCCATTCAAAAGTTAAGATTAGACTCAGAAGTCATATCTATCAGAGTGAATTAAGGCCTGAACAGAAAAAAACCTGAAGACCTAGCTTTGGGCTAGAATCTTCTAAAGTTCCAGACAAGAATTATAAGCTCCAAGGCCTTATTTCTTTTTTGAAATATCGAGGGAAACATTACCTCGAATCAAGACAGAAATGCTTCATAAGAAGTCTCCAGAAACTTTAACAACCTAAGTTGTCAGTACATAAATATCCCTCGAGACGAAACATCTTATAAAAAGAGTTTCCTCTAATAACCAAGAGCTCTAAGAATAAACTATCCTTAAGCAGAATAGAAAACTGATAGACAAGCGCACAAAAAGTGTTAGCCAAGTAGGGATGTACAAAGACACAACCCCCCTATAGAGCCCGGAAACAGGGACTTAAAAAGGAAATAGACGAAAAGGAATAGGATCTCCATCCTTCCTCACCGTCTTAATCAAATTCGCCATCTGATTCAATGTTCTGAGATTTGACTGGAAGATCAGTATTAGGAATCTCTAATAGCGACACAACTTCTCTTAGAAGCCAGCACAGGCATGCCACTTTAGATCTAAAGGTGAAATCCTCCTCTGCCGGAGGAATAGAAGCAGCAGGCTCCGACCCAGAAGGTCTGTACTCTGAAGCCTCAGAGAGAACCGCATCCTCAGATGACTGATCGGCTAAAACCATCAATTTACATGATGCTCCCTGGGCAGGAGTGCATGGATTAACCCTTTGTTTGCGCTTAGCAGTATGAGGCAAAGAGGCTAAGGCTGCAGACATCGCCATACGGAACTGGGCCGTAACTTCTGGTGGAAAAAGGCCTTCTCTGAAGATTCCTCAGAGGCGGAAGGCTCAGTGGCATCTAACATTTCAACATTGGTTGCTGAAAACACCTTGTTGCGGCATATGGAACATAATTGAGAGGGCTGGATTTCCCAGACCTCCTCACAATATACACACAAAGGTATCAAATTCTGTCGTAGAAGGATCACCCTTCTAAAAATTCAGAATCCCCCATAACTAAGTAACCCTATTTAATTCAAGAAACAACTGGCACCTATGCCCCAATGGCTGGGGCACTCACCACCTCCTATGACCCAGACATAATAGAGAAACTCGCTCATCTCCGTAGTCACTTGGTCAGGAATAGAAAATGGAAACCGTGACCACTTCCTGTCACACGGTGGTCAATGCAGGACCGACCCTACTAAAGTGAAAACGCGCTAAGCTTAATAAAAATGCGCAACTCTCAAGTAAAAAGGCAACCTGTACGTTCCATATCAGCCTATGAGCCCAAAACATCTCACACATATAAAGCAGCAGAAATCACATAAAACAAATATGATTAACCCCCCACTGTTCAACAATCCCCCTCAGGAGATATTAACCCTTGATTACAGAAAAGATAAAGGATTCCCACTGTGACCCTGTCTTCTAGCGTTTACATATGATTAAGAAATAAAACGATCTTACCAGAATCTATGCTGTGGAACAGAAACACGGTTCTTCAAGTTTGACAGACTGTAGCATCGCTTCTGAAATGGACTTGTGTGATGAAAAGCAGGCAGTGAAACTCCTCAACACTGATTGCTTAGGATCTGTTAATATGAGTCTGGATGGATTCGCAAAAAGACTCTCCCTGCATCTCCAGACTCTAACTTTCATCAATGCTCTCACTGAGAGGCTGACAAGACTACTTAAAACTCCAGTCCCATTTCAAAGGGTAGATACCCTTCCTAAGGAACATATACATACGGAACCAGAATGGAGTGATACTGCCCATGCAGTGACCATATTTGAGGTTTCAGCAGCATGTTTGCAAGAGGCTGAAGGAAACACTCATCTGTGTGCTACTGGTACTAAGGGGATTGAAGAAAAAAAATGAGTCCATTATATCATTCTAAAACAAGTTTAAATACTTTCTCTTACTTTCACACAAGGGTTAAAACAATTTTATATGTGCTACTAGAACTATATATTATTAGTTGGCGTCCAAGGCAGGGTAAAATTCAGCACTTGTTTATTACTGGCAGCCACTTGGATAAAAGCAGCCCTGGAGAAATATATATTAAGGTGGAGCTTTTGTCCCCAGGGTAGGCCAAAGGGAAGATAAGGTAAGGTGAAATTTAGTTTGATCGGGTGGGCTTGTGTAAGGGTTTTTTTTATAGAGCGTAACAGGAAGTGGATACCTCTCTTTTCTCTGGACCTAACGGCGAGAAAAACTCTTCTCCTCGCTTGTCTTTTATCAGGAGCAGTGATGGCAGGGACTTACCTACACAATAGAGCAAGTCCAGGACCTGTTAGCAGCGGCTGCAGCTGGGCTAAGGTGAGAGGAGGACAGTGGCTCTTGGTGCAGCTGCTGGGGCTGTCCCGAGCGGCATCAGCAGGTCAGAGGAGGCTGGATGCTTATCTTGGGGATTTCAGTGAGCTAGATGTGATCTTTGTTTTGCTGTTTAATTTTAGAGACAGCCCAAGTGGCCACTAACATGAACAGACCCGGTCAGAACGCTACCACTTTGTGTGGCAAATGGGTTCTGGAGTATGATGGTGACTCTCTAAAATCACTGAGAATGTCCTCCAGAATTAAAGAGGAGGAATGCGTTGAGGCAGGACGTTCCATGACTGACCAGGTAGGTGAGCTGGATGCACTTGCGCAGTTGCTGTGTATGATTTCTCTGCCTAGGGGGCAGATGGGGGTCCACGGTGGGTGGGATAGAACCATTAGGGGGAGGAGCGGAGAGGTTAGGACATTTAGTCATGGATGCGGAATTATGGGGTCTGTGCCATCTGTCCCCTTACAGGTTAACGGAGCTAGCCGGCAGAGCATACATGGCAAGGTCACAGAGAGGAGTGGTCGATCTCGTTCACCTTCCAGGAGGAGGGAGGAGAGGAGTATGCACTTGTCACCTACTTGGGCACGGGTTGAGAGATCAGTGCTGCCGTTCGAGGAGGAGGTCCCCAGTGAGGCAGTGAACTTCTCCGGAACATGATAGGAGTAGACCTAGGTGTAGAGCGGGCGCACAGGAGTCTACATGGCCTCAGGATCATCGGGCTGGACCAGTGGCAATCCTAAGGATTCCGATATTTGTCAGGTGTTGTTGGAAATGTTCGGTACAGTGGGGAGAGCATTTGGGATACCGGTGGCTCAGGAAAAATCAGAGGGCCCTACTGGGGCATTGAGTTTTTTGGGTATTCATATTGATTTGGAAAAAATCCTGTGGAGAAGAAACTTAATCTTAGAGCACTGCAATCTTTATTGGGTAAGTTGAATGTCGCTTGCAGGATCATTCTGGTGGGAACGGTATTCTGTAGACGGTTGTCGTTGGATACAGTTGGGATTAAGGAGCCCCTTCATCATGTATGGCTCACTCAACAGCTGAAAGAAGATTTGGTGGTGTGGCTTCAATTTTTTTGAGGATTTTAATGGTAGGTCCTTGATCCAGCATATGGGTATTTCGGATTCGGATTTGCAGCTGTTTACAGGTACTTCTGGGGCACATGGTTTTGGAGCCTTTTTGGGAGGTAGGTGGTGAGCACATTCATGGCCGCAGGAGTGGGCTTTCTCAGGGCTGACTAAGAACCCTGTCTTCCTAGAGTTATTTCCTTTGTTGGTCTCTCTAAAGATATGGCCTAAGTTGCTTGGGGACCGGATGGTCATATTCCATTCGGATAATATGGGGGTGGTAATGGCCAGTAATAATTTGTCTGCATCTACTCCACCTGTGGTTTCTCTCCTTTTTTTGTTTGTGCTGGAATGCCTGAGATGCAATGTCTATTTTAGAGCTGTGCATGTTCCGGGTAAGTTGAATAGTATTGCTGACACGCTTTTTCAGTGGGGCAGATTTTGGGCATTGGCGCTGGAAGCAGAAGAATCAGGGTTACGATGCCCATTGGACCTATGGAAGGTGGTGTTTCCAACATCTTGAGGTTGGTGAGGGGAGCATTGACCGACACTACGTGGGCAGCATATGTACAGGTATGGCAGCAGTGGTTGACGTTAGTGAAGCAGGTTGGGGGGACCTGTTACAGCAGACAATTGGTTGGAGGTTGTGACATGAGTAACCATGATCTGGCAGCCTGTTATGGAACACTCTTTGGGCAGGGGGTACATGGGCTTAAGGATACCCAGAGACTGCATGGAAATTTGAAATTTTATATGCAGGACACCCCATGTACTTTCATAACTCTGTCTTATGTCCATGCCACCCTGTATCCATAGATACAGTATAGGTACAGGGTGTGAGTGCCTATTGTGGGAGCATGTGTGACACAGTGCCATCTATTGGTTGAACTATCCCATAACACAGTGCCCTCTATTGGTTGCAAGTTCACCACCAAAATGGATACAGGAGGAATGACTAATTTAGACTGCTGCTCCATAACTTGCGTTTCTGGTGAGTCTGAAGACTCGCCAGAAACACGGGCCCTCAAGCTCCATTCAGAGCTTGATAAATGGGCCTCTTGGGATGGATGGACATGGCTTATCGCTGCGAGGGGTTTGAGTTAGGTGAGGAGTTCGAAGGACGGTAGGCGACCTGTAGTTTTTTCCATTTTGCAGAGAGTGGTGGAAGTTTTGCTGAAAGTTTGTTCTGATTCATATGAGGGGGCTCTTTTTTTTTATGCCGCATTTGTTCTAACCTTTTTTGCAGCTTTTCGGATTTCTGAGGTGGCTGGGGTGACAAAGAAGGATAAAGGGGGTGTCCAGTTGGAGAATGTGTGGTTTAGGGATGGGAAGCTCTGTCTATGGTTAAAAAAAAAATCTAAAACTGATCAGTTGGGTAAAGGTAGAATGATTCAGCTCCATTTCCTTTTTTTAAAGTTAGATGTGTACAGGGAGGCCCATTGTTTATTCATGCAAATGGGGAGTCTTTATCCCATTTTCAATTTGTTTCTGTTTTTAGGAAGTCTTTGCTTATGCTAGGTTTACCTGCATTGGAGTTTGGATCTCACTCTTTTCGAACTGGGGCTGCGAATGGTGCAAGAATATGTGGTTTGTCTGATGATAAGAGGGATTGGGAGATGGGCTTCAAGGAGGTTTTGGTCCAGTGGCGTCACTAGGTTTGGTGTCACCCGGTGCAGAAACCCATGGTGTCACCCCCCTAATAATGTCTCCCTTTATCCACTTGGCTCAGCTGGCTCTACATAGGAAATCAGGGGCAGCATGTACTAATAATCTGTATAGGGCTGTATGTACTCTGTGTGGTGTGTATATAAGTATAATATAGTGCAGGGCTATATGTACCACGTGGGGTGGGTATATATATATATATATGTATGTGTGTGTGTGCACAAGGGTGTATGTATTAGTGTGTATAGTGGTGTATTTAGGTTTTATGCTGCCTTAGGCACACTAAATGCTGCTGCTCCCTACCGTAGGGTTGCCACCTCAGCCATGTTTTCCTGGACACTTATGAGTTACACATGCTGCAGTGTGTGCAGGGAGGAACATGTATTATGTTTCTGGACAGCACTATTCATATTCCTCCCTGCACACCCTGCAGCATGTGTAACTTATAAGTGTTCTGTATTTTAAGGGACGGGTGGCAACCCTACCCTACCGCCACCTCAGATTTTAGGTCTTTATATAATATTTCTTAGTCTGGGTGTAACATGACTTTTTTTAGTGCATTTCTGAAGTTTATATAACAATGTAGAAAGTAATGCCACATGCAGAGAGATGTCCCCATTTATGAATACATACACAAACACACACACAAAGTTATACACCTATACAAACACACACAGAGTTGCACACACAGCTACACTCACACAGAGTTATACAGAGTTGCAAACACAGTTACACTCACACAGAGTTACACACACACACAGCTACACTCACACGGAGTTAGAGTTACACACACAGAGTTATACACAGAGTTGCAAACACAGTTACACTCACACAGAGTTAGAGTTACACACACAGAGTTACACACACACACAGGTACACTCACACAGTTACACTCACACAGAGTTATACAGAGTTGCAAACACAGTTACACTCACACAGACTTAGAGTTACACACACAGAGTTACACACACACACAGCTACACTCACACAGAGTTAGAGTTGCACAAACAGAGTTATACACAGAGTTGCAAACACAGTTACACTCACACAGAGTTAGAGTTACAAACACAGAGTTACACACACACACACACACACACAGGTACACTCACACAGTTACACTCACACAGAGTTAGAGTTACACACACAGAGTTATACACAGAGTTGCAAACAGTTACACTCACACAGAGTTACACACACACACAGAGTTGCACACACAGTTAAACACACACACACACAGTTAAACACACACACAGAGTTAAACACACACAATAAAAACAATTAGAAATAACTATATTGATTTTGACAGCCCATATCCTCCAGGAGCAAAGAGGTTAAAAAAAGCCTGTGTCCGAATGTCCTGCAATAAGCAGTCATTACCCCCCTTACTTGGTACACCGTGACTGCTGTTATTTCTTTCTTAAGCTGCTGACAGCACTCGAGTGGAGAGGGGGGAGGAGGGTGGTATTGGCTTCTGAGCTGCTGCTAATTATCCACCATGCGGACTGCAGGGAACAGCATGTCTGACAGTCTGGGCTATCTGACCTTACTCAGCAAAGCCTTGCAGTGAGTCAGTCAGTACACAAAGAAAGTGAAGTGCCGCTCTCTTTAATCTGCTGCCCTTAAAGCTGAGCCTGCAACTTGACTCCAGAATTGCAGGGAGCCCCTGGCTGTCTTCAATTTTGCTGCCCTTGCATCAAGTGTGTCTCGCGCTCTCCTCCACTCTGTCCTGCTGCGGCTACGCTGCTTGCTAATGGTCATCATGCTGCTCCCTCTTTATCTCCGGTCACGTTCTTCCTGGTGGTGCCTTGTAACTAAGCCAAGTTTAGGAAGGAACGTGACCAATGTGGAACATGATGGGATTTTGGTGGAGCCAGCATGTGGGGCGGGGGGTTGTTTGCCATGCACAGCAAAAGCCAAAAAAGTGAAGTTTTGCTGCATGTCAGCCCTAAGTATGTCCATGCCTGTCTAGTGGTGTCACCCCCCCTGAGGGTGTCACTTGGGTGCGGGCCGCATCCCCCTAGTGACGCCACTGTTTTGGTCTTATATAAGACGGGATTTAGTTTAGTAGTTGTTAGTTTTTGTGTTTGGGTGCCAGCTGGGTTTGTCTGCCGAATTGGTTCTTTTGTGGTTCGGTGTGAGAGCTTTAAGTCTAAGTGAGTCTGAAGGTAATTGAGTATGCCAGATTCTTTAGCCCCCCAGGTATGTTGGTGATCCATGCGGGGGGTAATGATTTGGGGTTTATGTTGCATAAGAAGTTGATTGATCGTATGAAGAGTGATTTGCTGAGGTTGTGTTGTCTTTTTCCCGGTCTAGTATTATTCTGATCTCAGATTGAGCCCAGGTTGGTTTGGAGGGCAGGTTGGGATGCAAAAAAGCATAAGGTGTTTCTTTTTGAAGGATGGTGTGCATTTGAATGAGGTTGGGCTTCATTTAGTCAATTTTAATCTGAAGGAAGGGATCTTAAAGGCCTTCTGTTGTGGTGACGGGGTTTGGCCTTAGGCTGTCTCTAGAGAGCAATATAAGTAAAAATAATGAATTCATCCATTCAGAACTAAAATCTAAATCTACTTTTTACCCAACACAAGAAAAAGGCCCTTTTATCTCCACTTTTAAAAAATTGATGGTCTAACACACAAAAAATATTCATTTTAGATAGTATAGAATTAATTCTAACAAATAATTATTTCGCATTTAACAATAGGTTTTATTTACAAATCGAAGGAACAGCTATGGGCACAAGATTTGCACTCAGTTATGCCAACCTATTTATGGGTTATTTAGAAGCAGAAATTCTAAAGAAATCACCCTGGGCTGCAAATCTCGTGCTCTATAGAAGATTCATAGATGATATGTTCATAATTTGGAAGGGTGACCTTGAATTATTAGACATGTTTATTGAGGATGATTTAAATATGAATACACTTGGCCTATCCTTCACCCATGAATATAATACCACAAGAATACATTTTTTGGATATAGAAGTTATGATAGAAAATAATATCATCTCCACTAAAACACACTTCAAAAAGGTGGACTCCAACAATTTTATCCATAATCAAAGCTGCCACTATAAGAGGTGGAAGAATAATATTCCAAAAGGCCAGTTTTTAAGGGTAAAAATAAATTGTTCAAATGTTGAGGATTATGATATACAAAAAAAAAATGATACAAGACTCTAGAAAGTCAGTAAGAGAGTTAGAAAAGAACTACTGATAGAAAATAAAAATAGATATAGAGATAATGACACTATCAAAGTCCCTTTTATAACAAATTACAGTACACAACACCCATACATTAGACGTATTATTTCCAAACACTGGCATCTGATAAGAGAAGATCCAGTACTAGGCCAAAAGATTAACAAAAGACCTGAAATAATCTTCAGGAAAGCAAAACACTTAAAAAGTATACTGGCATCCAGTGAATTAAAAAAAAAGAAACAAAGACACAATGGTTGAGCAAGATTTGGATGGCAGGAGATTCAAAGTTTTTTTTCCCTGTATTGATTGTAAATCATGCAATTGCAGCAAAAAAAACCAAGTGACATCAACAAACACTGGGAAAACTTATGATATTAATAACATTATCAGGTGTTCAGATAAAAATGTTATTTATTTAATTCAATGCAAATGTAGTTTACAGTATTTAGGACAAACTAGTAGACTATTGAAAACCAGAATTAGAGAACATTTGCTATGTATTGAACATGGCACAGATAACAGAGCTCTCTACAAACATTTTAAAAAACATCACTATAAAGATATAAAAGCACTGAAATATTGGGGTATTAAGAAAATTTATAATGACCCTAGAGGAGGTAACATCGAAAAAAGATTGCTAAAAGCCGAAGCTGAATTAATTTATAGCTTCAAAACATTATACCCCCATGGTCTGAACTCAGAACTCAGTCTGAACCAAATTCTGTAATCCTATGCAATTAATTGTATTAATTCCTCGTAATATTATAGAACATCCCTTAGACCTAATAATTCCCAACCAGAGTATTACACAAAGTCAGCACAATATATTAATTCATTAAGATAATAGAATATGATATAATAAAATAACACTCTTCTTTGTACAATTCTCATGAGTATAATTTTAGAGTATGATATTAAATTCATATAGTATATTATGATTGTTATAACTATGAAATTGGAATAGGTATTTATTTGCAAAATATTTACAAATTGATAGTATGGAATATAAGCTTTTATTAATTAAATAAGTAAAAAGGCATATAATTAAAACAAATTCGATTAAATAATGTGAACATTAATAAAATAAAATTGCAGGACTTTAACTATGTATTTATACAATCTACATCCTAGTCCTAAAATGATGAAGACTTTAAATACAAAGCAAAACAAACAAATTGATTGGTATAACTAAACAAAAAGGGACACAAATTATACAAAAAAGTGAATACCGAATTGGAAACAAAGAACTGATTAAAATACAAGAAAGGGTTAATCAGTAAAATATATAAAAGGAAGGATTTGAATCACGTCAGGTATCTTGACAAAGGCATCCCGCCGAAACGCGTAGATCACCTGACTGGACCGTTTGTGAAGTGAATGTGTGTACACACTACCAGCTCCTTGAGAAACGGAAAAGACCAGTAAATAACACCAAAGCACAAACTTGGCATATAAACTTTGGAATACAAACCACTACACAAATCTTTTTTTTTGAAAATTCAAACAAGTGATAAAGCAGAACGGAATCCTAGGATCATTTATCTAGAGGGGTTAGCCGTTGTGGAGCTAATCACAAAGATTGTGACCAACACGACCGATTAAAGGTAAAGAAAGATAATCCTGGCAGCATCTACAATATATGCCCAGCATCTGAAGGTGAGCAAAATTATAAGTTAAAACTGTCACCACATCACAGTTTAATGAAAGAGACTATTTAAACAACACATTTGGATATTAAGACATCTCTTGATACATATGTAACTAGGAATTTTATTACTATTGTTACAAAGTCACCACGTTTACAGGATTCAAGTTTGATACATTCTTTGGGAATCAACACATAATTTGTGTCCACCAAAGCTATTTTGGCCAATCCACTACACTACAGGCCAGGGATCGTTGGTAGCCTAGTGGGTTACACTCCTAAGCCTTCAATAGGAATTAATATGTGTATATAAACATATTATGTATATAAGCATATGCATATATATATTTACTGGGAACACACAGTTCCCATAGACCGCTATGTAAAGGAACTTTTCAGTGCCGTTTTTTTTTTCTCAAACACCCACCAACTTTAAACCCTCATAACTACTTATTGTAGTTATTTTATTAAAAAATAAAGATGCTACTATCTTTATTTTTGAATATAGTATATTACACTTGATTTGGAGGGCATTTGGTGCACATTTATAAAATTAACCAGAGATCTGATCTCTGGGTAATGTTATAAGCACTATTAGCTATTGTGAGCTCGCGGTAGCAATAACCAGCCACTTTTAATAGATTGTTTTATTATTGCGTGCCCGCAAACGGGCAAATTTGCTCTTTTGCGGGCGTGCAATAAATTAGCGCTCCACTTGTAATCTAGCTCTTAGTAAGGTAATCACGGTAGCAACAGTGGTAACATTTTTTGTTGCATCCTTCTCACCTGCAATGAAATATAAATATAATAATTTGATATTCTGAATCTGCTCATCCTGCTTAAAAATATATATATAATTTTTGTGGGTCAATAATAAAATATAACTTAAAAATAGTGTTTAGGGGGAGGAGTCAGCCGTTGAAAAGAGCAGACGCACAGAGACAGGGCCCCTGCTACTTTAATCTTATAAGTCACTTTTAATGATGGTTTAGCGACTACTTTTAACTGGAAATGATGTTATAAGGCTCAGGAGAAGACTGGGAACATCTGGAGACTGATCTAAGAAAACTAATATACTAAACGGTTCAGTGTTGGCTTATTACTAGCTGTTTCTACCCCTCCTGGTTGCTTAAGGTCTACCAGTTACCAACGCTGCTGAGGCATCTTTTCTTTCGTGAATATGGAGGACGGACACATACTCATCCATAAGCTACTAATATATTTTGATCTGCAGCTGTCCGAACAATTTGAAAGTCTCAAGAGTATGTTGAGAAACATGCGCATGGAACCCGCCATACCTACGCAGGAGATATTTGTTAAGACTGCAGAGCCGCGGAGGGAAGATACAATAGAACACAACACCTACACAAACGGAGGTCTGTCTGTCTCCTCACTCAGAAACCTATCAGATGGTCGAGTGCCTCTCATCGTCACCCCGGTTATAGAGCTTACGGTCGACACTGGATGGGAAAACGATGGCCTCCGCTCCTGGACTACCAGCATGATAGAAGCAGTTGAGACATCGAAGACTTTAACTACCGATCACTTCATTGAGACGGAGTCTGAGCGATGTACGCATAGCACTACAGATGTCTTTGAACATGACCGCAGCGTGCCTTACCACAGTTCGCTCAAGTGCACCTACGACCTGGCATTGCTCGTCCTACCGCCATGTGAGGCTCAGTTGGTGTCGTAATTGCTGCGGGATGTGTTGAGCCTCCTGACCAGCTGCAGTAACCTTGCTTATCTATGGCCTGCTACATATGCTCCTAGATCGGTTCAACTCAGAGCTGGAATTGGCAAGCTCCATATAAAGACTACACCTTCCTCATCGCTTTTTTCCACAAGCTTATAGCGATGCAGGAACTATGGACAGGTGCCTTTCTGAGTAAAACTCATAGATGGTGAAGCCCATACCTAAGTTTATCACTTTATATGATTGGTTATCATCCTCTGCCCTAGACCCTCACTAAGAAAGTTTTTTTCTCATATTATCCTTTTGCCAGATACTATTTTTTTCCTTTTTTATAGTAAGTGCACTAGTTACACAACTCTCTCATAACTGTTCAGTGCTGAAGGTTATAGCTCCTTATATTTCCTGTTGTCACTCTTAGTATACCTTAAAGGGACACTGTACCCAAATTTTTTCTTTTGTGATTCAGATACAGCATTCGATTTTAAGCAACTTTCTAATTTACTCCTATTATCAATTTTTCTTCGTTCTCTTGCTATCTTTATATGAAAAAAGGCATGTAAGCTTTTTTCTAGGTTCAGAACTCTGGACAGCAGTTTTTGATTGGTGGATGCATTTATCCACCAATCAGCAAGGACAACCTAGGTTGTTCACCAAAAATGGGCCGCCATCTAAACTTACATTCTTGCATTTCAAATAAAGATACCAAGAGAATAAAGAACATTTGAAAATAGGAGTAAATTAGAAAGTTGCTTAAAATTGCATGCTCTATCTGAAGCACAAAAGAAAATATTTGGGTACAGTGTCCCTTTAAGGCAGACAGCTGTTTATTTCTATACCTAGAGGCCTCCCACTTAAAGGGCCACTAAACCCAAAATCTTTCTTTCATGATTCAGATAGAGAATAGAAAATTAAACAACATTACAATTTACTTCCATTATTTATTTTGCTTCATTTTTTAAATATCCTTAGTTGAAGAAAAAGCAATGCACATGGTGAGCCAATCACACGAGGCTTCTATGTGCAGCAACCAATCAGCAGCTAGTGAGTATATCTAGATATGCTTTTCATCAAAGAATATCAAGAGAATAAAACAAATTAGATAATATAAGTAAATTAGAAAGATGTTTAAAATTGCATTCTCTTTCTAAATCATAAAAGAAAAAATGAGGGTGGCATGTCCCTTTAACAATAATTACCACCTCTTATAGACAGCAATATTTGATGGTATCCCATGAGTACACAGTGTTTATTTGATTACTCCCATCTATATATAAGCTTTACTTTTCATTATGGGACGTCTTCAACTATATCTGATCTAAATAATGTTGGTTTATATAGGTTGCTTGGACATTTCTCACTACTGTTTTTCTTTAGTTTATTATGTCTTATAACTCTAATGTTAATGAGTAGCCATACTATGTTTGAGGTTTGTATACATATTTAAAAGCCACAGGTTTTTTTAGAAGGCTAACACCACTAACTTAGGCACCTTGCTTATATATACTTAAGCTTATTATTCATTATACAGACACATCTTGATGACTCTCATTACATCAATCCCTATACACGTGTATACATTGAGTATGTGAGATCCTTATTTAAGTTGTAGCGACTACCGACTTGGTTTAAGGGCCTATATACACTTATATTTATATGTAACTCCACATAATAACTGTTTAGGGTGATGTGCGACAGAACCCACGTGAGTACCTACTCCTAATACACAGACAAATTACACCAGTTTTAAAGTTGCCGGCGGCCGAGGCAACATACTACATATTGTGGAAGGAGTGGGGTACTTTAGTCTTTAGGTATGTCATAATTATAAGGGGTGTATGTGGCTCTTCCACTTAGCAACATCTTCCCTAGTGCTGGTTCATAGGGGGTATATCATACCTATATTTTGTTACCCATTTAACCCATGTATATATCGCTAGTTATGCTGTGTCAAAAATAGATATTTGTATATGCATACTTATTTATTACATACTATGCCCTTGACAACTCCGGTACTGGTTTAATGTTTAATACTACTATGTCTATAATAACTACCTAAAAGGAGACTCAGATATGTTCATTCAATAAGTTGTTACTGTCTATACATATTATTGCATCCTATTAGGTGTATGTATCTTTAGCTCTTTACTACTATTATAAGTTTTGTACTGTCAATCCACATGTATCCTGTATACTATACTATGGATGCCTGACGATAAATATAATTTTCCCTCTATGCACACCATCAATTCTTTTACCCATTCCCTCGGCTACTTCTTTGTTTTTTTTTTTTGTTTGTTTGTTTTTTAAATCATATTTTTATCGAGATATTTGTCAAATACATACACAACAAACAAACAGGTGTCCATCATTAAAAAGAAAACAGTTAGAGAGGGTAATGCTTATCACAATTGTTATACAGGGAACAGATAAGGGAATATTGTCTGGAATGAGATGAAGTGCAAAAACCAGTGATTAACTAACTTTGCAAACTTTGCTAAAAACATGAGAACAGAGGAATATTAATATAATGCTTGGTTATTCATCCAGAAATAGTTCAGCAAGTGTAAGTGCATCTGTATAGAGCCACTAACAGTATAAGAGTCTCGTTAAACACAGTGCTCCCTTTGTAGATCTTCTATATGGGCTATTAATTTTGTTGAAACCATAATAGTGTGGAACTGATATTTAAACAACCAAATAGGTAATTTAGTTAATACGTACTACATGGCACACAATGAATGCACAGAGAGATAATAAGAGCAAAAAAGTAAATAAGATACATATATACATGATAACAATATCTAAACCAGAGCATGCATATTCTGTTAGGATTCCTCTAAATAAGCCCTCTGTGACAGCATACATGGACTAGTGATATATCTTTTTTTTTGTTTTTAAATAGATATTAAGTGTGTGGTAACTATTTAGCCGGCCACTTTTGGACCTACTGATATGCGAAAGACATGTTAAATGGTAGTTACCTGAGGGCTTTTATATGGGGGGGGGGGGAGGGGATCAGCGGGCAAGAGCCGCTCAGAGCTGAGAGTATAGAGGGTGGAGGGGAGACAAATGAGATGGCATATTGCTTAACCTTAGGGACATTGTTAATAGAATCCCAAGCTGACATTCGGACTTGAATATAAGGAGTCTCTGCGCTAGTGGCGTTAACTAGTAATTTTCACAGCCCGCGGGACGCTAGATGTGTGGAAGAGAAAAAGAAAAGAAGCGAAAAAAAAAAGAAAAGAATTCCTATCAATATATCTAAAAGGCTAGTCTTCACATCACTGCCCTCCACATATACCACGCTGCCTCGGCCGCCGGCAGCGCTAATACTGAAGACACTGAAATGGGCAGGAAGGGCTTTGATATTTTCAGGGATTCCTTTGTAGGTAAAAGCTTGGTGGCTGGAGAGGGATCTAAAACTAAGAGTACAGCCAGAGAAGCATAGAGGGGTCGGGATGAAATAGTATTAGATGTGGCTCAATATCAACGTGCCAGGGATACCTCAGGATGGGCGAAAGCAATGAAAAAAAATAGGTGATCTCTCTACATACCTCTATTAGGGCCAGAGTTACCTCAAGCTCCGCTGTCTAAATATGATTATGAGAGCTGCTGGGACTCTATGAAATATATAAGCAAAACAGACCTTAAGATAAACATTTAACTTGGAGACGATAATAGAAACTAACACATCAGCAGTATATATGGGGATAATAAGTGAACATCCGATGCTGAGTGTCCGTGATTAGCCCACTCCCAACCTGAGAAAAGTCAATACATCAGTGGGGGAAGCGCTCATATGTCCTGTGCATGTCCGTGTAACAGATAACTGAGGCGGGTAGGGGCGAGCAGCAGCTCCAAGATCGAGCATAGTCAGGCCTAATAACTTCTCTTTCTCAATTAAGGAGCCAGACGTTACCTTTTCTCGCCCTCCATAGCGGGCCAGAAAAGCAAGAGTCACATGGCGGTGTTGAGGTCCCCGTAAGGGGAACGGTAGAGGCTTCTCTTTCGAAGGGCTCCAGCAACCGCTAGAGACACAAATATCTGCATTAGGGCTTGTGTGGGTAAGGTCTGTTTCCGAGAGAGAGTACTGGCACTCACTTGAATCCTGGCCTCCGCTGGTCTGCTGAGTGATAGAGGGAGATTCCTCTGGTAGCGTCTCGTAGGTATGGGGAGGGCGAGAGATCTGCGGGAGTTGCACAGCTAGCTCTAGGAGATCCAGTAAACTTTGTTTAAGATCCATGTAGGAGCTATCAGGGTGAAGCAGGGCGGCAGATTCCTCTCCGTCAAACGATCCCATGCTGCCGTAACTGTTGTGCGACCCAGCAGTCTGTGCTCTGAGTGCTTAGCAGAGAGAGAGGAGATGACTGGATAGTCCGAATATCTTCCTGGGTGTCCGGTTAGGTAGATAAATAGTGGGGGGTTCCGTGGCCCTGATCTTTGGCTATATCCATACAATGCAGCTGGCTCAAAGCGTATTGCGGTGTGACTATGAGATACAGTTAGTTGGTTAGAATCGTTAGTGTGGAAGCCATGCTGTACTATTAGAAAGTAAAGAACCGGTACCTTGTGTGATCAGGGCCTCTTCATGTAGGAGCATGGCATCTTAGCTCCTGCTCTATTGTAAGCTTGAGAATTAAAAGTTCCAAGAGTCCAGACCTTTAAGTATATGATCGTAGACAAATGATGAAGGCTTATTTAGTTATATTTACCAGATTTTGCCAATATTATGTTTTATGAGCAGGAGCTACCAAAAAACACTTCTCTTCCTTGTAGTGGCTAGCTCCGCCCCCCGCTACTTCTTTGTTTTAATATAGACGGCTCTGCCCACCCCTCCCCTATATTTTGAGCGGCTCTCGCCCGCTGATTTCGCCCCCCCCTTAATACTACAGCCTAAGTGTGGCCATCACAACAGCCTACTCCCCACATTGTATTAACTTAGAATTAGAAGAGTACAGATATTTCTTTCAGGAATGCGGGGACTACTATCTTCTATTCTCTATCTAATATAATTATACAGCCCAAAAGTGGCTGCTCACCTGGCTACAATAGATCTTTTAGTTTTCACGACCATTCGACCCAAAAGTGGTCATCTCATTAGTCAGCCACTTACCCTTTAATATTATAAAATGGAGGTCTAAGAAGCTTATCTCTAGGTATGCATTGTTATATCATATCCTCTCTCTGCAAATGTTGATGTGTTATTAACAATGCTGTATATGTCATTAATGTCATAAGGCCATCATTGTCTGTTATCCACATTGCAAATCCTCAATAAAAAAACTATTTAAAAAAAAAAATAGTGTTTATTGTAGGCAGCAAAAAATGCTCAAAATCAGCTTAGCACATATGTGTAAAAAAAAAAAAGATTAGCAGTGAAGAAGTTAAAAAACTGGACTTTTACATGTCCAATATTTATGTATTTTTTTATTGGGCAACCTAGTTCAATACTCTTGACCCTGCAATGCTGTGTGTTCACCCCTTGCAAAAAAGGTTAAACAAATAGGCATAATATTACTTGAGAGCTACAGAAAACTGCTGGTTTGGAGTGGAAACTGCTACTGACACAATCAGCAGCACTAAACAATAACAGAAATGTGATAATAACCACTGTGGACTAATAAAAACGATAAACAGTTCTTCCACCAAAGTGAATGTCATGTTCTATCACGTTCTATCACGTAGGTAAAAAAAAATTGACCTTGGAGAAAAGAAGATAAAATACACTGTGTGGCCACTTTATTAGGTACAGTCCTGCTATGCACACAAATGGTTTGTTCCACTATTTTGCACATCACATAGCCACAGTTTTGGTATAAATACAGTAGAACAACCTTCCTACTATCAGTAAAGCGTACAAATGTTAAAACATATTAAAAGGATATGAGCAATCACAAGGGAATCTTTGAGATTGTGTCTAAAAATCGCTGCATGTTACAATTGAGGAGATCTCCAACTTTTCACTCAGCATTCTCACTCAACCTGTAGCCTGAGACACAGTTAAAGTTCCTCCCACTTGTAATGTAATGTCCAATACATGACGTGCAGTTATAGGAGGCAGGGGAGGCAAAAGGTTTTTAATACTAAAAAAATAAAAAAAAGTTGTCTGGTGTTGTGCAAGAACTGACTGATCCCTCCCCTGCAGGTACGCCCCTCCCTCTGCCAGCACCACCATAGTGATCTATG
Organism: Bombina bombina; assembly: GCF_027579735.1. Classification (NCBI taxonomy): domain Eukaryota; kingdom Metazoa; phylum Chordata; class Amphibia; order Anura; family Bombinatoridae; genus Bombina; species Bombina bombina. The sequence goes on from NC_069500.1 coordinate 1,250,311,319, forward strand.
ACTCCATGATCATCCATCCATGTTGCGCAATTAAGGAGAGGCCCTCCATTGATTGTGCAACATGGATGCTTGATAGGGTTACTAGCTCATTATGAGCTAGCTCCACCCAGTGGTATCTCATTGCGGCCCATATTAAGCTCCAACAAAACAGACTCAGCCAGACAGCCAATCAGCGCTGCCGGGAGTGCACGTCATCACGATCACATGGTGACGGTTTCTCTTGTCTGGGGAGGCGGGCCGGGCGAGGACATGAGTCGGACTGGTGGGAAGTGAAGTAGGGAGCTGCTGCCGACTCATGTGTGACAGTGAGTGCGACCGTTGCTGTAAGTCACGTGATGCCCGGTGTTGCAGGAGAGGGTGCCAGTTGTGGTGCCGATTCCCGACTTAGCCGAGTTGCTAAGCCACTGACTGACTGCCCTGGACCTGGAGGACGTGATGCAGTGATTTATAATTACGCCAGTAACTGTAAGAACTAGTGAGTGATCGGGAAGTAAATGATACCCCGGCGCAGAGGGAGGTGTGTGGCTATGCTAAGGCTGATAGATGGAGTTAGGGTCTCAAATTAAATACATAGCTTTATATGGATTGTACTGCCAAGCTCTATTTATTGGAAAATAAACATTTTCCCTAATGTAGTATTTTATTACAAGTCTATATACCTGCATTTATTTCTGATGATAAACGATACATATTGACTGTTAAAAAGATACAAGCTATGTATTTAATTTACATGTAGTTGATGAAATAGAGCAGTGGTAGTTGGTGCACCAGATGCTTATAGGTGGGGAAGATGAGACATGCCCAGAGACGCCTGTAGAATTAGATTGAGAGGTGGAAAATCTAAAATAGGGAGGTAAGACAGATACATTACCTGGGAAGCTGAGGCTGCAGCCTGCTAGGGCAGACATAGGTGTAGCTGAAGCAGACAGATGGGCAGGTTGGGAAGGTTCATCCCTAGAAGGGTGCTTTGCATCTGGGGCAGATCAAATGGGGGGGGCAGATATGTGCATAGAGGGAGATGGGGTAGATATGTGATAGTGAGAGCAGTTAAGCAAGATAGATAGGGAGCTGTGTACTTATTTATTTATTTGTCTTGCTTCCAGCCTGAGCCTTCCACCTGTCATTAAGTGCAAACTGTGCAGTGCAACTGCATATTGAGGTGTTTGAGTACCCAAGGCATTTCTGACAAATAATTCCCAGAATTTCACAGCCTGACAAAGCTCTCAAATTGTGCAGATTGCTGGACAATCGTAAAGGCTGTAAGCCCTTTAGATTTAGAAAGCCAGCTTAGCTTTCTAAATCTAAATGGCTATGGCTTACAGCCTTTACGATTGTCCAGCAATCTGCACAATTTGAGAGCTTTGTCAGGCTGTGAAATTCTGGGAATTATTTGTCAGAAATGCCTTGGGTACTCAAGCACCTCAATATGCAGTTGCACAGCACAGTTTGCACTTAATGACAGGTGGAAGGCTGGAAGCAAAAAACAAATAAGTACCACTTTATCTCCTTGTGCAAAAATTCTCATGTTTTACTATGAAGCGCAGTTAGCTAAGCTTTTATTTCTAGCAAGTGGCATGCTAGATAGTATCTGACAAATATGTTTTAAATACTATCCACCACCACTTTCCTATTTTACAATTGAATTGTTGCAGGAGACGGAGTGGCTGCCAGTTGCGTTGCCATGCTGTGTCTAGACTCTGCCGAGCTGAGAAGAGGAGATCCTGACCTGACCCACTGCCTAGTGCCACTGCCCTGGAGAACGTGGATATAATTATGGTAACTGTAAGTAATTATTTATTTTAATTTTTTGCTTCCAGCCTTCCACCTGTCATTAAGTGCAAACTGTGCAGTGCAACCGCATATTGAGGTGGGCTGAGGCAGACCACAGTGGGTTTAAAAGATAACTACTAAACTGCGTAGTTCTGCCAGGCAGGGTTACTGTGTCTGACTCTGTGGTAAGGGATCCTATACCTTACCTGGCACACCCAGTGCCGGTTATGTTTTATGAGATCAGACTCAGAGCGTAATATATGCAGCCATTCTCTTCTTTCTACATCTGCAGTATTCTTGTTCCTTAAAGTACAATAAAGGTATTATTGAAAATAGAAAACTGCTATACATTTTATTCCCAAACTCCCTCCCATCTGAATGAATTAGAGAAATGAAAAAAAAAACTTTGCTACCATATTTGCTGACTTTGCATTAGGCTTTGCTGGTGAGAAAGTTTGTTTTAGTGCCCTCTAAGTAATGAGGATAACGCAGGAAGCTGAGAGCTCATATGCTGCAGATCGTATTAGATAATAGATTTAATGGTACATTTAATGAAAATATATCTGTTTAATCCTTTAATATATGTATGCATGATATCTGCACATCGGATTAAAATAAGTTAAAATGTTTGATCTATTAGGAGGAGAGTGTATGAGGGTATATTTATTAAAGTGCAGACGGACATGATATGATGTAGCGTATCATGTCTGCTGCACATCGATAAATTCTTGTGAACTGCTGGTGCAATGCCGCCCCCTGCAGGTTCATGGCCAATAGGATGCTAGCAGGGGGTGTCAATTAACCCAATCGTATTTGATCGGGTTGATTTCTGTCTGCGGCCTCAAAGCAGGCGGACAGGTTATGGAGCAGCGGTCTTTAGGGGCGTATGGAGCTTGAAAAATTGACCCCTATGAGTTAAACATAGCATATATATATATACATATATATATATATATATATATATATATATATATATACTGTATGTATATATAATATATAGATGCTATGTTAAACTCATATACTCTAATAGATCAAACATTTTAACTTTTTTTAATCCGATGTGCCGACATTGGGCTCTATTTATCAAGGTCTGGCAGACCTGATCCGACACTGCGGATCAGGTTCGCCAGAACTCGCTGAATACGTTGAACAATACGCTCGCTGTATTCAGCATTGCACCAGCAGCTCACAAGAGCTGCTGGTGCAACGCCGCCCCCGGCAGACTCACGGCCAATTGGCCGCCAGCAGGGGGTGTCAATCAACCCGATCGTACTCGATCGGGTTGATTTCCTGCGATGTGTGTCCGGCTGCTCAGAGCAGGCAGACTGGTTCTTTGTGACCGCTGCTTCATAACTGCTGTTCCTGGCGAGCCTGAAGGCTCGCCAGAAACACGGGGCATCAAGCTCCATTCAGAGCTTGATACATATGCCCCATTGGGTGCAAGTCACCAGAGCATATAAAGTATTAAGAATGTTTCATGCAAACCTGACATTGTGCAGGTCAGACAACAATAAGGTAAGGTAAAATATAAAGATTATTGAAATGTTCAGCTAAGCTATTATGATAGTAAAGGCTTAAATGCACATTCCACTCCCTAAAGTACAAACAGGAATGGGCTTTTCTGATAACTTTTCTTTTTAATAAAAAAAAAAAAAAAATTAAAAAAAGGCATTTGCATTTTTTTTATAACTGAATTGTAAAATATTTGAGTCTAATACTGACACCTGGTGGTTATGTCTGGTGATGCAACAGTGAAATTTGTTTAACATCTTTCCTGTCTCTCAGACCAATCCTATCCTAATAACACTTCATCAACCAAGATTAACAATGTTGATGCTTCTACAGAGATTTCACACTAACATTGTGTTATTTAATTGAGCTATTATAATTATATTATCCCATTGAGGCAATTACATAAGCCTGGGCAACCTTGACTTCTTCACAGTTTGTTGGATTGAGAGCTTGCATTCTTTGGCTGTTTTATGGACCCAGGTTTTGGGAGAGACCTTGACGTGGTACCTGGGCTTGTCCCATTTGGCCAGATGCGGTAACTAAACGCTCAAATTTTTGCTTTTAATCTTAGCTGAGAGCTTGCAAGCGAGTGCTGAACTTCCTCTGTGTGCTGTATTATTTTTTTTTGCAATTTTCCATATGGGCCTTGCACCCAGACCTGTCTGGGATAAACTGCCTGGGACTCTGGGGACAGTGCAGCTGCCTGAGAGTGCTATTGAGCACCCACCGCTGAGCATGTTGCAGGGTCATAGGATGTGTACCCAGTCCAGTCTGAGAGTGCAATCAATTTTCTTTTTTTCTATATGTCTAGGGTGATTACATAAGCCTGCGCACCCTTGACTTGTTCCCAGTTTGTTTGATCAAGAGCTTGCATTGTTTGGCTGTTTTAGGGACCCAGGTTTTGGGAGAGACCTTGACGTGGCACCTGGGCTTGTCCCATTTGGCCCGATGCGGTAACTAAACTCTTCCATTTTTAGCTGAAAGCTTGCAAGCGAGTGCTGAACTTCCTCTGTGTGCTATATATATACTGTATATGGCTGCACATATATACCTCTTGTCATTGGCTCACCTGATGTGTTCAGCTAGCTCCCAGTAGTGCATTTCTGTTCCTTCAACAAAGGATACTAACAGAATGAAGCACATTTTCAAAAATAAATTGGGAAGTTGTTTAGCATTGCATGCTTAGTCTGAATCAGCATAAATGTTTGTGTTTTGTGTCTTTTTAAGACTCGGTTGATATGTTATTCTTTAGCAACAAAACAGAAATATATTGTAATAGCAAGTTGTTTATTGTCCCTTTAATGCCAGATACCTGCTGGCTGCTGTATTAAGTTTTGAGGAGTAGAAATAATTAGGTTATTTTTTAGAAAATGTTAGTGACTAATTGTGACTGAGTTATGTGTCAAGAAAAAAAAAACCTAAACAACTAAAAAAATATTCGATAATGTTTTCTCTTTGTATTTTTTTTGTTTTTTTTTATGTTAGTGAAAATGAATCTACTGAAACCTAGAAGTTCCCACTAACCAATGTAATCTGCTATCTTATGTGACACTGTCTACATATGTTTATCCTCCATTTTAGTATTTTTTTACTGTGGTTTCCTGAAATTCCTTTTGATGTGACAGTTGTTGCGCATGCGTAGATAGTTATTCATAATCTAACTTCAGTTTCAAAGATATCAGCTCCCATATCACACTAAGGACAGGGCTACGCTACACAGAGAATTATGCAAGAAAGCAAGTAAGTTGTTTGCTGTTTTTTACACAATCTGTTTCTTTTTAGGTTTACTTTGATTTACTTTAGTTCTCTCCTTCTAATTTCTCTCTTTTTCTTTCTTGCCAGGTGTTCAATATTCAACTTTTCATCTGCTTGAAAAATGGAAAACACTATATCTAACCTTAGAAATTTTACAAGATTGGACTTTCCATGAAAAAGGGAATAAATAATGAAGACCAATGCCTGAGCTTAAGGACTTAGTTCAAAAAGAAAAAAACATGACACGGACATTCCAAATAGAGTGGTACCAAAGGAAAGACTGACTGTGTAGCTGTACTACGAAGAATCGCCTTTACTGCTTTCCTTGTATTTTGTTCTCCAATAGCGAAAATGTTGGTACAAGTGCCGGATTCGCAGACTTAAAAAAAATCTGTCAAGGGGCATCAGCAAACATGAAAAATCAACAAGTAACATTCAAAACCAAATTACTTTAAAAATCTTTGGACCTGGGACAAGGATAGATGTGTCTTTGAATGAACAGCAGAGAGTAAACATCAGCAACCACAATGGTAAAGTGAAAGAAAACCGTGAGATTATTAGGGCTTATTAGGGCAACCTGCTATCTAGGCAAACAGGAAATAGCATTTTGTGGTAACGAGGTGGGTGCAAACTCTTATAATCATGGCAACTATGTGGAGCTATTACATGCTTTTTCAGAGGAAAATGTAAAATTTTAAACACATTTGAAAACATCCACTGTGTTTTCTGGATGTTCAAACAGAATACAGAATTACTTAATCGAAGCAGCCGCTGATGAAATAAGAGAGGATATAAAAAAGGAGGTTGATGCAGCGCCATTTGTTGCTGTTGAAGTAGACGAGACAACGTATGTAACAAACAAAACCCAGATCTCTGTAATTTTGTATTATGTGGCTAAAAGTGAGCTGACTTGTGCATTGATTGTGAAGGGGACATTCTTAGGATTTGATGAAGTGGTTGACAGACGAGCACCGGTTGAACCTGCTGCTCTCTCATTCAGCAAAATCTATACCTGAGTGTCAAGTATTTTTTTCAACACTTGAGGGACTTGCCATGTTTTTCAGTAAGTCGACCAAACGCACCCACCTACTGGACAATTTTGTGAAGAGCAGCACCCACCAGATGGAGTTCACATTCCAGACGGTCAACATGTTCCAAAGTGATCTGCGTGCTATGTTCCTGTTTATCAGAAAAAATCCAGCTGATTGGGATAATTATACCTTTATAATGGCTGAAGGATATAAATACTTTCTGTATAAAGCATCAACCTGCTTCTTACTAATGGCATATGAGGCCATTTTCATACAAACTGACACACCCTTTCGTTTGCTGCAGTATAAAGTGATGGATGTTGGATTCTGCTGTCTGCAAATTTGTGACACTATGAGATTTCTGGAAAGCCAGGGACAAGAGTTTGACACTTTCTATGGGAAATTTGAGGAGCAATGCCTCGGAATGGGACTGACAGACAATCAAAGACGGAAAGAGCCAATAAAAAGATGCGAGGAGAAGATTGTTTTATAACAATGTCAGCGTTCAAATGAAAGCTTGGTTTGATAATTTTGGTGAGCTGGAATTCCTTACTTTGGGTGATTGCACTAAACTACTAGAGATATCAAATCATCTTGATGACAGAAAACTACAGAGCCTAACAAAATATGCCAAATACTTTGTTAGACTAAAATGTGATCTCATTGGATTTTATGGTTCTGAAACTTTAAGGAATGATTGTAAATCACCTGGAGATCACCTCAGCTTTTTGGACCAACAACGTTATGATGCAGACCAGAGGTTGTTAAATTACTCCAACTGGTTCTCACTATACCAGCTACAACAGCCTATGTTGAAAGGTCATTCTCTATTATAAAGAGAATCAAAACACACAGCAGGAATCCAACTGATCAGGGACAACTTTCATCCCTGGCAATTTTATCAATTTAGAGAAAAATACTGATACAGTTAAAGTGAAGGTCCATTTTGATGAATTAGTGCTCGGTTTTTAATAAACCTATTAAAAACAAGGGCACTTTAATTCATCAAAATTGACATTTCACTGTTTTCTTCAAATACTTACCTTTTAATCCTGGCAGCCACTCCAGCACTTCCTCCGCTCGTCGCAAGCCGTCTTCGCGGGTCCAAAATGACAAATCCGGCTTCCTACAATCGCAGCTTTGCATCAGGCCAAGATTCCCCCTGGGGGAAGCTGTGATTGGAGGAAGCCTGATTCGTCATTTCTGATGTCTGCAGAGGCTTCCGACAGCCGGGGGAATCGCTGGAGCGGCATTCAGGATTAAAAGGTAAGTTTTTGAAGAAAACAGTGAAATGTCAATTTTGATTAATTAAAGTGCCCTTGTTTTTAATAGGTTTATTAAAAACCTGGCACTAATTCATCAAAATGGACCTTCACTTTAAAAGAAAAAAACAAACACGATTTTTTTGATAAAGTTATTGACAATTTTGTAAAAAAAAAGACCGGAGAATGGACTTTGTATACAAATGAGGGAGCCAAGCCAGTCAACTAGTTTTTTATTTTATTTGTTAATGTTATAATTTAAGTTATTTATTAAAGACAGATAATAAAAAAAAAAAAAAAAAAAAAAGGTTTTGTTTTTTTTCTCTGAAGTTAATTTACAATACAATTTTCCGCTGATGCAATATATGATCACACTATTAAAAATGGCTTTATTCTCCAGGTAATCAACATATTGCAGATGAGCTGGTGCTTTAGTGAAATGTATCTTAACCGTGGACCTCAAGTACCATCAACAGGCCAGGTATTCACTATAGCTGAACCAGTTGAAATAATCAGCTGATCAGTAACACCATGGTTACTAACCGGCTCTTACCCATCAGCTGATTATTTCATCTATGCACTCGTTCGGCTATAATGAAAACCTGGTCTATTGGGGTACTTGAGGACTGCAGTTAAGAAGCAATGCTTACGTTTAACTGCCTAATTTTACAATTTGATTTCAAAGGGACCTGCAGAAAAGGTTTCAATCTCATCATAGAAAGTGAAGAACTCTGGGAAGGTAAGACCTACAACCCTATTTTTTTTTCATTTGTTTTGAATGAGTATAAATAGTGAAACTGTATTTGCCTATATAATAAGAACTGAATTGGTTTATTAACTGTATGCGTGTGTTGTAAAAAATACAGAAATAAAGCAGATAGAAAAATATTCATTGAACATCAAGCACATATCATTAAAGGTATACATGCATATATATATATATACATAGCCAAGAATCACATCAGCTCTTTATACTGCTAGATTAAATGTTAGCTTAATGTGTTTACTGTGTAAATATAAAGAAAGGAAAATCTCATTACCCAAGTGTTGAATTTTTCAATTGAGCACAAAACTTAAAAACAAACCACAGAGAAAACAAAAAAACAAGAAAGAAAGAAAAGAAAAGAAAGACCCCCTGCCCCCCCACCACTTGAAAAAAGTTAACCTACATTATCTCTCTCAGGTGTATCCGACCATCGTTTAGGCAGAACCTCTTCTATAATCAGAGAAAGAAAAGCTGCTGTTTTCTGAAGTGGAGATATAAATTGAAGTTGAATTGCAATAGGCCATGTTAAAATTACCTTTAACCATTTCTCAAAGTAATTTACTATCTTGCAACTCTGCTGTCATTTGTGATTTCAAGGTATTGACAAATTCTGCTATGCTGGGGGGACCTGATGACTTCCATTCTCTGGAAATTAGTTTTCGTGCAGCCAGAATAACCATATTTATCAGATGCTGATCTCCCTTAGATGTGGGATTAACGCACAGAAAAAATATATAGTAAGGATTGAGTTTAAAATTATATAGTAAGGATTGAGTTTAAAATTATTTTGAAGAATATTATTCAACCAAAAATGAACTTTGCTCCAATACTGTCTAATCTTCGGAAAAGTCCAGAGACAGTGCATAATATCTGCATTACACTTATGAAATTGACTTTTTTAATTATTTCCAGCCCATTTATTAACTCTATCTGGGGTGAGATGATACTTATTTATCACTTTCAATTGTGATTCTCTCCAGCTGACTATTTTAGTGGCGTTTTCAGATAAGGTTATACTTTTCGTTATATCCTGAATCTTTATATTTGGGAAATGTTTAATAAACCCCATCTTCATTTTTTTTTATATATTCTTGGCCACCTTTTTCAGTAGTAATTTGTACCAAAATGCTATCAAACACACCTGTTTTATATATATTAATCCCTGCTGATATTTCTTTAAAGTTCCAATCCCAACCTGTTAGCTGACACCTTTTTGTAAGGTAACTCCTTACTTGCAAATATGCGTAGTAGTTTTTTGAGGGGAGATAGTATCTGTTAGATAATTCAATATAGGTTCTTATTGCTGTTTTATCCTCATTGATGGGTGCATTAGGCTACTTAATCCCTTCCCCTGCCATTCTCTATAGACTTTATTGTAAAGGCCTGGTGTAAAATCAGGAATGCCTATGAACGGTAGGAATTGAGATATCTGATGATGTACTGACATTCTGCTGCAATATTTTTGCCAAGCATGAACGATATTTGCAAATGTCAGCATCTGGCTAACATTGCTAGGTAATTTGGTGTGGGGGTAGTGAAGTATTGCTTTTAGGTTAAAAGGAGCAATTAAAGGGACATAAAACCCAAACATTTTCTTTCATGATTCACATCGAGAATACAATTTTAAATAATTTTCCAATTTAATTCTATTATTTAATTTGCTTCCTTCTCTTGTTATCCTTTGCTGAAAGGTTTATCTGTGTAAGCTCAGGAGTAGCAAAGAACCTAGGTGTCCTAGCTGTTGATTGGTGGCTGCATATATATTCAAATTGTCATTGGCTCTCCCATGTGTTCAGTTAGAAACCAGTAGTGCATTGCTGCTCCTTCAACAAATGATATCAAGAGAATTAAACAAATTAAATAATATAAGTAAATTTGAAAGTTGTGTAAAATTTTATCATTAAAGCACATTTTTGGGTTTCATGTACCTTCAAGTTGGTTTCTATATCATAATGTGCGGTATATTCTGCTTCTGTGAGCCAGTCTAATGCATATTTTATCATAGTTGTCCAGTTATAATATCTAATATTTGGTAATGAAAATCCCCCAAAATTCAGTTAATCTATTTATAGCCATACAAGGTTTTTTTTCCCCATATTAAATTTGAGCATGCCCTGTTATACCTAGTAATGTCTTTATTTGTTATGAATATGGGTACATTTTGTAATAAGAATAAAATGCGTGGAAATATTGTCTTGATCAGGATTATCTTCAGAGAGAGAGACAAATAAAACATATTCCATTTATTCAGCTTCTTATCTAGTTTTTTTAAAATGTCCTTATTATTAAGTTTATACCACTCCTGTGGGGAATTTCCCAACTTAATTCGTAGATTATTGATATATGCAGATACATAGATAGGGTGTTTATAGCAACTCTTTGATGTTTTGAGTACCCATAATATTTCTGATTTGTTTCGAATTTATTTTATAACCCAAAAAACAGAATTTATGCTTACCTGATAAATTACTTTCTCCAACGGTGTGTCCGGTCCACGGCGTCATCCTTACTTGTGGGAATATCTCTTCCCCAACAGGAAATGGCAAAGAGTCCCAGCAAAGCTGGCCATATAGTCCCTCCTAGGCTCCGCCCACCCCAGTCATTCGACCGACGGACAGGAGGAAAAATATAGGAGAAACCATATGGTACCGTGGTGACTGTAGTTAGAGAAAATAATTCATCAGACCTGATTAAAAAAGCCAGGGCGGGCCGTGGACCAGACAACACCGTTGGAGAAAGTAATTTATCAGGTAAGCATAAATTCTGTTTTCTCCAACATTGGTGTGTCCGGTCCACGGCGTCATCCTTACTTGTGGGAACCAATACCAAAGCTTTAGGACACGGATGAAGGAAGGGAGCAAATCAGGTTACCTAAACGGAAGGCACCACGGCTTGCAAAACCTTTCTCCCAAAAATAGCCTCCGAAGAAGCAAAAGTATCAAATTTGTAAAATTTGGCAAAAGTGTGCAGTGAAGACCAAGTCGCTGCCTTACATATCTGATCAACAGAAGCCTCGTTCTTGAAGGCCCATGTGGAAGCCACAGCCCTATTGGAGTGAGCTGTGATTCTTTCAGGAGGCTGCCGTCCGGCAGTCTCGTAAGCCAATCGGATGATGCTTTTAAGCCAAAAGGAAAGAGAGGTAGAAGTCGCTTTTTGACCTCTCCTTTTACCAGAATAGACGACAAACAGAGAAGATGTTTGTCTGAAATCTTTTGTAGCTTCTAAATAGAATTTTAGAGCACGGACTACGTCCAAATTGTGTAACAAACGTTCCTTCTTTGAAACTGGATTCGGACACAAAGAAGGTACAACTATCTCCTGGTTAATATTTTTGTTAGAAACAACCTTTGGAAGAAAACCAGGCTTAGTACGCAAAACCACCTTATCTGCATGGAACACCAGATAGGGCGGAGAACACTGCAGAGCAGATAACTCAGAAACTCTTCTAGCAGAAGAAATAGCAACCAAAAACAAAACTTTCCAAGATAACAACTTAATATCTATGGAATGTAGAGGTTCAAACGGAACCCCTTGAAGAACTGAAAGAACTAGATTTAAACTCCAGGGAGGAGTCAAAGGTCTGTAAACAGGCTTGATCCTAACCAGAGCCTGAACAAATGCTTGAACATCTGGCATAGCTGCCAGTCGTTTGTGTAGTAAGACAGATAAAGCAGAAATCTGTCCCTTTAGAGAACTCGCAGATAATCCTTTATCCAAACCTTCTTGCAGAAAGGAAAGAATCTTAGGAATTTTTACCTTATTCCAAGGGAATCCCTTGGATTCACACCAGCAGATATATCTTTTCCATATTTTATGGTAAATCTTTCTAGTTACCGGTTTTCTGGCCTGAACCAGAGTATCAATCACCGAATCTGAAAACCCACGCTTTGATAGAATCAAGCGTTCAATCTCCAAGCCGTCAGCTGGAGGGAGACCAGATTTGGATGTTCGAATGGACCCTGAACAAGAAGGTCCTGTCTCAAAGGTAGCTTCCATGGTGGAACCGATGACATATTCACCAGGTCTGCATACCAAGTCCTGCGTGGCCACGCAGGAGCTATCAAGATCACCGAGACCCTCTCCTGTTTGATCCTGGCTACCAGCCTGGGAATGAGAGGAAACGGTGGGAACACATAAGCTAGGTTGAAAGTCCAAGGCGCTACTAGTGCATCCACTAGAGTCGCCTTGGGATCCCTGGATCTGGACCCGTAGCAAGGAACCTTGAAGTTCTGACGAGACGCCATCAGATCCATGTCTGGAATGCCCCATAATTGAGTCAACTGGGCAAAAATCTCCGGGTGGAGTTCCCACTCCCCCGGATGGAATGTCTGACGACTCAGATAATCCGCTTCCCAGTTTTCCACACCTGGGATGTGGATCGCAGATAGATGGCAGGAGTGATTCTCCGCCCATTGTATTATTTTGGTTACTTCTTTCATCGCCAGGGAACTCCTTGTTCCCCCCTGATGATTGATATACGCAACAGTCGTCATGTTGTCTGATTGGAATCTTATGAATCTGGCCTTTGCAAGCTGAGGCCAAGTCCTGAGAGCATTGAATATCGCTCTTAGTTCCAGAATGTTTATCGGGAGAAGAGACTCTTCCCGAGACCATAGTCCCTGAGCTTTCAGGGATTCCCAGACCGCACCCCAGCCCACTAGACTGGCATCGGTAGTGACAATGACCCACTCTGGTCTGTGGAAGCTCATTCCCTGGGATAGGTGATCCAGGGATATCCACCAACGGAGTGAATCTCTGGTCTTCTGATCTACTTGAATCACTGGAGACAAGTCTGTATAGTCCCCATTCCACTGTTTCAGCATGCACAGTTGTAATGGTCTTAGATGAATTTGCGCAAAAGGAACTATGTCCATTGCTGCAACCATCAACCCTACTACTTCCATGCACTGAGCTATGGAAGGACGTGGAACAGAATGAAGAACTTGACAAGCGCTTAGAAGTTTTGACTTTCTGATATCTGTCAGAAAGATCCTCATTTCTAAGGAATCTATTATTGTTCCCAGGAAGGGAACTCTTGTTGACGGAGACAGAGAACTTTTTTCTATGTTCACCTTCCATCCGTGAGATCTGAGAAAGGCCAGAACGATGTCTGTATGAGCCTTTGCTTTTGAAAGGGACGACGCTTGTATTAGAATGTCGTCCAAGTATGGTACTACTGCAATGCCCCTCGGTCTTAGAACCGCTAGAAGGGACCCGAGTACCTTTGTGAAAATCCTTGGAGCAGTGGCTAATCCGAATGGGAGGGCCACAAACTGGTAATGTTTGTCCAGAAAGGCGAACCTTAGGAACTGATGATGTTCTTTGTGGATAGGAATATGTAGGTACGCATCCTTTAGATCCACGGTAGTCATAAATTGACCTTCCTGGATAGTGGGTAGAATCGTTCGAATGGTTTCCATTTTGAACGATGGTACCCTGAGAAATTTGTTTAGGATCTTTAAATCCAGAATTGGTCTGAAGGTTCCCTCTTTTTTGGGAACTACGAACAGATTTGAGTAAAATCCCATTCCATGTTCCGTCATTGGAACTGGGTGTATCACTCCCATCTTTAGCAGGTCTTCTACACAATGTAAGAACGCCTGTCTCTTTATTTGGTTTGAGGATAAGTGAGACATGTGGAACCTTCCCCTTGGGGGTAGTTCCTTGAATTCCAGAAGATAACCCTGAGAAACTATTTCTAGCGTCCAGGGATCCTGAACATCTCTTGCATAAGCCTGAGCAAAGAGAGAGAGTCTGCCCCCCACTAGATCCGGTCCCGGATCGGGGGCTACTCCTTCATGCTGTTTTGTTAGCGGTAGCAGGCTTCTTGGTCTGCTTACCCTTGTTCCAGCCTTGCATCGGTTTCCAGGCTGGTTTGGACTGTGAGGCATTACCCTCTTGCTTAGAGGATGCAGAATTAGAGGTCGGTCCGTTCCTGAAATTACGAAAGGAACGAAAATTAGACTTATTCTTGGCCTTGAAAAGCCTATCTTGTGGGAGGGCGTGGCCCTTTCCCCCAGTGATGTCTGAGATAATCTCTTTCAATTCTGGTCCAAAGAGAGTTTTACCCTTGAAGGGGATGTTAAGCAATTTTGTCTTGGATGATACATCCGCTGACCAAGACTTTAGCCAAAGCGCTCTGCGCGCCACAATCGCAAACCCTGAATTTTTCGCCGCTAATCTAGCTAATTGCAAAGCGGCATCTAAAATAAAAGAGTTAGCCAACTTAAGTGCGTGAACTCTGTCCATAACCTCCTCATATGGAGTCTCTCTACTGAGTGACTTTTCTAGTTCCTCGAACCAGAACCACGCTGCTGTAGTGACAGGAACAATGCACTAAATGGGTTGTAGAAGGTAACCTTGCTGTACAAAAATCTTTTTAAGCAAACCTTCCAATTTTTTATCCATAGGATATTTGAAAGCACAACTATCTTCGACAGGAATAGTAGTGCGCTTGTTTAGAGTAGAAACTGCCCCCTCGACCTTAGGGACTGTCTGCCATAAGTCCTTTCTGGCGTCGACCATAGGAAATAATTTCTTAAATATAGGAGGGGGAACAAAAGGTATGCCGGGCTTCTCCCATTCCTTATTCACTATGTCCGCCACCCGCTTGGGTATAGGAAAAGCGTCGGGGTGCACCGGAACCTCTAGGAACTTGTCCATCTTGCATAATTTTTCTGGAATGACCAGGTTGTCACAATCATCCAGAGTAGATGACACCTCCTTAAGCAGTGCACGGAGATGTTCTAATTTAAATTTAAATGTCACAACATCAGGTTCAGCCTGTTGGGAAATTTTTCCTGAATCTGAAATTTCCCCATCTGACAAAACCTCCGTCATGGCCCCTTCAGATTGGTGTGAGGGTATGACAGAACAATTATCATCAGCGCCCTCCTGCTCTTCAGTGTTTAAAACAGAGCAATCGCGCTTTCTCTGATATGCAGGCATTTTGGATAAAATATTTGCTATGGAGTTATCCATTACAGCCGTCAATTGTTGCATGGTAATAAGCATTGGCGCGCTAGAAGTACTAGGGGCCTCCTGCGTGGGCAAAACTGGCGTAGACACAGAAGGAGATGATGTAGAACCATGTCTACTCCCTTCTGAGGAATCATCTTGGGCAATTTCATTATTTGTGGCAGTACTGTCCTTACTTTGTTTGGACGCTATGGCACAATTATCACACAATTTTGAAGGGGGAGACACATTGGCTTTCATACATATAGAACATAGCTTATCTGAAGGAACAGACATGTTAAACAGGCTTAAACTTGTCAATAAAGCACAAAAAAACGTTTTAAAACAAAACCGTTACTGTCTCTTTAAATTTTAAACAGAGCACACTTTATTACTGAATATGTGAAAATATATGAAGGAATTGTTCAAAATTTACCAAAATTTCACCACAGTGTCTTAAAGCATTAAAAGTATTGCACACCAATTTTCAGAGCTTTAACCCTTAAAATAACGAAACCGGAGCCGGTTACAGAATTAACCCCTATACAGTCCCAGCTACAGCCTTTGCTGTGACTTTACCAAGCCCAGAGGGGAATACGATACCAAATGACGCCTTCTAGGAACTTTTCCAACTACTTTCAGGTCCTCACACATGCATCTGCATGTCTTGCACTCAAAAACAACTGCGCAGTAATGGCACGAAAATGAGGCTCAGCCTACAACTGGGAAGGCCCTTCCTGACTGGAAAAGGTGTCTAACATAGTGCCTGACGTTAAAAAATGTTCCCCAAGTTTATAAGTGTGAATTATCAGCATAAACATGTATAAAATGTCCAAATAAAGCAATCGATTTAACCCATAAAAGTGTCTACCAGTTTTATAGCCCATATTAAGCCCTTTATTCTGTTTGAGACTAAGAAAATGGCTTACCGGTCCCCATGAGGGGAAATGACAGCCTTCCAGCATTACACAGTCTTGTTAGAAATATGTCTAGTCATACCTTAAGCAGAAAAGTCTGCTAACTGTTTCCCCCAACTGAAGTTACTTCATCTCAACAGTCCTATGTGGAAACAGCAATCGATTTTAGTTACTGTCTGCTAAAATCATCTTCCTCTCACAAACAGAAATCTTCATCTTTTTCTGTTTCAGAGTAAATAGTACATACCAGCACTATTTTAAAATAACAAACTCTTGATAGTAGAATAAAAAAAAAAAACTACAACTAAACACCACATACTCTTAACCATCTCCGTGGAGATGTTGCCTGTGCAACGGCAAAGAGAATGACTGGGGTGGGTGGAGCCTAGGAGGGACTATATGGCCAGCTTTGCTGGGACTCTTTGCCATTTCCTGTTGGGGAAGAGATATTCCCACAAGTAAGGATGACGCCGTGGACCGGACACACCAATGTTGGAGAAATTTGCTGTAACACTCAATAATTTTTAGGCTTTTTGGAATGTTTAAATTTGTATTGTTAAGGAATAACATGATGTCATCTGCATATAATGAGATTACCCAATTTTTGCCCCCCAAATTGATTCCATTTATTTCTTTTCTCAAATATATGGCTAATGGTTCTAGCGAGATGTTAAATAATAAAGGGGAAAGGGGACACCCCTGAAGGGTTCCCCTCTGTAATATAATATATTGTGACAATTCATTATTCACTAGCAATTGGGATCTGGGTTTGTCGTAAATTAAATTGATCAAATTAACAATATTTCCTGAAAATCCGAATTTCGTAAGTGAGGTGACCATGTGGTCCCAACTTATAGAATCGAATGCATTTTCAGCATCAAAGGTTACAAGCGCCATATCATTTGCAGTTTGTTTGTTTTTATCTTTATTGTTATAATAATAATCTAGGGTTACTAGTACTTTTCGCATATTTTGAACTGGATTTCTTCCTGACATAAATACTGTTTGATCTTCATTTATTAGTTTACCCAAAGTTTTTTTTGAGTCTCTCTGCAATGATAGACATAAGAATCTTGTAGTCAAGATTTAGCAAAGATATGGTCCTATATGAGCCCATATCCTCTTGATCATTTCCCTTTTTATGTATTAGTGAGATTACTGAGTATGTAAAGTAATGCGATTGCATTTTATTTTGTGAGAAATATAAATTGAGTAATTTACATAGTGTGTCTAGAATACCAGTTTTAATCATTTTGTAAAACTCAGCTGACAACCCATCAGGACTAGGTGCTTTGCAAGATTTCATTTTGTCTATCGCTAGACCTATTTCTTCTGGTGTAATTTCTTTGTTAATTGGCTCTAAAGCTGCCATTGAGATTTTTGGTAAATATATTTTGCCAGAATCTATCCTTTTCTGCTTCATTAAATGGGATAATGGTGTATAATTTCTGATAGTATTTAAAGAAGACTTCCCTGATATAATATGCCTTTGTATATATATTATCACCACTCTTAATTGAAGGAATTATATTATTCTTTTTTCTAAACTTTGTAAGTCTTGCCAGATGTTTCGCTGATATTCCTTGATATCCCTGAAATGCTGACCTGACTTTCAGATCTTCAAAAGACCATTTTGTTTTAAGAAACAGTTCTCTTTCTGTTTTAGCCCGTGTATAATGCTTCCATGTTGATTTGTTCGGATTAATTATATATTTCCTATAGCTATTCTTAAGTTGGTTTGCTAAATGTATGTCCCTATATTTAGCCTGTTTTTTTTTTTGTTTTGCTTTTTTTATCATATGTGCCTTAATTTCCCCTCTCAGTCCAGCCTTCCCCGCCTCCCAAAAAAATCTGTTTTTATGTTGATACTCAAAATTTAAATTACAATATACATACCATCTTTCTATGAGCCAATTACAGAAACAGGTATTATTACTCATAAAACTTGGGAAATGAAAAGAGTTTACATTTTTCCCAGCTTCAGTATTAGGTTTAAAATTTAAACTAATGATGGTGTGATCTGATAATATAATGTCTGCTATTTGTGTTTTAATATCTAGTGCAAAAAGGCTATCCTCTATTAAAAACATTTAAATTCTTGAAAAAAATTTGTATGCTTTTGATTCACAGGAATAAGTTTGTGTATCGAGGTGTTGTAAACGCCGAACGTTTTTCAGTCTCAAGACCTTACAAAATTCTTTCAAGCATTTTGCTGCTTTTGCGTATCTGCAAGATGATTTTTGTTGTTCCAATCAGCCAATAGAATTCAAGTTCAATCCTATTGGCTGATTGGATCAGCCAGTAGGATGAAAGCTCAATTCTATTGGCTGATTGCAACAGCCAATAGGATTTTTTCCACCTTAATTCCTATTGGCTGATAGAATTCTATCAGCCAATCGGAATGTAAGGGACGCCATCTTGGATGACGTCATTTAAAGGGAAATTTCATTGTTCCAGAAGACGTCGTCGGAAGAGGATGCTCCGCGCCGGATGTCTTGAAGATGGAGCCGCTCCACGCCGGATGGATGAAGATAGAAGATGCCGTCTGGATGAAGACTTCTGCCCGGTTAGATGAAGACTTCGGCCCGCTTGGATGAAGACTTCTGCCGCTTCGCTGAGGACTTCTGCCGCTTGGATGAGGATGGATGTCCGGTCTTCGAAAACTGTAAGTGGATCTTTGGGGGTTAGTATTAGGTTTTCTTAAGGGTTTATTGGGTGTATTTTTAATTTTAGATTAGGGAATTTGGGCAGAAAAAGAGCTAAATGTCCTTTTAAGGGCAATGCCCATCCAAATACCCTTTTCAGGGCAATGGGGAGCTTAGGTTTTTTAGATAGAATTTTATTTGGGTGGTTTGGTTGTGTGGGTGGTGGGTTTTACTGTTGGGCGGTATTTGTATTTTTCTTTACAGGTAAAAGAGCTGATTTCTTTGGGGCAATGCCTCGCAAAAGGCCTTTTTAAAGGCCATTGGTAGATTATTGTAGGCTAGGGTTTTTTTTTATTTTGGGGGGGCTTTTTATTTTCATAGGACTATTAGATTAGGTGTAATTAGTTTAAATATTTGATAATTTATTTTTTATTTTGTGTAATTTAGTGGGGCTTTTTTTGTAACTTAGTGTTTTTTATTTTTTGTAACTTAGTAATTTTTAATAGTAGATTTAAATAATTTGAGTAGGGTTAGGTTTTTAAATATGTAATATAGTTAATTTAATTTGTAGTTTAATGTAATTTTAGTATAATAGTTAGGGTAGGTTAATTAATAGTTTAATATAGTTTATTTTAATTCTAAAGGTAAGTTTAAATTTATTATAAGATAGGAATGAGTTAATATAGTTAGCGGGTTGTTAGGTTTAGGGGTTAATAGGTTAATTTAGTTTATGGCGATGTGGGGGCTGGCGGTTTAGGGGTTAACAGGTTTAGTAAGTGGTAGTGATGTGGGAAGCCAGGGGTTTAGGGGTTAATACATTTATTTAGTTGCGGTGGGCTCGTGCAGCGGCGGTATAGGAGTTAATAACTTTAGTTGCGGTGAGCAAAGCAGCGGAATAGGGGCTTATTTTAGGGTGTTAGGTGTAAACGTAACGTTTATTCTACCATAGAAATCAATGGGATATCGGGCAGCAACGAACATAAGCTTTCGCTGCTTTCAGACTCCCATTGATTCCTATGGCATCTGCGGCCTCCAGGTTGCGGATTGAAAACCAGGTACGCTGGGCCGGAATAGTGGCGAGCGTACCTGTTAGAAGTTTGATAAATGGCAAAAGAATTCCAAAACAATGGTACTGTTTAAGATAAAAGTTCTCTTTATTAGGACAAGTTAAAACAAGTTGCTCACGTGCAGTAATATTAAAAGTCAAAAACACTACTTAAAGGCCAGTCTGACATGTTTCGGCTGTCCGCCTTATTCATAGACTCACTATCTATTGGTCGCCTATGGAGCTTTATACGCTCCCTCGCAACCTCATTGGTTGCTACTAAGTGTGTTTATTAACCCTTTCTATATCGGACAGTTAAAGGTAATACTACTTGTAATGGAAGATGCGTTTTTTCTCAAGTATATGTATAATAACCTCTCACATACAAATCTGCTTGGATTATTACTATAACTTTGGGTCCACTTCCAATCTGTATAATAGTTTGCCAACAAGTGTCATTTACTCATAGGAATATTAAAGATTATCCATTTACGTGCAATTGTCATTACTTACAATGCATTTATGACACTTGTATATGAACTATTTGGAAGTGTTATATTTACCCACTATAGTTACCATCTCACAACCAAAATATAACGATTTGCATACTAGCAATTGTAACAATATTTCTATTCAAATTCAACCATACTTTTTCATTGGCCAGATTCGTATTTGCCCCTTAATGGTTACAATAGGTGCAATACCAATATGTAATGCTGTCATTTAATTGCAACAATCGATCTGTAGCTATATCATTGTATCCAAAGTAATATACATAAATATCCTCAGCTCATGATTAAATTATTTTCCAATATCAGTGTATTATTTATCTAGATGTTAAATGTACAGTGGGATCTGGTTATTGTGTTTGTATGACCAGGTTATCTTAGTGTTTATTTTTCTCCCAAAAATTAATGAGATCGTTCTCTATATTCATTCCTATTGGTCTGCGTGTGTTAAGAGTAAAGATCCAATAAGCCTCCCTATGGAACAACTCCTTAACTCTGTCACCTCCTCTTGGTTTCTTATTTATGACATCTATGATCATCCATCTGAATGATTCAACTTTACCTTGATGTTCAAATAAAAAATGTTTAGCCACACCAGTGGTGGTCTTTTCCTTATCAATATCATTCAAGTGCTCACGGATTCTGCTCCTAGCCTCCCGTGAGGTACAACCAACGTACTGGACCCTACAAATTGAACACTCTACCATGTATATGACAAATTCTGTTCTACAATTTGTGCATTGTTTACAATCATAGACCTTTGCCGTATGTGCTGACTGAAACACCTTTCTGCACATAGTGAAGCTGCACGCCGTGCAGCTTCTTGTGCCACACCTATAGTGGCCTTTACAATTTAACCAACTACTTTGCTTGGCTGGTCTTCTAAGGGCACTAGGCGAAATAATATTCACAATAGTGACATTTCTTCTAGACGTGAATCTACAGCCCTTATCTATTACTTTGTTCAATACATCATCTCCTCGTAAAATAGCGAGATTCTTCTTTATTATGTTACAAATTTCTTTGTATTGACTAGTATAAGTTGTTACAAATGTGACTTCTCCCTTGGTATCAGTGTTGGCTCTCTTTGGTTGTAACAATGTTTCTCTTGGTATGTGCCCTACTTCTTTATACGCTTTATTTATGGGTCCCTCTGGATAGCCCCTTTCTCTCAGTTTATCCAACAATGCTGCGCTTTCCACCTGATAGTCTGATTCGCTAGAGCAATTGCGTTTGGCCCTAATAAATTGTCCTTTTGCCACACCATAATGCATGTGGCGAGGGTGACAACTCCTTGCATGTATCAGCGAATTTGCTGATATTGGCTTAGTGTACAATTTTGTTGTGACCTTCTTATTCTCACATTCACCCATTAGTGTAACATCTAGATAATCAATTTTAAAGGAGTTAAACACAGATGTAAACTCCAAACCAACCTTGTTGTCATTAAGGTATGCAACAAATTTATCACTTTCTGTCACATTGCCTGACCATATGAATAACAAATCGTCTATGTAACGTTTGTATCCTATGATCTGTCCTCTGTATGGGTTCGTATCTGCAAAGACGTGGGATAGCTCCCACCAGCCCATGAAAAGATTTGCATAGGCTGGTGCAAACTTGGCTCCCATGGCCGTCCCACGTCTCTGCAGATAGTACTTACCCCCAAATTCAAAATAATTGTGACTCAATAAAAACTCTATGGATTGTACAATGTAATCTTTGAGCACTGTGGTATAGTCACTTAGCAAATCCAGCATATATCTCACTGCCACCAAGCCTTCACTATGTGGAATGGCAGAGTATAATCCTACCACATCCACTGTTAACCAGTTATATCCTGGCAACCAGGTAACCTCTTCCATAGTTTTTAGTAAGTGCTTGGTGTCTCTGAGAAACGATGGTAGTTTCCACACCAAAGGTTGGAGCAGTGCTTCTATCCAATTTGATAAGTTTTCAAAAACAGAACCTATTCCTGAGACTATCGGTCTCCCTTTGACATTGATGATGGACTTGTGCACCTTTGGTAGATGGTGAAATATGGGTACCACTGGTTCCTTCACAAAGAGGTACTCAAAGGTGCCCAAGTCCATCACCCCTGCCTCCAGTCCATCATCCAACAGATCTTTAAGTCTGTTTTGGAATATTATTGTGGGGTCAGATTTTAGACTCTGATACACTTCCCTGTCTTCTAGTTGTCTATTGGCCTCTTCATTTGTAACAACTTATACTAGTCAATACAAAGAAATTTGTAACATAATAAAGAAGAATCTCCCTATTTTACGAGGAGATGATGTATTGAACAAAGTAATAGATAAGGGCTGTAGATTCACGTCTAGAAGAAATGTCACTATTGGGAATATTATTTCGCCTAGTGCCCTTAGAAGACCAGCCAAGCAAAGTAGTTGGTTAAATTGTAAAGGCCACTACAGGTGTGGCACAAGAAGCTGCACGGCGTGCAGCTTCACTATGTGCAGAAAGGTGTTTCAGTCAGCACATACGGCAAAGGTCTATGATTGTAAACAATGCACAAATTGTAGAACAGAATTTGTCATATACATGGTAGAGTGTTCAATTTGTAGGGTCCAGTACGTTGGTTGTACCTCACGGGAGGCTAGGAGCAGAATCCGTGAGCACTTGAATGATATTGATAAGGAAAAGACCACCACTGGTGTGGCTAAACATTTTTTATTTGAACATCAAGGTAAAGTTGAATCATTCAGATGGATGATCATAGATGTCATAAATAAGAAACCAAGAGGAGGTGACAGAGTTAAGGAGTTGTTCCACAGGGAGGCTTATTGGATCTTTACTCTTAACACACGCAGACCAATAGGAATGAATATAGAGAACGATCTCATTAATTTTTGGGAGAGAAATAAACACTAAGATAACCTGGTCATACAAACACAATAACCAGATCCCACTGTACATTTAACATCTAGATAAATAATACACTGATATTGGAAAATAATTTAATCATGAGCTGAGGATATTTATGTATATTACTTTGGATACAATGATATAGCTACAGATCGATTGTTGCAATTAAATGACAGCATTACATATTGGTATTGCACCTATTGTAACCATTAAGGGGCAAATACGAATCTGGCCAATGAAAAAGTATGGTTGAATTTGAATAGAAATATTGTTACAATTGCTAGTATGCAAATCGTTATATTTTGGTTGTGAGATGGTAACTATAGTGGGTAAATATAACACTTCCAAATAGTTCATATACAAGTGTCATAAATGCATTGTAAGTAATGACAATTGCACGTAAATGGATAATCTTTAATATTCCTATGAGTAAATGACACTTGTTGGCAAACTATTATACAGATTGGAAGTGGACCCAAAGTTATAGTAATAATCCAAGCAGATTTGTATGTGAGAGGTTATTATACATATACTTGAGAAAAAACGCATCTTCCATTACAAGTAGTATTACCTTTAACTGTCCGATATAGAAAGGGTTAATAAGCACACTTAGTAGCAACCAATGAGGTTGCGAGGGAGCGTATAAAGCTCCATAGGCGACCAATAGATAGTGAGTCTATGAATAAGGCGGACAGCCGAAACATGTCAGACTGGCCTTTAAGTAGTGTTTTTGACTTTTAATATTACTGCACGTGAGCAACTTGTTTTAACTTGTCCTAATAAAGAGAACTTTTATCTTAAACAGTACCATTGTTTTGGAATGCATGCATATCCGACCTGGAAGAGGGCCGGTGTGTACTGTAAAAGGGCAATCTAGCCCACCCGAGGGGGCTCCGGGTAAGTCAGCACAGAACGAACGCCAAGATCGGCTTAATACATAGGAGAGGAGTAACGCTGCCAGCTCGGATGACTCATCTATTGATTGGCCGCAACCAAGCACGTGTATCGTGACGTCAGACGCCGAAGGGAAATCTCTAAACCACAAGAGAGTGGAATATCAGTGATCCCGGAGGGCTTACGAGACGGTGTGACCAGAACGAAGTGTCTATATCGGTCAGAAGAAGAGCAGGTGAGAGTGTAATATATCCCTCATATCCTATACAGAAGCCGTTAGCGGTCGGACATCCAGGACCACGAAGCAATTCACGCTACTTCCTATGAAATGGCAAAAGATGTCCGATACAGCCAAATTTGTATTCGGAACATCTGTAATGACGTAAGCATCGATCTGTGTCGGATTGAGACCGGCGGATCGTATGTTACGTCACAAATTTCAACTTTTGCCGGTCTGTAGGCTTTGATAAATAGGGCAAATCAGGCTCGCCACAATTACGCTGCGGAATTCCAACGTATTTGCGGTTGACGGCTTGATAAATAGGACTCAAAGGGTCCAACTGTTGTTTAACTATTTTATATAACAATTTTTTATTGAAAAGTATAGCAACTCCACATTGTTTCTTAATACAGGGGGTGGCTACAATTTCCTCAATCCAATTTACCTTTAATTTGGGAATCTCGGGAGCTTTTAAATGCAGTTCTTAAAGGAAAATTATATCAGGGTTTTGTTTTTTAAGGTTTTTAAAAATGTGCTTACGTTTACTTGGAGAAGTGATCCCCCCCACATTCCATGATATAAGCTTCATATTAATGCACCTGGCGAGGAAGAAGGGAGGAGAAGAGAGATGAAAAAAGTAAAAAAATGAAAATAAAAATAAATAAAAACAATACACATAACCTACACATAACATTTCTAATTTCTTTACCAACAACCTGTACAACTGTTTTGTTAGATCCATTAGTCTCAACAATACACTTTTACCCTTAAAAAGAACCTCTTTAGACCTTGCTATTGATTTTCACTAAAAATGCTTTGGCTTCTGCCTCAGAATTCAATATAGTGTGGCCCCCACCATCTTCAATTACTATTTTGGCAGGATACCTTAAATTAGCCCTTACTCCTGCCTTAATGAGGTTAGTGCAATATGGTGCCATCTCTTTTCTTTTGGCTGATGTTTCTGCAGAGTAATCTTGAAACAGTAATATCTGTTTGTCATTTATCATTAATATGTTTGATTTTCTGTATTGTCGCATAATATTTATTTTGTCTGCAAAATTATGGTATTTGATCATAACCATCCTTGGCTACCTATTACCCTCTGGGTATTCTCTGATGCTGCTAACTTTGTGTGCCCTCTCTACTAAAAATTTTTAATAATTTACCTGTATACCCAGTAATTTAGGAAGTGTAGCAGCTGCAAGTTCTATTAAATCTGAAAATTCACTAGTCTCAGGGAGTCCTACCACTCTTACATTATTACTGTGGGATCTATCTTCTAGATCCTTAATTTTGACTTGTAATAATGTAATGTTGTCTGTGTACTTTTTATTTTGTGTTTCCTGCCTATTGCAAACATTTTCTAGGTCGGAGACACGTGCCTCCACTTCTACTATTCTCTGTCTTATTTCTGCAGTAAGTCCTGCTAGTTCTGTTTGTACCAGTTCAAATTTAGGAAGAATCAGCTTTGCAAGCTGATTAAACATTAATTGTGTATCTGATTTACCGCCTGTGGTACCAGGTACTTCTAATAAGCCCTCTGTTGAAATATCATGGGCCATCTTATTTTTTTTATCTCTTTTAACTGGCATAGCTGGCGATCTCAATTTTGTGTTTGTTACAAATCTTTCCATTAATCTGGTGAATCTTAAATTGAGATGCAAGTGTCCTTGCAAAAAATAAGTTGAAAAACAAACCTTTTTTATATTTTTTTTATTTTTTTATTATATTACGTGTAGTGTTTTAAATGTGTTTTTTTTAAAAAAAAGGAATCAATAAGCCCCAATACAAAAAAGAAGAAGGATATATAATCCCATTAAAGAATAAAGATGGGGAAAAAGTGACCTCAGGAGAAAGTTATTTGATGTTAGAGACCTCTGCTATGTCAATCTAATGAAATCTAGGCATGAATATCAGGCTAACATATATAACCAAGCACATCTTTACTTCTTACTTAACCTTTGTGTTTAATGAAAATATTGAGACATTCATATCCCTTTAACCATTTTTTATCTCTATTTTGTAATTCCCAACTTAGGAGGAACTGGAGTTGACCTTTTAGATATTCCTTAGCTATTCATAGGCAATAGTCAGGGAAGATAATAAAACGGTTATTTTATATACCTCTGTTCACACCCTCTTACAGTTGCAGTAAATATCCTGCTCTTTACCAGGCTAATAGTGCAAACACCTTGATTTGAACCTTGTATATAACACAATATTGTGTACCATCTGATCCAACAACATGAAGAGATATGCAAACAGGGCAAAATATTAGATACACAGTGCATCTGATACCATCTCTCTAAACCAACACACATTTTGACTACATTCATTATACATTCTTGCACAATATAAGAATTCTCTGCTTCTTTTTTACTTTCTATTTTGTTTCTAAATAGGCTTATTTCCTTGATTATTAGAGAGCGCCCCACTTATTTACTCCGGCCTGGAAAAAACAAGTTCCAAGCTCTTAGGCAGAGTAAGGTTAAAGTAAAAAAGAAAGTTACAAATTTAGCTGATGTAAAGTGTCAATTGTCCGATTTCTAATGTGAAAATCCAAAGTATCTTTCTGAATATTCCACTGCAATTTTCTTAACCCAGAATCAACCAAATAGTTTATGGATATTTAACTCAATATTTCTTTTTCAGGATTTGAGCCTGCCTTATTCAAGTAATGTATACACAGGTGTAGCTTTTAAGTGTATCTCCCTTCCATGCTGGAGTTTTCACAGCCTCACACTTGCATGATACCTGCGAAGGGCCTTGTATTTATTCTGGGACCTCTCAAGTGTACCACACAGTTACCCAGCCATGTATCCCCTCAAGTGAAAGGCTTAATATACTGATCAGTACATTTTAACTCTTTTTTTTCTGTATTCATTTTCTTGAGGGGATCAAGATATGAATAAGAATTCAATCTGCTCACTTCAGCTTCTAGTTGGATCCTTTTTTGTCAGAATAGTATAGCACCACAACCGGAGGCATAAAGAAGCAGTCAGTGTATCAAATAGCGTGTTTATAACATAAGAGTTTGTTCTTTTATACTTGCGGTTCTTGCTCCTTTTTACCGGTCAGTATTTGCTTCACCAGTAACGTTAAGACACTTCACCTGTGCTCTCCCAGGGATACCGGAATGATCGGGACACCTCTCTCTCGCTCCAATAACCGAAAGTGGAAGATAACAGTAAGGAGTTTCTGAAGTGCTTCATTTAACCGCAGCATCTTTATTTCTCTGCGTCACATGCTGCTATCATGCTTCTTGTGACTTATGTGTACTCGTCGCCAGTTACCGCTTTTCGCGATCTCTGTACACTCTCCGACTGAAGATTGCTGTACAAGGTTATGGTCAGGGCCAACCGACCGTAGGTGGCAAATAGTGACTTCCGTATCGCTTGCTTGCTTTGTGCTCTCCCTGAGCAGGCAAGACTATACCCGCCAAAGGGAGATGTATGCAGGGGGAAAGCTTGCAACTCCGCTCCGTTACAGAGCACCATGCGTGCGTGTGTTCCTGCATGCTCCTCTTGCCGGAAGTCAGCCCAATGCTCGTGTAAAGAATTCTAATCGTCATTGTGCAACCTGCTAATTTAATCGTAAATTTAAGTTACCTCTATTGGGTTTGTATATGGGCTTCTCGGGCATATCATAGCCAGTGCCTCACCAGCCTCTGACCTCACCGCACGTCACTGGTCTAATAAAATCTAACATACGTTTCACGAAATTTGTTTTTTTTTCAACTGAGTTAGTGTCAGTTTCAGCTTGGGACCAGCAATGCTCCGCAGTTCCCAAGAAGTACTTTGACCCCTGCAAAGAGGTTAAACGCATAGTTAAATGCCTACCATTGCAGGGTTACTAGTGTTAATTAAAATGATACGCTCTAATGAATTAGTGCATGTCATTTATACACTATAATGTCCCTTTAACTTTGTGTTTTGGTCTTAGACTTGCTTATTGGACATTATTTAGCTACACAAATGGGTTTGTGGGCATTACAAATTTGAAACGTTCTGCTATAAGATATGAACCATTATAAAGTATATAATTTTATTTTTTCATGAGGAGTTTTATACTGTTTTCTCTTCCTTTTTCTCTTGTAAGGTGTATCCAGTCCACGGGTTCATCCATTACTTGTGGGATATTCTCCTTCCCAACAGGAAGCTGCAAGAGGACACCCACAGCAGAGCTGTCTATATAGCTCCTCCCCTAACCCCCACCTCCAGTCATTCCCTTGCAGCTCTCGACAAGATAGGAAGTATCAAGAGATATGTGGTGACTTAGTGTAGTTTTACCTTCAATAAAGAATTTGTTATTTTTAAATGGTACCGGCGATGTACTGTTTTTCTCCCAGGCAGAAATTAGAAGAAGAATTCTGCCTGGAGGTTGATGATCTTAGCGGTTTGTAACTAAGGTCCATTGCTGTTCTCACACATAACTGAAGAGTATGGGAAAACTTCAGTTGGGGGAACGGCCTGCAGATTACCTGCTTTGAGGTATGTTCAGTATTTTTATTTCTAGAGAGATGATAAGTTCTAGAAAATGCTGACAGAGCCTTATGTATTTGAGGTAAGCTAGATGAAGTGATTTAACAACGACTGGGATCATGCTTACAAAACAGGGTAATACTCATGTTAATATTAATTAGAGACAAAACGTTTACAGGTTTCATAAATAGGACGTTTTTTTCTCTGAGGGAGATAAGTCTTTATTTGGGGCCTAGTTTCCACATGGCTAGTCAGATACTCCTAGGAGTATTTTCTTAAGGCCCCTCTGGCATCCAGTACATGGTGGGAGGGGCCTATTTTCGTGCTCTAGATGCGCAGTTTCCTTCAGACTGAGACATCCAGCTTCCCTAGAGGAATCCTCTGGCATCTGAGGACCACTATAGAGGGTTTATTTCTTCCCTAAATCGTATTTGAGGGCAGGTAGGAGCCTCAGCAGAGCTGTGGCAAGGTGCTTAACTGTATTTTTAAATCCAGTTTGGAGCCTAAGGGGTTAATCATCCATTTGCAAGTGGGTGCAATGTTGCTTTAGTCCCTTACACACAATGTAAAAATTTCAAAGACTTCACCGTATTTTTACACTGTTTTGCAGTTTAAGTGCTAGTTTTTTTTTCTCTTAAAGGCACAGTAACGTTTTTATTTAATTGCTGTTTCACATTTATTAAAGTGTTTTCCAAGCTTGCTTGTCTCATTACTAGTCTGTTAAACATGTCTGACATAGAGGAAACTCCTTGTTCAATATGTTTGGAAGCCATTGTGGAACCCCCTCTTAGAATGTGTACCAAATGTACTGAAATTTCTATAAACTATAAAGACCTTATTATGGCGCTTAAAGATTTATCTCCAGGGGATTCTCTGACTGAAAAAAGGGAGATTATGCCATCTAGCTCTCCCCACGTGTCAGAACCTATAACTCCCGCTCAAGTGACGCCAAGTACATCTAGCACGTCTAATTCTTTTACCTTACAGGACATGGCAGCAGTTATGAATGCTACCCTCTCAGAGGTATTTTCCAAACTGCCAGGGTTACAAGGAAAGCGAGACAGCTCTGGAGCTAGAACAAATACAGAGCTTTCTGATGCTTTAATACCTGTGTCCGATATACCCTCACAATACTCAGAAGCCGAAGCAGGAGAGCTTCTATCTGTGGGTGACATTTCAGATTCAGGTAAGGCGTTGCTTCAGTCTGACTCTGAAATGACAGCGTTTAAATTTAAGCTCGAACACCTCCGCTTATTGCTTAAGGAGGTTTTAGCGACTCTGGATGACTGTGAACCCATTGTAGTTCCAGAGAAATTGTGTAAGATGGACAAATACTTTGCAGTGCCTGTTTACACTGATGTTTTTCCAGTCCCTAAGAGGTTTTCGGAAATTATTACTAAGGAATGGGATAGACCAGGTGTGCCGTTCTCTCCCCCTCTTGCTTTCAAAAAGATGTTTCCCATGGATGCCGCCATACATGACTCGTGGCAGACGGTCCCTAAGGTGGAGGGAGCAGTCTCTACCCTAGCTAAGCATACAACTATCCCCGTCGAGGACAGTTGTGCTTTCCTAGATCCTATGGATAAAAAATTGGAGGGTCTCCTTAAGAAAATTTTTATTCATCAAGGTTTTATTCTCCAGCCTCTTGCATGCATTGCCCCAGTCACTGCTGCAGCAGCTTTTTGGTTTGAGTCTCTTGAGGCTCTACAGGTGGAGACCCCGTTAGATGAGATTTTAGACAGGATTCCACCATGGACTCTGCCGCTGAGGCAGGACCTTCTACTCCAAGGTCCATTCAATCATCCAAATCTAGTTTCTCTGCGTCTGACTGCTTGGAGATTGAACGCTTGATTATATCAAAACGTGGTTTCTCCGAGTCGGTCATTGATACCTTGATTCAGGCTTGAAAGCCTGTCACCAGGAAAATCTATCATAAGATATGGTGTAAATATCTTCATTGGTGTGAATCCAAGGGTTACTCGTGGAGTAAGGTCAGGATTCCTAGGATACCATCCTTTCTCCAAGAAGTATTGGAAAAGGGATTATCGGCTAGTTCCTTAAAGGGACAGATTTCTGCTCTGTCTATTCTTTTGCACAAGCGTTTGGCTGATGTTCTAGACGTTCAGGCGTTTAGTCAGGCTTTGGTTAGAATCAAGCCTGTGTTTAAACCTGTTGCTCCGCCATGGAGTTTAAATTTAGTTCTTAAAGTTCTTCAAGGGGTTCCGTTTGAACCCTTGCATTCCATAGATATCAAGCTTTTATCTTGGAAAGTTCTGTTTTTATTAGCTTTTTTTTTTTGGCTCGAACAGTTTCAGAGCTATCCGCCTTACAGTGTGATTCCCCTTATCTGATCTTCCATGCAGATAAGGTGGTTTTGCGTACCAAACCTGGGTTTCTTCCTAAGGTAGTATCTAATAGGAATATCAATCAGGAAATTGTTGTTCAGTCACTGTGTCCTAATCCTTCTTCAAAGAAGGAACGTCTGTTACACAATCTTGACGTGGTTCGTGCTTTAAAGTTTTATTTGCAAGCTACTAAGGATTTTCGTCAAACATCTGCATTGTTTGTTGTCTACTCTGGAAAGAGGAGAGGCCAAAAGGCTTTGGCAACTTCTCTTTCTTTTTGGCTGAGAAGCATAATACGTTTAGCTTATGAGACTGCTGGCCAGCAGCCTCCTGAAAGAATTACAGCTCATTCTACTAGAGCGGTAGCTTCCACATGGGCTTTTAAACATGAGGCCTCTGTTGAACAGATTTGTAAGGCGGCGACTTGGTCTTCGCTTCATACTTTTTCTAAATTCTACAAATTTGATACTTTTGCTTCCTCGGAGGCTATTTTTGGGAGAAAGGTCTTACAGGCAGTGGTGCCTTCCGTTTAAGTTCCTGCCTTGTCCCTCCCTTCATCCGTGTCCTAAAGCTTTGGTATTGGTATCCCACAAGTAATGGATGAACCCGTGGACTGGATACACCTTACAAGAGAAAACAAAATGTATGCTTTCTCTTGTGGTGTATCCAGTAAAGGCCCGCCCTGTCACTTTAAGGAAGGTGTTTTTTATTTTTTAAACTACAGTCCCCACTGCACCCTATAGTTTCTCCTTTTTCTTACTTGTCTTCGGTCGAATGACTGGAGGTGGGGGTTAGGGGAGGAGCTATATAGACAAATCTGCTGTGGGTGTCCTCTTGCAGCTTCCTGTTGGGAAGGAGAATATCCCACAAGTAATGGATGAACCCATGGACTGGATACACCACAAGAGAAAGAAATTTATCAGGTAAGCATAAATTTAGTTTTTTTATTTCTTTTTTTTTAATAAAAGAAAGGAGCATAACATGAGGGAGGAATAAATTGTGACATTGTGTATATAACAAATAATTACGTTTGTTGTAGCTGTTGATAAATTGATTGAGGACTGGCAGCAACATCTAGTGGTCATGCATATGTAGTTGCATGTATTTAAAGAAACTGAAAATTTAGTGTATGAACCAGCACTATTTAAATATGCTAAAATATTTATTGTATAAACAGTTTGCTAAATATCTCTTATTTTGATTTTGATGCTAAAATGAAATATATGTATAACTTGACCTGAAGTA
This sequence comes from Bombina bombina, assembly GCF_027579735.1. Lineage (NCBI taxonomy): Eukaryota > Metazoa > Chordata > Amphibia > Anura > Bombinatoridae > Bombina > Bombina bombina. The sequence continues at coordinate 1,250,343,556 of NC_069500.1, forward strand.
CTGATAGCTCATTAGCTGATAAGCAGAACTCCCATCTCTTTGTTAACAGTGATATGTGTCACAAGGAGAAAAATAACGTTTTTGGGGGGTTTTTCAGCACTTACACCCCATCCTCAGGAGCTTGTGGAGCAAGTCAGAGAATAAGACAGTGTGATCATTATCTTACTACAGATGCAGAGTGATGTTTCTGTAAAAGGTTTGTTTAGGAAAATGTTTTCTAAATGTGTTTTGGAGTGTGTATCTACATGTGAATAGGGGGGGTCCTTAAACCCCAAGAGGAATAGACATGTCCTAATTATCCTTAAGTAGTTAAAGGTTGTGTATATATTTATGTGTGTATCTTTGTGTATCTATGTATTAATATATGTATCTATCTTTCTATAAGTTTAACCAACCTACCTGAATCCAGGATTGAAATAGCTGAACTGAATAAAAAAAAGACAGAAATGAATACATTCCTTATAAAAAGGTTTAGTCAGTCTGCCACGCACTCTGATACATTGACCATGGAGTACCAGCGACATCTAGTGGCTATTGATATACATTGCGTTGTAATTCATTTAAACGGACGTGAAACTCAAAATCTTTCTTTCATGATTCCGACAGAGCATACAATTTTATGAAGCAGTGCACTACTAGGAGAACAGAACTAGTGAGCCAATCACAAGATACAGGCACCAATCACCAGATGGCTCCCAGTACTGTAGGATATGTACATATTACTTTTAAACATTGGAAACCAAGAGAACAAAGTAGAACTTAAAAACAGAAGTACATTTAAAATGACATGCTCTATCTGAATCATGCAAGTTTCATTTTTACTTTCTTATCCCTTTAAAGGGTCACTAAAGTCAAAATTAAGCTTTCATGATTCAGATAGAACATGCAATTTGAAGATACTTTTCCCTTATAAAATTTTGCATATGCACACTTTCTGAGGCAACAGCTCCTACTGAGCATGTGCAAGAGTTAGTGTACATGTATATGAATCTGTGATTGGCTGATAGCTGTAACATAATTCATGGGGCTGGTAAATTGAAGGCAATTTTTCAGAAATGAAATCTACTTCTCAAAAATGAGAATAACTGTTTATTGCATTGTCTTATTATTATGCTCTTGTTGATTGAGTGATTCTACTGGATTTAACCCCTTAGTGACCAGACCATTTTTTCAATTTTCTTACCGTTAAGGACCAGGGCTGTTTTTACATTTCTGCTGTGTTTGTGTTTAGCTGTAATTTTCCTCTTACTCATTTACTGTACCCACACATATTATATACTGTTTTTCTCGCCATTAAATTGACTTTCTAAAGATACTATTATTTTTATCATATCTTATAATTTACTATAAAAAAATATAATATGAGGAAAAAATTTAAAAAAACACTTTTTCTAAATTTGACCCCCAAAATCTGTTGCACATCTACAACCACCAAAAAACACCCATGCTACATAGTTTCTAAATTTTGTCCTGAGTTTAGAAATACCCAATGTTTACATGTTCTTTGCTTTTTTTGCAAGTTATAGGGCAAAAACTACAAGTTGCTATTCCAAACCATTTTTTCCCCAAAATTAGTGATTATTACATTGCAACACTGATATCTGTCAGGAATCCCTGAATAACCCTTCACACATATATATTTTTTTAGTAGACAACCCAAAGTATTGATCTAGGCCAATTTTGGTATATTTCATGTTACCATTTCACCACCAAATGTGATCAAATAAAAAAAAAGTTAACTTTTTCACAAACTTTAAGTTTCTCACTTTCTTGTGCAGAAAGTCTGCCAGTATAAAATAAAATTTTACTAAACTATTATCCCCCTCTACCTCCTTCCCACTTGACAATTTTTCTGTAGTGTAAGCGGTCCCACAGGCTCCCGCCCCCTCCTACCTACTCCCGCTCTCTCCCGCCCCTCTCACACACCCTCCCGCCCTCCACCGGCCACCTCCAGCAATGGGTCGCCCACCCGCCTCCCTCCTATCACTCCCATGTCACCAATGATCGGCACCATCGCTGGCCGATGCAGAGAGGGTCACAGAGTGGCCCTCTCTGCATCGGTTGCTTAGCAAAGGGTATTGTACAATGCCTCAATATCGAGGCGTCGCTGCAATACCCTGAAAGCATCTGGAAGCGATCAAAATCCCCAGAGGGTTTTTTATAGAATGTGCCTGGCACATCTTCAGTCATTAAGGGGTAAAGGAGCTGCCCTATAGTCACAGTATGTCAGACAGGGCAGTGGATCTTATACTTACAGGATGTCACACAGTGAAATGCACTTGAAGCCATGCTATGCTCACAGGATGTCAGACAATGCGGCACACCAGGAGCCACGCTATACTTACAGGCTGTCAGATGGTGAAGAGCACAGGAGCCACGCTATACTCACAGGCTGTCAGATGGTGAAGAGCACCAGGAGCCACGCTATACTCACAATCTGTTGGACAGTGCAGCAAACCAGGAGCCGCGCTATACTCACAGACTGTCAGATGATGCAGCACACTAGGAGTTGGGCTATGCTCATAGGCTGTTAGACAGTGCAGCACACTAGGAGCCACCATATACTCACAGGATGTCCAACGTTGAAGCGCACCAGAAGCCACACTATACTCACAAGCTGTTGGACAGTGCAGCGCACCAGGAGACGTGCTATGCTCACAGGCTGTCAGACGGTGCAGCACACCAGGAGACATGCTAGACTCACAGGATGTCAGATGATGCGGCACACCAGAAGCTGCCCTATACTCACAGGTTGTCAGGCAGTACAGTGCACCAGGACCACCCTATACTCACAGACTCTCAGACGTTGAAGCACACCAGGAGCCAAGCTATACTCACAAGCTGTTGGGCAGTGCAGCGCACCAAAATCTGCGCAATGCTCACAGGCTGTCAGATGGTGAAGATCACCAGGAGCCACACTATATTCACAGGGTGTCAGATAGTGAAGTGCCCCAGGAGTTGCGCTATACTCACTGGCTGTTGGACAGTGCAGTGCACCAGGAGTTGTGCTATACTCACAGGATGTCAGACGATGCTGCACACCAGGAGCCACGCTATACTCATAGGCTGTCAGATGGTGAAGAGCAACAGGAGCCATGCTATACTCACTTGCTGTCAGATGATGCAGCACACCAGGAGCCGCCCCAATACTCACAGGCTGTCAGATGGTGCAGCGCACCAGGAGCCATGCTATACTCACAGGATGTCAGAGGATGCGGCACACCAGGAGCAGCCCAATACTCACAGGTTGTCATGCGGTGCAGTGAATCACCAGGAGCCACCCTATTAGTCACAGGTTGTCAAGCTGTGCAACACACCAGTAGCCGTTCTATACTCACAAGTTGTCAGACCGTGCAGTGCACCAAGAGCCCTATACTCACAGGCTTTCAGACGATGCAGCACACCAGGAGCCACCCTATACTCCCAGGCTGTCAGATGGTGCAGCACATCAGGTGCCCTATACTCACAGGATGTCAGATGATGCAGCACACCAGGAGTTGCCCTATACTCATAGGCTGTCAGACGGTGCAGCTCACCACGAGCTGCCCTATACTCATAGGCTGTCAGACGGTGCAGCTCCCCACGAGCCGCTCTATACTCTCAAGATGTCAGATGGTGAAGCGCTCCAGGATCCACACTATACTCAAAAGTTGCTGAACAGTGCAGTGCACCAGGAGCCACGCTATACTCACAAGCTGCTGAACAGTGCAGCGCACCAGGAGCCACTCTATACTCACAAGCTGCTGAACAGTGCAGCGCACCAGGAGCCACTCTATACTCACAAGCTGCTGAACAGTGCAGCGCACCAGGAGCCACTCTATACTCACAAGCTGCTGAACAGTGCAGCGCACCAGGAGCCACTCTATACTCACAAGCTGCTGGACAGTGCAGCGCACCAGGAGCCACGCTATACTCACAAGCTGCTGGACAGTGCAGTGCACCAGGAGCCACGCAATACTCACAAGCTGCTGGACAGTGCAGTGCACCAGGAGCCACGCTATACTCACAAGCTGCTGGACAGTGCAGTGCACCAGGAGCCACGCAATACTCACAAGCTGCTGGATAGTGCAGTGCACCAGGAGCCACGCTATACTTACAAGCTGCTGGACAGTGCAGCGCACCAGGAGCCACGCTATACTCACAAGCTGCTGGACAGTGCAGCGCACGAGGAGCCACGTTATTCTCACAAGCTGCTGGACAGTGTAGCGCACCAGGATCCACGTTATATTCACAAGCTGCTGGACAGTGCAGCGCACGAGGAGCCACATTATTCTCACAAGCTGCTGGACAGTGCTGCACACCAGGAGCCACGTTATACTCACAAGCTGCTGGACAGTGCAGCGCACGAGGAGCCACGCTATACTCACAAGCTGCTGGACAGTGCAGCGCGCCAGGAGCCACGTTATATTCACAGGATGTCAAACAGTGCCAAGCCTGAAAAGGAGGTGTTAAAAGGTAATTTCACATTCCCATTTAGTGCTTTTTTTGTTTTTTTTCTTCTGAAAGCTGAAGTGTTCCTGTTCCTGACCTGTCGTCTTAGCCCAGACCTTAGCAAAGTTTGTGACTTATGAAACCTGAGTGACCCCTACACTAAGATGCCCTATCTATAGACTAATTTATTGGCAAAATATTACTGGAGCTGTTCCCTGGTAAAAATCCTGTCTCATCCTGCTGTTTTGAGGCTTGGTTTTGGATGACTTTTCTGGTCCTGACCTCTGGCCTGTCTACAAATTATTCTACTGACTTTCTGACAAGTTCCTACAGTTCATTTTTTGCTCAACTGGTTTCAGATATCAAACAAGGTAATTTCTTAATTATCATATAGCAGTTAATAAGTGTTTCTTGTATTTTGTCACAATGTCACCTTTTAGCTTGCAAATTAATACTGCGATATTTGCAGGGGAAAATATTTAGAGAATATATCAAACCTGACTAAGAAATTTCAACTACATTCCTGCAACACCCCTGTTCAGCCCACTAGCAGAGGTGGGGAAACTCATTTTACAAAAAGGAAAATAATAGATTTGGAATTTAATATTATAGATATAGTTGTATTACAATTTCTGCTGTGCACCTTAAATACCTTTTTCTTGTGTAATTTCAATAAGAATTACCATAAAATTAAATTTAGCAATTTCATTACAATTTTAATGTGGTTAAGCAATACATTTTTGTTTTAATAATTAATTTATTTGTTTTATACTGTATTTAAATTACAATTTTTTGTGAGTGTTAATGTAATGTATGCATCATCTTCACATTTGTATTGTTTAAAAAGATAGATAATCCCTTTATTACCCATTCCCCAGTTTTGCATAACCATCACATTTATATTAATTTACTATTTACCTCTGTGATTACCTTGTATATAAGCCTCTGCAGACTGCCCTCTTATTCTAGTTCTTTTAACAGACATGGGTTTTAGCCAATCAGTGCTGACTCCTAGGTAACTCCACATGCATGAACACAATCACCTAGATTACGAGTTGTGCGTTACGGTTTTAATGCTGAAAAAAATGGCAAATTCAGTATAAAAACAGTAACAAAGCCATTACGAGTCGTGTCGGTATAGCTGTACTGCAAGCATTGTAGCCTGTAAAGCAACGCCAATCCTGCCTGTTTTTGCATGGGATTTCCATAGTGCCGGTATTACAGGTTGTGCAAAGAGGCTAAAAAGCTTGCGTTGCAGCCTATACCGACACGATCTATACCGCCATCTGAAAGCAGTAGTTAGGGATTTTGTGTAACAAAAATGTTTAACAAAACTCATAACTAAAGTATTACAAAGTGCACTAACACCCATAAACTACCTATTAACCCTTAAACCGAGGCCCTCCCGCATCGCAAACACTATTTAAAACTTATTAACCACTAATCTGCCGAACAGATTAGGGGTTAATTGCCTTAAAGAAATCAGCTCTTTTAGGGCATTGCCGTAAAGAAATCAGCTCTTTTACCTATAAAAAAATACAAAGACCCCCCAACAGTAAAACCCACCACCCAACCAATCCCCCCCAAAATAAAAAACCTCACTAACAAAAACCTAAGCTACCCATTGCCATGAAAAGGGCATTCAGCTCTTTTACATTGCCCTAATAAGGGCATTCAGCTCTTTTAACAAAAAGCCCAAACCCTAATCTAAAAAAACACCCAAAAATGTTTTATAAAAACCTAACACTAACCCCTGAAGATCCACTTACAGTTTCTGAAGTCCGGACATCTAGGCGGCGAGGTCTTCATTCATCCAGGTGACGTCTTCTATCTTTATCCAGACGGCATCTTCTATCTGCATCCCGGTGGCGCGGAGTGGATCCATCCTTAAAGACATCCAGCGCGGAGCATCCTCTTCATACGGTTGCAGCCGTACACTGAATCTTCAATGGAAGGAAGCCGTTTCAAAATGGCGTCCCTTGCATTCCTATTGGTAGATTTAATTCTTGAAATTCAAATCAGCCAATAGGATGAGAGCTACTGAAATTCTATTGGCTGATTTAAATAGCCAATAGAATTTCAGTAGCTCTCATCTTATTGGCTGATTTGAATTTCAAGAATTAAATCAGCCAATAGGAATGCAAGGAATGCCATTTTGAAACGGCTCCCTTGCATTGAAGATCCAGTGTACGGCGGCGACCGTATGAAGAGGATGCTTTGCGCCGGATGTCTTTAAGGATGGATCCGCTCCGACGGGATGAAGATAGAAGACGCCGCCTGGATGAAGATAGAAGACCTCGCCTCCTGGATGAAGACTTCGCCGCCTGGATGAAGATAGAAGACCTCGCCTCCTGGATGAAGACTTCGCCTCCTGGATGAAGACTTCGCCGCCTGGATGAAGACTTCGCCGCCTGGATGAAGACATCACCACCTGGATGTCCGGGCTTCAGAAACTGTAAGTGGATCTTCGGGGGTTAGTGTTAGTTTAAAAAAAAACAAAACTGGGTGTTGTTTTTTTTTTTTTAGATTAGGGTTTGGGCTTTTTTTAAAAGAGCTGAATGCCCTTTTCAGGGCAATGTAAAAGAGCTGAATGTCCTTTTAAGGGCAATGCCCATACAAATTCCCTTTTCAGGGCAATGGGTAGCTTAGGTTTTTGTTAGAGTTAGGTTCTTATTTTGGGGGGTTGGTTGGGTGGTGGGTTTTACTGTTGTTTTTTTTTTGTATTTTTTACAGGTAAAAGAGCTGATTTATTTAGGGAAATGCCCTACAAAAGGCCCTTTTAATGGCTATTGGTAGTTTATAGTAGGCTAGGGGTGTTTTTATTTTGGGGGGCTTTTTTATTTTTATAGGGCTATTAGATTAGGTGTAATTGTTTTTATTTTTGATAATTTCGTTTGTTGTTTTTCATAATTTAGTGTTTGTTACTTTTTTGTAATTTAGTATTTTTTATTTTTTGTAATTTTAGACTTACATTTTTTTAGTAGTGTTAGTTTTTTTTTAATGTGTAATTTAGTTTTTTTAATTCGTAGTTATTTTAGTTTTAGTATAATAGTTTAGTATAATAGTTATGTTAGGTTAATTATTATCTTAAACTTAGGTTTTTTTTAATTTCACGGTTAAGTTTTTATTTATTTTAAGATAGGGATACTGTAATTTTAATATAAAGTTGGGGTTGTTAGGTTTAGGAGTTAATAGTTGAAATTAGTGTTTTGCGATGTGGGGGCTGGCGGTTTAGGGGTTAATAGGTTTATTCAGTGGCGGTAATGTGGGAGGCCAGAGTTTTAGGGGTTAATAACTTTATTTAGTGACGGCGATGTTGGGGAGTGGCCGAATAGTGGTTAATAGCTTTATTATAGTGTCAGCGATGTTGGGGTGCGGGGGAATAGCGGTTAATAACTTTATTATAGTGGCAGCGATTTTGGGGAGCGGCGGAATAGGGGTTAATAACTTTTATTAGTGGCGGCGATGTCAGGAGCGGCAGATTAGGGGTTAATAACTTTATTTAGGTGTCGGCGATGTTGGGGGCAGCAGATTATGGGTGTTTAGACTTGGGGTTTATGTTAATGTGTTAGGTTTAAACGTAACTTTTTTTTCCCCATAGACATCAATGGGGTTGCGTTACGGCAATCACCATTCCGCGCTTCAGGTGTTAGTTTTTTTTCTGACACTCTCTCCCCATTGATGTCTATGGGGAAAGAGTGCATGAGCACATATTCTCAGCCCTTGGATTTAATGCGGTATGGAGCTTATCGCCACCATATCGCACGCACAAGGGGGTTTTCTGAAACTTGTAATGGCAGTGCTATGGAGGGTGAAATAACGCAACTTTTGTTGCGTTCGTTTCGCACCCTCTATCGCGCAAAACTTGTAATCTAGGCGAATGTTATCTATGGCACACATTAACTAACGCCCTCTAGTTGTGAAAAACTATCAAAATGCATTCAGATAAGAGGCGGCCTTCAAGGACTAAGAAATTAGCATATGAGTCTACCTAGGCTTAGCTTTCAACTAAGAATACCAAGAGAACAAAGCAAAATTGATGATAAAAGTAAATTGTGACGTTGTTTAAAATGACATGCCCTATCTGAATCATGAAAGTTTATTTTTGACTAGACTGTCCCTTTAAAAGCACCCCTTTGTGGGACACACTGTTCTAAAGATGAAAATTGCCCTTACAGACATGTTGGTGTTTGCATGGGGATGGTTGACCAGAGGGAGATGAGGCTGTAAAACCTGATGTGTGGAATAAATAAGCATACAGTTTGATTAAATGGTGTATTTTCTTAGGCTAGCCTTCTTTTTTTATACAATGTTTAAGAATATACGTATCGAGGACTTTAAGGTAATGTTTTTCTAGGAAGTAACTCAGAAACACTTACCCAGCACAAAGGATGATACCCAGGACATGACTAATCAGGAGAAAGGTCAAGGCAAAGTCAGACAAGCAGAGTGTGCAACAGGCAGGCATAGCAGGAGCAGAATCAGAAACCAGTAGATTAGTACAGTCCAGGCCAAAGGTCAGCATAAGGCAGGCTGGGACTAAATAGGTATCCAAAAGAGAGGTCAAGTTCAAGCCAAAGGTCAGTTTCAAACAGGCAGCAAGGTATCAGAATACCAATCCAAGCAGCAAGGTATCAAAATACCAATCCAGGGTCAAAGTTTAGACAGAAACCGGTATGCAGAAGGCAATATAAACAATAGCACACCCATGGGGGCACTAACAGAAGAGGCAAGTGACCTTAAATAGCACCGCCCATGGGAAAATGATCTTGCAAAGCTTGCAGGGGAATAGTGGGACACAGGAAGTAGTGCACATCTGATGGGAAATTAGCACGCCCTAGAAAAAAGACAAACCATGATAGTGCTGTATTGCGACGTGCACTAAAACAAACTTATTTGTTAGCGGATGTTGTGACATTAGGTAAATAATGTCTAAAATATGTACAAAGACCTTACTATAACTTTTTCAATACATTTCTTGTTGTTTCATAACCTACAATCTGCCTGTAACTAAAAACCACTGCTCTCATATTTTTTATTGTAGGCTATGACAATGTGAGCTGCTATTCTTACAATGACACGTTTGACATTATTTTGTCTCTATATCTGGCACCCCCCCCCCCTATTTAGAGGAGCAGATATTAAATTAGGAGGTATAGCAGAACTGTCTTTTTTTCTTACTTTACCAATTATGGCCTAGATTACAAGTGGAACCTTGTTGGTAGCGCACAATCTGGTATTACAAGTTATTGTTAAAATAGTTTTACAATCGAACGTTAGCGTGAGTGGCTTTTTTTAGTGTGCCCTATGCTTTCAATGGACAGCACGGGTCGCACTAACAGTGCTTATGTTACAAGTTGTGAGTGCAGTACATAATAGCCCTGAAAATAAAGTGTTAGGGTTAGAATAAAAGTATAACAAAAACATAAATTATGCTTACCTGATAATTTCATTTCCATTGAGGGGAGAAGAGTCCACAGCTTCATTCATTACTGTTGGGAATTAAGAACCTGGCCACCAGAAGGAGGCAAAGACACCCCAGCCAAAGGCTTAAATACCTCCCCCACTTCCCTCATCCCCCAGTCATTCTGCCGAGGGAACAAGGAACAGTAGGAGAAATAGCAGGGTATAAATGGTGCCAGAAGATTAATTAAATTTAGGTCCACCCATCGGAGATACAGGCGGGAGCCGTGGACTCTCCTCCCCTCAATGGAAATGAAATTATCAGGTAAGCATAATTTATGTTTTCCATCTAAAGGGGAGGCGAGTCCACGGCTTCATTCATTACTGTTGAGAACATATACCCAAGTGTCAGGGTGCCAGGAATCAGACTGAGACGAGAAGTGCAAAAATAATCACACCTTTATTAATAGCAAAAAATAATAAAAAAGTCCACAAGTCAAATAACAAGCCAGGAGTCAAAACCAGAGCTGGTAGTCAGACAAGCCGAATCAGGAGCCAAAGCGAATAGTCAGACAAGCCGGAATCAGGAACAAGGAAAACAGCAGAGTCAGGAACAAGCCAGGGATCAGGAACCAGGAAGGACGTCAGGCAGCCAGGTAATACACAGGAACTCTCACAAACAGGTCTGAGACAACGCAAAGGCAAAGCATACTGAACAGAGGCCCTTTAAATAATAAGTGATGACATCACAATTCTGAGACTGCATCCTGTCTCACACGGATGATGCACACCAGTCTGGCCATAAAAGGAAGTGCAGGAAATGAGCAGCATCCCCCACAATGCACCATAGTCAGGAAGAGAGGTGAGTAAAATGGCTGCCAGCAGCACATGGCAAACACAACAGGGAAAAAAACCCAGACACCAAGCTCTAGAGGACACTGAATGAAACCGGGAGGGTAAAAGGCTGCCCATAACCTGAGGGCACCACAGCCTGCAAAACCTTTCTCCCAAAACAGCTTCCACAGAAGCAAAAACGTCAAACTTGTAAAACTTTGTAAAAGTGTGTAAGGAGGACCAGGTAGCCGCCTTACAAATTTGCTCCATAGAGGCCTCATTCTTGAAGGCCCAAGACGAAGCCACAGCTCTAGTTGAATGAGCCATGATCCTCTGCGGAGGCTTATGTCCCGCTGTCTCATAGGCCAAGCGAATCAAGCTCCTCAACCAAAAGGACAAAGAAGTAAAAGAGGCCCTCTGCCCCTTGCGCTTCCCTGAATACACCACAAAAAGAGATGTAGACTGTCTGAAATCCTTCGTAGCCTGAAGATAGAACTTTAAAGCACGAACCACATCAAGGTTATGAAGTAACCTCTCCTTAGAAGAATAAGGGTTAGGACACAAAGAAGGAACAACTATTTCCTGATTGATGTTACGGTTAGAAAAAACCCCAAACCAGTGCGAAGTACAGCCTTATCCCCTTGAAAAAACAGATAAGGAGGCTCACATTGTGAAAAGTAGATCCCTTAGGCTTAGCCTTCTTATCCTGCGGTAGGAAAGCTCCCTTGTCTCCCGTAACCATGGATATGATCGAATTCAATCCTGGACTGAACAGAATCTTTCCTTGAAAAGGCAGGGACAACAGCCTCGACTTAGAGGTCATGTCCGCAGACCAAGACTTTAGCCACAGAGCCTTGCGAGCTAAAACTGAAAAACATTACACCTTAGCGTTCAGGCGAATAATTTGCATATTGGCATCGCAGATGAAAGAATTGGCGACCTTCAGTGCCTTAATCTTATCCTGTATCTCGTCGATGGAAGTCTCCCCCTCGACCATTTCACTCAGGGATTCACACCAACTATCCTCGAGTGGAATAGTTGTCCGCTTCGCGAGCGTAGAGATAGCACCATCCACCTTAGGGACGGTACCCCACAGTTCAAGCTGAGAGTCCGGAACGGGGAACAGTTTCTTAAAGGAAGAAGAAGGGGAAAAGGAAGAACCTAATCGCTTCCATTCATTCTTAATAATATTAGCCACCTTAACAGGAACCAGGAAAGTCTGAGGTACTAACCTGTCCTCGTATACCTTATCTAGCTTAGGAATTGAAGGTTCCTCCGGAACCTCCAGAGAAGCAAGCACCTGCCTCAGCAAAAAGTGCAAATTCTCCATCCTAAACCTAAAATCAGGCTTCTCCGCAGCCGGAGTTTTAGATGACATGGACTACGACCCAGAAGGGGCCTCCTCCGAAGAGTTGGAGTGGGCCTCGTCATCGTATAATGCCTCTGGGATTTCCATCGGCGTAGACAACCCCTGGGCTGGGCTGGGCCGCCATGATACACCCTACTCTTGCACTTAGCAGAACGTGGTAAGGCATGGATCACTTTCAAAATCGCCGATTCCAGTTGGTCCGCAAAGTCTGATGGCCAACTAATCTCTCCCAAAGGAGTAACGATTGGACCCCGGGGCGCTGCATGTGCAATTGGAGATGAATGCAGGGATGCACCTCACAGGACGAGGAACCCTCAGAGGTGGACGGCTCAGTAGCACTAGACATCCATTTACATTTAGATGTCGTAACTTTATCAAGGCACGTGGAACATAGTTGAGCAGGCTGATCTACCAGAACCTCCTCACAATAAACACAGGAATGAGACTTTGTTAAAGAGGGAGAACCGTCTATCGCACCAGACTCCTCCATAGCTTGCGCTTTTATTACGGACTATCTTAACTTATAAATAAGCCCCTTTATGGCCGGGGCACTCACCACCTCCTAGGACCCGGACTACAGAAACCGTTTCGTCTCCTGTGCTGCTGATCAACAGAGGAAGAGAGATAGGCACACCCGGTCACATGTAATGCCTGGCAGGACAGCCCCTGCACTTAGGAGAAAATGCGCCAAAAAAGGACCTCGCAATACTCCCGCCAGTAACCTAAAAGTTCCACACATTGCCAGAGCCTCATCTCGCACATAACACAGCAATGACACAATAAACAATATCATGTATAACCCCCCCCTGTTCAATAATCCCCTTTCCAGGACTCTCCCTGCATCTCTGGACTCTAACTTTCGCCCAGGCTCTCACTGAGAGGTTGACAGGACTAATGCAAAGAGTACTACCCTCCATAAGAGACTACTCCGAATCCTCGGGACTTCTCTGCCATCCTCCTGTGACGAAAACCAAAGAATGACAGGTGGATGAGGGAAGTGGGGGAGGTATTTAAGCCTTTGGCTGGGGTGTCTTTGCCTCCTCCTGGTGGCCAGGTTCTTAATTCCCAACAGTAATGAATGAAGCCGTGGACTCTCCTCCCCTTTAGATGGAAACACATGTATAACAATATATTACACATACATATACTATATATATATATATATATATATATATATATATATATATACATATATAAATATATATATAATGTAATATATATTTATGTTTTTTATGAACAAAAGTGTTTTAACAGTGATTTAAAAAAATATAGTATATGACAAGGTGTTGGACTGAAAATAGCTCAAAGGTGTGTTATATAAATATATATATATATATATATAAAGATGTATTGTAGTATATGCACTCTCACCAACACACTACAACTTGCCAGGGTGCTGTAGCCAGGTATGTAGAAAACGAAAAATAGAAAGCACTCACTGGACTGTAGACAGCAATGTGAATCAAATAGAATTTATTGTGACGTTTCGGGACCAAAAACGTCCCTTCCTCTGACAAACAGCTAGTGAAAAAACAAACATTTATAGACCCATAAAACACTCCCCTAGGTGAACTGCCAATGAAAATGTGCCGTGTGCAAAACAAAATGAGCCGTGTGCAAAACAGGCATAGATCCCTACAATTAGGGTTAAAGCATGGTGAATAATATATTAAATGTGTAAATGTATATAGATATATATGTGATACTATGTGTGCAAACTATAAGAATACCTGATAGCCCCCAAAACATGACCGATCTACTGAGACTGGAATAAAATCTGTAACGCACATCTAGTGAAAATAAAAACAACAAAGAGCCTGATAGGTGGGATATGACATACCCCCATTCTTTGATTGGCCAGGCAAATTAGTCATCCATAACCACACCTTTTTCAGTATTACAGGCCAGTCACAATGGAGTGCATTGCGTAGAGGATGCCAACTAATGTTCTAATAGGCCAAATGGATGCCGACAAGCACGTCACGCCGTCACTTACCACAGCAACACGAGCGGTTGTCTTGGTAACCCATGTAAACACCTCTGTGTGTACTAGTAACTGAGTATCGCCGCATCTGCTCAAAATCAATTACTCACTACAGCAACGCCGTGACACATACCCACTCGGGCGGTTGTCCTGGTAACCAATATAAACAACTCTGTGCAATAGTAGCCAAATATCACCGCGCCTACACAAGCACCGTCAAACGCTACCACACCCGAGATCCAACTACATTGTCAACCTTATAAGAATAAGGCCAAACCAAAGTTTCACTATCATACTGAAAGATGCTGAAAGCGTTGCCATATCTCCCCATCACTTTGCCGCAATCCACTACTCGTCCGACTACAAGGTTGCCATAGCAACCTGAGTATAAACATCAACACCCGATCATGGCCTCACTTTGCACTATGTACAGCAAAACATAGGGGTTCTTGAGGCGCCCACTTGGCCACCGCATTAGAGATACTCATATGTGGCTATAGCAATCATAAGTAAAAATAAGAGAAAATATCCACCCCAATGAAAAAGCGTTCTATAACATAGAAACCTCATACCTAGGTGCATCTGTTATACCCTAGCATGTGACCACACACCTATGGTCAGAGTTACACAAACTAACCCACACTAGGAAACATATCATTAAAAAACATAAATACATGAATAGGCCCTCCCTACCAAATTTCAAAAAACCTAATTTACATAAACAGAAACGGGCCACTATACTTTATAGGCGCATTTCACAAAAGTGTTAACCAATATCTCACACCACCTAATAATTATAAAAGGAACAATAAACCCCATCAGCTAGACACAACATCTGTAATCCGTCCAATCAGAAGGAGAGACACAATCTACAAAAAATTACAAAAATAAAGTTGTGATAATATATGAAATGAAAATGTGACCCCATAACGGATACACAGAAATGAGCCTCCCCAAATAGGTGGCTCGTAGTTGGGACATGCACCCACTATACTCATAATGCCAGTTTGTGAGCCATATAGTTCCCCTGTGGACGCTATATATATCCTAAATTAGCAACCACCAAATCTGAAAGATGCCCAAAACCATCTTCACCTACCAATTGCAGCCAACACCACACAAAGGGCCTTCAGCCACATGTGATAACCAAATCCCATACTGAAAAAGACGCTTTACCGTCCCACAGCAATGTATTGTCAGGACCGTAACCCATGTACAGGGGGCATATCAGAAGCACTAAAAAAATCATAGTGTGTGTGATAAGTGATATATAACTATCATAAAAACAGATTAAAAACAAAACACACCTCATATTTACACATGTTGAAAGATAAATTGATAAAAACTAATGATAATGGAAAAATATGGAAAACAATATACTTTAACAAGACTTAATTCCTGAATCGTAGAGAACATGAAACCCTAATCAGGGTATGGAAAGGCAACCACACAAGACTAAAACAAACCTAATTGGACTAAATAAGTATAACTCAAGAATGGAAATTGAACTCTCATTTCTTCAACACCATGTAGTGCTTAGTAATAGATACAGGATCAATAGATCTATGGACTCTCATAGGACATGGTCCTTATAGAAAGTTCTGCCATCCCGTCTGGATGTTAAGGCCTCTCGGGGCCAGTGTGCATAGTTCATGGATCCAACGTGCTTCTTTTTGTAACAAGATCTTGGCTCTGTTTCCTCCTCTTCTTAAGACTGGCACGTGGTCAATGATTCTAAAGCGCAGATCGCTCACTGTGTGTCCTGCTTCTAGGAAGTGGCGAGCCACAGGATGTTCCGCCTTCCCAGAGTGTATTGCCGATCTGATGCTCGACCGGTGATTCGAAATTCTCACTCTGGCATCATCAGTTGTCTTGCCAGTATAGAATTTCCCGCAGGGGCAATTAAGAAGATATATGATAAACTGGGTTGTGCACGTCAGAAAATACTTAATCTGATATCTTTTGCGACGATCAGGGTGTTGAAATGTCGTGCCAGTGTGCATGCTGTTGCAGGTTACACAACTAATGCATTTATAGCATCCCACTTTCTTCTTCAACCAAGTTTGTTTGTCATTTTTTGAAGAGATATCAGTCTTCATTAGCATATCTCTCAAACCCTTGCCTCTACGATATGCCAATCTTGGTGCCGACCATTCAGCAAATGGCAATGTAGGATCGCTCTGGAGTATTTTCCATTCTTCCTTAACTGCTTGAGCAATCTGATATTGGTCTAGATTATACGTTGTCACAAATGTGAGTTGGGGATTGGTTATGGTGTTTTGGATTTGTTGTTTATTTTGAGATGAGAGAGCCAGTTCCAATTGATTCTCTAGGTTCTTTTTATTATAACCTCGTTGGAGAAATCTTTGTGTCATTTCTGACATCTGTGTCTGCATCAGATCATCGTCGGTGTTGTTTCTTATTACCCTTTGGTATTGTGCTTTAGAAATATTACGTATGAGTGCTGGCTGGTGGCAACTTCTGGCGTGTAGCAGTGTGTTGCGATCTGTTTTCTTCCTGAACAGTGTGGTACCCAGTCCATCAGAGGTTTTGAATACTCTAACATCAAGAAAATCAACTGTAGCATTGTTGAAAGTGTGTTGAAATTTGATTGTACTATCCATCCCATTTAGGGTATGGATCCAATTGTCCAGAGCTTGTTCCCCATTTCTCCATATCAGGAAGACGTCATCTATGTAACGACAATAAAAAGAAATGGCATCCATTGGATAGATTCATAATCAGCCATAAATAAATTGGCCAACGATGCGATCGCGGTCCCTTCTATCTGTAGAAAAAAAATATTCTCAAAACGGAAGAAATTGTTTTCCAAGCATATCGTTAGGAGATCCACCATGACCTCCTCTGGAGGCCCCACATATGGACTCTTTCGCAGATGATTAACTACAGCTGCAATCCCCAATTTATGGGGAATTACCGTGTATAAGCTACATACATCCATCGTCACTAGAAGGTCAGTTGGCTGTATATCATTTAGTTGGGTGATGGATCGGATAAAAGCATTAGAATCTTGTGTGTAAGATTTCATTCTCTTGACCATTGGTTGTAGATGAAAATCCAGGAATTCAGCAAGTGGTTGTAGGAGTGATCCCCTCGCCGAGACGATAGGTCTCCCTGGGGGATTGTTGGGATCCTTATGGATTTTCGGTAGTGTGTAGATGATAGGTGTTATCGGATAATCCCTTTTCAAGAATTTCTGCTCTTGTGTGGTGATACTCCCCATCTCACACCACCTGTCAAGTTTTTCATCAATGTATCTTTTCAATTGATTCGTTGGATCAGTTTGTAAGGTCCTGTAGGTCTTTTTATCTGTTATTTGGCCCAAGAGTTCTGATCTGTACTGTTGTAGATCCATCACGACCACCGCCCCACCCTTATCTGCCGGGTGTATTACAATGGTCGTATCCTCAGCTAGTGACTTTAGTGCCTGTCTCTCATCCTTGGTCAGGTTGTCCATTCTTCTCCTATTAGGGATGTTTTTGGAGACTTGGCTCAGATAGTTCGTATATGCGGTAATCGATGGATTCTGTGATCTTGGATCAAATGTCCCAGGTGTACGGAAAGGTGTAATCTCACTACTGTCCGTCTTGTAGAATTCTTTAAGTCTCAAATTCCTGCCGAATTTTTGTATATCGATGTACGTATCAAATGGATTAAACTTCGTTGTCGGAACAAAAGATAAACCTTTGTTCAATAGGGAGGTTTCTGATTGTGACAGTGGTCTTGAACTGATATTGAATACATTGTTCATCTCCTCTGTACCGGAGGGCGGCAAGACATGCCCCCCCCCTCCTCGTATGTGGCCTGTGCCTCGTCCTAAAAAACGAACCGAGGGAGTATGAGATGAGCTGTATGAGGTACTAGTATTGCTTGCTCCCCTCATGTTGTCCCACTGTTGGCCTCTACTCGCCCCTCTGGATCTTGTAGTGATGCCTCGGTATGTAGACTCTCCACTTGTTGTTGCCATCTCTGGGTCCGAACTGTCGCCAGAGCTGGTATCCACCGTGTTGATGTTTCTTTTTGTGAACCTTCTATCCCGTCTGGATCTGAAGTTCTGTCTTTCATCAGGAGATAACATCCAGCGGTATACACTCTTATACGTGTAATCTTGAGTTACTGTTTGAAGCTTCCGGTTTTTAAAAGCAATGAGTTCTTGTTTGTATAACTTGATTTGTAGTGTCAATTTATCCATCCAATCCACAGATTTATCTGCTCTGAGTGTATTAAGTTGTTCAGCTTCAAAAGTTTGAATTTCAGTTCTCACTTCTTGGAGTAATCGTCCAGCTTCTCTAATCACAAGGAGCATGAGGTCAAATGAACACTTATTAAGAATTTTGCACCAATTGGTACAAAACTCAGCATTTGATCTCCCAATCGTGGGGATGTTCTTTACCCTGAAGCCCCTTGGCAATAATCTCTTTTTGTGATAATCAGATAGATATATTCCATGGAGGTTTAAATCTATTTCTCGTTGCTTAAGTTTCGCCAGGGTATTGTATAGAGACTGGCATGACTCCTCTGTCTGTTGTTCTTCAATGGAGCCAAATCTAATAGCCTCTGCATCTTCATCTGTAAACGTAAAGATATCTTCATGTCTCTCCTCAGTATTCTCACTCTGAGACAAATTAGATGTTTCCATATTTCCACTATGTAGTTCAGTCATAGTGATAGTAAATGAGGCACAGATAATGAGAAAAGGGAAATGATATGAGCTAATTCAGCCAAACTGTGGGTGCACTGTACTGTAGGAGCATAGTTAAAGATGTATTGTAGTATATGCACTCTCACCAACACACTACAACTTGCCAGGGTGCTGTAGCCAGGTATGTAGAAAACGAAAAATATGGCGACGCTTTCAACATCTTTCAGTATGATAGTGAAACTTTGGTTTGGCCTTATTCTTATAAGGTTGACAATGTAGTTGGATCTTGGGTGTGGTAGCGTTTGACGGTGCTTGGGTAGGCGCGGTGATATTTGGCTACTATTGCACAGAGTTGTTTATATTGGTTACCAGGACAACCGCCCGAGTGGGTATGTGTCACGGCGTTGCTGTAGTGAGTAATTGATTTTGAGCAGACGCGGCGATACTCAGTTACTAGTACACACAGAGGTGTTTACATGGGTTACCAAGACAACTGCTCGTGTTGCTGTGGTAAGTGGCGGCGTGACGTGCTTGTCGGCGTCCATTTGGCCTATTAGAACATTAGTTGGCATCCTCTACGCAATGCACTCCATTATGACTGGCCTGTAATACTGAAAAAGGCGTGGTTATGGATGACTAATTTGCCTGGCCAATCAAAGAATGGGGGTATGTCATATCCCACCTATCAGGCTCTTTGTTGTTTTTATTTTCACTAGATGTGCGTTACAGATTTTATTCCAGTCTCAGTAGATCGGTCATGTTTTGGGGGCTATCAGGTATTCTTATAGTTTGCACACATAGTATCACATAAATATCTATATACATTTACACATTTAATATATTATTCACCATGCTTTAACCCTAATTGTAGGAATCTATGCCTGTTTTGCACACGGCTCATTTTGTTTTGCACGCGGCACATTTTCATTGGCAGTTCACCTAGGGGAGTGTTTTATGGGTCTATAAATGTTTGTTTTTTCACTAGCTGTTTGTCAGAGGAAGGGACGTTGTTGGTCCCAAAACGTCACAATAAATTCTATTTGATTCACATTGCTGTCTACAGTCCAGTGAGTGCTTTCTATTTTTCGTTTTCTATATATATATATATATATATATATATATATATATATATATATATATAAAACAGAATTTATGTTTACCTGATAAATTACTTTCTCCAACGGTGTGTCCGGTCCACGGCGTCATCCTTACTTGTGGGATATTCTCTTCCCCAACAGGAAATGGCAAAGAGCCCAGCAAAGCTGGTCACATGATCCCTCCTAGGCTCCGCCTTCCCCAGTCATTCGACCGACGTAAAGGAGGAATATTTGCATAGGAGAAATCATATGATACCGTGGTGACTGTAGTTAGAGAAAATAAATCATCAGACCTGATTAAAAAACCAGGGCGGGCCGTGGACCGGACACACCGTTGGAGAAAGTAATTTATCAGGTAAACATAAATTCTGTTTTCTCCAACATAAGTGTGTCCGGTCCACGGCGTCATCCTTACTTGTGGGAACCAATACCAAAGCTTTAGGACACGGATGATGGGAGGGAGCAAATCAGGTCACCTAGATGGAAGGCACCACGGCTTGCAAAACCTTTCTCCCAAAAATAGCCTCAGAAGAAGCAAAAGTATCAAATTTGTAAAATTTGGTAAAAGTGTGCAGTGAAGACCAAGTCGCTGCCTTACATATCTGATCAACAGAAGCCTCGTTCTTGAAGGCCCATGTGGAAGCCACGGCCCTAGTGGAATGAGCTGTGATTCTTTCAGGAGGCTGCCGTCCGGCAGTCTCATAAGCCAATCTGATGATGCTTTTAAGCCAAAAAGAGAGAGAGGTAGAAGTTGCTTTTTGACCTCTCCTTTTACCAGAATAAACAACAAACAAGGAAGATGTTTGTCTGAAATCCTTTGTAGCCTCTAAATAGAATTTTAGAGCACGAACTACATCCAAATTGTGCAACAAACGTTCCTTCTTTGAAACTGGATTCGGACACAAAGAAGGCACGACTATCTCCTGGTTAATATTTTTGTTAGAAACAACTTTCGGAAGAAAACCAGGTTTAGTACGCAAAACCACCTTATCTGCATGGAACACCAGATAAGGAGGAGAACACTGCAGAGCAGATAACTCTGAAACTCTTCTAGCAGAAGAAATTGCAACCAAAAACAAAACTTTCCAAGATAATAACTTGATATCAACGGAATGTAGGGGTTCAAACGGAACCCCCTGAAGAACTGAAAGAACTAAATTGAGACTCCAAGGAGGAGTCAAAGGTTTGTAAACAGGCTTGATTCTAACCAGAGCCTGAACAAAAGCTTGAACATCTGGCACAGCCGCCAGCTTTTTGTGAAGTAAAACAGATAAAGCAGAAATCTGTCCCTTCAAAGAACTTGCAGATAATCCTTTCTCCAAACCTTCTTGAAGAAAGGATAGAATCTTAGGAATTTTTATCTTGTTCCATGGGAATCCTTTAGATTCACACCAACAGATATATTTTTTCCATATTTTATGGTAGATTTTTCTAGTTACAGGCTTTCTGGCCTGAACAAGAGTATCAATGACAGAATCTGAGAACCCTCGCTTTGATAAAATCAAGCGTTCAATCTCCAAGCAGTCAGTTGGAGTGAGGCCAGATTCGGATGTTCGAACGGACCTTGAACAAGAAGGTCCTGTCTCAAAGGTAGCTTCCATGGTGGAGCCGATGACATATTCACCAGATCTGCATACCAAGTCCTGCATGGCCACGCAGGAGCTATCAAGATCACCGATACCCTCTCCTGTTTGATCCTGGCTACCAGCCTGGGAATGAGAGGAAACGGTGGGAACACATAAGCTAGGTTGAAGCTCCAAGGTGCTACTAGTGCATCCACTAGAGTCGCCTTGGGATCCCTGGATCTGGACCCGTAGCAAGGAACCTTGAAGTTCTGACGAGACGCCATCAGATCCATGTCTGGAATGCCCCACAATTGAATTATTTGGGCAAAGATTTCCGGATGGAGTTCCCACTCCCCCGGATGAAATGTCTGACGACTCAGAAAATCCGCTTCCCAATTTTCCACTCCTTGGATGTGGATTGCAGACAAGTGGCAGGAGTGAGTCTCCGCCCATTGAATTATTTTGGTCACTTCTTCCATCGCCAGGGAACTCCTTGTTCCCCCCTGATGGTTGATATACGCAACAGTCGTCATGTTGTCTGATTGAAACCTTACGAATTTGGCCTTTGCTAGCTGAGGCCAAGCCTTGAGAGCATTGAATATCGCTTTCAGTTCCAGAATATTTATCGGGAGAAGAGATTCTTCCCGAGACCAAAGACCCTGAGCTTTCAGGGGTTCCCAGACCGCGCCCCAGCCCACCAGACTGGCGTCAGTCGTGACAATGACCCACACTGGTCTGCGGAAGCTCATCCCTTGTGACAGGTTGTCCAGGGTCAGCCACCAACGGAGTGAATCTCTGGTCCTCTGATCTACTTGTATCGTCGGAGACAAGTCTGTATAATCCCCATTCCACTGACTGAGCATGCACAGTTGTAATGGTCTTAGATGAATTCGCGCAAAAGGAACTATGTCCATTGCCGCGACCATCAAACCTATTACTTCCATGCACTGCGCTATGGAAGGAAGAAGAACAGAATGAAGTACTTGACAAGAGCTTAGAAGTTTTGATTTTCTGGCCTCTGTCAGAAAAATCCTCATTTCTAAGGAGTCTATTATTGTTCCCAAGAAGGGAACTCTTGTTGACGGAGATAGAGAACTTTTTTCTACGTTCACTTTCCACCCGTGAGATCTGAGAAAGGCCAGGACAATGTCCGTATGAGCCTTTGCTTGTGGTAGAGACGACGCTTGAATCAGTATGTCGTCCAAGTAAGGTACTACTGCAATGCCCCTTGGTCTTAGCACCGCTAGAAGGGACCCTAGTACCTTTGTGAAAATTCTTGGAGCAGTGGCTAATCCGAATGGAAGTGCCACAAACTGGTAATGCTTGTCCAGAAAGGCGAACCTTAGGAACCGATGATGTTCCTTGTGGATAGGAATATGTAGATACGCATCCTTTAAATCCACCGTGGTCATGAATTGACCTTCCTGGATGGTAGGAAGAATTGTCCGAATGGTTTCCATTTTGAACGATGGAACCTTGAGAAATTTGTTTAGGATCTTGAGATCTAAGATTGGTCTGAATGTTCCCTCTTTTTTGGGAACTATGAACAGATTGGAGTAGAATCCCATCCCTTGTTCTCCTAATGGAACCGGATGAATCACTCCCATTTTTAACAGGTCTTCTACACAATGTAAGAATGCCTGTCTTTTTATGTGGTCTGAAGACAATTGAGACCTGTGGAACCTCCCCCTTGGGGGTAGCTCCTTGAATTCCAGAAGATAACCTTGGGAGACTATTTCTAGCGCCCAAGGATCCAGAACATCTCTTGCCCAAGCCTGAGCGAAGAGAGAAAGTCTGCCCCCCACCAGATCCGGTCCCGGATCGGGGGCCAACATCTCATGCTGTCTTGGTAGCAGTGGCAGGTTTCTTAGCCTGCTTACCTTTGTTCCAGCCTTGCATTGGCCTCCAGGCTGGCTTGGTTTGAGAAGTATTACCCTCTTGCTTAGAGGATGTAGAACTTGAGGCTGGTCCGTTTCTGCGAAAGGGACGAAAATTTGGTTTATTTTTAGCCTTAAAAGACCTATCCTGAGGAAGGGCGTGGCCCTTACCCCCAGTGATATCTGAAATAATCTCTTTCAAGTCAGGGCCAAACAGTGTTTTCCCCTTGAAAGGTATGTTAAGCAATTTGTTCTTGGAAGACGCATCCGCTGACCAAGATTTTAGCCAAAGCGCTCTGCGCGCCACAATAGCAAACCCTGAATTTTTCGCCGCTAATCTAGCTAATTGCAAAGTGGCGTCTAAAGTAAAAGAGTTAGCCAATTTAAGAGCGTGAACTCTGTCCATAATCTCCTCATAAGAAGAATCTTTATTGAGCGACTTTTCTAGTTCATCGAACCAGAAACACGCTGCTGTAGTGACAGGAACAATGCATGAAATTGGTTGTAGAAGGTAACCTTGCTGAACAAACATCTTTTTAAGCAAACCCTCTAATTTTTTATCCATAGGATCTTTGAAAGCACAACTATCTTCTATAGGGATAGTAGTGCGTTTGTTTAGAGTAGAAACCGCCCCCTCAACCTTGGGAACTGTCTGCCATAAGTCCTTTCTGGGGTCGACCATAGGAAACAATTTCTTAAATATAGGGGGAGGGACAAAAGGTATGCCGGGCCTTTCCCATTCTTTGTTTACAATGTCCGCCACCCGCTTGGGTATAGGAAAAGCTTCGGGGGGCCCCGGGACCTCTAGGAACTTGTCCATCTTACATAATTTCTCTGGAATGACCAAATTGTCACAATCATCCAGAGTAGACAACACCTCCTTAAGCAGAGCGCGGAGATGTTCCAATTTAAATTTGAATGTAATCACATCAGGTTCAGCTTGTTGAGAAATTATCCCTGAATCTGAAATTTCTCCCTCAGACAAAACCTCCCTGGCCCCCTCAGACTGGTGTAGGGGCATGTCAGAACCATTATCATCAGCGTCCTCATGCTCTTCAGTATTTTCTAAAACAGAGCAGTCGCGCTTTCGCTGATAAGTGGGCATTTTGGCTAAAATGTTTTTGATAGAATTATCCATTACAGCCGTTAATTGTTGCATAGTAAGGAGTATTGGCGCACTAGATGTACTAGGGGCCTCCTGTGTGGGCAAGACTGGCGTAGACGAAGGAGGGGATGATGCAGTACCATGCTTACTCCCCTCACTTGAGGAATCATCTTGGGCATCATTTTCTCTAAATTGTTTGTCACATACATCACATCTATTTAAATGAGAAGGAACCTTGGCTTCCTCACATACAGAACATAGTCTATCTGATAGTTCAGACATGTTAAACAGGCATAAACTTGATAACAAAGTACAAAAAACGTTTTAAAATAAAACTGTTACTGTCACTTTAAATTTTAAACTGAACACACTTTATTACTGAATATGTGAAAAAGTATGAAGGAATTGTTCAAAATTCACCAAAATTTCACCACAGTGTCTTAAAGCCTTAAAAGTATTGCACACCAAATTTGAAAGCTTTAACTCTTAAAATAACGGAACCGGAGCCGTTTTTATATTTAACCCCTATACAGTCCCTGGTATCTGCTTTGCTGAGACCCAACCAAGCCCAGAGGGGAATACGATACCAAATGACGCCTTCAGTAAGCTTTTTCTATGTATCTGAGCTCCTCACACATGCATCTGCATGCCTTGCTTCCCAAAAACAACTGCGCATTAGTGGCGCGAAAATGAGGCTCTGCCTATGATTAGAGAAGGCCCCCAGTGAAAAAGGTGTCCAATACAGTGCCTGCCGTTTCTTTAACATAATTCCCAAGAATAAAATAACTCCTCAAAGCTATAAACTATTAAAAATGCTTATTAATCAATCGTTTTAGCCCAGAAAAATGTCTACCAGTCTTTAAAGCCCTTGTGAAGCCCTTTATTCTTATTTAATAAAAATGGCTTACCGGATCCCATAGGGAAAATGACAGCTTCCAGCATTACCAAGTCTTGTTAGAAATGTGTCATACCTCAAGCAGCAAAAGTCTGCTCACTGTTTCCCCCAACTGAAGTTAATTCCTCTCAACAGTCCTGTGTGGAAACAGCCATCGATTTTAGTAACGGTTGCTAAAATCATTTTCCTCTTACAAACAGAAATCTTCATCTCTTTTCTGTTTCAGAGTAAATAGTACATACCAGCACTATTTTAAAATAACAAACTCTTGATTGAAGAATAAAAACTACATTTAAACACCAAAAAACTCTAAGCCATCTCCGTGGAGATGTTGCCTGTGCAACGGCAAAGAGAATGACTGGGGAAGGCGGAGCCTAGGAGGGATCATGTGACCAGCTTTGCTGGGCTCTTTGCCATTTCCTGTTGGGGAAGAGAATATCCCACAAGTAAGGATGACGCCGTGGACCGGACACACCTATGTTGGAGAAATATATTTTAAAAAATTGTTGTGAAGAACACTGTAATTTTTTTTTTTTTAGTGCACCCTCTGGTTAATGCTCGAGCAAAAGCTAGGACCTGAGTTTTGTAGTGTGCCCTATAGAAATATTTTAGATGAGGGATATAGCACAGCCTTGCTTTCCAACCTCCAGATGTTATTGCACCCTAGGCATTCACTAGAGCGCTAACATTTTACTTTCCATTTTTAATATGGAAGTAAAAATGGGAGCGCTATAGGATTGCGCTCTACAGATGTTAACGCATCATAGTGCTAATATTTTTACACAACACTTGTAATCTAGCCCTACATCTGTATTTTTTTTTTTTTTAATTCCTTTTAATTGCATCTTAGTGTAGATGACTAAGGGCTTGATGATATAATCTTCGCCAGCTCAAACCTACTTTTTCTCGCCGACTCTCGCAGGAGTGCCCCGGTGCAATGATCGTAAAAAAGGGGCAGTCCCTGTGAGTGGCGAGATGGCTCCTATTAAAAGTATTGGAGCTCGCTGGTTAGTGAAACTTCGCTCCTTAGTCGCGAAGTTAGCAGGGAGCAGGGGGAGCACTTTAAAATGAAAATCCTTCATCCAATATAACTCACATTACGCTGCTTTCTACATAGAGCATCTTACATTTGCCTATATTTTAGTATGCATTTGTTTTTCTATTGGGGTTATAAGTGTTAGTATTGTTTTGAGAAAAGCTCACCACCTTTCAGTTGGCAAGAAAAAACTGTGAGATTCGCAGTGCGAAAATCTTTATAGAATTGAGCTGGGATTAGAGAGACATTTTCATATACGCCCACGGAACGCCCATGTTCAGCCCATTTTACGAAAAAACAACAATTACGCTTTGCATTTTGTATTTATAAGTTCATATTTCTGTGTGATGTTTGCACATCCAGTGTACTACAATTACGATTTACACTGTGCATATTTAATTTGATTTATTCCTGTGTAAATTACATACAAATTTTACTTTTTTGTTAACATACGATTTTTGGTGAAGAATTTTGTTACGATTTTTGATGCACCTTAACAATACAATTTTTTTCCTGCCTATTTTGTGTGAATGGTTCAAATATTTGTTTTGTATGAAGTTTAAAATACGAATTTAATTGTGCATTTCTCATATAAAAATGCAGTATATGCTCCTTAGTTAGACACCCTGTTTTCAGGGTAAAAGGTGGCTTTAGATCATTCCACCAGGGAAATAGAAGGACTGGCGAGCATTCTTTAATAATCTCGCCAGCCCAGAGAGCTTTCAATCATCGAGCCCTAAGTGGGATTTGTATCCAAGAGCCAACAGACAGTCGCATAATTTGAGAACAATCCAGCCTTATATTGTATATGATTTTTAACATGATCTGTACTTTTACCAGAATACAACAGCATTCCAAATATACTGTAGCATGACTGACTCTTACACAATTTGAAATGTTATAATCTAAAACAACTTGTCTTGGAAAGTGTATCTTGTTTCCATGAAAAAAGCCTTTTCCAAAGCACTGTGACTCATAAAATGTAAATATTCTTTTCTGAGGTATACAATGATTTACATTTTTCTTGAATATTTTATTAAAAACACGCTCAGCCTTATAAATGATCTTGTGTGATTTTATGAGCTCAAAGTTATTGTCATATAAATGAAAAAAAAAAACTGTTCATTAGAAATCTCTGTTCAGAACTACAAATTTCCACATAAATGTTAATGGCAAATATTGGAGAAAAATTATTAGATACACTTTTTCCAAAGTATTGTAATCGACACCATCGTTTTTATTGAATGATATCTTTCAATGCAATAAAATTAAGTCTACTTGAATTATTTATCTTGCACATATTTTTATGCAGGCAATATATCTGACACATTTGCACTTCTGTTGCATGGATAGGTTAAATGTAATAATATATGTATAATACATTCCTGTACCCTATATAAGGTCCCTACCTTATACCCCATATAATGTAAATGGACAGAACAATATTTCCATACATGCTTTTTTTTTTAAACACATTTGATTTTCTACATGTCCATAAAACTCACATATAAAGCAAAGAAGGGGAACAGCGCTAAGAGAAGCAATAGGGTTTCTACTATGATATATAAATTAATAGAGGGTGGTACCTAATAGCTAGTGAGTTCAAATGTGGGTATTTGTTATATCAAATAGTGAACTATAATTAAACAATTGTAGTATGCAAAGAAATATAAATGATACATAAAACAATTGAGTATAGGTAAGAGAATGAGTTTATTCTTAACCATACTGTATTACAATAAAATATTACAATAAAAGCAATGATAAGGATTTAGATCCTCTACACATAAAAATTGACACTATTGCAATAGTCTATGATGGACCAAGTGGTATAAAATATATATACAATATCTAAAAAATATGAAAATATATATATAAAAACAATGAAGAGATGAATTGTATGCCAGCAAAATAGGGGGGGAGGAGTGTCCAAGTGCTATTTGTCCATTTTAGTTTCCAAAAATATAAGGAACAGGGTCTGTGATAAAAATAAATTGATTTTCCAATGGCTGTGCACATACATAGGAAGGTGTCCTTTAAGTGATGGGAGTGTTATTCCAAATGTGATCATTCAAATGGTGATATAAAGTACCTTAACTCCGCTGGGTGAATAGTGTTGAAGTATCCTGTGTGTCAGCCAATATAGCTGCATGATGACACAGGCATCCGTTCCTGGATCTTGTGATGAGTCCCTAAATAAGAGAGTGCAGTCACTCAATGGCTTTGTTGGAAGCCTGTTTCCAGAGTATTGCTGTATATTTCTTCTTCTTTACTTGGTTCCTTAAGATGTAGCTGTTACAGGCCTCTGTTCAGTCAGCTCAGTGAGCTGTTGGAGATTCAAAAAAGTGTGAGCCAATCAGAGTACATCTACCAGTTTCAGCTGCAAAGAGCCTTTATCATAAAACTCACATACTACAACAGCTTGCACAATATCCTACACTTTATTTTATTGCACATGCATTTTATTTGTATATACTGTGTGGGTTCATTGTGTGAAATCGTTTGTGAGGGGTCAAGATGAAGAAGAGGGGCTCTGGTAGTATGATGAGTGTGAACAGGGGAATCTGAGAGATTAGGAGGATTGTGGAAAGGGGTCTGAGAATAGGATGAGAGAGAGGAGTGTGGGTGTGGGCAGGAAGCCTGAGAGGGGAAATGGAGTTTGTGGAGGGTTCTAAGGAGAGATTGTGATAGAGGAGGTGAAGTGAGAGAATTAGGAGTGGGAGAAGACAATATTAAAATTGTGGAATGAAAAAGTGCTGGCGCAGGGAAATATTCAACAATGACTTCTTATACAAAATGTATTAATACAGTTCACTCTAGGGCAACAATGTCAAACTGTCATGCTGGGAGTGGTGCCAGAGTGTGGGAGCCCAGAGGCTGAGGATGAGTTAGTCAAAACAGACCTTTATACTAAAAGAGGCAGAGGTACCGCAATTTTTTAATAGATTTACCCCTTTTAGGCATGACTGAGGGCTCCACAATGAAACAGCAAGGTATTAACAGCAACACAGGTAATATCAGTTTAGCAGCGTGTGTAACGGCAGAGTTACGTTCAGGTGGTGAAGCTCTTATAAAGTAGTGTGAATAAATGGCTCAGGGGCCAGTACATCAGACCAGGCTAAGTTCTCTTTCTTAACCTTATGCTTGCTTATCTTAGTCTTGACTTCAGATTACACAGCAGCAAGTAAAAGCTCAAGGACGGTTTATTTTACAAACAAAGTACAGGATGCGTTGGTATCACACACAGATGACACAGTTCACAGGTATTGGACACTCGGAGTTTGTGACTGACAGGATACTAAAAGTCAGTAATAGGCAGGATACACACAGGTTACACAAAATATACAGGTACAGTTCATAGGTAATGGACACAATAATTGAAGTCTGTAGTAAGCAGAAGACTGGGAATCCATAATATGTAATCCAATCTGATGCACAGGAAGAGTACAGGATCACAGTTGGACGAGCACAGGTCATAAATAGTTGACACAATACTTGGAATACAGGCCAATAACAAATCCAAGAGTTAGGAGTCTGTGACAGAAAGGGTTCTGAATATAAAGTCCCAATAAGCTAGAGCAACATCAGAGAAAGGTACAGAAAAGGGCCAGATGATAATGCAGTGTCAGGAGCAGTCCATAAATCAAAAGCAGTAGCAAACAAGGAACACATGCAGCAAGCTGAGGCCAGGCTACAGGTCAGGACACCAGAACCCTCCACAACAGGAAATGTATATACAATGTCACAGAACTAGTGGGAGGGGAGAAGCATCATTTTATAGAGGCTTAACAAGGGAACAAAGCACACCTGGGAATTACAGACATGCTGGACAAACAACTCCAAAAATACAGGTTAACCACTCCCAAATTCCTACAGACAAAGTTATCCTATAGTTCAGCAGCAGAGGACCAGATCACCACCAAGAAGACCATATTTAATTCCCAGTGCCAAATCTTATAAATCCCCAGCAAACACCAGCAGTGGTATTATCCTTATAGTGTAGAAATAACCTACTGTTGGGCCAGAAGGGAGTTAAAAACCACTTAAACATTAACAGGAACTTGTCAAAAGTAGTTTGGAAGAAAGCTCAATGTATCTGTGATCTATATCAGGTTAAAATCTAATTTAAATTAGCTTAATATACATCCTACCCAGATCACCATCCCCTGGGGTGACGGTGACACAATTCTGTGCTTTAGTTGAAATATTCTCTGAATCTTCAGGAAAGTAGTTAATTAGCATTTGTATAATATACAAATGTTGAGACAAAGAATTCACTTTGAAGGCCTGAATCCACATATGTTGTCTGAAAAGGGACACTGGCGAATATGAAAATACTGAGCCTCAAAGTATATAGATAGATTATATGCATAATATATATGAATCCAGGGGATACATCACATGTTGTATAATATACATTAAATATGAAGTAGAGTGAACAAATAATTATATTGGTAAATTTAAAATGTTTAGCAAACTGTTTCGGAATGAATAAATAACATTTTATTTTGTTTTTCAGACATCTAATCTACAAATGAGGTTCCAAATATGACTAGTAGATACTGGTTTATAAATGCCTACATAATGTGTGCCCTGAATCATATCATATAGTTTATGCACTTAATATTAAAGTGATATCCACAGATATGCAATATTTATAGTAAATGGAATAAGATCAGATACAAAAATATCTATCTAATTGATTACTACAGAATTATAAGTGCAGATACGTATGGAATATGGAAAATGTAGCGATATACGAGTAGAATAGTAATAATATTATTAAACTTCCTGAATATTAATTATTAACATGGTACTAGAAATTAAAATCATTTTAAGTCTCCTCATAGACATATGACTTTAGAATACATCTCTTTAAACATTATCAGTAGGAAATATATATATATATATATATATATATATATATATATATATATATACTGCTAGGGGAAGCTGGGTGGTGGGCTAGGCAGTAACGAAATTAAGGGGACACCTGTTCAAATTCAGTAGGGTCCAGGAATTAGGAGAGAGACAGTAATCTGGTCTCACCAATGGCATCCCAGGGTTCCCAGATAAGGAAGTGTAGATCATGTTGTAGTTTAGATCTGTATACATAGCTTTCCATTGATCTGAGATATGCGATTAGGCTTATCAGGCCCTGTCAGTTTGGGGGTTAGGTTTTTTCCAATTCCTATACAAAAGAAGAAATAGCAGGTACTTAAAGAGAAGGTAAGGTAATAAAAATCCAAGCTTTAGGGGGAACTTCCGGGTGACGGCCATGATAGGTCGCATGATTTTCAGCTTCTTCAACTCACAGCACAAATCTTTGTGAAATCTCTTTTCCAATGCCTCATCGCACATATCTTTTGGGTTAACCTACCACAGCAAAGCAAGCTCCTCTGTGCATTACCACTATTTTTAGATTGGTGTATGTGTGGATAAGTAGAGCGCTGGAAATAGAGGATTCCAAACACCTCAGAAGAGGAAAAGATCCTTCTGTCTTTTCAAATAAATTAGAATACTATGGATAGGAAGTGAGGGCGCTAAGGAAGCTGAAGGAATCTGGAGTTAACGTTTTATTAATGGGATTATAACTACCACTGGTAGATAAATATATACAATGCCCCAAAAAAAAAAAAAAAAAAAAAAAAAGGGAAGTTATATAAAGTGCTGCTGTTTCAAAAGATAGTGCTGTACTACTATTTCCGTGGATATGTTCCAAGAGTGATATATAAAGTGCAAAAGTGCTAAAGTTAATGTGTAAATGTTTATACATAGAGGGCAAGAAGTGCTGAAGTTAATGTGTAAAATGCTATTTGTCAAATAATAAAATTAATAGTGTCTGAAGAATAATTTAATAAATATACACAATGTGAATATTAAAAAAATTCCAAAAAAATTCCTACCAAAAAAACTTTTAGGTACAATGTGTTAAACTTAAGTCAGTGAAAGAGAATAACTAGAACCAGGGTAAACTTCGTAAATGAATAAATTACAATTTATTATATTCAGCTTAAAAATTAAAGCAGAGTATATAAAATAGTAATGAAGAAATAAAATTTAAACTTTTCTAAAATTAGCATATAATCTAAACATATAACAGATAAAACAATCCTATACACTATCATAAGTTTTGGCAAGATGTAGCAATCAGGGTATATCGAGATATCTCGAGGTGTTTGTATCACTAAAGGAAATCAGTGCTAATTATCGCCACATAGGTTAGCTTGATATCATAAGTTCAGTTCGTCGTAATTAGAAATAAAAGTCCTTTGTAATAGGACTTTAAAGACACGTTTGATACAAGTTACCTTAATTTCTTAATCGTAGCTGTAAAAACTGGTTTCTTTCTTGTTTCGTGCAGTGATTCAAAGACGGTGCATGTGTCTTGGCGTCTGACATCACCTGCAAGTTCCTGTTTGTCAATTCCGAGATCGGAGATTTACGTGTTGATTTTAGAAGTTCTTGTTTGCAAAGTCGTACATCAAAAGCATCCTGCACTTAGTGCTTTGCACGCAGGGGAGATGTAAAATGAGATTATGATGAATAGTGATATAATGATAACCCTGGTTAACAGAGCCAAAATAATTGTCTCAGATTGAGCAAGTGATAGTTCCTCAATTCCAAATAACACAGATAAGTCACAAAGGTCGACGCGTTTCGCTCTATACAGAGCTTTATCAAGATGCTTGTGACTTGAACTGTATGGCCTTTTAAAGGTGTTACAAGAGCCTGATTGGTTAATCCTCACTTGATTTAAGGTGGATTCTAGGTAACTTATACAGGTGTAAATTGTTTGTGTCTTTTTTCATTCTCAAATCATTTAAGGTGGAAGTGTGCCATTCTGTTATTTTATGCATACATATTTCACTTATAGATATATTTGTAAATTTGTCCCTTATTTTGCTCATCTTGGATTGTTTGCCATAAATTTATACATGGACAGGGAATAATAAAAAATATATATAATGAAGATCACATTTCATAAATGCTGAATAATAGACATTAAAGGGACACTCAAGTCAAAATTAAAGTTCATGATTCAGATACAGCATGCAATTTTAAACAACTTTCCAATTTACTTCCATTAACAAAATGTGCACAGTCTTTTTATATTTACACTTTTTGAGTCACCAACTCCTACTGAGCATGTGCAAGAATTCACAGCATATACGTATATGCATTTGTGATTGGCTGATGGCTGTCACAAGATACAGGGGGAATTATTTAACAAAAATCTACTACTCATTTGGAGTTCAGACTATTGCTATTGCATTGTCTTCTTATCATGAATTTGTTGATTATGCAAATCTACAGCGTTGACTGGTCCTTTAAGAACCAGGATAAATATAAAGTCCAAATATAAAAAACATCTGTCATATGACCTAACATCTCTGTGATAAAACTTTATTCATGTCATCACCAGAATATATCCAAGTTGTGTTAGGTTGAGAAACATTAAAAGGGATACACCTTATTTAGCTTAATTATCAATATTATACATGATAAGTGTGGGACAATGTCGGATGATGGTTATGGTTACTAATGTCTTTTATATACAATGTGTTCAAACAGCAGATCTATGAGATACCTGACGTTATTCAAAGAGAAAGGGAGAGAGGTCTAATTCCGAATTCAGACCTTTTGGGAATAGTTTGTTATATATATAAATAAATTAATTCTGCTTCCTTTATCAACAATTTATTTTCTATATTTCCTCCTCTCCAGTGTTTATATACTTTCTGTATTCCCCAATAAAGTAGATCTTTAGTGTTGCCTTTATGAATTGTTTTAAAATGTTTATACAGGTGGGTGTCCTCAAGACCATTTTTAATATTATTTAAATGTTCTCTAATTCTATCTTTTACCATTCTTTTTGTTTCTCCGAAATAGAAAAGATGACATGAGCACCTTAGAACATAAATCACATTTTTATGTGTACACCTTATAATGTCTTTAATGACCAATGGTTTTTCTGAGTCATTTATCTGTATACTTTTTAACTTGTTACTATGGCTGCAGGCCTTACATGAGTAATAGGGGAAAAAACCCATAATATTTTTTCCCATTAAATCTTTTTGTCTTGGAATACTTTTTTTGGGAAGCCTCAGTTCACTAGGGGCTAGGATTGTTTTCAAATTTGCAGCTTTTTTAAAAGCAAAATTTGGGTTCTCCGAAATTTTGTCTCCCAAAATATTATCCTCTTTAATAAGATGCCAATGTTTTTTTACAATTCTTTTTATGATGTTATGGTCTGCATGATAGTCAGTGATAAATGGTATTTTTATTTTATCATTATCATCTCTTAGTTTCTCTTTATATGTTAGTAAAGTATCTCTATTAGTGTGTCTTGCTCTTTCAATGGCTTTATTAGTGACATCAGTCTTATAACCTCTTGAGAGAAATCTTTCTGCTAGAATTTCTGACTGTTGTTTGAAATCTATTGATCTGGAGCAATTTTTCTTTATGCGGAGGTACTGTCCTACAGGAATATTATTTTTCCAGATATCTAAATGACAACTTTTGGCATGTATGTAGTTGTTAGAATCAGTTTTTCTTTAAATGGGTTTTAGTTTCTAATTTCTCATCCATTACCATAATTTCTAAGTCTAAGAATATAACTGAGCTTTTACTCCAATTAGAAGTGAAATTTTGACCCCAAGTATTGGTATTCATATGTTCAAACAGTCTAATTAAGTCTTGTTCTGTACCTTTCCAGATTATTAACAGGTCGTCTATATATCTTTTGTAGAGCACAAGGTCTACACCATAGCTGCCATCTTTGAAGAAATCGGTGTCCCAAGAACCCATAAAAAGATTGGCATAGCTAGGCGCAAACCTTGTGCCCATAGCTGTACCTTCCGTTTGGAGATAGAAGTTTTTATTAAAGGAAAAATAATTGTTCTCCAATATATATTTTATACTCTTCAAAATGAAGTTTCTATGTTGATCTGTCATATTCAGGTCTAATTTCAGAAAATAATCCACTGCTTGGATACCCTTAAAGTGGTTAATTACTGTGTACAAGGATGGGATGTCACGAGTGGCTAGAATCATATTAGCCTTCCAATTTATCGTTTTTAAAATATTGAGGACTTGTGTAGAGTCTTTAAGGTAAGAGTCTAGATTTTTGACATGTTTCTGCAAAAAATTGTCGACTTATTTAGATAGACTGGCTGATGGTGAGTCTATACCCAAAATGATTGGTCTACTGGGAGGGTTGACCAAACATTTATGGATTTTTGGTAGAAAATTAAAAAATGGTATTCTAGGGAATTTAGGTGTTAAAAATTCTAGTTCTTTATCATTAAAGTGAAGGTAAAGTGACAAGCTCTATTCTAACTAATAACAGATAATAAACCAAATAAATATAACTTTCATTCATCAAATTTTTGTAAGATTTATATTACCGGAGATATCTTAATTTCTTATGTATTCGGCTTTCCGAAAATCAACCCGTAGAACTGTTTTTTTTTATAAACAACGATCACGTTGTTCTGTTGTCCAATTGATTCTTTGGCCGTTAGGCGGCCGTCAATTCATAATAACATGGGTCTTTATGCGCATGCGTGACATCTTCCACTGCGCATTTGTCAAGCTTGCGCGCCCACGTTTAGCGCATGCGCACTATAAAATTCCCATATACTAATACAAGCGCTGCAGTAGAGACAGACACCCGCGATTAACGCATGCGCAAAGATCTATGGGCAAAACTTAAGCGCATGCGCAGTTACTCTATGCTCAATGTGCACGAGCAAACTAGACACGTATAGAGCGAGTGGGACCGCTCTATACGTCACAGTATCAAAATCCAGGAAATGGAGGATGGGAGGAGATTCTGCAGGGAACGGTATGACAAATATAGTTAAATTTATACCGAAATAAATATATTTTTTTGACAAAACAAACCTAGCGACTGGTTTTGACTTAGTAAAAGGTACATATATACAATAGCTAGTTAAGAAAACTTTACCTTCACTTTAAGTATTGCTGATTTTTTGCCATCTGATAGTATCTTATTTAAAGTTTTTGTAAATTTTTCTGTGGGGTCAAATTCCAATTTTTTATATGTCCTGTTATCATCCCGTAATCTGTGGTCCTCTTTTATATAGTTTTTGGTGTCCATCAGGACAATCCCACCACCCTTATCCGCAGGTTTTATTGTAATCTCTGCATTTTTTGGAGATTATCAATTACTGTTTTTTCTTTCATACTCATATTATATCTTTTGTGTTTAGGTAAATTACATTTCTGAATCTCTTTACAAACCAACTTTTCAAAAGTCTCTAAGTAATTTCCTTTTGTATGAATAGGCTTAAATCTCGATTTGACTTTGAGATCTGTATGTGTAATACTATCTGGTTTGGATGACTTAGAATTTAGTTGTTTTTCTATTGGTTTTTTTAAAAAGAATCTTTTCAATGTTAAATTCCTAACAAATTTCTTAACATGGATATGTGTATTGAATTTGTTCAGTCGTACTGTGGGTGCAAATTAAAGACCTAGATTTAAAACTCTTTCTTCTTCTTTTTTTAGAGTGGTGCTGCTCAAATTAAAAATACATTGGTGTGTTGTATTCATCTCCACCTCTTTGCCTCGTTTATATTTTCCTCTTCCTCTCTTTCCTCTAAATTTCTTTTCTTTCTGAGGTTGAGGTCTTTCTCTTGTCTGATTAGATCCCTTGAAGTGCCCTCCTTTAGAGGGCTCTTTTCTAAAAAGAAAACCAATTCCTCACCTGTCTGTCTTTCTTCTGGCAGTTTTGAATTCCTAAGAGTTTCATAGCGATTTTGGACTGGTGTTATCCATTTTTCTTCCTGTCTAAAGTAATCCCACCTGTTAGTTCTTCTGGGATATTCAAAGTTGTTATGTCTATTAGAATATCCTCTATGGGGATTCTGTCTGAAAGTGTTATGACGAAATTCAGAATTGAAGTGTTCGCTATTCTGGTATCTCGGATATCTGAGTCTGTCATACTGTGTGTTTGAATTAGTGTTATAAAATCTATCCTGCTCATAGTTGTTATTATAGGAGTTATAATTTCTCTTATTCTCTTGATCAGTGTAATGGTGTGAATGTGGTATTCTTATTTTCTTAATATGTGTGTATTCTTCTCTCTGTTCCCTTCTATGTGAATTCACTGAAATGTCTATACTTTTATCCTCATTGGATACTGGAGTATTATCATTGATGTCTCTCTCCATTTTTCCCACTTTGTTCTTAGAAGATCTTTATTTAAATTTGCCAATGTATCAATTATTACTTTTTGTCTTCTTTATATTCATTATTGTCTTTTCTGTCTTTTAGTTTTTCTTTGATATCCAGAATGTTTTTTTCAATATTAACTAATGATTCTTTCCTTAACCTTTTTAGAATATCTATTAAGGTGTTGGATTCAGTCCATTCAGTCTGTAAAGTGTCAGTCAATTGAAAAGTGCAATTTTTATTTAATTTTAGACCTCTAGGGATAATATCCTTTGCAGTATATCTATTTAAAAAGACAAGTTCCATTTTTTGTTTTAACTCTTTACTCATATTGAATTCTAGATTCTGCATTAGATCTGAAATTTTCTCAGATGAAATAGAGTTGATGGGGGGAATACTATCTTCCTTCATTTCTAGGAATATTTTGTTGCTAAATTCAAATATATCTACCATATTTGGAAAAAATTATGTGGAAGAAATTATTAGCAACATTTTTTTTTTATATATATGTGACCTGCTGCTGCTACTAACGGAAGGAAAGGAGCAATTGGTGTATGTGTGGATAAGTAGAGTGCTAGAAATAGAGGATTCCAAACACCTCACAAGAAGAAAAAGATCCTTCTGTCTTTTCAAATAAATTAGAATACTATGGATAGGAAGTGAGGGCCCTAAGGAAGCTGAAGGAATCTGGAGGTTGGTTTGTAAAAAAGATTCAGAAAACAGAATTTATGCTTACCTGATAAATTACTTTCTCCAACGGTGTGTCCGGTCCACGGTGTCATCCATTACTTGTGGGATATTCTCCTCCCCCACAGGGAAAGGCAAGGAGAGCACACAGCAAGAGCTGTCCATATAGTCCCTCCCAGGCTCCGCCCCCCCAGTCATTCGACCGACGGTTAGGAGAAAAAAAGGAGAAACTATAGTGTGCCGTGGTGACTGTAGTGTATAGAGAAAGAAATTCTTCAAACCTGATTAAAAAACCAGGGCGGGCCGTGGACCGGACACACCGTTGGAGAAAGTAATTTATCAGGTAAGCATAAATTCTGTTTTCTCCAACATTGGTGTGTCCGGTCCACGGTGTCATCCATTACTTGTGGGAACCAATACCAAAGCTTTAGGACACGGATGAAGGGAGGGAGCAAATCAGGTTACCTAAACAGAAGGCACCACGGCTTGCAAAACCTTTCTCCCAAAAATAGCCTCCGAAGAAGCAAAAGTATCAAATTTGTAGAATTTGGACAAAGTGTGCAGAGAAGACCAGGTCGCTGCCTTACATATCTAATCAACAGAAGCCTCGTTCTTGAAGGCCCATGTGGAAGCCACAGCCCTAGTAGATTGAGCTGTGATTCGTTCAGGAGGCTGCCGTCCGGCAGTCTTGTAAGCCAATCGTATGATGCTTTTCAGCCAAAAGGAAAGAGAGGTAGCAGTAGCTTTTTTGACCTCTCCTCTTGCCAGAATAAACTACAAACAGAGAAGACGTTTGTCTGAAATCCTTTGTTGCTTCTAAATAGAACTTTAAAGCATGGACTACATCTAAATTGTGTAACAAGCGTTCCTTCTTTGAAACTGGATTCGGACACAAAGAAGGCACAACTATTTCCTGGTTAATATTCTTGTTGGAAACAACCTTTGGAAGGAAACCAGGTTTAGTACGCAAAACAACCTTATCTGAATGGAACACCAGATAGGGCGGATTACACTGCAGAGCAGATT
Organism: Bombina bombina; assembly: GCF_027579735.1. Classification (NCBI taxonomy): domain Eukaryota; kingdom Metazoa; phylum Chordata; class Amphibia; order Anura; family Bombinatoridae; genus Bombina; species Bombina bombina. Next base: position 1,250,382,730 of record NC_069500.1, read on the forward strand.
ATTCAGAAACTCTTCTAGCAGAAGAATAGCAACCAAAAACAGAACTTTCCAAGATAACAACTTGATATCTATGGAATGTAAGGGTTCAAACGGAACCCCTTGAAGAACTGAAAGAACCAAATTTAGACTCCAGGGAGGAGTCAAGGGTCTGTAAACAGGCTTGATCCTGACCAAAGCCTGAAGAAAAGCTTGAACATCTGGCACAGCTGCCAGTCGTTTGTGTAACAAGACAGATAAAGCAGAAATCTGTCCTTTTAGAGAACTCGCTGATAATCCCTTATCCAAACCTTCTTGGAGAAAGGAAAGGATCCTAGGAATTTTAATCTTACTCCATGAGAATCCCTTGGATTCACACCAACAGATATATCTTTTCCATATTTTATGGTAATCTTTCTAGTCACAGGTTTTCTGGCTTGTACCAGAGTATCTATCACAGAATCCGAAAACCCACGCTTAGACAAAATCAAGCGTTCAATTTCCAAGCAGTCAGCTGGAGAGAAACTAGATTTGGATGTTCGAATGGACCTTGTACTAGAAGATCCTGTCTCAAAGGTAGCTTCCATGGTGGAGCCGATGACATATTCACCAGGTCTGCATACCAAGTCCTGCGTGGCCACGCAGGAGCTATCAAAATCACTGAGGCCTTCTCCTGTTTGATCCTGGCTACCAGCCTGGGAATGAGAAGGAACGGTGGAAACGCATAAGCTAGGTTGAAAGTCCAAGGCGCCACTAATGCATCCACTAGAGTCGCCTTGGGATCCCTGGATCTGGACCCGTAGCAAGGAACCTTGAAGTTCTGATGAGACGCCATCAGATCCATGTCTGGAATGCCCCATAATTGGGTCAACTGGGCAAACACCTCCGGGTGGAGTTCCCACTCCCCCGGATGAAAGGTCTGACGACTCAGATAATCCGCCTCCCAGTTTTCCACTCCTGGGATGTGGATCGCAGACAGGTGGTAGGAGTGATCCTCCGCCCATTTGATGATCTTGGTCACCTCTCTCATCGCCAGGGAACTCCTTGTTCCCCCCTGATGGTTGAAGTAAGCAACAGTCGTCATGTTGTCTGATTGGAATCTTATGAATCTGGCCTTTGCTAGTTGAGGCCAAGCCCGGAGAGCATTGAATATCGCTCTCAGTTCCAGGATGTTTATCGGGAGAAGAGACTCTTCCCGAGACTATAGACCCTGAGCTTTCAGGGAATCCCAGACCGCGCCCCAGCCTAATAGACTGGCGTCGGTCGTGACAATGACCCACTCTGGTCTGCGAAAGCTCATTCCCTGGGACAGGTGATCCTGAGTCAGCCACCAACGGAGTTAGTCTCTGGTCTTCTGATCTACTTGAATCACTGGAGACAAGTCTGTATAGTCCCCATTCCACTGTTTGAGCATGCACAGTTGTAATGGTCTTAGATGAATTTGCGCAAAAGGAACTATGTCCATTGCTGCAACCATCAACCCTACTACTTCCATGCACTGAGCTATGGAAGGCCGTAGAACAGAGTGAAGAACTTGACAAGCGTTTAGAAGCTTTGACTCTCTGACATCTGTCAGGAAAATTTTCATTTCTAAAGAATCTATTATTGTTCCCAAGAAAGGGACTCTTGTTGACGGAGACGGGGAACTTTTTTCTATGTTCAACTACCACCCGTGAGATCTGAGAAAGGCTAGAACAATGTCTGTGTGAGCCTTTGTCTTTGAAAGAGAGGACGCTTGAATTAGGATGTCGTCCAAGTAAGGTGCCACTGCAATGCCCCTGGGTCTTACAACCGCTAGAAGGGACCCGAGCACCTTTGTGAAAATCCTTGGAGCAGTGGCTAGTCCGAATAGGAGAGCCACAATAGGTAATGTTTGTCCAGAAAGGCGAACCTTAGGAACTGATGATGATCTTTGTGGATAGGAATATGCAGATACGCATCCTTTAGATCCACGGTAGTCATAAATTGACCCTCCTGGATTATAGGTAAAATCGTTCGAATAGTTTCCATTTTGAACGATGGCACTCTGAGAAATTTGTTTAGAATTTTTAAATCCAGAATTGGTCTGAAAGTTCCCTCTTTTTTTGGGAACTACAAACAGATTTGAGTAAAACCCCTGACCTTGTTCCACAGTTGGAACTGGGAGTATCACTCCCATCTTTAACAGGTCTTCTACACAATGTAAGAATGCCTGTCTATTTACTTGGTTTGAAGATAAGTGAGACATGTTGGAACCTTCCCCTTGGGGGTAGTTCCTTGAATTCTAGAAGATAACCCTGAGAGACTATTTCTAGTGCCCAGGGATCCTGAACATCTCTTGCCCAAGCCTGAGCAAAGAGAGAGAGTCTGCCCCCTACTAGATCCGGTTCTGGATCGGGGGCTACCTCTTCATGCTGTCTTGGTAGCAGCAGCAGGTTTCTTGGCCTGTTTACCCTTGTTCCAGCCTTGCATTGATTTCCAAGCTGGTTTAGTCTGGGAAGCGTTACCCTCTTGTCTAGAGGCTGCCGAGTTGGAAGCCGGTCCGTTCCTGAAATTGCGAAAGGAACGAAAATTGGACTTATTCTTAGCCTTGAAAGGTTTATATTGTGGGAGGGCATGGCCCTTTCCCCCAGTGATGACTGAAATAATCTCTTTCAATTCTGGCCCAAAAGGGGTCTTACCTTTGAAAGGGGTATTAAGCAATTTTGTCTTGGAAGATACATCCGCCGACCAAGACTTTAGCCAGAGCGCTCTGCGCGCCACAATTGTAAACCCTGAATTTTTTGCCGCTAACCTCGCTAACTGCAAAGCGGCGTCTAAAATAAAGGAATTAGCTAACTTAAGTGCGTAAATTCTGTCCATGACTTCCTCATACGGAGTCTCCCTACTGAGCGACTTTTCCAGTTCCTCGAACCAGAACCACGCCTCTGTAGTGACAGGAATAATGCACGAAATAGGTTGAAGGAGGTAACCTTGCTGTACAAAAATCTTTTTAAGCAAACCCTCCAATTTTTTATCCATAGGATCTTTGAAAGCACAATTGTCCTCAATAGGAATGGTCGTGCGCTTGGCTAGAGTAGAAAACTCCCCCTCGACCTTAGGGACTGTTTGCCATGTGTCCTTCCTGGGGTCCACCATAGGGAACAATTTCTTAAATATAGGAGGAGGGACAAAAGGTATGCCTAGCTTCTCCCACTCCTTATTCACTATGTCCGCCACCCGTTTAGGTATCGGAAAAGCATCAGGGTGCACCGGGACCCCAAGGAACTGTCCATCTTGCACAATTTTTCTGGGTTGACCAGATTGTCACAATCATCCAGAGTAGATAGCACCTCCTTAAGTAATGCGCGGAGATGCTCTAATTTAAATTTAAATGTCACAACATCAGGTTCTGCCTGCTGAGAAATTCTTCCTGTATCAGAAATTTCCCCATCTGACAAACCCTCCCTCACTGCCACTTCAGATTGGTGTGAGGGTATGACAGAAAAATTATCATCAGCGCCCTCCTGCTCTACAGTGTTTAAAACAGAGCAATCGCGCTTTCTCTAAAATGCTGGCATTTTGGATAAAATATTAGCTATGGAGTTATCCATTACTGCCGTCAATTACTGCATAGTAACAAGCATTGGCGCGCTAGAAGTACTAGGGGTCGCCTGCGCGGGCATAACTGGTATAGACACAGAAGGAGATGATGTAGAACTATGTCTACTTCCTTCATCTGAGGAATCATCCTGGGCAACTTTACAATTTGTGACAGTTCTGTCCTTACTTTGTTTGGACGCAATGGCACAATTATCACACTATATTTGAAGGGGGAACCACATTGGCTACCATACATACAGAACATGATCTATCTGAATGTACAGACATGTTAAACAGGCTTAAACTGGTTAATAAAGCACAAAAACCGTTTTAAAACAAAACCGTTACTGTCTCTTTAAATGTTAAACAGGGCACACTTTATTACTGAATATGTGAAAAACTATGAAGGAATTATCCAATCTTTACCAAATTTTCACCACAGTGTCTTAATACATTCAAAGTATTGCACCCCAATTTTCAAGCTGTTAACCCTTAAAATGTGGAAACCGGAGCCGTTTTTCATTTTAACCCCCTTACAGTCCCAGCCCCAGCCTTTGCTGCAACTTCACCAATCCCAGGGGGTATATGATACCAAATGAAGCCTTCTAGGAACGTTTTTAGTGGATTCCAGACCCTCACACATGCAGCTGCATGTACTGAACTCAAAATGAACTGCACAGTAATGGCGCGAAAATGAGGCTCTGCCTACTACAGAGAAAGGCCCTTCCTGACTGGGAAGGTGTCTTAACAAGTGCCTGGTGCTAAAAACGTTCCCCAATGTTATAAAAGTGTGAAATACAACTTCAAACTACATATAATACTTAAATAAAGCAATCGATTTAGCCCCTAAAAGTGTCTACCAGTTTATAGCCCATAATAAGCCCTTTATTCTGTTTGAGACTAAGAAAATGGCTTACCGGTCCCCATGAGGGGAAATGACAGCCTTCCAGCATTACACAGTCTTGTTAGAAATATGGCTAGTCATACCTTGAGCAGAAAAGTCTGCAAACTGTTCCCCCCAACTGAAGTTATCTCAACAGTCCTATGTGGAAACAGCAAACGATTTTAGTAACTGTCTGCTAAAATCATAATCCTCTCACAAACAGAAATCTTCATCCTTTTCTGTTTCAGAGTAAATAGTACATACCAGCACTATTTTAAAATAACAAACTCTTGATAGAAGAATAAAAAACTACAACTAAACACCACAAACTCCTCACCATCCCCGAGGAGATGCTACTTGTTCAGAGCGGCAAGGAGAATGACTGGGGGGGCGGAGCCTGGGAGGGACTATATGGACAGCTCTTGCTGTGTGCTCTCCTTGCCTTTCCCTGTGGGGGAGGAGAATATCCCACAAGTAATGGATGACACCGTGGACCGGACACACCAATGTTGGAGAAATGTAATTTACCTAAACACAAAAGATATAATATGAGTATGAAAGAAAAAACAGTAATTGATAATCTCCAAAATGCAGAGATTACAATAAAACCTGCGGATAAGGGTGGTGGGATTGTCCTGATGGACACCAAAAACTATATAAAAGAAGCCCACAGATTACTGGATGATAACAGGACATATAAAAAAATGGAATTTGACCCCACAGAAAAATTTACAAAAACTCTAAATAAGATACTATCAGATGGCAAAAAATCAGGAATACTTAATGATAAAGAACTAGAATTTTTAACACCTAAATTCCCTAGAATACTATTTTTTTATTTTCTACCAAAAATCCATAAATGTTTGGTCAACCCTCCCAGTAGACCAATCATTTCGGGTATAGACTCACCATCAGCCAATCTATCTAAATATGTCGACAATTTTTTGCAGAAACATGTAAAAAATCTAGACTCTTACCTTAACCCCTTAACGACACGAGTCGTACAGGGTACGTCGCACACAACCTGGTCTTTAAAGACCAGCGACGTACCCTGTACGACTTTGGGGATTAAAGCGGCTGGAAGCGATCCTGATCGCTTCCAGCCGCTTTACGGTTATTGCAGTGATGCCTCGATATCGAGGCATCCTGCAATAACCTTTTTCCCCCATCCGATGCAGAGAGAGCCACTCTGTGGCCCTCTCTGCACCGGCATCGATGGCCGCAATCGTTGGTGGGTGGGAGCTGACCGTGGGAGGCGGGTGGGCGGCCATCGGTGACAAATTGAAGAGAGAGGGGGGCGGGATCGGGGGCGGGGTTGTTGGGCGCACGCACGGGAGCGCGCGCGTGCACGGGGAGGGAGCGGGTGGGAACCGCTACACTACAGCAAATTAATTATATAAAACTGGCAGTAAGGGGGGATACAATCCCCAACAAAAATAAATATAAGGGATCTGGGAGCAGGTGGGGGATTTGTCTGTGGGGGGGGGGGAAGCTACACTACAGAAAAAATTGAATTTTTTAAAAAAACAAACAAACAAAAAAACATTTGTATTTGCAAACAGGGTACTGGCAGACAGCTGCCAGTACCCAAGATGGCTCCCAGTAAGGTAGAGGTGGAGGGTTAGAGAGCTGTTTGGGGGGGGATCAGGGAGGTTGGGGGCTAAGGGGGGATCCTACACAGCTGCATATGTTTTTTAAATTTTAAATATACCTTTTATTTTAGTACTGGCAGACTTTCTGCCAGTACTTAAGATGGCGGGGACAATTGTGGGATGGGGGAGGGAAGAGAGCTATTTGGGAGGGATCCTGGGGTGTGATGTGTCAGGTGGGAGGCTGATCTCTACGCTAAAGCTAAAATTAACCCTGCAAGCTCCCTACAAATGACCTAATTAACCCCTGCACTGCTGGGCATAATACACGTGTGGTGCGCAGCTGCATTTAGCGGCCTTATAATTACCAAAAAGCAACGCCAAAGCCATATATGTCTGCTATTTCTGAACAAAGGGGATCCCAGAGAAGCATTTACAATCATTTATGCCATACTTGCAAAAGTTGTTTGTAAATAATTTCAGTGAGAAACCTAAAATTGTGAAAAATTTTACGTTTTTTTTAATTTGATCGCATTTAGCGGTGAAATGGTAGCATGAAATATACCAAGATGGGCCTAGATCAATACTTGGGGTTGTCTACTACACTACACTAAAGCTAAAATTAACCCTAGATGCTCCCTACATGCTCCCTAATTAACCCCTTCACTGCTGGGCATAATACACGTGTGATGCGCAGTGGCATTTAGCGGCCTTCTAATTACCAAAAAGCAACGCCAAAGTCCTATATTTCTGCTATTTTTGAACAAAGGGGATCCGAGAGAAGCATTTACAACCATTTATGCCATAATTGCACAAGTTGTTTGTAAATAATTTCAGTGAGAAACCTAAAGTTTGTGAAAATATTTGGGAAAAAGTGAACATTTTTTTTTATTTGATTGCATTTGGTGGTGAAATGGTGGCATGAAATATACCAAAATGGACCTAGATCAATACTTTGGGATGTCTTCTAAAAAAATATATATACATGTCAAGGGTTAATCAGGGATTCCTGACAGATATCAGTGTCCCAATGTAACTAGCGCTAATTTTGAAAAAAAATGGTTTGGAAATAGCAAAGTGCTACTTGTATTTATGGCCCTATAACTTGCAAAAAAAAAAAACAAAGAACATGTAAACATTGGGTATTTCTAAACTCAGGACAAAATTTAGAAACTATTTAGCATGGGTGTTTTTTGGTGGTTGTACAGTGTAACAGATTGTGGGGGTCAAAGTTAGAAAAAGTGTGTTTTTTTCCATTTTTTCCTAATATTTTATAATTTTTTTAAAGTAAATGATAAGATATGATGAAAATAATGGTATCTTTAGAAAGTCCATTTAATGGCGAGAAAAACGGTATATAATATGTGTGGGTACAGTAAATGAGTAAGAGGAAAATTACAGCTAAACACAAACACCGCAGAAATTTAAAAATAGCCCTGGTCCTTCAGGGAAAGAAATTGAAAAATGGCCGTGTCCTTAAGGGGTTAAAGACTCTACACAAGTCCTCAATATTTTAAAAACGATAAATTGGAAGGCTAATATGATTCTAGCCAGTTGTAACGTCACATCCTTGTACACAGTGATTAACCACTTTAAGGGTATCCAAGCAGTGGATTCTTTTCTGAAATTAGACCTGAATATGACAGATCAACATAAAAACTTCATTTGGAAGAGTTTAAAATATATATTGGAGAACAATTATTTTTCCTTTAATAAAAACTTCTATCTCCAAACGGAAGATACGGCTATGGGCACAAGGTTTGCGCCTAGCTATGCCAATCTTTTTATGTGTTCTTGGGAAACCGATTTCTTCAAAGATGGCAGCTATGGTGCAGACCTTGTGCTCTACAAAAGATATATAGACGACCTGTTAATAATCTGGAAAGGTACAGAACAAGACTTAATTAGAATGTTTGAACAAATGAATACCAATAATTGGGGTCTAAATTTCACTTCTAATTGGACTAAAAGCTCAGTTATATTTTAACGCCTAGATTTAGAGTTTTGCGTTAGCTGTCAAAACCAGCGTTAGGGGCTACTAACGCTGGTTTTGGGCTACCACTGGTATTTAGAGTTGTGTAGGTAAGGGTCTAACGCTCACTTTCCAGCCACGACTTTTCCATACCACAGATCCCCCTACACCATTTGCATATCCTATCTTTTCAATGGGATCTTTCTAACGCTGGTATTTAGAGTCTTGGCTGGAGTGAGAGTTAGAACTCTAACGACAAAACTCCAGCCGCAGAGAAAAGCCAGGAGTTAAAGCTTTTTGGGCTAACACCGGTTCATAAAGCTCTTAACTACTGTGCTCTAAAGTACACTAACACCCATAAACTACCTATGTACCCCTAAACCGAGGTCCCCCCACATCGCCGCCACTCTAATAATTTTTTTTAACCCATAATCTGCCGACCGCACACCGCCGCAACCTACGTTATCCCTATGTACCCCTAATCTGCTGCCCCTAACACCGCTGACCCCTAATCTGCCCCCCCAACATCGCAGCCACCTACCTACAATTATTAACCCCTAATCCGCCTCACTCCCGCCTCAAAAACCCTATAATAAATAGTATTAACCCCTAATCTTCCCTCCCTAACATCGCCGACACCTAACTTCAATTATTAACCCCTAATCTGCCGACCGGACGTCACCGCTACTATAATAAAGTTATTAACCCCTAATCCGCCTCACTCCCGCCTTAAAAACCCTATAATAAATAGTATTAACCCCTAATCTGCCCTCCCTAACATCGCCAACACCTAACTTCAATTATTAACCCCTAATCTGCCGACCGGACCTCGCCGCTACTCTAATAAATGGATTAACCCCTAAAGCTAAGTCTAACCCTAACACTAACACCCCCCTAAGTTAAATATAATTTTTATCTAACGAAATAAATTAACTCTTATTAAATAAATTATTCCTATTTAAAGCTAAATACTTAACTGTAAAATAAACCCTAATATAGCTACAATATAACGAATAATTATATTGTAGCTATTTTAGGATTTATATTTATTTTACAGGCAACTTTGTATTTATTTTAACTAGGTACAATAGCTATCTAATAGTTATTAACTATTTAATAGCTACCTAGTTAAAATAATTACAAAATTACCTGTAAAATAAATCCTAACCTAAGTTACAATTAAACCTAACACTACACTAGCAATAAATTAATTAAATAAAATACCTATAATTATCTACAATTAAACCTAACACTACACTATCAATAAATTAATTACATACAAATAAATACAATTAAATAAACTAACTAAAGTACAAAAAATAAAAAAAGAACTAAGTTACAAAAAATAAAAAAATAATTTACAAACATTATAAAAATATTACAACAATTTTAAGCTAATTACACCTACTCTAAGCCCCCTAATAAAATAACAAAGCCCCCCAAAATAGAAAAGCTCTTTTACCTTACCAGCCCTTAAAAGGGCCTTTTGCGGGGCATGCCCCAAAGAAAACAGCTCTTTTGCCTGTAAAAAAAACCCATACAATACCCCCCCCAACATTACAACCCACCACCCACATACCCCTAATCTAACCCAAACCCCCCTTAAATAAACCTAACACTAAGCCCCTGAAGATCTCCCCACCTTATCTTCACCACGCCGGGTATCACCGATCCGTCCACAAGAGGCTCCGAAGTCTTCATCCAAGCCCAAGCGGGGGCTGAAGAGGTCCATCATCGGGCTGAAGTCTTGATCCAAGCGGGCGAATGAAGAGGTCCATCATCGGGCTGAAGTCTTGATCCAAGCGGGCGCTGAAGAGGTCCATCATCAGGCTGAAGTCTTGATCCAAGCGGGCGCTGAAGAGATCCATCATCGGGCTGAAGTCTTGATCCAAGCAGGCGCTGAAGAGATCCATCATCCGGCTGAAGTCTTCTATCAAGCGTCATCTTCAATCTTCTTTCTTCCGGATCCATCTTCATCCCACCGACGCGGAACATCCATCCTGGCCGACGACTGTGAAGATAAGGTAGGGAGATCTTCAGGGGCTTAGGGTTAGGTTTATTTAAGGGGGGTTTGGGTTAGATTAGGGGTATGTGGGTGGTGGGTTGTAATGTTGGGGGGGGTATTGTATATTTTTTTTTACAGGCAAAAGAGCTGTTTTCTTTGGGGCATGCCCCGCAAAAGGCCCTTTTAAGGGCTGGTAAGGTAAAAGAGCATTTTTTTTATTTTGGGGGGCTTTGTTATTTTATTAGGGGGCTTAGAGTAGGTGTAATTAGCTTAAAATTGTTGTAATATTTTTATAATGTTTGTAAATTATTTTTTTGTAACAGTTCTTTTTTTATTTTTTGTACTTTAGTTAGTTTATTTAATTGTATTTATTTGTAGGTATTTGTATGTAATTAATTTATTGATAGTGTAGTGTTAGGTTTAATTGTAACTTAGGTTAGGATTTATTTTACAGGTAATTTTGTAATTATTTTAACTAGGTAGCTATTAAATAGTTAATAACTATTTAATAGCTATTGTACCTAGTTAAAATAAATACAAAGTTGCCTGTAAAATAAATATTAATCCTAAAATAGCTACAATATAATTATAATTTATATTGTAGCTATATTAGGGTTTATTTTACAGGTAAGTATTTAGCTTTAAATAGGAATAATTTATTTAATAATAAATAATTTATTTAGTTAGATAAAAATTATATTTAACTTAGGGGGGTGTTAGTGTTAGGGTTAGACTTAGCTTTAGGGGTTAATCCATTTATTAGAGTAGCGGCGAGGTCCGGTCGGCAGATTAGGGGTTAATAATTGAAGTTAGGTGTCGGCGATGTTCGGGAGGGCAGATTAGGGGTTAATACTATTTATTATAGGGTTTTTAAGGCGGGAGTGAGGCGGATTAGGGGTTAATAACTTTATTATAGTAGCGGTGAGGTCCAGTCGGCAGATTAGGGGTTAATAATTGTAGGTAGGTGGCGGCGACGTTGGGGGCGGCAGATTAGGGGTTAATAAATATAATATAGGGGTCGGCGGTGTTAGGGGCAGCAGATTAGGGGTACATAGGGATAACGTAGCTTGCGGCGGTGTACGGAGCGGCAGATTAGGGGTTAAAAAAATATGCAGGGGTCAGCGATAGCGGGGTCGGCAGATTAGAGGTTAATAAGTGTAAGGTTAGGGATGTTTAGACTCGGGGTACATGTTAGGGTGTTAGGTGCAGACTTAGGAAGTGTTTCCCCATAGGAAACAATGGGGCTGCGTTAGAAGCTGAACGCTGCTTTTTTGCAGGTGTTAGGATTTTTTTCAGCTCAAACTACCCCATTGTTTCCTATGGGGGAATCGTGCACGAGCACGTTTTTGAAGCTGGCCGCGTCCGTAAGCACCGCTGGTATTGAGAGTTGCAGTGGCGGTAAATTATACTCTACACTCCCTTTTTGGAGCCTAACGCAGCCATTCTGTGAACTCTAAATACCAGCGGTATTTAAAAGGTGCAGGGGGAAAAAAGCACGCGTAGCTAACGCACCCCTTCTAACGCAAAACTCTAAATCTAGCCGTTAGACTTAGAAATAATGGTAATGGATGAGAAATTAGAAAGTAAAACCAATTTTAAAAAAACTGATTCTAACAACTACATACATGCCAAAAGTTGTCATTTAGATATCTGGAAAAATAATATTACTGTAGGACAGTACCTCCCCATAAAGAAAAATTGCTCCAGATCAATAGATTTCAAACAACAGTCAGAAATGCTAGCAGAAAGATTTCTCTCAAGAGGTTATAAGACTGATGTCACTAATAAAGCCATTGAAAGAGCAAGACACACTAATAGAGATACTTTACTAACATATAAAGAGAAACTAAGAGATGATAATGATAAAATAAAAATACCATTTATCACTGACTATCATGCAGACCATAACATCATAAAAAGAATTGTAAAAAAACATTGGCATCTTATTAAAGAGGATAATATTTTGGGAGACAAAATTTCGGAGAACCCAAATTTTGCTTTTAAAAAAGCTGCAAATTTGAAAACAATCCTAGCCCCTAGTGAACTGAGGCTTCCCAAAAAAAGTATTCCAAGACAAAAAGATTTAATGGGAAAAAATATTATGGGTTTTTTCCCCTATTACTCATGTAAGGCCTGCAGCCATAATAACAAGTTAAAAATGACTCAGAAAAACCATTGGTCATAAAAGACATTATAAGGTGTACACATAAAAATGTGATTTATGTTCTAAGGTGCTCATGTAATCTTTTCTATTTCGGAGAAACAAAAAGAATGGTAAAAGATAGAATTAGAGAACATTTAAATAATATTAAAAATGGTCTTGAGGACACCCACCTGTATAAACATTTTAAAACAATTCATAAAGGCAACACTAAAGATCTACTTTATTGGGGAATACAGAAAGTATATAAACACTGGAGAGGAGGAAATATAGAAAATAAATTGTTGATAAAGGAAGCAGAATTAATTTATAAATATAACACACTATTCCCAAAAGGTCTGAATTCGGATTTAGACCTCTCTCCCTTTCTCTTCGAATAACGTCATCATCTCATTTTACATCTCCCCTGCGTGCAAAGCACTAAGTGCAGGATGCTTTTGATGTATGACTTTGCAAACAAGAACTTCTAAAATCAACACGTAAATCTCCGATCTCGGAATTGACAAACAGGAACTTGCAGGTGATGTCAGACACCAAGACACATGCGGCGTCTTTGAATCACTGCACGAAACAAGAAAGAAACAAGTTTAACAGCTACGATTAAGAAGTTAAGGTAACTTGTATCAAACATGTCTTTAAAGTCATATTACAAAGCATAACGTGCCTGAATATACAGCGGACTTTTATTTCTAATTACGACGAGCTAACCTATGTGGCGATAATTAGCACTCATTTCCTTTAGTGATACAAACACCTCGAGATATCTCGATATACCCTGATTGCTACATCTTGCCAAAACTTATGATAGTGTATAGGATTGTTTTATCTGTTATATGTTTAGATTATATGCTAATTTTAGAAAAGTTTAAATTTTCTTTTATTTTCCTCATATAATAATTCTGGGGAGACGTCCCCATAAACTGTACAGTTCATTACTATTTTATATACTCTGCATTAATTTTTAAGCTGAATATAATAAATTGTAATTTATTCATTTACAAAGTTTACCCTGGTACTAGTTATTCACTTTCATTGACTTAAGTTTAACACATTGGTAGGAATTTTTTTGGAATTTTTTTAATATTCACATTGTGTATATTTATTAAATTATTCTTCAGACACTATTAATTTTATTAATTGACAAATAGTATTTTACACATTAACTTCAGCACTTCTTGCCCTTTATGTATTAACATTTACACATTAACTTTAGCACTATTGCACTTAATATATCACTCTTGGAACATATCCACGGAAATAGTAGTACAGCACTATCTTTTGAAACAGCAGCACTTTATATAACGTCCCCTTTTTTGGGGGGGGGGGGGGGCATTGTATATATTTATCTACCAGTGGTAGTTATAATCCCATTACTAAAACGTTAACTCCAGATTCCTTCAGCTTCCTTAGCGCCCTCACTTCCTATCCATAGTATTCCACTATTTTTAGATTGATGCAATATTCAGTACACCGGAACAATCTAGAGCTTGGGGCTTACCATCTCACCCCCCAGCAGGGCAATCACTTGCCTCTGTCGTTAGAAAGCAGTGATATCCTGAAAGACACTGCAAGCACTACAATCAACAAGACACTGCATTTACCTGAAACAACATTGTTCACCACAACCCTGCCTAAAGTTTATTACCTAGTTTCTAGTATGGAGATCCCTTCAAACTTCCTAGAGGAACTATGCAGCTTGATAACCACAACGACTTGGATGACAAGCTCTACACGACACCTAATAACAACTTCCCTTGCTGGTACCGCCAATCCACTCAAACTGATCTTAGCACAATGAAAAGTGGGAGAGGTGGCACTTTGGGACCCCAGCGTCCACATACCTTTAAAACACCAGCGATAGACCTGGAACACAAGGCTATAGAATCGGTGGTGCACCACATGAGAGTGTCAGCGAAAAGAACAGAGGTTGTAGTGAAGAGTCCTTTTAACCTACCTCAAGCCTGTGCCTTCACAGTTGAAAAGACCTCAATAAATTTACCACAGAACAGGGAGATAACAGATCACAACTCGCTAGCGCTTCCATATCGAGACCGAGACTGTGGCCACAGAAATTTAACAATACATATCATGAACCCCTCTTCAACTATACAGAGGCTGCTCATGCTCCTCCGAGATGCAGAACAACCTCCACCAGCTTTGCAAAGGATGCATATGCACCACCACACAGCTTCATTGCGTTCCAGTTGGGACCCTGGCGGTTGGTCTGCCCTCCGTGGGCAGGAGGCTGTTTGGAGGTAACTGATCACCATCTCCTAAGCGGCTTGTTCACTGCTGCAGAGGGCCATTCTCAGACTGTTTTTTCTTCTTTTTTAGGGGGGGGGAGGGGCGACGAGACATAGAATAACCTGCTTACCCTTACTCTAGGAGTAAGGTTAATATTTGAACATCTAATATATCAGAGGTGACACCCAGCTCCCCACACGCGTGCTGCTGAGCATGAATGCGGGGACTATAAACCTCTAATAGTTAACATTCAAATGCTTCTATATTTTAAAACTAGATTTACTTCTGTATATTCGAAGCTTATAGACCTATAATATTTGTAACTAGCTTTGTTTAATTAATACTGCAATTGCACACTAACCATAGAGGCTGCTTTGGTGTCTGACCTTTGATGTTATTTTTCACTTTAACAAGCAATATATTCTGTGAACCTCATATGTTAATGTTGTGGCTTTCACTATGCTGAGATGTGTTCCTTTTTCTTTAATACATTCACCACGCTCTTAGCGCAGGCTGGCCCTGCACCAATACTACTATTCTTAAGAGAAGAAAAAGGGATTATACGACTTTGATCCTTACGTTATATGTGAATGTAAACCCTATCTACAGAGCAGTTTAGTATGGCATTGGCTTTTTTTCCCCCCCATATCACCTTAATTAATAAGAACACATAGCTCAGATTATCAACATGCACAATGCTATGCTAGATCTACTCCCAACAACTTAAATCCCAGTTAACTCCTAAATATATACCACAAAATTGCTATTATTATCCATATTACCAGCATAGTCCACTTCATGTTTTAATGCACTAGTTACTTTAGCCAAGAATACCTTTTTATGGTCATTTATATAACGCTATAGCCTTATATGTCTTAACCACATAGTCAATGAGCGAATCATTAAACCTGTCTCACCGATAGTACCCCCTAGGGTTAATGTACAATTCTTCAAATTCTGAATATCCTTGCCCCAGATGTAAATTGTGTGCCCTATTTCATAGACTACAAATGTAAAGTGATTGG
The DNA here is from genome assembly GCF_027579735.1 of Bombina bombina. Taxonomy (NCBI): domain Eukaryota; kingdom Metazoa; phylum Chordata; class Amphibia; order Anura; family Bombinatoridae; genus Bombina; species Bombina bombina. The sequence continues at coordinate 1,250,398,146 of NC_069500.1, forward strand.
AATATATTTTTTGGGAAATTCCACCAAGTAACCTACCTTCTCCAGCTATACTATTATTGGACTGTCTCCCTCCCAACCATACAGGGATTGCAGAATTATTAGGCAAATGAGTATTTTGACCACATCATCCTCTTTATGCATGTTGTCTTACTCCAAGCTGTATAGGCTCGAAAGCCTACTACCAATTAAGCATATTAGGTGATGTGCATCTCTGTAATGAGAAGGGGTGTGGTCTAATGACATCAACACCCTATATCAGGTGTGCACAATTATTAGGCAACTTCCTTTCCTTTGGCAAAATGGGTCAAAAGAAGGACTTGACAGGCTCAGAAAAGTCAAAAATAGTGAGATATCTTGCAGAGGGATGCAGCACTCTTAAAATTGCAAAGCTTCTGAAGCGTGATCATCGAACAATCAAGCGTTTCATTCAAAATAGTCAAAAGGGTCGCAAGAAGCGTGTGGAAAAACCAAGGCGCAAAATAACTGCCCATGAACTGAGAAAAGTCAAGTGTGCAGCTGCCAAGATGCCAATTGCCACCAGTTTGGCCATATTTCAGAGCTGCAACATCACTGGAGTGCCCAAAAGCACAAGGTGTGCAATACTCAGAGACATGGCCAAGGTAAGAAAGGCTGAAAGACGACCACCACTGAACAAGACACACAAGCTGAAACGTCAAGACTGGGCCAAGAAATATCTCAAGACTGATTTTTCTAAGGTTTTATGGACTGATGAAATGAGAGTGAGTCTTGATGGGCCAGATGGATGGGCCCGTGGCTGGATTGGTAAAGGGCAGAGAGCTCCAGTCCAACTCAGACGCCAGCAAGGTGGAGGTGGAGTACTGGTTTGGGCTGGTATCATCAAAGATGAGCTTGTGGGGCCTTTTCGGGTTGAGGATGGAGTCAAGCTCAACTCCCAGTCCTACTGCCAGTTTCTGGAAGACACCTTCTTCAAGCAGTGGTACAGGAAGAAGTCTGCATCCTTCAAAAAAAACATGATTTTCATGCAGGACAATGCTCCATCACACACGTCCAAGTACTCCACAGCGTGGCTGGCAAGAAAGGGTATAAAAGAAGAAAATCTAATGACATGGCCTCCTTGTTCACCTGATCTGAACCCCATTGACAACCTGTGGTCCATCATCAAATGTGAGATTTACAAGGAGGGAAAACAGTACACCTCTCTGTACAGTGTCTGGGAGGCTGTGGTTGCTGCTGCACGCAATGTTGATGGTGAACAGATCAAAACACTGACAGAATCCATGGATGGCAGGCTTTTGAGTGTCCTTGCAAAGAAAGGTGGCTATATTGGTCACTGATTTGTTTTTGTTTTGTTTTTGAATGTCAGAAATGTATATTTGTGAATGTTGAGATGTTATATTGGTTTCACTGAACTTGATTCTGATTGGCTGATTCCATCAGCCAATCAGAATTTTCCTACCTTAATTCCGATTGGCTGATAGAATCCTATCAGCCAATCGGAATTCGAGTGACGCCATCTTGGATGACGTCCCTTAAAGGAACCGTCATTCGTCGGGAAGTCGTCGGAAGAAGAAGATGGGTCCGCGGTGGAGGTCTTCAAAATGGAGCCGGTCCTCATCGGATGAAGATAGAGGATGCCGCTTGGAAGAATATTGTTGCCGGTCCGGATCTACTCTTCTTCCCGGATAGGATGAAGACTTTGGAGCCTCTTCTGGACTTCTTCAGCCGTCGCTTGATAGAAGACTTCAGCCGGATGATGGATGTCTAGCCCCCGCTTGGGCTTGGATGAAGATTTCGGAGCCTGGAACGATCGGTGATACCTGGCATGGTGAAGACAAGGTAGGAAGATCTTCAGGGGCTTAGTGTTAGGTTTATTTAAGAGGGGTTTGGGTTAGATTAGGGGTATGTGGGTGGTGGGTTGTAATGTTGGGGGGGGTATTGTATGTTTTTTTTTTACAGGCAAAAGAGCTGAATTCTTTGGGGCATGCCCCGCAAAGGGCCCTTTTAAGGGCTGGTAAGGTAAAAGAGCTTTGAACTTTTGTAATTTAGAATAGGGTAGGGCATTTTTTTATTTTGGGGGTCTTTGTTATTTTATTAGGGGGCTTAGAGTAGGTGTAATTAGTTTAAAATTGTTGTAATTTTTTTCTAATGTTTGTAAATATTTTTTTATTTTTTGTAACTTAGTTCTTTTTTATTTTTTGTACTTTAGTTAGTTTATTTAATTGTATTTATTTGTAGGAATTGTATTTAATTTATTTATTGATAGTGTAGTGTTAATTGTAGATAATTGTAGGTATTGTATTTAATTTATTTATTGATAGTGTAGTGTTAGGTTTAATTGTAACTTAGGTTAGGATTTATTTTACAGGTAATTTTGTAATTATTTTAACTAGGTAGCTATTAAATAGTTATTAACTATTTAATAGCTATTGTACCTGGTTAAAATAATTACAAAGTTGCCTGTAAAATAAATATTAATCCTAAAATAGCTAAGATATAATTATAATTTATATTGTAGCTATATTAGGATTTATTTTACAGGTAAGTATTTAGATTTAAATAGGAATAATTTATTTAATAAGACAATTTATTTCGTTAGATAAAAATTATATTTAACTTAGGGGGGTGTTAGTGTTAGGGTTAGAATTAGCTTAAGGGGTTAAACAATTTATTAGAGTAGCGGTGAGCTCCGATCGGCAGATTAGGGGTTAATACTTGAAGTTAGCTGTCGGCGATGTTAGGGAGGGCAGATTAGGGGTTAATACTATTTATTATAGGGTTATTGAGGCGGGAGTGAGGCGGATTAGGGGTTAATCCATTTATTATACTAGCGGTGAGCTCCGGTCGGCAGATTAGGGGTTAATTATTGTAGGTAGCTGGCTGCGACGTTGTGGGGGGCAGATTAGGGGTTAATAAATATAATATAGGGGTCGGCGGTGTTAGGGGCAGCAGATTAGGTGTACATAGGGATAACGTAGTTGACGGCGGTGTACGGAGCGGCAGATTAGGGGTTAAAAAATTTAAATATAGTGGCGGCGATGTGGGGGGACCTCGGTTTAGGGGTACATAGGTAGTTTATGGGTGTTAGTGTACTTTAGAGCACAGTAGTTAAGAGCTTTATGAACCGGCGTTATCCCAGAAAGCTCTTAACTGTTTTTTTTCTGCGGCTGGAGTTTTGTCGTTAGATTTCTAAAGCTCACTTAAGCCACGACTCTAAATACCGGCGTTAGAAAGATCCCATTGAAAAGATAGGATACGCAAATGGTGTAGGGGGATCTGCGGTATGGAAAAGTCGCGGCTGGAAAGTGAGCGTTAGACCCTTTAATGACTGGCTCCAAATACCAGAGGGCGGTAAAAACCAGCGTTAGGAGCCTCTAACGCTGGTTTTGACGGCTACCGCCCAACTCTAAATCTAGGCCTAGCCTTCCCTGTGTTTGTTCTGTACTGCCATCTACTGACACTTTTTGGTAATGCTCCTGTTCTTTACAGTATCTTACCTCTGACCTTATTATGCATTTCCTTTTTGTGTATTACTCCGCCCTTGTAGTTTTATGATGTTTTCCTGTGTCATGGCTGCAGCTAACAGGCCTCATGTAACAAGCACTCATGTTAATTCATTGCAAGCTACGATCAGTATCATCTTTTGCCCGCAAAATACTTTAACCATTCATTCATCTGCTGTATTCATTATCTGCTGTAACCTGATATTCAGAATAAAGCAACTTTGTGGATGAACAAGGTATTGGTGAGTTCAGCTATCTGACAAGGATTGTCTGCAGTGATTGTATCTTCTTATACAGGCCAGGCATAGAGGTCTCAGCAAGGGATAGATCATTATTACAACTATCTGAGTCAGAATAGTCAAAAGATGTATAGAATTCCTACAGCCTGCTATGTATATGTGTGTGTTTAATCTGCAATCAAGCTCAGGGTCATCCGCCATCTTGTGAAAGCACATGTCGCACAAGTTTACTGCACTTCATCTGAATGTTAAAAACTGTTTCTCTGCATTGAACTGTTACCCCACCTGTCTAAGCTGCTGTTTGTCTTCTTAAAGAGACAGTACCATTTTTTGCAAAACTTGAAAAAATGTCTAGACAAGGCTCTGAGCACTCTTTTATAGCCAAATCTACGCAGATACATCATGCCTCTGAACCCGCAGATGTACAGGGAGCAGATCCTGCAGATATTGCTGAACAGAGTGTAAGACCCAAACGTACAATAAAACATCACCCGTATCCTCTCCTGCAAACCAGAGTGACTCAGGCGAGAGAGATAAAGACCCTAATCGTCAGTGCCCTATTCACAGGAAGCCTCACCCTCTTAAGAAATGTCGTGGGCTTAGGGCAAAGACTTTACAAGAGCGCAGGGAGATTCTCCAGAAACTTGGAGTATGCTATAGGTGTTGTGCTTCTTATGGTCACTTTGCTAAAGACTGTAAAGATGTTATAAAGTGCACAGAATGCAGTAGCGACAGACACGTTACAGCTATGCATCCTACTCCACTTCCAGACAACCCAAAGCAGCTAACTGACTCCACCCCTGTCTCAATTCATGGCGGGGAGCAACAAAGTCGTGCTCCAGTCACAGCGAGTGTTTCCTCTGCATGTACAGAAGTCTGTGGAGAAGGCTTAGACTACAAATGCTGTGCCAAGGTATGTCTAGTCAAGATTTACCCACAGGATCAACCTGAGAAAGTTGCTAGGATGTATGCTATAATAGATGAACAGAGCAACAGATCCCTGGTTAAGCCTAAATTCTTTGAGATCTTCGGCATAGAGGGTCATGCAACACCGTATACTCTCATAACCTGCTCTGGTCGTGTAGAGGCCTTTGGCAGAAGGGCCAATGGATTCATGGTCTCTCATATCAAAGGAAACGAAGGCATACCCCTACCAACATTAGTTGAGTGTGACCAGATACCAGGCGAAAGGGAAGAGATTCCTACTCCAGAGGCTGCCTATCACCATCCTCACTTAAGGCACCTTGTTGATGAGATTCCGGCAATGGACATGAATGCTGAAATCTTGGTCCTGCTAGGAAGAGACATTCTCAGAGTACATAAAGTACGTGAGCAGTGCAATGGACCTGACAATGCCCCTTATGCACAAAGACTTGATCTAGGCTGGGTGATAGTGGGTGATGTAAGCTTGAATAGTATGCGTACGTCATCTGAGATCCACTCCTTCAAAACTTACATATTAGAAAATGGACGTGCATCACACTTCAAACAGTGCTCTCGCCATCATGAAGTAAGGGAGAAGCCTCCTGACATCATCCAAATACCTGATGTTACTCCTATCCTTTGTGATGACAATCTGGGTACCACAGTGTTTTGTACCACAAGTGATGACAACAAAATAGCCTTGTCAGTTGAAGACAGGAAATCATCTAAGCCCAAACAATGGCATTATGTTCCATCTGAAATTAATCCTGCAGATCATGCCACCAGGCCAGTGTCTGCAAGTGTCTTTGCAAATTCTTCTTGGTTAACAGGCCCTGAATTCCTGCTGGATCATCCAGAAGAAACCACAGCTGATGTCTGCAGTCTTCTAGAACCTGACAACGATCCAGAGATTCGTCCTGAAGTAAAAACCCTTGTCACCAGAACTGAATAAAGACTCGTCTTGGGCTGTCAACGCTTTGAACGTTTCTCCAAGTGGACAAGGCTTGTACGTACCATTGCAAGGTTAGTCCACATTACACACTGCTTTCACACAAAGCCCACAGATGCTCACTGTCAAGATTGGCACGTGTGCCAAAGGTTTCTTTCTGCAAAGGATATTGCTGAAAGTAAACTGTTCATAATACGCAGTTTACAACAGGATGTCTTTGGCTCAGAAAGTAAATGTATCCGTGACATAAGGGGCATTCCAAAAAACAGTCCTATAGCTAACCTGAACCCATTCTTTGACAATGATCATTCCGAGCCAGCTCCACCACTTCAAAAACTCCAAGAGTGCTGGTACCCGCCTTTCTTCAGAGTGTATCATCTACATAAGCCAAAACAAATCAGGGTAGTGTTCGACTCCGGTGGCCAAGCAAATAGCAAACGATGGGCAGTGCTGTTCACTTGCATGAGTGTGCGTGCAGTACACATTGAAGTAATAGAAAATATGGATGCCTCAAGCTTCATAAATGCTCTAAGGCGATTCCTTGCCATCAGAGGACCAGTCAAAACATTAAGATCTGACTGTGGAACTAATTTCGTTGGAGCCTGTTGAGAGCTACATCTCAACTCTAGGCCAATTCAAGACCTTTTAACTGAAAGGGGCTGTACATGGATTTTCAATCCTCCTCATTCTTCCCATATGGGTGGCTCCTGGGAGAGAATGATAGGCATCACACGTAAAATACTGGACTCCATGCTTATGGACTTGAAATCCACAAGACTCACCCATGAGATTCTAACCACCTTCCTGGCAGAAGCATCTGCCATAATCAATTCAAGACCACTTGTTCCAGTTTCTGTAGATCCAGAGGCCCCAATTCTCCTTTCTCCAGCTACTCTTCTTACCCAGAAGCTTGGGTCTGTTCCTGTTCCCCCTGGAGACTTTAAAACAGGAAATCTGTGCTACAATCAGTGGAAGCGAGTACAACACCTTGCCAACTGCTTCTGGAATCGTTGGAAGATGGAGTATCTCTCTACTCTGCAAGGACGCAGGAAATGGCAACATCTGAACCCTAACATCAAGGTTGGAGATCTTGTTCTCCTCAAGGACCAGCAAGCTGAAAAAATCGAATGGCCCATGGGACTGATTGTAAAGAGCATTCCTAGTGATGATGGAAAGGTGCGTAAGGTGGAGGTGAAAGTTGCAAGACAAGGGACTATAAAAACTTTCATCAGACCGATCACAGAACTTATCTTGCTCTTGTCCTTTGGAGACTGAACTTACTAATGTATGCTGTTGGATTCTTCCTGTGACTTCAAGAGGGAAGTATCTTGAACTTTAATTGAAACAACTTGAAGTTTATATTATAGTTGTTCTTGCATTATATGTATGTTCTCCTTATATCTTTCAGGTCTTCAAGACATCTCTGCAAATTACATTGTTATGCATAACTTCCGTTATGATTTAAATAGTGACATTTATTATGCCAGACGGGGAGTGTGCTGCCTCAATGAGGCATAGAATATTACATAGCCTCTGTTATGTTCATGTTGTTATAGTTAAGAAATCATATATTTTTATGCCATTGTTTTCTAGGCTTCCCTGTGTTTGTTCTGTACTGCCATCTACTGACACTTTTTGGTAATGCTCCTGTTCTTTACAGTATCTTACCTCTGACCTTATTATGCATTTCCTTTTTGTGTATTACGCCGCCCTTGTAGTTTTATGATGTTTTCCTGTGTCATGGCTGCAGCTAACAGGCCTCATGTAACAAGCATTCATGTTAATTCATTGCAAGCTACGATCAGCATCATCTTTTGACCGCAAAATACTTTAACCATTCATTCATCTGCTGTATTCATTATCTGCTGTAACCTGATATTCAGAATAAAGCAACTTTGTGGATGAACAAGGTATTGGTGAGTTCAGCTATCTGACAAGGATTGTCTGCAGTGATTGTATCTTCTTATACAGGCCAGGCATAGAGGTCTCAGCAAGGGATAGATCATTATTACAACTATCTGAGTCAGAATATACATAACTGAAATTTGTTAGAAAAAAATCTACTACTCATTTGAAATTCAGAGTAAATGCTATTGTATTGTCTTGTTATCTTGCATTTATTGATTATGCAAATCTACTGTTTACTGGTCCTTTAACACTATTGACTCATAGTCAATATTGATAGATGACATTGTTAGTTACATCTGTATTCATAATATGTATTCTATATGTTGAGCTCTGTAATACATTTCTTTTGAGAGCAATTGTGTGATGCTTCAATACCTTGTTTGCATGCCAAAATTTACCTCAATTAAAAAAAACAAAAAAAAAACTTTATTCCAAACTTGTTTGGCGAATTAAAAAGGCTCAGAGACCTCAAAAAATGGCACAAAACAAAACACAGGTAGACAAACAGGTAGCATCTGACATGTTTCGCGCCCTCTACAGGCGCTTACTCATAGACATGTTCTATGTCTAACCATGATCCTATAAATACCCCCACCATTTACATATTAACCAATTAGTGCACAATAAAAACAAACATAATGTGTCTTAAAGGGGAATACAAATACAGGACACAAGTTATTAAGAACAACAGAACCTCTAAATAAAGTATATAATGTTAGTATATAATTGTTCTTCAAAATAAAAATACTAAAAAAGTGGAAAAATATCATAAATTATGTTATAACAAAAGAATAATAACCAAAGCATAAATAAATGCAAAATAATTTACAAAAATATGTACAAAAAAATATGTATATAAATACATAAAAAGGAAAAAATAATGACAAAGTGAGGACAGGAGGTGTATCCTAACAGGAGGAAAATTGAAGGTACCCAAAGTTACAATACATGATAACAAAATGAGCCCACTATGGAAAATTATTAATGTCAATATTCATATTTTCCAACTTATTCAAACCCACAAATTGATTAAAAAACAAAAGATAATACAATCTGGGATGAGGGAGAAAGTTGCTGGAATTGAAGAAAATGAGAGTCAAGGCCCAACATTATAAATAGCAAAGCTATTATGTGTCAATAAAGTCATTTATATCCCTATTCATACCTAATGGGCTTCGTGTCTTTAATTTTAATATCCAGAAGAGCTCTTTTTTCTCCAAAATGTTATATTTGTTACCTTCTCTAGGGGGCACTATTGCCCTATCAATGACCTGAATAGACATATCTGCTTTATTGGTGAAATGTTCACTTTTAAAATGAATAGCAACTGCAGATTCTTTTACATAATTTTTAACATCACGGGCATGTTCACCAAATCTTGTTCTTATTTGTTTCGAAGTCTGACCTAAATATTGGCACTGGCATAAGTTACCGGTAATTAGATAGACAACGAAGGTAGTTTGCATAAAAATCTATGCTATACCTCCTAGAATTAATGCTACAAATAAAATTGGTACCCAAGAGAACATGTATACACATACTGCAATTTCTACTACAGCGTCTGAAGTTACCCTTTTTAGTGGGCCAAGTATGCTTTGATGTATTGTTACTCTTTTGCACCAAGCTAGGGGACAATATTTGACCAAGAGTTTTCGATTTTTGGGGGGGACAAATTGGCATTTGTCAATAAATGGTTTTAAATAATCATCCCCTCTTAGTAGATGAAGATGTTTTTTTAAATTTTTGACAATTTCAGGGAATTGGCGAGAGAATTCTGTAGTAAATACTATAGAATTTTTTAAATCTTTTTCTTTTTGTCTTACAGTACTGGCGTTGTTATGATGAATGTTCCAAGTTTTAACTTCATTGCAGTATTTTTCTAATTAATTTGCATCATAACCTCTACATATGAGTCTGTTTTTAAGTTCAATATATTGTTGGTCATAAATCATCTCAGATTTGGTATTTCATTTTAAGCGAATAAATAAATAATAAATTAATAAATTAATTGACTCTTGGGTATAGATTGTATAAGATGACCTGAGTGTTGTGAAGGGGCATGTAAAATTGTATTACCCGCAGTGGGTTTTCTATATGTCTTGGAGACTATAGTGTTGTCAATGATTTGTAAAGTAAGATCCAAATAGTTTACCTTTCCAGTTCCTGGCTATTGATAGTTTAGCTGCCATCAATACTGTGATTAATAGACAGCATTTGGGGAGGGTCTGTTTGTGCAATTTAAGATGGAGGAGTGCAGTTTCGGGAGGCAGACTCTCGGTCAGATTGAGGAGCTGGCATAATGTGAGCAATTTGAAACAAAAAGGTTTGATGACAGGGCATGACCACTAGGTGTTGTGAATCTCCAATCTGCGAGCAACCTCGCCAGCATAAGGGGAGCAGGTGTGGAACATCTTATTCAGTTTAGATGGCACATAGTGCCATCTGGTGAGCAGTTTGTAGAAAAGCTCCTAGAGGGTCATGTAGTGGATGTATTGTTTGGTGTGTGCTATCGCTATGCTCCAGGCTTTTTCTGGAAGAGTTTGTTCCCAGTCTTTTTTTCCAGGCTAAAATGTGTTTGGTTTTGGTCAAGTTTTGGGAGTTTAGGATACATTGATAGTGATGAGAGAGAGGGTACAGGAGTTGTATTTCCGTTTGAATTCTAGTTTTCCATATGGTGAGGGGTCTCAGAGGGGCATTGAGAAATCCCTAAGATTTCATTAGTGAGAGAAGCCTCAATAAGTCAAAATGGAATTTAGCTGGTGTGGAGGTCTTTTCTATAAAGCTATTGTGTGTCATAAGTTCTTTCTCAAGATAACAATATTTTGATATATGGGAGTGGTCAGATACCAATAACTGCATCTCTTGTGTATATATATATATCATGGAGTACAATTGAGCATTTATGTGGGGAGTGGAAGCCTTTTACATTCTGAGTAAATATCTAGATGGGCTTAGATTAGGTAGGTAATCTAGAGTGGAGCATAGTAGATTGCAAATTTAAGACCTGATTCCAGGGTAGAGTTCTCTTTGCTGTATGCATGATCTGTATATAATTCAAGCAAAAGCTGGGAACAGCAGTGTGAAGAACTGCCAAAAAGGTAAAAACCTATTAACAGAAAATTAATTTTATTAATGTACTGTTTGCTCAGGCCAATACATAAAAGTATATATAGTTTGATATAAAAAGGCCAACAATGTAAAAAAACAATAACTGTGAAACAAACCAACTTAATAAACATTCACCCAGATTACAAGTTATGCTAAACCGGGTGCGTAACTAATGGAAAAAAATGAGCGGTATTGCACTCTCCATAGCGCTGCCATTACAAGCTACTGAAAACCCTTCTTTTGTTGTGCGGTATGGTGCGGGGTGCGATAAGCTCCATACTGCACAAAACCCAAGGCCTGTTTTGACATGCTCATGCACATTTTCCCCCATAGACATCAATGGAGAAAAAGTGTTCGAAAAAAAACTAACACCTGTGATCGCGGAATCGCGATAGCTATAACGCATTCCCCATTTATGTATATGGGGAAAAGAAAGTTACGTTAAAATCTAACACCCTAACATAAACTCCTAGCCTAAATACCCCTAATCCACCGCCCCTCGACATTGCCGACACTAAATAAAGTTATTAGCCCCAAAACCGCAACCCCCTCACATCGCTGACACTAAATAGACCTATTAACCCCTAAACCACTGGCCCCCACATCGCTACTACTATAACAAAGTTATTAACCCCTAAACCACCGGCCCCCACATCGCAACATACTCAATTAAACTATCCCCTATAATTAAATTTACAACACTAACTATCTTAAAATGAATAAAAACTTACCTGTGAAATAAAAAAAATAAGATTAAACTATATATTAACCTAACATTACTATATTAAAAGAAAGAAAAAAACGAAAAAGAAAAAACCAAAGTTACAAAATTAAAAAATCTTAACACTACAAACATTTTAAAAAATTCTAACATTACAAAAAAATATACTAAAATTAAGAAAAATAACAAAAAACCTAACATTACCAAAAATAACAAACACCAAAATTACGAAAAATAATAAAACACTAACAGGCTAGATTACGAGTTTTGCGTTAGAAGCTGTGCGGTGCTAACGAGCAGTTTATGCTCACTGGTCACTTACAGACAGCGCTGGTATTACAGGTTTTGCAAACCCGGCGTTAACCGCAAAAAAGTGATCGTAGAGCAAAATTTTGCTCCACATCTCACCTGAATACCAGCACTGCTTAGGAATCAATGGGGGCGGGCTGGCTGCAAAAAAGCAGCGTAAAGCTCCTAACGCAGCCCCATTGATTCCTATTGGGAAAATACATTTATGTCTACACCTAACACCCTAACATGAACCCCGAGTTTAAACACCCCTTATCTTACACTTATTAACCCCTAATCTGCCGCTCCCGACATCGCCAACACATATATTATATTATTAACCCCTAATCTGCCGCTCTGGACACCGCCGCCACCTACATTATACTTATGAACCCCTAATCTACTGCCCCCAACATCGCAGACACCTACATTATATTTATTAACCTCTAATCTGCCACCCCCAATGTCGCCGCAACCTACCTACACTTATTAACCCCTAATCTGCTGCCCCCAACGTCGCCGCCACTAGATTAAAGTTATTAACACCTAAACCTAAGTCTAACCCTAACATCCCCTAACTTAAATATAATTTAAATAAATATAAATAAAATTACTATCATTAACTAAATTATTCCTAAACTAAATACTTACCTATAAAATAAACCCTAAGCTAGCTACAATATAACTTACTAGTCCTAAAGCCCGTGTACACGGGCCAATTTTTTAGGTACCGCGGTTCCAACCCTTGCTCCCTCTCTCTCTCCCCTCTCTTTTGCGCTTTCTCTCTCTCCCCCCTCTCTTTTGAGTTCTCTCTCTCCCCCTTATTTTGCACTCTCCCCCCTCTTTTGCTCTCTCTCTCTCCCCTTTTTTGCGCTCTCCCCCCTCTTGCGCTCTCTCTCCCCCCTCTTTTGCTCTCTCTCTCCCACCTCTTTTGCTCTCTCTCCCCTCTTTTGCTCGCTCTCTCTCTTCCCCCCCTCATCTGCTCTCTCCCCCCTCTTGCTCTCTTTCGCCCTCTTTCGCTCTCTCTCCCCTATTTTGCTCTCTCTCTCCCCTATTTTGCTCTCTCCCCCCTCTTTTGCTCTCTCTCTCCCCCCCCTCTTTTGCTCTTTCTCTACCCCCTCTTTTGCGCTCTCTCTCTCTCCCTCTCTTTTGCTCTCTCTCCCTCTCTCTTTTGCTCTCTCTCCCTCTCTCTTTTGCTCTCTCTCCCTCTCTCTTTTGCTCTCTCCCCCCCTCTCTTTTGCTCTCTCTTCCCCTCTCTTTTGCTCTCTCTCTCCCCCTCTCTTTTTCTCTCTCTTCCCCTCTTTTGCACTCTATCTTCCCCTCTTTTGCGCTCTCTCCCCCTTCTCTTTTGCGCTCTCTCCCCCTCTCTTTTGTGCACTCTCTCTCCCCCTCTCTCTTTTAAACTCTCTCTCCCCCCCTCTCTTTTGAGCTCTCTCTCCCCCTCTCTCTTTTGAGCTCTCTCTCCCCTCCTCTCTTTTGAGCTCTCTCTCCCCCCCTCTCTTTTGAGCTCTCTCTCCCCCCCTCTCTTTTGAGCTCTCTCTCCCCCCCTCTCTTTTTTGCTCTCTCTCCCCCCTTTTTTGCGCTCTCTCCCCCTCTTTTTTGCGCTCTCTCCCCCTCTTTTTTGCGCACTCTCCCCCTCTCTTTTGTGCTTTCTCCCCCTTGCGCTCTCTCCCCCTCTTTTTTGCGCTCTCTCCCCCTCTCTTTTGCACTCTCTCCCCCTCTCTTTTGCACTCTCTCTGTCCCTCTTTTGTTCTCTCTCTCCCTCTTTTGCTCTCTCTCTCCCTCTTTTGCACTCTGTCTCCCCCTTCTCTTTTAAACTCTCCCCCTCTCTTTTGCGCTCTCTCCCCCCCTCTCTTTTGAGCTCTCTCTCTCCCCCCTCTTTTTTGCTCTCTCTCCCCCTCTTTTTTGCGCTCTCTCTCCCTCTTTTTTGCGCTCTCTCCCCCTCTTTTTTGCGCACTCTCCCCCTCTCTTTTGTGCTTTCTCCCCCTTGTGCTCTCTCCCCCTCTTTTTTGCGCTCTCTCCCCCTCTCTTTTGCACTCTCTCCCCCTCTCTTTTGTTCTCTCTCTCCCTCTTTTGCTCTCTCTCTCCCTCTTTTGCACTCTGTCTCCCCCTTCTCTTTTAAACTCTCCCCCTCTCTTTTGCGCTCTCTCCCACCTCTCTTTTGAGCTCTCTCTCTCCCCCTCTTTTGTGCGCTCTCTCTCCCCCTCTTTTGTGCTCTCCCCCTCTCTTGCACTCTCTCCCCCTCTCTTGCGTTCTCTCCCCCTTTCTTTTGCGCTCTCTCCCCCTCTTTTTTGTGCTCTCTCCCCCTCTCTTTTGTGCTCTCTCCCCCTCTCTTTTGTGCTCTCTCCCCCTCTCTTTTGCGCTCTCTCTCTCTTCCTCTTTTGCGCTCTCTCTCTCTCCCTCTTTTGCACTCTCTCTCTCCCTCTTTTGCGCTCCCCCCTCTCTTTTGAGCTCTCTCCCCCCTCTCTCTCCCCCTCTTTCTCTCCCACTCTTTTGCGCTCTCTCTCCCTCTTTTGCTCTCTCTCTCCCTCTTTTGCTCTTCCCCCCTCTTCTGCTTGCTTTCTTTCCTTCCTTCCTTCCTCTGTTTTGGTCTCTCCCGCGTGCTCCCGCGAGGCCACGCCCCATCGTCACACCCGCCGGCCACACCCCTCGTCACGCCCGCCGGCCACGCCCCCTCGTCATGCCTGCCACGCCCATCGACCACGCCCCCATCACGGCACGCACAACGCCGGTCACGCCCCCACCAGGCAGCTTCCGCAGTGCGCACTACTCTGCAGCTGAAGGCCAGGTATGTTTGTCACGTGCAGTCTCTACTGCCCATGACTGCATCTGACAAACATACTTGGCCAATTATTATATAGGATAGTTACATTGTATCTAGCTTAGGGTTTATGTTTATTTTACAGGCAAGTTTGTATTTATTTTAACTAGGTAGAATAGTTATTAAATAGTTATTAACTATTTAATAACTACCTAGCTAAAACAAAGACAAAAGTACCTGTAAAATAAAACCTAACCTAAGTTACAATTACACCTAACACTACCACTATAATTAAATTAATTCCCTAAATTAAATTATCTAAAGTACAAAAAACAAAAACACTAATTACAGAAAATAAAAAACAAATTACAAGATTTTTTTTAACTAATTACAATTAATCTAATCCCCCTAACAAAATAAAAAAGCCCCCCAAAATTAAAAAAAGCCCTACCCTACACTAAATTACAAATAGCCCTTAAAAGGGCCTTTTGCGGGGCATTGCCCCAAAGTAATCAGCTCTTTTACCTGTAAAAAAAATTACAAATCCTCCCTAACATTAAAACCCACCACCCACACAACCAACCCAACTCTAAAACCCACTCAATCCCCCCTTAAAAAAACCTAACACTAACCCCCTGAAGATCACCCTACCGGGAGACGTCTTCACCCAACTGGGCAGAAGTGGTCCTCCAGACGGGCAGAAGTCTTCATCCAGATGGCATCTTCTATCTTCATCCATCCGGCATGGAGCGGAGCATTCTGTTCTTTCCACGGCTACGACTGAATGAAGGTTCCTTTAAATGACGTCATCCAAGATCGCGTCCCTTCAATTCCGATTGGCTGATAGAATTCTATCAGCCAATTGGAATTAAGGTAGGAAAAATCCTTTTGGCTGATGCAATCAGCCAATAGGATTGAACTTCAATCCTATTGGCTGATCCAATCAGCCAGTAGGATTGAGCTGGCATTCTATTGGCTGTTCCAATCAGCCAATAGAATGCCAGCTCAATCCTATTGGCTGATTGCATTAGCCGAGAGGATTTTTTCTACCTTAATTCTATCAGCCAATCGGAATTGAAGGGACGCCATCTTGGGTGACATCATTTAAAGGAACCTTCATTCAGTCGTAGCCGTGGAAACAAGAGGATGCTCTGCGTCGGATGTCTTGAAGATGGACCCGCTACGCGCTGGATGGATGAAGATAGAAGATGCCGTCTGGATGAAGACTTCTGCCCGTCTGGAGGACCACTTCTGCCCGGCTTGGATGAAGACTTCTGCCCGTCTGGAGGACCACTTCTGCCCGGTTGGGTGAAGACGTCTCCCGGTAGGGTGATCTTCAGGGGGTTAGTGTTAGATTTTTTTAAGGGGGGATTGGGTGGGTTTTAGAGTAGGGTTGGTTGTGTGGGTGGAGGGTTTTAATGTTGGGGGGATTTGTATTTTTTTTCAGGTAAAAGAGCTGATTACTTTGGGGCAATGCCCCGCAAAAGGCCCTTTTAAGGGCTATTTGTAATTTAGTGTAGGGTATTGCTTTTTTTATTTTGTGGGGATTTTTATTTTGTTAGGGGGATTAGATTAGGTGTAATTAGTTTAAAAATCTTGTAATTAGTTTTTTTTGTACTTTAGATAATTGTATTTAATTTAGGGAATTAATTTAATTATAGTGTAGAGTTAGGTGTAATTGTAACTTAGGTTAGGTTTTATTTTACAGGTACTTTTGTATTTATTTTAGCTAGGTGGTTATTAAATAGTTAATAACTATTTAATAACTATTCTACCTAGTTAAAATAAATACAAACTTGTCTGTAAAATAAAAATAAACCCTAAACTAGCTACAATGTAATTATTAGTTATATTGTAGCTAGCTAAGGGTTTATTTTATAGGTATTTAGTTTTAAATAGGAATAATTTAGTTAATGATAGGAATTTTATTTATATTTATTTAAATTATATTTGTTAGGGGGGGTTAGGGGTTAATAACTTTAATATAGTGGCAGCGACGTTGGGGGTGTCAGATTAGGGGTTAATAAATGTAGGTAGGTGTTGGCGATGTTAGGGACGGCAGATTAGAGGTTAATAAAATTTAACTAGTGTTTGCGAGGCAGGAGTGCGGCGGTTCAGGGGTTAATATATTTATTATAGTGGCGGCGATGTCCGGTTCGGCAGATTAGGGGTTAATTTTTTTAAAAGTGTTTGCGATGTGGGGGGGCCTCGGTTTAGGAGTTAATAGTTTATGAGTTTTAGTGTACTTTTTAGCACTTTAGTTACGAGTTTTATGCTACGGCGTTGTAGTGTAAAACTCTTAACTACTGACTTTTAAATGCGGTACCAGGCTTGACAGGAGAGGGTCTACTGCTCATTTTTTGGCAGACCGGCGCTATGCAAGTCTCATTGAAAAAAAGAGGATACGCAATTGACGTATGTGGATTTGCGGTATTTCCGAGTCTGGCCCAAAAAGTGAGTGGTACACCTGTACCTGCAAGACTCGTAATATCAGTGGGCATTAAAAAGCAGCGTTGAGACCGGCCTAACGCAAGACTCGTAATCTAGCCATGCGATTACAAAAAATAATAAACAAAATTATCCAAAATAATAAAAAATAAACCTAATCTAGTAGCCCTATAAAAACTTAAAAGCTACCCCAAAATACAAAGATCCCCTAACCTAACAATAAACTACCAATAGCCCTTAAAAGGGCCTTTTGTAGGGCATTGCCCTAAGTTAAACAGCTCCTTTACATTAGAAAATTACAAAGTCGCCCCTAACAGTAAACCCCCCACCCAACCAAACCCCCAAAATAAAAAAAAACTAAGCTACATATTGCCCCTAAAGGGGACTTTGTATTGGCATTGCCCTTAAAAAGACATTCAGGGGGCGTGTCCGGGCACCGGCCATGTTAGGAAGCAAAATTAGGAGCTCCTCGAATCTTATTAATAATCCGCCGATTATTATGCTAAAGTAGTGGAATCATTATATACACTTCAAGAACAAGCTTCATGGAACACTACTGCATCAATTGATACTGATCCTTTACAAATCATTATGTGTTGAGCCCTAATCTGGACCATTAGAAACACGAGTTGCGAAACAAGATAGAGCAAAAGATGAACAGAGGCTACAACAGTCTTTTAAGGGAGCTGAGAGCTCCGTACCTTGAGGGAAGTGAAACACACTTTGAACCTAATGCTGTAGAGAGCGACCATTTGTGGGCCTTGCAACCACTCTCACCAGAATATAGCCTCTTACAATGAGGCAGTGCTCACAACCTATTCAGAGGAAAGTCACGGTGCAGTGACATCTCTACCCCTGATGTCTGTGCCGGCCGAGGAGGAGGCGGGTGATCCTTCAGAGCGAGGCACAAGTGGAGTGCAGCAGAGAGCGGCGATCATAACCCTAGTTAAGGCAGAGGGAGTCCCAGCAAGGCGTGGAGCACAGGGGAATAGACTGTTCACCCAGGAGTGGGATGGTTTAGATTCTGGAGATATTATTTCCATAGTGGATTTCGCCCCACCTAACAGAGATGGAGACGCTACCATTCTATCGGCGAGATTACGAGTTTGGCGTTAGCCTTAAAAAGCAGCGTTGAGAGGTCCCAACGCTGCTTTTTATCTAACGCTGGTATTACGAGTCTGGCAGGTACAGGCTCATCACTCACTTTTCTTCCGCGACTCGAGGCTACCGCAAATCACTTTACGTCAATTGCGTATCCTATCTTTTTAATAAGATTTGCCTAAAGCTGGTATTACAAGTCTTGGAAGAAATGAGCGTTAGACCCTATCAGTCAGTAGTTAAGAGTTTTATGGGCTAACGCCGTAACATAAAACTCTTAACTAAAGTGCTAAAAAGTACACTAACACCCATAAACTACCTATTAACCCCTAAACTGCGCCCCCCCCACATCGGAAACACCTAAATAAATATATTAACCCCTAATCTGCCGACCGGACATCGCCGCCACTGTAATAAATATATTAACCCCTAAACCGCCGCACTCCCACCTCGCAAACACTAGTTAAATTTTATTAACCCTTAATCTGCCGTTCCTAACATCGCCGACACCTACTTACATTTATTAACCCCTAATCTGCCACCCCCAACGTCGTCGCTACTATATTAAAGGTATTAACCCCTAAACCTAACCCTAACCCCCCTAACTTAAATATAATTTAAATTAAACAAAATAAATTTAACATAATTAAATAAATTAATCCTATTTAAAACTAAATACTTACCTATAAAATAAACCCTAAGATAGCTACAATATAACTAATCGTTACATTGTAGCTAGCTTAGGGTTTATTTTTATTTTACAGGCAACTTTGTATTTATTTTAACTGTAAAATAAACCCTACCCTAAATTACAATTACACCTAACACTACACTATCATTAAATAAATTACCTAAACTACCTACAATTAAATACAATTAAAGTAAATAAACTAAATTATGAAGAAAAACCCCCCACTAAATTACAGAAAATAAAAAAAGAATTACAAGAATTTTAAACTAATTACACCTACTCTAATCCCTCTAATAAAATAAAAAATCCCCCCAAAATAATAAAATTCCCTACCCTATACTAAATTACAAATAGCCTTTAAAGGGCCTTTTGCAGGGCATTGTCCCAAAGTAATCAGCTCTTTCACCTGTAAAAAAAATACAATATCCCCCCGCCCAACATTAAAACCCACCACCCACACACCCAACCCTACTCTAAAACCCACCCAATCCCACCTTAAAAACACCTAACACTACCCTCCTGAAGATCTCCCTACCTTGAGGCGTCTTCACCCAGCCAGGCACAAGTGGTCCTCCAGAGGGGCAGAAGTCTTCATCCGATCCGGGCAGAAGAGGTCTTCCAAGCGGCAGAAGTCTTCATCCAAGCGGCATCTTCTATCTTCATCCATCTGGAGTGGAGCGGGTCCATCTTCAATCCAGCCGACGCGGAGCCATCCTCTTCAAACGACGTCCTAACGAAGAATGAAAGTTCCTTTAAATGACATAATCCAAGATGGCGTCCCTTGAATTTCGATTGGCTGATAGGATTCTATCAGCCAATCGGAATTAAGGTAGGAAAAATCCTATTGGCTGATTGGATCAGCCAATAGGATTGAGCTCACATTCTATTGGCTGTTCCAATCAGCCAATAGAATGCGAGCTCAATCCTATTGGCTGATTGGATCAGCCAATAGGATTTTTCCTACCTTAATTCCGATTGGCTGATAGAATCCTATCAGCCAATCGGAATTCAAGGGATGCCATCTTGGATGACGTCATTTAAAGGAACCTTCATTCTTCGTTAGGACGTTGTTTGAAGAGGATGGCTCCGCGTCGGCTGGATTGAAGATGGACCCGCTCCGGATGGATGAAGATAGAATATGCCGCTTGGATGAAGACTTCTGCCGCTTGGAGGACCTCTTCTGCCCGGATTGGATGAAGACTTCTGCTCCTCTGGAGGACCACTTGTGCCTGGCTGGGTGAAGACGGCTCAAGGTAGGGAGATCTTCAGAGGGGTAGTGTTAGGTTTTTTTGAGGGGGGATTGGGTGGGTTTTAGAGTAGGGTTGGGTATGTGGGTGGTGGGTTTTAATGTTGGGGGGTATTGTAATTTTTTTACATGTGAAAGAGCTGAAAACTTTGGGGCAATGCCCCGCAAAAGGCCCTTTTAAGGGCTATTTGAAATTTAGTATAGGGTAGGGAATTTTATTATTTTGGGGGGATTTTTTATTTTATTAGGGGGATTAGAGTAGGTGTAATTAGTTTAAAATTCTTGTAATTCTTTTTTATTTTCTGTAATTTAGTGTTTTTTTTCATAATTTAGTTTATTTAATTTAATTGTATTTAATTGTAGGTAGTTTAGGTAATTTATTTAATGATAGTGTAGTGTTAGGTGTAATTGTAACTTAGGTTAGGGTTTATTTTACAGGTAATTTTGTACTTATTTTGGCTAGGTAGTTATTAAATAGTTAATAACTATTGTACCTAGTTAAAATAAATACAAACTTGCCTGTAAAATAAAAATAAACCCTAAGCTAGCTACAATGTAACTATTAGTTATATTGTAGCTAGCTTAGGGTTTATTTTATAGGTAAGTATTTAGTTTGAAATAGGATTAATTTATTTAATTATGTTAAATTTATTTTGTTTAATTTAAATTATATTTAAGTTAGGGAGGGGTTAGAGTTAGACTTAGGTTTAGGGGTTAATAAATTTATAATAGTGGCGGCGACGTTGGCAGCGGCAGATTAGGGGTTAATAAATTTAATATAGTTGCGGCAACATTGGGGGGGCAGATTAGGCGTTAATAAATATAATGTAGGTGGCGGCAATGTTGTGGGCAGCAGATTAGGGGTTCATAGAGATAATGTAGGTGGCGGCGGTGTCCGGAGCAGCAGATTAATGGTTAATAATATAATGTAGGTGTCGGCGATAGCAGGGGCGGCAGATTAGGGGTTAATAAGTGTAAGATTAGGTGTGTTTAGACTCGGGGTTCATGTTAGGGTGTTAGGTGTAGACATAGATTTATTTTCCCCATAGAAAACAATGGGGCTGCGTTAGGAGCTGGACGCTGCTTTTTTGCAGGTGTTAGGTTTTTTTTCAGCCAGCTCAGTCCCATTGTTTCCTATGGGGAAATCGTGCACGAGCACGTTTAGTCAGCTTACCGCTACCGTAAGCAGCGCTGGTATTGAGGTGAGATGTGGAGCTAAATTTTGCTCTACACTCACCTTTTTGCGGCTAACGCCAGGTTTAAAAAACCTGTAATACCAGCATTGTCTTAAGGGAGCGGTGGGAACAAAAGGCTCGTTAGCAACGCACCCCTGTTAATGCAAAACTCATAATCCCAGTGTATGTATCTTTGCATACTCTTTTGCCCCCGAGAACATAGGGCAGATTATGAAGCTTCGTCTTGATAGGAGCCAAATTCTATCATATTTTGCATATACCCCTTCATCGTCTCATCTAAGAATTGGCATAGGGTAACATTTTATAAGGATTGAACTCTCTTCATCACGACTATAAAATGAGCCTTCACCAACAGCTCTCAGCCATGTTAGAATTTTTGAACTCTGGACTGATTCCTACATGAGAGTAACTTAGAAATTGTGAAGCTTTTACATATGCTTAACGTTTTACATGTATATTTCCAAATGTTCAGTATGTTATAATAACAGAGGTAGCTGACAAACAAAGCATATTATGGTCGCTTACGTTTCTCTATTTAGAGTTTAAGTTTTTATTAAGGAGGGGTGTCTTACAGGGAGCTCAGTTATCATTGTTAAGTTTGTTGTGTTATAAATATGTACTTATATAAGCACTCACTTAAGTTTCAGGACCTTCTACATAAGCTAGCACACTCCGTTTACTCTTTTAGAGCCATTTTTACATGATGCTGTATATTGTTAGGTTCTAACTTCGTTAAAAGTTTACCTAGAAGCCCAAATTGGTCAAATTTCTGCTCATTACACATTACAAGGAAAATGAGTCAAGAGGAGCCTTTTATACTTCATATCTTTTTCACTAAGAGATTATGTAATATAGCATCCTAGTTTATCAACCTCTTAGGTTTCCCTTTTCTAATATGTGACAATATGCTAATACCTAAGAACTTGTTCCCTGTGGCTGGCTTATTATAATTTGAGACTTGAGAAGTTGAGACTATAATAGAGAGTGCATATCAGCTATCTCCATATCTCTTAGCATTAAACTTAAAGGTCTATGCGGGATCACCATACTAATGTTAACTCATAGTAAAGATATACAGTGACAGCTTTCATTGTTAAAGGGACAGTCTACACAAAAAAAATTCTTATTTAAAAAGATACAAAATCCCTTAATTACCCATTCCCCATTTTTGCATAACCAACACAGTTATATTAATATACTTTTTACCTCTGTGATTACCTTGTATCTAAGCCTTTGCAGCCTTATCTAAGTGCCTTTGACAGACATGCAGTGTAGTCAATCAGTGAAGACTCCTAAATAACTTCACGGGAGTGAGCACAATGTTATCTATATGACACATGTGAACTAGCACAGTCTAACTGTGAAAAACTTTCAAAATGCTCTGAGCTAGGAGGCAGTTTTCAACTGTTTAGAAATCAGTTTGAGCCTAGCTAGGTTTAGCTTTTCAAAAATAATACCATGGGAACAAAGCAATTTGATGATAAAAGTAAATAGGAAAGTTGTTTAAAATGACATGCCCTATCTGAATCATGGAAGTTTAGTTTTGACTTTACTGTCCCTTTAAGCTCAAGTACGCTACCTTATAATATCTATATTTTGCTCAGCTCATTTACTGACTAAGCATGATTTCTTATTTACATGCAAGATAACCGGATACAACATTAATTTTAGTCAGGCAATTTCTTGGACAGCTCTTGCCTAGCAGAGGAATATTTTAAACAAGGTGTTCCCTCCTAAATAGCCTAGTACAGTCAGCCCATGTACAGCTAACTTTGTCAAACCAGTTCAATGTTTTATGCAGTGTGTCATGGTCCATAAGTGTATAACCTAAATTGTTATCTCCATAATATAAGGCTATACATTACTTATACCATTATACTATATACTCACATCTCCTATTGTCAAAAATGTTTATTATATTAGTTGTTAGTTTCTATTAAAATGCTAGGGCCAAAGGTGACCACTTAAAATGCAAATTTTCCTCTACTATAATATATGTCTTTTTGGGTACAACAGTTGCCTCTTGTGTCAAATGAGGAATCTTCTTAAGCAAATGATTTAAAATGGAGGTTCCATATGTCTACCTTTTGCAATTCATTGCTATGATATATAAATTTCATATTTTCCATTATATCTATTTACGCTAGGAACCAAGAGTGGCCACTCTCATTACTATAATTCCTCTTTCCTGCATCATTAGTCTTGACATGTCCAAGACTGACCCTTTAAGCACTTGAGGATCATTACTAGGAAAAAAAGAGGTTTCATTACTGCGTATTTGTTTTTGTTTTTAGACCTATAACTCTCCTTAGATCTAGACTGTTATTTTTGTGTTTGTTAAGATGAGGATGTCACTTATTTTGATGTATGTCTACAAAGTAGAAGAAGGGGTCTTTCATATATGTAAGAATTATTTTAATTTTATCTTCCGTTAATATGATCTTCTACAACTAATTTATTCTTAAATTTTTACAGTGTGACATCTTAAGATGCCTGGCTTCAAAACAATGTTTTATTTGTATACATATTTTGTTTCATTATGTTGTCAAATATAAAAACCTCAATAAAAAATGTTTGATTTGAAAACAAAGGGCATTCATCTCTTTTAATGCCCATTAAAATAAAAAAAGCCCTAATCTAAAAAAAAAAAACACCCCAAAAAAAACAAAACCTAAGTCTAACCCCCAAATAGGTACTCACCATTCCTGAAGTCCAGCGGAGGAGGTCTTCTTCCAGGCGATGAAGGTCTTCTTCCAGATGGCGACATCTTCATCCAGCGCGGGGACCTCTTCTGTCTTCATCCAGGGCGAAGGTGACCGCGGAACAGGACCAGCGACAGCAGAGCCATCCAGCGTGGAGGATCCTCTTTGTGCGATTGATGCCGCACACTGAAGATTGAATGCACGGTACCCCTTTTATATTGAGGTACCGTTGCATTCCTATTGGCTGAAAAATTCAAATCAGCCAATAGGATGAGAGCTGCTTAAATCCTATTGGCTGATTTGAACAGTCAATAGGATTTAAGCAGCTCTCATCCTATTGGCTGATTTGAATTTTTCAGACAACAGGAATGCAACGGTACCACAGCCAATAGGATTTAAGCAGCTCTAATCCTATTGGCTGATTTGAATCTTTCAGCCAATAGGAATGCAACGGTACTGTCTAGCCGCAAATCTGCAGGGGCAGCATTGCTCAAGCAGTTCACCAGAACTGCTTGTGCAATGTTAAATGCCGACAGCGTATGCTGTCAGCATTCAGCGATTTCTGGCGGACAACAGCGTATCATGTCTGCCAGACATTCATAAATCTGCCCCCATGTCAGCTAGGGTTCGAAACATTTCAATGAGATAGGAGTGTAGAGAGTCTGTAGGAATGGACTCGGGAATACCTCGGAATCTTATTTCAGTGACTGCGATTTTCCAAATCTTTGATTTTGTCTTTTAAATCTGAAATAATGTTGTCTTGTCATGCTACTGAAGATATAGGGGCCCATTTACTAAGCTGCGGATGGAAACAAAAGTTAATAAGCAGCAGTCGTAAGACCGCTGATCCTTAAAGGGACAGTCAACACCAGAATTTTTGTTGTTTTAAATGATAGATAATCCCTTTATTACCCATTCCCCAGTTTTGCATAACCAACACAGTTATAATAATTCACTTTTTACCTCTGTGATTAACTTGTATCTAAGCATCTTCTGACAGAACCCTGATCACATGATATTTTATTTATTATCTATTGACTTTCATTTTAGCCAATTAGTTTAGTGTCTGCCACAATCCACGGGCGTGCTCACAATCGGCAAGATTCTTGCGTTATGAGTAAAAAGGCAGCGTTAAGCCTCATAACGCTGCTTTTTTACTACCGCTGGTATTACGAGTCTTGCAGATTTAAGGGCACCGCACACTGGAGCGGTGGGGAGACACTGGAACTGAGGTATCCTCACTGGATTCAGAGGAATTAGAGTCATGATCAGTAGACTCTGCTTCTTTTGACGAAAAGACCACTTTACGGTCTTTGTCTTTCTTAAGAATCGATTTTAAAGGCTTATTTCCATCTGTGTCCACAGATTGCTTTCTTTGAGGTTTTCTATAACGCTTTCGAAATCTTGACCAATCATACACTCTGTTACTTTCATAATCATCCAAATCCCGCAGAAATTTGTTCTTCTTCCGTGCAGCAATCTCTGCATCAGCCTTCTTGATCTTTTCTTTCATCTGTGCCTTTAAAACAGCATATTGGTCATCTGTCTTGCGTTTTTTCAAATCCATCTTTAGACTTGAGGTCTCCTTTAAGCTGGTTCTCTTCTTTTCTTTATTCTTGATCAACACCCCCAAAAGCTTTAAGGAACATTCATTGAGAGCAGTATTCCACTCATCCTGGAGCTCACTGTCTTCCAGCTCAAAATTAGGGTATTTCTTCAACCTGAGGCCCCTAGGCACTCTCTGGACATCCACATAGTGTGTTAGAGTCACCACATCCCACATTGAGCATAAATCTGAAAGTAACAGTTTCTCCAGGGTGTTAAATTGGTGTTTCAAATCACCCTCAAGTGTTGTATTGGTCGGTGTTGAATTTTTTTTGTCAAAAAATACTTTTTGTGGACACTTACTGTGAAGTATTATACTTATGTGACACCTGTTTTCTATTTTGATTGTGATACAGTGTGTTCTGATTGGTGCTCTGTCCCTTTAAGTGCTACAGCAGATTTCACTTGTCTAACAGCTTCTATGATTAAGCGCTAGTCTGCGCGAAACATGTAAGTCTGCTGTTTCCCTCCCTGGTTTGTTGTGTCATATTTAAGGTTTTTTGCTCTATGTCTACCATTTATTTTTATTTGGAATAAACCACCTTTCTTTCATGTAATTAGCAAGAGTCCATGAGCTAGTGACGTATGGGATATAAATTCCTACCAGGAGGGGCAAAGTTTCCCAAACCTCAAATGCCTATAAATACACCCCTCACCACACCCACAAATCAGTTTTACAAACTTTGCCTCCTATGGAGGTGGTGAAGTAAGTTTGTGCTAGATTCTACGTTGATATGCGCTCCGCAGCAGGTTGGAGCCCGGTTTTCCTCTCAGCGTGCAGTGAATGTCAGAGGGATGTGAGGAGAGTATTGCCTATTTGAATTCAATGATCTCCTTCTACGGGGTCTATTTCATAGGTTCTCTGTTATCGGTCTTAGAGATTCATCTCTTACCTCCCTTTTCAGATCGACGATATACTCTTATATATACCATTACCTCTACTGATTCTCGTTTCAGTACTGGTTTGGCTTTCTACTACTTGTAGATGAGTGTCCTGGGGTAAGTATGTCTTATTTTCTGTGACACTCTAAGCTATGGTTGGGCACTTTTATATAAAGTTCTAAATATATGTGTTCAAATATTTATTTGCCTTGTCTCAGGATGTTCAACGTTCCTTATTTCAGACAGTCAGTTTCATATTTGGGATAATGCATATGAATTAATCAATTTTTCTCTTACCTTAAATTTGACTTTTTCCCTGTGGGCTATTAGGCTCGCGGGGGCTGAAAATGCTTCATTTTATTGCGTCATTCTTGGCGCGGATTTTTTTGGCGCAAAATTTTTTTTCTGTTTCCGGCGTCATACGTGTCGCCGGAAGTTGCGTCATTTTTTTGACTTTTTTTGCGCCAAAAGTGTCGGCGTTCCGGATGTGGCGTCATTTTTGGCGCCAAAAGCATTTAGGCGCCAAATAATGTGGGTGTCTTTTTTGGCGCTAAAAAATATGGGCGTCACTATTGTCTCCACATTATTTAAGTCTCATTAATTATTGCTTCTGGTTGCTAGAAGCTTGTTCACTAGCATTTTTTTCCCATTCCTGAAACTGTCATTTAAGGAATTTGATCAATTTTGCTTTATATGTTGTTTTTTCTATTACATATTGCAAGATGTCTACGATTGACCCTGAGTCAGAAGCCACTTCTGGAAAAATGCTTAACTGAGTTTCAGTTCTACCAAAGCTAAGTTCATTTATTTTAAATGTTATAAATGTTTATCTTTAGCTATGGTTTGTAATAAGTTATTATGATATACTTTTACATGCAGATTCCATTAGTATTCATGCTTTATACATTTCCATTCTTAAGTACAAGAAATGTTTAGAAGATTTATAAGAAATATTTTTTCTGATTAAGGCTTTGTCTGACTTCGTGCCTTCTAATACAATTTTTAGGTCTTTTCCACTTCTTTTTTAATTATTGAAGTTTCAAATGACCAACAACATACTGATTTATCCTTCTCTGATGATGTTTTTTTCTCTTTCAGAAATTCTCTTCATCAGATATTGACACTAACAAATCTACTTTTTTTATAAATTTTTTATTAAAGTACATTTGTTCTTTGTTGAAGAGGTGTTGATTATTTTGGATATTAAGGTAACTAGTTCTTTAAGACTAGCTAACACTATTTCTGCCTTTTTATTCTTCTGTGATTTCAGAGGGTTTCTTTCCAATTCCCCATACTAGGGAATGGAATAGGCTGAGAATTCTCTTTTATTCCTTCTTCAAAGGTTTTAAGCTATATTCTTTGCCAGCAGTTAAAATCAATTTGGAGGGTTCTCCAATTTATTGGGGCTATCTCTACTCCTACTAATTATGCTATTGTTTCTATAGCAAAATAATATTTATTTTCCTTTATATAGTTGTATCTTATTTATGGAAAATTATTTAGTTTCAGGTACTTTTCTTGGTCCTGTGATATTGCAATTGCTTCATTTTTTCTGTTTACTTTAAGATCAAGTATCAGATTATGATTTATTTTAGCATTGTTAAAGGGACAACATTTACTAGACTAGGTGCTGTTGCATTTGTCTTGTTGTTTTGCATTTTGCAAGTCCTCTGTTTTGACTGGTTCTTTAAACTGGACTATCATGCTAATGATTTCATTTGTGTCTTCATTTTATTGAATATATTCGCAAATGAGGGTTAATCTATGTTTTTAGCTATTTTAGCTAGAAGAATTTTGTGATTTAAAAAAAAAAAAAAAAAAAGTAAATCCATATTTCTTTTGTTCTAAGATAATCAATTATTTGTTTTATAATTGGATTAAATTCTTATCTGTTACTATGGGCTTCAAGATTGAGTTCTAAGACTAAAACTTTAAGCTTATACTAGTTTGGTTGTTCTTATTAAGGAACGAATTCCTGAGTTCTTTCCCAAGTAACATGTTTATAATTGGGGTTCGAATCAGCTCCCTAATATTGCGATGTACGTGCTGTATTCCAGCTTGGCTGGTAAGGGGCAGGTTTAGACTTCTTTGAAATTTATTTGGTTCTATTTTGTCCAAATTTCTTTGATTTTATTCCAGTAAGGCTAACACTTTCTTTAAGTGTGTTTCTGTCCTATATATTTTGGGTACTGTTGAAGCATGGCTGGGCACCCATGGGGTTCAAGCGCTGCTCAGACCTGGAATCTTCTGGGGTATTTCTTCCAGTTCCTTTTTTAGGAACCGGGTTTGGAGTTTTATTCAAACTATTTTGCCTTTTTATGGTCATTGATAGCATTATTTGTTTTCATTAGATACAATAAATGCATATTTTCATTTTTCTGTTTTCATTCAGATTATTTTCTGAGGACGCGGAATCTCATATGATTCACTTGCTCTTCAGGACATAGTTAGAGGATCTTTTTTTCAAAAGTCCTTGATTCCTCACGTAAGGGTCACCTTTTTTAGGTTTCCAGATGGTTTATGTCACTGTCTTTGTCTCTATCGGACAAGGGACAATTTGTATTGGGTTCCGTCTGTCTGTACCTTTAGTCTCTATTATTTCCTTCAGTTGCTATATATGCATAGAAGTTTTAACAGCATTGGATTCAATTCCCTTTGCTCATTTTCAATGGAAAGATCCTTTCCAGCTTTTTATGAGTGTTGTTTCTTCAAGAACATGGTTGGAGGATCAATTAACCAATCAGTTTGTTGATTCCTCAGACAAGAGTAACCTTTTTAGGTTTCCAGATAGATTCAGTGTCCATGACTCTGTCTCTGTCAGACAAGAGACGTCTGAATTTGGTTTCAGCTTGTCGAAACCTTCAGTCTCAATCATTCCCTTCGGTAGCTTTATGCATGGAAATTCTAGGTTCTAATGACTGCTGCATTGGACGTGTTCCCCTTTGCTCATTTTTCACATGCGACCTCTTCAGCTCTGTATGCTGAACCAGTGGTGCAAGGATTATACAAAGATATCTCATTTAATATCTTTTAAACCGATTGTTCGACACCCTCTGACGTGGTACAGACCACCATCGTTTAGTTCAGGGGGCTTCTTTTGTTCTTCCAACCTGGACTGTGATCTCAACAGATGCAAGTCTGACAGATTGGGGAGCTGTATGGGGGTTTCTGACAGCACAAGGGATTTGGGAATCTCAGGAGGTGAGATTTCCAATCAACATTTTGGAACTCCGTGCAATTTTCAGAGCTCTTCAGTCGTGGCCTCTTCTAAAGAGAGAGTCGTTCATTTGTTTACAGACGGACAATGTCACAAATGTGGCATATGTCAATCATCAAGAGGGACTCACAGTCCTCTGGCTATAAAGGAAGTATCTCAAATACTTGTATGGGCGAAATCCAGCTCCTGTCTAATTTCTGCGGTTCATATCCCAGGTATAGATAATTGGGAAGCGGATTATCTCAGTCGCCAAATGCTACATCCGGGCGAATGGTCTCTTCACCCAGAGGTATTTTTTCAGATTGTTCAAATATGGGGACTTCCAGAAATAGATCTGATGGCTTCTCATCTAAACAAGAAGCTTCCCAGGTATCTGTCCAGATCCAGGGATCCTCAGGCGGAAGCAGTGGATGCATTGTCACTTCCTTGGAAATATCATCCTGCTATATCTTTCCGCCTCTAGTTCTTCTTTCAAGAGTGATTTCCAAAATTCTAAAGGAGCGTTCGTTTATTCTACTGGTGGCTCCAGCATGGCCTCACAGGTTTTGGTGTGCGGACTCTTCCGTTAAGTCCAGACCTTCTATCACAAGGTCCTTTTTTTCCATCAGGATCTCAAATCCTTAAATTGAAGGAATGGAGATTGAACGCTTGATTCTCAGTCATAGAGGTTTCTCTGACTCCGTAATTATTACTATGTTGCAGGCTCGTAAATCTGTATCTAGGATGATATATTATCGAGTCTGGAAGACTTGCATTTTTTGGTGTTTTTCTCATCTTTTTTCTTGGCATTCTTTTAGAATTCCTAGAATTTTACAGTTTCTTCAGGATGGTTTGGATAAGTTTTGTCTACAAGTTCCTTAAAAGGACAAATCTTTGCTCTTTCTGTTCTTTTTCACAGAAAGATTGCTAGTTTTCCTGATTTGTATTGTTTTGTACAAGCTTTGGTTCGTATAAAACTTGTTATTAAGTCAATCTCTCCTCCTTGGAGTTTGAATTTGGTTCTGGGGGCTCTTCAAGCTCCTCCGTTTGAACCTATGCATTTTCTGGACATTAAATTACTTTCTTGGAAAGTTTTGTTTCTTTTGGCCATCTCTTCTGCTAGAAGAGTTTCTGAATTATCTGCTCTTTCTTGTGAGTCTCCTTTTCTGATTTTTCATCAGGATAAGGCGGTGTTGCAAACTTCTTTTAAATTTTTACCTAAGGTTGTGAATTCTAACAACATTAGTAGAGAAATTGTAGTTCCTTCATTATGTCCTAATCCTAAGAATTCTGAGAGATCATTGCATTCTTTGAATGTAGTTAGAGCTTTGAAATATTATGTTGAAGCTACTAAGAATTTCCGAAAGACTTCTAGTCTTTTTGTTATCTTTTCCAGTTCTAGGAAAGGTCAGAAGGCCTCTGCCATTTCTTTGGCATCTTGGTTGAAATCTTTAATTCTTCATGCTTATGTCAAGTCAGGTAAAACTCTGCCTCAAAGGATTACAGCTCATTCTACTAGGTCAGTTTCTACGTCCTGGGCGTTTAGGAATGAAGCTTCGGTTTATCAGATTTGCAAAGCAGCAGCTTGATCTTTTTTGCATATTTTTACTAAATTCTACCATTTTGATGTGTTTTCTTCTTCTGAAGCAGTTTTTGGTAGAAAAATACTTCAGGCAGCTGTTTCAGTTTGATTCTTCTGCTTATAATTTCAGTTTTTTTCATTATAAGATTTAAACTTTGTTTTGGGTGTGGATTATTTTCAGCGGAATTGGCTGTCTTTATTTTATCCCTCCCTCTCTAGTGACTCTTGCGTGGAAGATCCACATCTTGGGTAGTTATTATCCCATACGTCACTAGCTCATGGACTCTTGCTAATTACATGAAAGAAAACATAATTTATGTAAGAACTTACCTGATAAATTCATTTCTTTCATATTAGCAAGAGTCCATGAGGCCCACCCTTTTTGTGGTGGTTATGATTTTTTTGTATAAAGCACAATTATTCCAATTCCTTATTTTTTATGCTTTCGCACTTTTGTCTTATCACCCCACTTCTTGGCTATTCGTTAAACTGATTTGTGGGTGTGGTGAGGGGTGTATTTATAGGCATTTGAGGTTTGGGAAACTTTGCCCCTCCTGGTAGGAATGTATATCCCATACGTCACTAGCTCATGGACTCTTGCTAATATGAAAGAAATGAATTTATCAGGTAAGTTCTTACATAAATTATGTTTTTATGCAGTAGCTCAGTAGCCGCCTGTTTTCTTCTTTATCGTTTTGCGGTAGTCCACCGCTTTTTTGGGCTGGCTCCACACTTTCCCCTTCTTTCGAGTGGGTCTGTTTCTTTCTTCTCCCTCTTACCCGACGGACGTTTCCTGCAGCAGCACCCGCTCTACTTCACATATTTAATAACTACCTAGCTAAAATAAATACAAATGTACCTGTAAAATAAAACCTAACCTAAGTTACACCAATACCTAACACTAAACTACAATTAAATACATTATCTAAATTAAATACAATTAAATAAATAAATTAAATACAATTACCTGAATTACAAAAGCCCCCCCACTAAATTACACAAAATAAAAAACAAATTAAAAGATATTTAAACTAATTACACTTAATCTAATAGCCCTATCAAAATAAAAAAGCCCCCCCCCCCAAATAAAAAAACCCTAGCCTAAACTAAACTACCAATAGCCCTTAAAAGGGCCTTTTGCGGGGCATTGCCACAAAGATATCAGCTCTTTTACCTGGAAAAAAATACAACCAACCCCCCAACAGTAAAACCCACCACCCACACAACCAAAACCCCAAATAAAACCTTAACTAAAAAAACCTAAGCTCCCCATTGCCCTGAAAAGGGCATTTGGATGGGCATTGCCCTTAAAATGGCATTTAGCTCTATTGCGGCCCAAAGCCCTAACCTAAAAATAAAACCCACCCAATAAACCCTCAAAAAAAAACCTAACACTAACCCCTGAAGATCCACTTACAGTTTTGAAGATCCGACATCCATCCTCAACGAAGCCGGGAGAAGTCCTCATCGAAGTGGCAAGAAGTCCTCAATGAAGCCGGGAGAAGTCTTCATCCAAGCTGGGAGAAGTAGTCCTCCAGACGGGCAGAAGTCTTCATCCAGACAGCATCTTCTATCTTTATCCATCCGGCGTGGAGCGGGTCCATCTTCAAGACATCCGGCACGGAGCATCTTCCCCTGCTGTGAAAAGCAAATACAAAAGCATGTGATTAGAGGCAGCCTTCAAGGTCTTAGAAATTATCATTTGAGCCTTCCTAGGTCTAGCTTTCAACTAAGAATACAAAAAGAACAAAGCAAAATTGGTGATAAAAATAAATTGGAAAGTTGTTTAAAATTACATGCCCTATTTGAAACATAAAAGTTTTTTTTGGACTTGACTGTCCCTTTAACTCATCCGCCACCTCTGAGGTGGCGGATAGCAATCATCCCGATCAGATATGATCAGGATGATTGACACCCCCTGCTAGTGGCCGATTGGTCAAGAATATGCAGGGGGCAGCATTGCACAAGCATTTCACTAGAAATGCTTGTGCAACATTAAATTCCAACAGCATCATGTAAAAAAAATATAGATAATCCCTTTATTACCCATTCCCCAATTTTGCATAACCAACACAGTTATAATAATACCCTTTTTACCTCTGTGATTAACTTGTATCTAAGCATCTTCTGACAGAACCCTGATCACATGACATTTTATTTATTATCTATTGACTTTCATTTTAGCCAATTAGTTTAGTGTCTGCCACAATCCACGGGCGTGCTCACAATCGGCAAGATTCTTGCGTTATGAGTAAAAAGGCAGCGTTAAGCCTCATAACGCTGCTTTTTTACTACCGCTGGTATTAAGAGTCTTTCAGATTTAGGGGCACTGCACACTGGAGCGGTGGGGAGACACTGGAACTGAGGTATCCTCACTGGATTCAGAGGAATTAGAGTCATGATCAGTAGACTCTGCTTCTTTTGACGAAAAGACCACTTTACGGTCTTTGTCTTTCTTAAGAATCGATTTTAAAGGCTTATTTCCATCTGTGTCCACAGATTGCTTTCTTTGAGGTTTTCTATAACGCTTTCGAAATCTTGACCAATCATACACTCTGTTACTTTCATAATCATCCAAATCCCGCAGAAATTTGTTCTTCTTCCATGCAGCAATCTCTGCATCAGCCTTCTTGATCTTTTCTTTCATCTGTGCCTTTAAAACAGCATATTGGTCATCTGTCTTGCGTTTTTTCAAATCCATCTTTAAACTTGAGATCTCCTTTAAGCTGGTTCTCTTCTTTTCTTTATTCTTGATCAACACCCCCAAAAGCTTTAAGGAACATTCATTGAGAGCAGTATTCCACTCATCCTGGAGCTCACTGTCTTCCAGCTCAAAATTAGGGTATTTCTTCAACCTGAGGCCCCTAGGCACTCTCTGGACATCCACATAGTGTGTTAGAGTCACCACATCCCACAATGAGCATAAATCTGAAAGTAACAGTTTCTCCAGGGTGTTAAATTGGTGTTTCAAATCACCCTCAAGTGTTGTATTGGTCGATGTTGAAATTTTTTGTCAAAAAATACTTTTTGTGGACATTTACTGTGAAGTATTATACTTATGTGACACCTGTTTTCTATTTTGATTGTGATACAGTGTGTTCTGATTGGTGCTCTGTCCCTTTAAGTGCTACAGCAGATTTCACTTGTCTAACAGCTTCTATGATTAAGCGCTAGTCTGCGCGAAACATGTAAGTCTGCTGTTTCCCTCCCTGGTTTGTTGTGTCATATTTAAGGTTTTTTGCTCTATGTCTACCATTTATTTTTATTTGGAATAAACCACCTTTTATGCAGTAGCTCAGTAGCCGCCTGTTTTCTTCTTTATCGTTTTGCGGTTGTCCACCGCTTCCTTGGGCTGGCTCCACACTTTCCCCTTCTTTCGAGTGGGTCTGTTTCTTTCTCCTCCCTCTTACCCGACGGACGTTTCCTGCAGCAGCACCCGCTCTACTTCACATATTTAATAACTACCTAGCTAAAATAAATACAAATGTACCTGTAAAATAAAACCTAACCTAAGTTACACCAATACCTAACACTAAACTACAATTAAATAAATTATCTAAATTAAATACAATTAAATAAATAAATTAAATACAATTACCTGAATTACAAAAGCCCCCCCCCACTAAATTACACAAAATAAAAAACAAATTAAAAGATATTTAAACTAATTACACTTAATCTAATAGCCCTATCAAAATAAAAAAGCCCCCCCCCAAATAAAAAAACCCTAGCCTAAACTAAACTACCAATAGCCCTTAAAAGGGCCTTTTGCGTGGCATTGCCACAAAGATATCAGCTCTTTTACCTGGAAAAAAAATACAACCAACCCCCCCAACAGTAAAACCCACCACCCACACAACCAAAACCCCAAATAAAACCTTAACTAAAAAAACCTAAGCTCCCCATTGCCCTGAAAAGGGCATTTGGATGGGCATTGCCCTTAAAATGGCATTTAGTTCTATTGCGGCCCAAAGCCCTAACCTAAAAATAAAACCCACCCAATAAACCCTCAAAAAAAAACTAACACTAACCCCTGAAGATCCACTTACAGTTTTGAAGATCCGACATCCATCCTCAACGAAGCCGGGAGAAGTCCTCATCGAAGTGGCAAGAAGTCCTCAATGAAGCCGGGAGAAGTCTTCATCCAAGCTGGGAGAAGTGGTCCTCCAGACGGGCAGACGTCTTCATCCAAACAGCATCTTCTATCTTCATCCATCCGGCGCGGAGCGGGTCCATCTTCAAGACATCCGGCACGGAGCATCTTCCCCTGCTGTGAAAAGCAAATACAAAAGCATGTGATTAGAGGCAGCCTTCAAGGTCTTAGAAATTATCATTTGAGCCTTCCTAGGTCTAGCTTTCAAGTAAGAATACCAAAAGAACAAAGCAAAATTGGTGATAAAAGTAAATTGGAAAGTTGTTTAAAATTACATGCCCTATTTGAAACATGAAAGTTTTTTTTGGACT
The DNA here is from genome assembly GCF_027579735.1 of Bombina bombina. Lineage (NCBI taxonomy): Eukaryota > Metazoa > Chordata > Amphibia > Anura > Bombinatoridae > Bombina > Bombina bombina. Next base: position 1,250,433,636 of record NC_069500.1, read on the forward strand.
TGACTGTCCCTTTAACTCATCCGCCACCTCTGAGGTGGCGGATAGCAATCATCCGGATCAGATATGATCAGGATGATTGACACCCCCTGCTAGTGGCCGATTGGTCAAAAATATGCAGGCTGCAGCATTGCACAAGCATTTCACTAGAAATGCTTATGCAACATTAAATGCCAACAGCATCATGTAAAAAAAAGATAGATAATCCCTTTATTACCCATTCCCCAATTTTGCATAACCAACACATTTATAATAATACACTTTTTACCTCTGTGATTAACTTGTATCTAAGCATCTTCTGACAGAACCCTGATCACATGACATTTTATTTATTATCTATTGACTTTCATTTTAGCCAATTAGTTTAGTGTCTGCCACAATCCACGGGCGTGCTCACAATCGGCAAGATTCTTGCGTTATGAGTAAAAAGGCAGCGTTAAGCCTCATAACGCTGCTTTTTTACTACCGCTGGTATTACGAGTCTTGCAGATTTAGGGGCACTGCACACTGGAGCGGTGGGGAGACACAGGAACTGAGGTATCCTCACTGGATTCAGATGAATTAGAGTCATGATCAGTAGACTCTGCTTCTTTTGATGAAAAGACCACTTTACGGTCTTTGTCTTTCTTAAGAATCGATTTTAAAGGCTTATTTCCATCTGTGTCCACAGATTGCTTTCTTTAAGGTTTTCTATAACGCTTTCGAAATCTTAACCAATCATACACTCTGTTACTTTCATAATCATCCAAATCCCGCAGAAATTTGTTCTTCTTTCGTGCAGCAATCTCTGCATCAGCCTTCTTGATCTTTTCTTTCATCTGTGCCTTTAAAACAGCATATTGGTCATCTGTCTTGCGTTTTTTCAAATCCATCTTTAGACTTGAGGTCTCCTTTAAGCTGGTTCTCTTCTTTTCTTTATTCTTGATCAACACCCCCAAAAGCTTTAAGGAACATTTATTGAGAGCAGTATTCCACTCATCCTGGAGCTCACTATCTTCCAGCTCAAAATTAGGGTATTTCTCCAACCTGAGGCCCCTAGGCACTCTCTGGACATCCACATAGTGTGTTAGAGTCACCACATCCCACATTGAGCATAAATCTGAAAGTAACAGTTTCTCCAGGGTGTTAAATTGGTGTTTCAAATCACCCTCAAGTGTTGTATTGGTCGGTGTTGACATTTTTTTTGTCAAAAAATACTTTTTGTGGACATTTACTGTGAAGTATTATACTTATGTGACACCTGTTTTCTATTTTGATTGTGATACAGTGTGTTCTGATTGGTGCTCTGTCCCTTTAAGTGCTACAGCAGATTTCACTTGTCTAACAGCTTCTATGATTAAGCGCTAGTCTGCGCGAAACATGTAAGTCTGCTGTTTCCCTCCCTGGTTTGTTGTGTCATATTTAAGGTTTTTTGCTCTTTGTCTACCATTTATTTTTATTTGGAATAAACCACCTTTTATGCAGTAGCTCAGTAGCCGCCTGTTTTCTTCTTTATCGTTTTGCGGTTGTCCACCGCTTCCTATGGCTGGCTCCACACTTTCCCCTTCTTTCGAGTGGGTCTGTTTCTTTCTCCTCCCTCTTACCTGACGGACGTTTCCTGCAGCAGCACCCGCTCTACTTCACATATTTAATAACTACCTAGCTAAAATAAATACAAATGTACCTGTAAAATAAAACCTAACCTAAGTTACACCAATACCTAACACTAAACTGCAATTAAATACATTATCTAAATTAAATATAATTAAATAAATAAATTAAATACAATTACCTGAATTACAAAAGCCCCCCCACTAAATTACACAAAATAAAAAACAAATTAAAAGATATTTAATTACACTTAATCTTATAGCCCTGTCAAAATAAAAAAGCTCCCCCCAAATAAAAAAACCCTAGCCTAAACTAAACTACCAATAGCCCTTAAAAGGGCCTTTTGCGTGGCATTTCCACAAATATATCAGCTCTTTTACCTGGAAAAAAATACAACCAACCCCCCCAACAGTAAAACCCACCACCCACACAACCAAAACCCCAAATAAAACCTTAACTAAAAAAACCTAAGCTCCCCATTGCCCTGAAAAGGGCATTTGGCTGGGCATTGCCCTTAAAATGGCATTTAGC